>NW_027507789.1:156503103-157155603 GCF_037356315.1 Lithobates pipiens | reverse complement strand
TCACTCATGGTTAGTGTTTGGCTGAAGCCATTTATTATCAATGAACTGTGTTTACTCTTTTTAAATCATAATAACAACAGAAACTAACCAAATGACCTTGATCAAAAGTTTAGATACCCCAGTTCCTAATATCGTGTATTGCCCCCTTTAACATCAATGACAGTCTTTTGTGATAATTGTGGATGAGGCTCTTTATCTTCTCAGATCTCAGATGCATGAACTGCACGTTTGAGATCTCCCCAGAGTGGCTCAATGATATTGAGGTCAGGAGACTGAGATGGCCACTCCAGAACCTTCACTTTATTTTGTTGTAGCCAATGACAGATCGACTTGGCCTTGTGTTTTGGATCATTGTCATGTTGGAATGTCCAAGTACGTCCCTTGCCCGGCTTCCTGGCTGATGAATACACTTGTTCCCCCAGTATTTTTTTAAAACATACTGCATTCATCTTGCCATCAAATTTCCTGTGCCTTTGCAGCTCAAATATCCCTAAAACATCAGAGATCCACCTCCATGTTGCACAGTAGGAATGGTGAACCTTTTCATCATAGGCCTTGTTGACTCCTCTCCAAATGAAGCGTTTATGGTTGTGGCCAAAAAGCTCCATTTTGGTCTCGTCACTCCAAATGACTTTGTGCCAGAAGGTTTGAGGCTCGTCTCTGTGCTATTTGATGTATTGTAAGCGGAATACTTTGTGGCATTTGTTTTGGCATTTGTTTAGGTATGGCTTTCTTCTGGCGACTCAACCATGCAGCCCATCTTTCTTCAAGTGCCTCCTTATTGTGCATCTTGAAACAGGCACACCACATGTATTTCAGCTGAAGTTATTTGTGGGTTTTTCTTTGCATCCCGAAAAATTTTCTTGGCAGTTTTGGCTGAAATTTTAGTTGGTCTACCTGACGGTGGTTTGGTTTCAACAGAAACCCTAATTTTCCACTTCTTGATTAGAGTTTGAACACTGCTGATTGCCATTCTTAATTCCTTGGATATCTTTTTATATCCCTTTCCTATTTTATACAGTTCAACTACCTTTTCAAGCAGATCCTTTGACAATTCTTTTGCTTTCCCCATGACTCAGAATCCAGAAATGTCAGTGCAGCACTGGATGAAAGATGCAAGGGTCTGTCAGGAGTCCAGAAACTCATTGACCTTTTATACACACACATTAATTACAATCAAACAAATCACAGGCGAGGATGGTTGCCTTTAACCACTTGACCACTGGGCACTTAAACCCCCCTTAATAACCAGACCAATTTTCAGCTTTCGGTGCTCTCACATTTTGAATGACAATTACTCAGTCATGTAACACTGTGCCTATTTGATTTTTTTGTCCTTTTGTCACACAAATAGAGCTTTCTTTTGGTGGTATTTAATCACCGCTCAGTTTTTTCTTTAAAAAAAAAAAAAAAATTCTGTAAAAAAAAAAAAATTTTCTTTGTTTCTGTTATAAAATTTAGCAAATTAGTATTTTTTCTTCATATATTTTGGCCAAAATTTATTCCACTACATATCTTTAGTAAAAATAACCCACATTGGTGGATATTATTTGGCCTTTGTGAAAGTTAGAGTCCACAAGCTATGGTGCCAATCTCTGAAAATTGATCACACCTGAAGTACTGATGGCCTATCTCATTTCTTGAGACCCTAACAAGCCAGGAAAGTAAAAAAAAATCCCAAATGACCCCTTTTTGGAAAGTAGACATTCCAAGGTATTTAGTAAGACGCATGGCAAGTTTTTTGAAGTTGTAATTTTTTTCCCACAATTCTTTGCAAAATCAAGAGTTTCTTTTTTTCATAAAATTGTTATATTAGCAGGTTATTTCTCACACACAGCATATGCATAGCACAAATTACACCCCAAAATACATTCTACTCCTGCTCCTGAGTATGGCGATACCAAATGTGTGAGACTTCACAGCGTGGCCACATACAGAGGCCCAACATGCATGGAGCGCCATCAGGCGTTCTTGGATTATAAATTACACATATAATTTCTTGACTACCTCTTACACTTTTGAAGGCCCTGGAGAACCAGGACAATGGAAACGCCCCAAAAATGACCCCATTTTGGAAAGAAAACAACCCAATGTATAATCTATGAGGCATATCGAGTCTTTTGAACATGTACTATTTTTTAGAAAATTTGTAAAGAAAATGAAAACGCATTTTTTTTTTACACAATATTTCTAACACATAACATGTACATACCAAAAGTCACACCCTAAAATTTGATTCTCCTACACCTACAGAGTATGGCGATACCACATGTGTGAGACTTTTCTATAGCGTGGCTACATACAGTGGACCAATATGCAGGGAGCACCATCAGGTGTTCTAGGGACATAAGTTTCAAATCTAATTTGACTACCTATTACACTTTTGTGAGGCACTGTTGTGGCATGGATGTAGCATGGATGAGCATGAATGGGGATGGATGAGCCATGGATGGGGATGGCTGAGCATGAATGAGTATGGCCGGGTACGGCTGAGTATGTATGGGTACGGCTAAGTATGGCTGGGTATAGGTGGGATGGTTGGGTATGACTGAGCACGATTGAGTATGGCTGGGTCCGACTGGGTATGGATGGGATGGCTGAGTATGGATGGATGAATGGATTAGTATTGCTGAGGATGGATGGATTGATGAGTATGCTGGTTATGGATGAGTACGGATGGATGAGTATGCAGAGTACGGATGGATGGGTATGCAGAGTGCGGATGGATGGGTATGCAGAGTACGGATGGATGGGTATGCAGAGTACGGATGGATGGGTATGCAGAGTACGGATGGATGGGTATGCAGGGTACGGATGGATGGGTATGCAGGGTACGGATGGATGGGTATGCAGGGTACGGATGGATGGGTATGCAGGGTACGGATGGATGGGTATGCAGAGTACGGATGGATGGGTATGCAGAGTACGGATGGATGGGTATGGATGGTTATGCAGAGTATGGAAGGGTATGCAGAGTATGGATGGGTGAGCATGGATGGATGGATCGATGGATCTGTCACTGAGGAGCGCTGTGGGCACTACACATACAGCCCACAACGCTGCTGCCACCGATCTCTCCCCTGTCCGCTCACACTGGACGGAGAGGGGAGGGAGGAACTGGAAATTACGCCGGTTTGTTTACATGTGATCGCTCCGTCATTTGATCGCCGGGCGACCCAACGGTCACGGAAGTTCTTGGGTGCGCGCGAGAGCGGAATTCTGGGAGGACGTCATAGTACGCCCTCCCAGAGTTAAGCAACCGCCCTGTAGCCATCATTCGTCTATGGGCCGGTTGCTAAGTGGTTAATAGCCATTCAAACCCCTTTGTGTCAACTTGTGTACATGTTATCAGGCCAAATTCACCAGGGTATGTAAACTTTTGATCAGGGTCATTTGGGTAGTTTCTATTGTCCTTATGATTTTAAAAAGAGTAAACACAGTTGATTAATAATAGACAGCTTCAGCCAAACACTAACCATGAGTTAAAGAAGAATTTTTGTGTTCACATTCTTATTCTCTGAAAAATGGTCAAGAAATTATAAATTCTGCCAGGGTATGTAAACTTATGAGCACAACTGTATATATATACTGTATAATGTGACCACATTCCTCACAATACAGACATGCTTTGCTTCCTAGGGACATAACATGTAGGGCTATCCTTTTGAAACCAGTAACCTTAATATGCAATCACACAGAACAAAGCTTTTGAAAGAGAATTCTAATAGTGGAATGGACTGCCTATAATGGAAGAGAGGAATTTTAGGCCCAGAATTACACAAAGTCTTAGTTGTAGCGTTGAAGACATTTGAGTACTGTCCATGATACTTTTATTTGCACTAACATACAGTTTTTCAGGGCAAGCTTTAGGCTGCATTCACACCTGAACGTTTCGTTTTCAGGCAGAAAGTTGCGCTTTTTTACCAAGATTTTGCACATGTCAAGAGGTCAGCAATGTTTAAAAAGTATCATGGACACTACTCTATTTTGTGTCTGTCACAAGTGCACTAATACGGCTACAATCACCTCAAGCATAATTGTAGTGTTGAAAAATCTGAATTATTTGTATTGTAGAGTAAAGACTACAGCAACTCTCCTCTAGGAAGAAGAGTGAAAGCGGTGGGCTCTTTGACCATTATCGGTGGTCTTGAGGTTCCGACAGATTTAAACATTCTGCAGGGTAGTATTAAGCCTCATGCCATCAGGAATAAGGTAGTATTTGGGTGCTGGTGCAGCAGGCTGGCCATATTTTTTTTCAGGATAATTCAACCTGGATTGTGTAAATGGCCTTGACTCCAGTTTTTTTTTCCTGGAGGTGGTCTTGACAAAACTGTATTGGGTGAGTATGGTAAAGGTTAAAGGTAGGAGGGTGAGAAATACGATGATTGAGAAAAATAGGCCAAAAGACAGCCTAAGCTTATTCGGCCTTCTTCCCCTGTGACTTCCACTGGGTGAAATGATCTAAAAACAAATAGATGTCTTGTCAGACTGGGTTATTATTCAGTATAGTAATTATGTTGGTCTTTCGAACTGGATCTGCTAAGTGCTATGTTGAATGTTCCCTGCAATTAAATGATGTAGTTTAAAAAATTATGTAGAGATGTATTGCGTCAGTCGCAACGTTACAATTTTTTTAGTGGTTCATTTAAAATCTGTGCAGTTAGTTAACATGTAATTCAGTAGTAGTTGTCAGTGGTGGCTGGTGCTCTATTTTATGGGAGGGTGGCAAACAAACCACCCAAACCCCCCACCCTGTTCATTCGATCATCAGTCAGTCGGCCGGTCAAACCCCCAACCCCCGGTTGCTTGATTGTCCGGTTGGTTAAACACCCCACCCACCCTCTTTCGATTGTCCGTCTGATCATCAGCCCTGCACTTACCTCATCCAAGCCGCGGGCAGCTTCGGCTGCTTCCCCGTGTCTCCTCCTCGGTACCTCCCTCCTGCTCCCGGCCAATACAGTCGCTTCTCCTCTCGACCATTCGGGTCTTAAGAGGAGAAGCTCATCACAGGCAGTGAGACATTGCCCCGCGGCTGCAGAGCTCGGGAAATCGCTGCCTGTGATTAGTGCAGCGCTGAGCTGACTTCCTGGCGGGCTCTGCACGTGGAGTATGTGAACACGCCTGAGCTCATCCTTATTCAGTGCTAATTAGAATGGTGGCAAAGAAGTGACATCAATGTTTTATACATTTTAGAGAATAAGATGGGTGTTGTGAAATGCAACAGTCATTTTAGTACAGTCTTATTTTTTCAATTTAAACAAAAGTGCAGCGCAAAAAAAGACCAAAAAAAAAAAACTCAAACAAACGTGCAATAATCAGTGACAGGCCCAAAAGAGTCTGCAAAATCCTCATTTATGCTTGAATATATGATCCTTCATGAAATTTGACACCGCTGTGATCCACCATCATGTGCTACATAGATATGGTTACTGAAGCAAATGGACACTTGCAGTTAAAGAAAAGTATCAAAATGCGCTTGTATTTCTCAGTGGTTACCGTCTGGGATACCGTGCACCTCCACTTCAGATTATACAGGTATAACAGCCATAACCTCAAGTTTGTATCTCTCCCGAAATACCATACACTTGCACCTCCAACCGGGTTGCATACTTATGGCAAGCGGACTATTCGGCTTTTACATTAGAAAAAAGTCAGAAAAGCCAAAACCGCAATAACACTTGTTTTAAAATGTACTAGACACTCATAATATAAAATCACATAAGCACTTCACATATACAACCAGTCCTGCAAGTCAGACAGACCACTTTATAGTATCGATGTGTGTGATGACGTCACAAGCGCTGGCTACGCCCTACGTGTTTCATCACCTCTAGGGCATGATCCTGCCATTGATTGTTGCACATATTTGTTTGGTTGGTGATTGTTGCACATGTTTAAATTCATTTATTTTATTTTTATTTTTAGTACTGCACTTTCACATCAGAGATTTCACATAAAGGAAGCAGTACAAAGGGAACAGGATACTTCCTCATACAAGTACATGGTACAGCAGGCACATATCAGTAATATGAAGTGTTAGGGTAACAAATGCTTTAAGGTAAATGATACTAAAGAGGAAGTAAATGCACTTTAATAAAAAAAAAAATGCAACCTGCAAGGCAAAGGCATAATGAGCTAGTATCCATAGCATACTAGCTCATTATGAATAACTTACCTGAGAACGAAGCCCCCGAAGCGGTCCTCCTCCTTTATCGTCACCGCTGCCATGTATCTTGGAGTGACTTCCGGGTCTCGCTGCTCTGGCGCTGTGATTCGCCGGAGCCGCGATGACGTCACTCCCGCACGTGCGCACGGGAGCCAACATGAGCGGCATATCGCGGTGATCTGCGGCGTGCTCAGTGCGCCTGCACGCCGCTGTCTACAGCGCATGTGCTGTAGACAGCGGTGCCTGTCTTTTTGTAGGTCAAAGGGGTTTTTAAGGGTTTACAACCACTTTAAAGCGCAACTTTACCCAAAAGCGGACCATTTTATGGGGGGGGGAAGCAAGTACCTGGTTTTGACAGGTACCCGCTCAGCCACTTTTAGTCAGCTCGCTGTGGGGATCTGAGCAGAATTTCAGCCCCCCTTCTTCGCCCGCAGCTTTCTGGGACATGTCGCATGTTACGCTGACAGCGTGAGGAGGGAAAAAAAAGCCGATCACCAGCGGCCGTGAGAGGGACATCAGTCTCGATCACGGCGAGCTGGCGCCAGTTCATTAGTGCCCACCTGCCCCCTGCGAGTGCCACCTAAGAATAGACAACAGTGCCGCCTATCAGTGCCCATAGTGCCACATGTCAGTGCCTATAGTGCCACCTAACAGTGCTGCACCTCAGTGCCCATCAGTGCCATCCATCAGTGCCACCTATCAGAGCCACCTATCAGTGCCCATCAGTCCCATATATCAGTGCCACCCATCAGTGCCATCTTATCTGTGCCCATCAGTACTGCCTTATCTGTCCCCATCAGTGCCACCTTAACTGTGCCTATCGTGCCCACCACTGCAGAACATGATTTTTATTATTTTTTTCATCTTGCATCTTTTTTTTTGTTTGTTTAGCAAAAAATAAAACTCCCAGCTGTAATTAAATACCAAAAAAGGAAAAAAAATCCACTGTAGACAATTGGTTAAAGAATTTTAACTGTTACTATTAATAGTGGTGCACAAAAAAGCTTGTTATTGGGCACATTTCTTTTTTGCTCTGTTTGTTAATGACATGGTGGATGAAGTGGAAAATTATGTTGCCATTTTTCCTGTTGAATTATGCAGAGTTATTAAATCTTGACAGAACAATAAGAGCTTGTTCACACTACCATGTTGTTGTAAGACTTGGTAAAATGTTGCAATACAGCACCATGCAGGCATTAGTGAGTCACACTGCCATTCATTTTGAATGGTACACTAATCCACCTCCAGAATGCAGCTGCATTACAGCACATCACAGAGGAAATGAAGAAAAAAAAAGCAGCATTTTTCTTTGCACACAATGGGATAATTGAATTCAGCACAGCTTTACCTCATTTTCTAAGCAAAGAGAAAATTCCCTTATCTTAGTGAAAGAGGTGGAGTTGTGCTGACTTTGATCATTGTATCAAAACTTTTTTTTTTACTTAACCAGCACATGATTAACCACTTCCCGACCGGCGCACGCCGATGTATGTCGGCAGAATGGCACGGGCAGGCATATTGGCATACAGATACATCCAATTTTAAATACCGCCCTGCCGCCGGCGCGCTCGCGTGCTGGTCGGGACCCCCGTGAGTCCGGTCGCGGGTCCCGCGGACTCGATCGCCGCGGGCATACCCACGATCGTCTCACGGGGGCGGCTGAACTGGGAGATGCCGTTGTAAACAGCATCTCCCCGTTCTGCCTAGCAACAAGTGACGCTGATCTCTGCTCCATGTGATTGGAACAGAGATCAGTGTTCACTAAAAGAAAGCCCAGCCCACAACAGTTAGTAACACGCCCCTAGGAACACTTAAACTCTACACTGCCACCCACTGGTTAACCCCTTTACTGCCAGTGTCATTTACACAGGAATCACTGCATTTGTATAGCAGTGATTGCTGTATAAATGACAATGGTCCCAAAAATGTGTCAAAAATGTCCGATGTGTCCGCCATAATGTCGCAGTCACACTAAAAATCGCTGATCGCCACCATTACTAGTAAAAAAAAAAATATTAGTAAAAATGTCATAAAACTATCCCCTATTTTGTAAACGCTATAACTTGCGCAAACCAATCAATAATCGCTTATTGCAATTTTTTTTTTACCAAAAATATGTAGAAGAATACGTAATATATTTTTGGGGGATATTTATTATAGCAAAAAGTAAAAAATAATGCGTTTTTTTTCAAAATTGGCGCTCTATTTTTAATTATAGTGCAAAAAATAAAAACCGCAGGGGTGATCAACTACCACCAAAAGAAAGCTCTATTTGTGGGGAAAAAAGGACGTCAATTTTGTTTGGGAGCCACGTCGCATGACCGCGCAATTGTCAGTTAAAGCGATGCAGTGCCGAATCGCAAAAAATGGTCTGGTCTTTGGCCAGCAAAATGGTCCGGGGCTGAAGTGGTTAAGTATTCTTCGCAGTGAATTTTCACATTGTTTGAACTCATTCACTGAGATAAGTGAAAATTCACTTAGAAAGTCAATTTTCTCCACTCCTTTAGTAAATCAGTTGCAATTTGCAAGGTCAGACATTTGACAGCCTCCTGTAAGTCTTCTTTTGATCTCTGAGCCATTGATGGCTTCACAGGAATAAAAGATGAGGGGGCATCAGCTGCATACAGAGGAGAAATGTTTCCATCAATTTAACTTAGGAGAGGAATCCTTTTGGTAAAGTGTTTAACCACTAGACCACCTGAAGGTTTTACCCCCTTCATGACAAGGGCATTATTTGCTGATCTTCACTGCGCTATTTTAACTGGTAATTGCGCGGTCATGCAACACTGTACGTAAATTACATTTTTATAATTTTTTTGCACATAAATACAGGTATTTTGGTGGCATTTGATCACCACTGGATTTTTTTATTATATGAACTAAAAAAGGCCGAAAAAGATTCTATTTTCTGCTGTAAATCATATCCAATAAAATAAAATGTCTTCAGAAATGTAGGCCAAAATGTATTCTGCTACATGTCTATGGTTAAAAATCCTACATCTAAAACTGCGTTCTTGGGGCACCATACTATTGGGGACAATTATAGTTCTAATGCTGATCCATACTGACACTATACTAGTAATGACGGTGATCAGCGACTTATAGTGTGACTGTGATAGTGTGGTGGGCAATCTGGTGCTGACACTGGCTGGGAGGGACACTGAGGGCTCATTTACACTTGCTTCGACTTCAACACACATTACAGCGCCTACCACTTCAACATGCTTTTTTGTTTTATGATGCTTCTGTGGTGCTTCGTGATGCTTCGAGCGCGCTTCAGTTATGCTTTTTTGAAGCTTTAATAAAGCTTGGCAGATGCCGTGAGTGTGTATGTGTGTGTGTGTTGATATCTCATACCTGCAATTTCTCCAAAACAAAGCAAAGCTAAAGGTAAATTAAAGCCTCTCAAAAGCTGCAGGTGCTTCAAGTGAGCTTTGCCATAGACTTCTATAGAGGCTTTAACCACTTCAGCCCTGGAAGGATTTACCCAATTCCTGACCAGGCCATTTTTGGCGATACGGCACTGTGTCATTTTAACTAACAATTGTGCAGTCATGCGACGTTATACACAAACAAAATCTATGTCATTCTTTCCCCACAAATAGAGCTTTCTTTTGGTGGTATTTGATTACCTCTGTGGTTTTAATTTTTTGCGCTATAACCAAAAAAAAACCGACAGTTTTGAAAAACCACCAATATTTTTAACTTTTTGCTATAATAAATACCCCCCCCCCCAAAAAAAAAATTTCTTTGTCAGTTTAGGCCAAACTATATAAACATTTCTTTTTACTAGTAATGGTGATCAGCGATTTTTTTTTTTTTTTTTTTTTTTTTTTTTTTTTAAGCACGACTGCGACATTGTGGTGGACAGATCAGACACTTGACACTTTTTTGGGACCATTTGCATTTATACAGCGATCAGTGCTCTAAAAATGCACTGGCAGGGAAGGGGTTAACACTAGGGGTCAATCATTGGGTTAAATGTGTTCCCTGAAAGAAGTTTCTGACTTGTGGGGGGGATTGGACTGACTAGAGGAGGAGAGAGAACCCTGTTCCTGATCACTGGGAACAACAGATCTCTCTCTCCTCCCCTGTTAGAACGGGGATCTGTCTGATTACATTGACAGATCCCCATTCTGGCTCTCTGGGGAGTGATCGTGGGTGGCCAGTGGATATTTTGCGTCCACCGGCCACATGCATTGGCTCTGGCGTCGTGCAATGGGTGCCCTTGAAGGTGTGCATGCCTCCCACTGCTCTTAAAGCGGCCGACGTACACCAATGGTGGTTTGCGCAGCCGTACCAACCTGCAGCCGTATAACAGCAACAGCTGGTCGGCAACAGGTTAAATATGCTTTAAAGCACCACTAAAGCAACATGGGGTATAATATTTTAGGCAAAGCAAACACAAGATGTGAACAGAGCTGTAAGCTATGCATTTTATTTAGTGACAGGATCTTTGACTGGTGTTCAGATAGCTTTAAAGTGGTTGTAAACTCTCCCCCACAACTTTGTCCCATGTGAATCAGCATAAAAACCCTAATGAACACTGCTTGTAGATAGCTCCTTACTTGCTTAGTATTGTATTGTAATCTTTTTTGTTCTTTAGATTGACGTCACTGAGCATGCCCATATCTCCCATGATTTACAGCACACTCTATGTGCTTGTCTATGTATTATCAGGACTTCCTATGGCACAACACTGAAATCCCACAAGACTGTGGGACTGTGACATGTGACATCACATTGAGTGGAAAAAAGGCATCAGACAGCATTACTGCAGTCTTATCAGCTGAAGCTGATAAGACTGACATAGGCAAACACTAGATAATCAGCACATAAAAAAAACAAGTCAGCTATGTGCAGGGAAGCAGGGTTGCCATAGAAATGTTGGATTGAGAAGGAGGCTTGGTTAACAGTACAGGAAGTGCTCAATGTAAGGGCAGAAATACACTCTACTGTGGACTCAGAAAACAGTACTTAAAATGGCGCTGCCTTACCCCTGGAAACAAGTTTTTTAAAATTTCTTTAAACGGTAAGTAATTTGCGATTTGGGCTGGATTACAGTGGCTATATTTTGATAATTACTTATTATAATGGACTAAATGAAAAGAAGCATCAGTGTGGGAGAGTTTACTTTCTCTAACAAAGTCTGTCTGAAGCCATGCTTTGAAGTAAGTGCTAACTGACACTGTCGTAGCTAGTAGCAGTTATCCTATCTGAGGGTGGCAACTATGCTTCTCCTCCATAAAGACAGTATGGTGAGTGAGCGTAGTCATCCTAGGACAGGGGTGCCCAACCTTTTGAAGAGTGAGGGCCACTAAAGCGACTTGGTAATCAATGAGCAGCCAACGGCCACAATGAGCAGAGTGGGTAGATAACAGGTTTGTGTCCACTCTGCATATGCAGAGCGGACACGGATACAGCCTGCTCTACTGTATGGGTCCTTCAATCCCACCTGCCCAGACGGAAGAGGACAGATCCCTTCTGTTTTTTTTTTAATCAGATTGGAGGTAGGCAGGTGTAAACTAGGGGTGCACCGAATGGGTTTTTTGATGCCGAAACCTATACCGAAAATGTAAAATACACTAGGCCAAAAAACGGACAGGTGGACCCGATCGGACCAATCGCGTGAAAGGGGCCTAATGCTGCTCTCACACTGATGCATTGTGGTTTCCCTGCACCGTGCACCTGTGGCTTTCCTGTGTGTTAGCCCTTTGCCATAGACTTCTATTATATCCTGCAGGTGTGGTGCACTTTCAGAAAGCACACCAAACCCACAGGTAATAACAGAAGTCTATGGCTCAGTGCAGCTAACCTGCAGGTGTACTATGATGCACCTGCGGATCAGTTTGAAAGCAGCCCAGTAAGCACTGCAGAGCAGATATTCCCATAAATATATATACACTGTGATTTTAGTAATAAACGGACCTTTAATAACCTTCTTCCATTGAGGTATTGCTGGCTGTTGCTGTCCCAGGCGGAGTGCAGTTGGTATCACTCTGCCTGTGACAGGAGCCGGCACTATACAGGAACCAGCGGTTTATGTGGCCCTGCTCCACAACAACTTGTTTCCTTTGCCACCAGTGTCCTGTCGAATAATGCCTCCCGTGGAAAAATGCATCCGAGGCGCTGTGCATGCGCAGTACATGACATCAAGGCAGCTGATATCCCGACACAGTTTACACTGGGCATGCAGGTTCGACTGGAGGCAAGCCATGGAAAGAGAATCAAAATATCAGATTCCAACTTCCTCTCTGCGCATGCACGCCATGTAATAGGTGGAATACTTTTTCTATTGGGTGGATTGTAAGTGTGTAGGGTGTGAAAACAATTGTTATTGGGCGGATTGTGGGGTGATTTTGCAGCGCAAATTTGTGGACAAGGATCGAGGTTGTATTTGGTGTTCAGGACGGTAGAAGTTGCATATTGTCGTTTTGTCATTTATACAACACGGTAAGGGAGCACTCCCCTGGGGACACTGGTGAAAGGAGGGACTTCGCTGGGGACACTGATGTAAGGAGGGACTCCGCTGGGGACACTGATGTAAGGCTGGACTCCGCTGGGGACACTGATGTAAGGCGGGACTCTGCTTGCGACACTGATGTAATGAGGAACTCTGCTGGGGACACTGATGTAAGGAGGGACTCTGCTGGGGACACTGATGTAAAGAGAGACTCCGCTGGGGACACTGATGTAAGGAGAGACTCCGCTGGGGACACTGATGTAAGGAGGGACTCCGGTGGGGACACTGATGTAAGTAGGGACTCCGCCGGGGACACTGATTTAAGTAGGGACTCCGCCGGGGACACTGATGTAAGGAGGGACTCCGTTGGGGACACTGATGTAAGGAGGTACTCGGCTGTTCTCCCTTACAGCGCTGTATAAATGTACTCACACCCTACACACCCTAAATCCACCCAATAGAAAAAGTATTCCACCTATGACATTGAGAGAATGCACAGAGAGCGAGGCAGAATCTGACATCCGACGAACTGCGCATGCCCAGTGTAAACATTATGCCAGCTGATCGGGATATCTGCTGACGCAACGTGACGTACTGCGCAGTGCGTCAGATGCATTTTTCAATGGGGGCATTATTCGTCAGGACCCCAGCTTCATTCACAACAATTGTGCTCTGGGATGGTGGGTTGGCATCCCGTGATCTGAGCTTGCCAACCCGCCATCCCAAAGCAGGAGGTTGCTGGTCACAGAGGGCGCAACGGGCCACTGGTGGGGCACCCCTGTCCTAGGACAAGAAGTATGTTACTGAAAGAATCGCCAGGAAAAAGTCACCCAAGGCTGGTAGTTTTTTGTTGATGGATTTGCATACATTTTAATTCATGTTTTATAATGTTTTAGTGCAAACAGTGGTTTTAGTTGAGTTTGGGATACTTGAGGAATGAAAGTATATAACAATGGCAGAATCACAAAGCCACATTCTATGGTGCCGAATTGGACTTAAAGAGGAAGTAAACCCTGATGGGTTTACTTCCTCTTTCATTCCCTGCAAAGGTAAAGCATAATGGACTACTATACTATGCACTTACCTGACACAGGAGCCTGCGAAGTCACCGCTGTCCCCTGTAGTCCGGCGCATCCATCTTCTCAGTGGGTCTCGCTGCTCCGCCGCTGTCATTCGGCGAAGCCGCGATGACGTCACTCCCGCACATGCGTACGGGTGCCGCCACTCGCGGCATATCGCCGTTGACCACGGCACGCTCAGTGCGCCTGCGCGCCGCTGTCTACGGCACATGCGCCGTAGACAGCGGTGCCTGTCTTTCGCCAATTATCTCCTAAACCGTGTAGGTTTAGGAGATATTTCTTGGACCTACAGGTAAGCCGTAATCTAGGGTAGTGGGTTTGCAACCACTTTAACAGAAGTGAGGGAGAGGTATTAGAACACCTGTCAGGTTTTATTGTTGTCTGGGCCCCATTAAGGAGATTGACCCTCCATATTTGTCTTCATGACCATTATCTCTAAAAGTGAAAGTGAAGGAAAATGTTACATTTTGAGTGATCACCAGCACAGGAATAGAGGTAAATCTTTGAATATGGACACTAATTGTGGTGGTTACCGGGATTTCCCTTACTATTGAGGGATTTCCACTCAATTCCTGTTGTGGCTATGGTACAAGAAGTAAAGGAAATCCCTCCAAGGGGAAACAGTTAGCAAAAACTGACAGGGATGATAACCCTCCCTTACACTATCCAAAATGAAAAAAAAAATTGTCTTCAGTTCTACTTTAACCACTTGACCACTGGGCACTTAAACCCCTTAATAACCAGACCAATTTTCAGCTTTCGGTGCTCTCACATTTTGAATGACAATTACTGTACCCATATGAAATTTTTGTCTTTTTTTTCACACGAATAGAACTTTCGTATGGTGGTATTTAATCACCGCTGGGTTTTTTATATTTTGTGCTATAAAAGAAAAAAGACTGAAAATTCTGTAAAAAAAAAAAAAATGAATTTTCTTCGTTTCTGTTATAAAATTTAGCAGATTAGTAATTTTTTCTTCATACATTTTGACCAAAATTTATACTGCCACTTATCTTTGGTAAAAATAAGTACAAATTGGTGGATATTATTTGGTCTGTGTGAAAGTCCACAAGCTATAGTGCCAATATCTGATTTTTTTTTTCATTTTTTTTCACAAAATTGTCATATTTCTCACACACAGCATATGCATACCACAAATTACACCCCAAAACACATTCTGCTATTACTCCCGAGTACAGCGATACCACATGTGTGAGACTTTTACACAGCCTGGCCACATACAGAGGCCCAGCATGCAGGGAGCACCATCAGGCGTCCTGGAGCACCCGGGCAATTCTGACATTTCTCTCCTACATGTAAAAATCATCATTTATTTGATAGAAAATGACATAGAATCCCAAAACATTATATATATATATATATATATATATATATATATATATATATATATATATATATATATATATTTAGCAAAGACCCTAGAGAATACAATGGCAGTCGTTGCAACTTTTTATCTCGCACTGTATTTGTGCAGCAATTTTTTTAACGTGTTTTTTTGGGGAAAAAAAAACTGTTTTGTGCTTTAAAAAAAAAAAAACAGTAAAGTTAGCCTAATGTTTTTGCATAATGTGAAAGATTAAGTTACGCTGAGTAAATAGATACCTAACATGTCACTCTTCAAAATTGCACACGCTCGTGGAATGGCACCAAACGTTGCTACTTAAAAATCCCCATAGGCGACGATTTACATTTTTTTTTTACTGGTTACATGTTTTGAGTTACAGAGGAGGTCTAGGGCCAAAATTATTTTTCTCGCTCTAGCGTTCACAGCGATACCTCACATGTGTGGTTTGAACACCATATTCATATGTGGGCGGGACTTACGCATGTGTTTGCTTTTTGTTCATTTTACTTTATTTATTTTAGTTTAACACTTTTTTTCCTCAAAAATAATTTTTTTGATCACTTTTATTCCTATTACAAGAAATGTAAACATCCCTTGTAATAGGAATATAGCATGACAGGTCCTCTTTACAGTGAGATATGGGGTCAATAAGACCCCACATCTCACCTCTAGACTGGGAAGACTGAAATAAAAAAATTTAAAAAATAGATTCTGGCTTCGATCATATTGGCGAGTCGGTAGAAGCACCGGAGGGCGGTGGGGGGGGGGACGTCCCCTCTCGCCTCCCGTAAGAATGATCAAGTAGCGGAACAGCCGCTATGATTGTTCTTATGGTGTAGGGAATTGCCGGCTGAAAAATCTGATATCTGAATGATGCCTGTAGCTACACCGATCATTCAGATATCCCTGCACAAAGTCAAGGATGTTCTATGACGGCCGGCGGGCGGGAAGTGGTTAAAATGCATTTTTCTTTTTTAACACAAAGTTGTCAATTTATACAATATTTCTAACACATAGCATGTACATACCAAAAATGACACCCCAAAATAGATTCTCCTACTCCTCCTGAGTACGGCGATACCACATGTGTGAGACTTCCACAGCCTGGCCACATACAGAGGCCGAGTACAGACGAGAATGGCTGAGCATGGCTGGGTATGGCTGAGTATGGCTGGGTATTGTAGGGTATCACCGAGTATGGCTGGGTATTGTTGCGTATGGCTGGGTATTGCAGGGCATCACCGAGTATGGCTGGGTATTGTAGATTATTGCTGGGTATTGCAGACTATTGGCAGGGCATTGCAGAGTATTGGCAGGGAATTGCGAGGTTAATTGTCGGTGAGCAGCGCTGTGGGCACTACAGATCCAGCCCACAGCGCTGCTGTCACCGATCTCTCCCCTCCACTGTACCGATCGGTACAGAGAGGGGAGGGAGGAACCGGTGTCATGTCATGACGCCGGTTTGTTTACAAGTGATCGCTCCGTCATTTGACAGATCGATCATGTGGTAAACGGCCGCGATGAGCGTCATAGTGCGTCCTCCCAGAGTTAAGCAACCGCCCTGTAGCCGTCATTCGGCTATGGGGCGGTTGTTAAGTGGTTAATGAATGGTATTGTAAAATATTTGTTGAATGTTCTCCATTGATTTAAAATTAAAAATACCACATATGGCCACTAGATGGCACTAAGTAGCGTTCTTAACCACTTAAGGACCAGCCGCAGTCATTTTACGTCGGTACTTGGACTCTAAATAGCGTTCTTATGGCAGCAGCTAGCTGCCATAACCCCCACCCCCGTATTTTTTAAAACGGCGGGCGACTGGCTTTCAGATAAAAGTGGTCTCTGCGGCGGATTCGCTGAGAGATCACTTTTATCAGTGGTCCCCGTCACTTACCGGAGCCATCGGTATAGGCGTAGATGATCGCATCTGCTCTCCTGTCAGGCTGGATGGCCCCCACTCGGCTCCATAGCATTGGATGGCGGAAGGGGATTTTTTTATTTTTATTGCATTTTAGTGTAAATATGAGATTTTGACCCCAGATCTAACATTTAAGAGGTCCTGTCATGCTTTTTTTTCTATTAAAATGGATGTTTACATTCCTTGTAATAGTAAGAAAAGGGACTCCAAAGTTATTTTTTAAAAGGACAGTGTAAGAATAAAAAGTAAAATAAATAAGAAAAAAAATCAAGTGCCCCGTCCCACCGAGCTCAAGCACAGAAGTGAAGGCATATGTAAGTTGCACCTGCATATGAAAACGGTGTTCGAACCACACATGTGAGGTATCGCCGCGATCGTTAGAGCAAGAACAATAATTATAGCCCTAGACCTCTTCTGTAACTCAAGAATGACAAGCTGTAAAAACTTTTAAACATCACCTGTGCAGATTTTTAAGGGTAAAAGTTTGTCGCCATTCCACAAACGGGTGCAATTTTGAAGTGTGACATGTTGAGTAAAAAAATTATGAAAAACATTTGAACAGCTCAAGAAATAACCTAATAACTTTTTTTTTTTGCCCCACTTTCACTAGGTGAATTGCTATTAACATATTTTATAAATACACCCCTATGTGTTCCCCTTTTGTAAGCACTGAAGCTGATTTGCTAAAGGAAGGTTGTTCCCAGATTTCCAAAAGCCACTTTAGGAATAGACTGCAGCACTTATTTTCTAATGCCATTCCATAACATTCATCAAGTGCTTAAAATCATCAGATAGAAAATGTATTAAATTTATAGCAATTCATATGACATTATCAGTGCAGGCTAGGAAATGAGCAAGCTCTTGTGTTACTTGTCTAGAATGGCAAGTTAACCCTTCCCCAGGGAAATCAGTTTTCCTAAAATAAAATCACATAAATGCTTATTTACAAAAGTCCTCCTTTGTATAGTACTTTGTTCATAAAAACAATTGGTTATTGAAGTCATTGTTCAATCCTATTGGATACACAGTTTGAAACAAAAGTATTTATGATGCTTATTGTTCTAATTTCAAAACCCTGTTGCCACCTCTCCTGGGGATAAGCAAGACCCCTTTTGCATTGGAGCGTTTTGCAGGCGCTATAGCGTTAAAAATAGCGCCTGCAAACCTCCCCAAAACAGCTGCTCCATGCACTCCAGTGTGAAAGCCCGAGGGAGCGGTGCGCTGGCAGGGCATCAGAAAAAGTCCTGCCAGAAGCTTCTTTGGAGCGTTGAAGGAGCGGTGAACTCACCATTGCTCCCCCATTGAACTCAATGGGGCAGTAATGCAATACGCCGGCAAAACGCGGCTCTGGCCGCCCCACTAGTGGCCGAATAGCGCCGCTTTACCGCTGATGCCTGGGGCGGCTCGGTGTGAAAGGGGTATAAATGTTCTAGGATTAATGTAGGATTAATAGACACAAAATCATGAATTATTTCTCATTTTCTTCCAAAGCCACTTTTTGCACACGTTAACAAATTATTTTTGGGCTCGAAAATTAGTTAAAGCCCCCAAATAGTATAAATGTTTTGAAAGCCCTGGAGAATAAAATTATAGTTCCATTTTTTATCATTCAATATTAGGACAATGGTTTATCAAGGACAGATGTTCAGCAAAAAAATACAGTAAAGTTAATTTTAGTAAACACAAATGTTACCCATGTGAATGTACAGGCAGATTTTAAAATGTGACAGTGGCTACACAGCATAGGAACCCCCATCTGGTATCATGGATGAAGGAGGCTTCTGCATGGTAACATTACTTTTTTTTTTTGCCCTGATTCACACTAGTGCTATTTCAGAAGTGACTTGGGTAGATGCAGATTTAGATGCATAAAAAAATTGAAGTTGTAAATGGAGTTTTTTTTATAATTACCGTATTTATTGGCGTATAACACGCACATTCATTTTAAGAGGGAAGTTTCAGGAAAAAAAACTTACATTTTAAATAAGGAACTTTGAAGCAAAATAAGGATCATTGCCATCAATGCCCATCTGCAGCCTCGCAAGTGCCATTAATGCAGCAGCTTCACCATTGCCATCAATGCAGCAGCCTCACCATTGCCTTCAATGCAGCAGCCTCACCATTGCTTTCAATCCAGCAGCCTCACCATTGCCTTCAATGCAGCAGCCTCACTATTGCCATCAGTGCAGCCTGATGATGCTCATCTGCAGCCTAGAGGGGGACAGAGAGGGGGGCGGGAAGAGCGCCAACAGATTATATACAGTGAGACTCTCCTATGATAGACAGAACAGTGGTCCAATGGTGGCCCAGGAGACAGAACGTCCTATTACAGGGGCCGCCAAGTAAACAGGAGATTTTCACTGTATGTAATCTGATGGTGCTCATCCCGCCCCCCTCCCTGTCCCCTCCGAGGCAGCTAAAATTTAAGTATTGGCGTATAACATGCACACAGTATTTGCACCCGATTTTCAGAGTGAAAAGGTACGTATTATACGTCAATAAATACAGTAGGTAAGTTGGAATCCTCTAAATATCACAGTAAACATCTGGAAGTCTAAAATGTAGTAAGTCTTACAGATCAATTCTTATTTATTTATTACAGGTACTTGTATAGCACCGTCAATTTACGCAGCGCTTTACATATATATTGTACATTCAGTCCCTACCCTCAGGGAGCTTACAATCTAAGGCCCCTAACTCACATTCATACATACAGTCAAGTCCATAAATATTGGGACATCGACACAATTCTAATCTTTTTGGCTCTATACACCACCACAATGGATTTGAAATGAAACAAACTGCTTTAATTGTAGACTTTCAGCTTTAATTTGAGGATATTTACATCCAAATCAGATGAACAGTGTAGGAATTACAACAGTTTGTGTATGTGCCTCCCGCTTTTTAATGGACCAAAAGTAATGGGACAATTGGCTGCTCAGCTGTTCCATGGCCAGGTGTGTGTTATTCCCTCATTATCTCATTTACAAGGAGCAGATTAAATGTCCAGAGTTAATTTCAAGTGTGCTATTTGCATTTGGAATCTGTTGCTGTCAACTCTCAATGTGAGATCCAGAGAGCTGTCACTATCAGTGAAGCAAGCCATCATAAGGCTGAAAAAAACAAAACAAACCCATCAGAGAGATAGCAAAAACATTAGGTGTGGCCAAATCAACTGTTTGGAAAATCCTTAACCGATTGCCAGGCCAGGCGACGCGGCTCTCGTTCTGGGAGGGCATCATATGATGGCCCCGCATTTAAACAGGGAATGCACGCGATCGTGCGCACGCATCCCTGTTCCTTCGGTGGCGAGCGGTGTCTTTTTTAAACGCAACTTTTTGGGAAAAGGGACACTTTCATGAATTAAAAAAAAACAAACAGTAAAGTTAGCCCAATGTTTTTGTATAATGTGAAAGATGATGTTACGCCGAGTAAATGGATACCAAACATGTCACGCTTTATAATTGCACACACTCGTGGAATGACGACAAACTACGGTACCTAAAAATCTCCATAGGCGACGCTTTAAATTTTTTTTTTATGGTTACCAGGTTAGAGTCACAGAGGAGGTCTAGTGCTAGAATTATTGCTCTCGCTCTGACGATCACGGCAATACCTCACATGTGTGATTTGAACACTGTTTACATATGCGGGCGCGACTTCCGTATGCGTTTTCTTTGCTGCACGACCTCGCAGTGACGGGGGCACTTTAAAAAAAATATATTTTTCTTATTTATTTATTTTAAAATTAATAAATTGTTTAAAAAAAATATATATTTTTTGATCACTTTTATTGCTGTCACAAGGAATGTAAACATCCCTTGTGACAGTAATAGGTGGTGACAGGTCCTCTTATTGGAGGGATCGGGGGTCTAAAAGACCCCAAATCCCTCCTTTGCACTTCAAAGTATCCAGATCGCCATTTTTGGCAATTCTGAATACTATATATTTTTTTTAAAACCTGTGCCATTGACAGCCGAGTAAACGGGAAGTGATGTCATGACGTCGCGTCTGTGTTTACAATTAGGAGACTAGAATGAAGCCACTTACGGCTTCATTCCAGTCTGTCCCTAGCCGCCAGAAGCGGCGGTTTGTTGATTGGGGCTCCCGATGGAACGGGAGCCCCAGTAAGGGTCGGCAGGAGGGGGGCATCCCCAGTATAACAGCCGAGCGGCTTTTAGCCACATCGGTTATCACTGGAAAGACGATCGCCGGCTCTAAAAAACAGTATGGGGATGATGCCTGCAGCTGCGGGCATCATCCCGGTATAACCCCCGAAAGCAGAGTACGCACATCTGCGTATGCTCAGCGACAAGGGGTTATACATCATTATTTTTACGTTAGTGTTGGAGTGCACTTTTAAATGGTTGCAGCTGTTCATTTTCATTCAATTGTCATATTGTTAGCAGGATTTTATCACTAGTTTATCACTATTCACATGGTTTGAATGATCCACCATGAAGGATAACTGTTCAGGTTATCCACATCTTTTGGCTTGTTCTAATTATTCCTGAGAGATTTTCCAATACTCCAGTTCCACCAATTCTGTAGAATAATCCCTCATTAGTTTAGGTTTCATTTTCCTTTTTTCTTACTGTGACTTTTTCGCCATCATTTATAATTCTCCAAACTAGTAAATTGGTGTAGTTTTTTTTTCCACTATGAATGGATAATAGTTGGAACATTCTGGAACTTTAACATTATCTCTTGCAGTGGGGTGGACTAGATAGAATATCTGCCTCTAAATCATTGATTTGGCAAATCATGGTTGAACATCCAGTACTCTGGCACTTTGCTGAAAAGGGTCCTCAAGTCAGTTGAGGTTCCACGTACTGGAGCATGCATCTATCACTAGGTGAGATGAAGACAGGGTTTTGAAATGAAAATGATAGGCCTTGTGCAAATCCCTGGAACTGTCAGAGAATCATAAAAGCTGTGGTTTATATTCACTTACAAAGTTAGGGAAAAAAAGGAGAAGTACAGACATTCACAAAGCACAGCAGTGTACACCCATTATTTACTGTACATTGCGTGGGTTGTGACCCAGCCCCCATTGCCCTGGGAATACAAGGGTTAACTTGCAGCTCTGGACAAGTTATGCAAGTGTTCGCTAATTTCATGGGCTGGAAAAATCATGCGATATGAATTGCTATGTATTTAATGAATTTTGTATCTGATGGCTTTGAGCACTTGATGAATGCGTTGAGATGTGGGCAAAAGCTTGATTACTAAATATGAATGAATGAATAAATAAGAAGCATATAAAAGGAGAGTTGCAGTCTACTAAAATTCAATATGAAAATACAAGTCTAGGATTGCTGCATTTAAAGTGGTTGTAAAGTTTCAAGATTTTTCACCTTAATGCATTCTATGCATTAAGGTGAAAAACCTTCTGTACTGCAGCTCCCTCCACATCCCCCTTTTTCTTACCTGAGCCTAGCTGATCCAGCGATCCTCAATAGATACATTGATAACAGAGTCATTGGCTCCCACTGCTGTCAATCAAATCCAGTGACGGGACCGGGGGGTGGGTCGAATCAATGGACACGGCAGCAGGACTCTGGAGCAAGCCCGCATGGGTGCCCCCCTGGGAAAAAGGCTTTCCCTGGGGGCACCTGATAAAAAGGATGGGCCTGAAGCACTGGCGGAGCACCCCAGAAGAGGATCGGGGCTGCTCTGTGCAAAGAGCAGGTAAGTATAGGCATGTTGTTTTTATTTATAAACAAACCCTGTTACTATGTATTGAAAATCCAAACAAAAATGAAAATGTACAAAATTTTCCATCTGCTACAGTTTCAGGTTAAAGTATTTAATGCTGTTTCTCAGGCAGGAACACTTATGAAATAAGTTAAGTAACCATATACGGCTTTCAAATCGGGAACAAATTAAGCAATTAAAGCAAATTAAGGATACATAACCATCACAAATCCTAATACTAAACAAAATATGTCCACTCCCCCACACCAAAGATAGAGGACATCTGAAGAATCACCTATTATTAAAACGAATATACAAAACAGTTAGAAAAATATAAATACAATATACTGTATTTGCCGGCGTATAAGGCGACTGGGCGTATAAGACGACCCCCTATTTTTCAAGTGAAAACATAGGTTTTGGGCAATACTCCGGGTATAAGACTACCCCCCTTCTGAGGCAACACCATTTAAAAAAAACATTAGAACCATTAACACAAAGCAAGAATGCCAACTACTCATCCGCCATGCTGTGATATGTCATAAAGTAAATCAAACAATAATAACACAAATAGAGATCTATTGAATGCCACAACTCTGGAAAGTAGAATTTTTCACTAACCGCACCTATACCACTTTTGGGTTACATTCTATGGGAATTGTCCACCAAAATGCATTTACTAAACCCCCTGTCATATGTCCCAGATTTACCTGTCCCTCTTGGGTGCCTGGGACCTCAAAGGCAAACAGCAGGATGTATAGTAGTAGGAGATCAGTGAATGGATTTACCCAGGGAAGTATGGTGAGCAGTGTATTTTAATGAATACAACGCCTGCTTGGATTGGCAGAGGATGTAGCATCATCAGCCCTTGCCTCTCTCTCAAAGCCAATCCGAGCAGGCTACTCTATGTAGCCCGCTCGGATTGACAGAGGTTGGTACGCCAATCCAAGCAGGCTCTGTATTCATTAATAGAATACATCGCTCGCCGGGATTGGCTCAACGGCGTATACTGTTTGTAGCTGAAGCCACATACAGTATTAGCAGACATTTAGGGGCTGACATCCATCGGGCAGCATTGTATACCCGGCGCATAAGACCACCCCTGATTTTTGGGCATTTTTTTTAAGTGTAAAAGGTAGTCTTATACGCCAGAAAATACAGTATATATATATATATATATATATATATATATATATATATATATATATATATATATATATATATATATATATATATATATAAAATAAAATGACTTTGAACCAAGAACCTTATAATTACCCTTTAATAATGTTTTTTTTTTTTTTTCTTTTAGGCACCACTTTGATGTTCAACATAGAGGTGAGCCTTTATGGTTGTGAAGATTATCATTATTGCTCAAAGATACTGATGGTGATACAATATTATGTATTCAGTGGCCTGAATCATGTGCCAGTTTCTTATATATATATATATATGTGTGTGTGTGTGTGTATCTGAGGATTTATTGGTGATACTTTATGGACCGGAATTTATAGGTCTTCCCACTTTCCATGAAAACTAGAAAAGTTATTTTTCTGCTTGCTGGATTCTTCGTGTATGTAATAGAAAGCTCATCAAGAAGAATGGTCTATATTAAGGGGGCCTATGGCACAAATATAGTTCTTGCCCCTGCAGTCTACATGAATAGTAATAAACAAGTTCAGCCCAACAAGTACACCTGATTAGCCACAATTTTACACTTGTGTAATCTTTTAACCATTCAGTTCAATTTTACTAATTATTTTTCCTGCATTGGGCAATTACTTTACCTTAAAAACAGCAAAAAGAAACTTGGATTCTAAGAAAGGTCCCGTTGTGTGTAGTTGCATAAGACATTTGTCACCGACCCTGTCCTCAGAGCCCACCAACCGGCCAGATTTGCAAGATAACTAAAATACATCACAGGTGATATAATTTGCTGCTCAGTGATTGCAGTATTCTACTCTGCATCTCCCCAAGGTAATACTTTGGCCTGTTAGTGGGTCCTGAGGACCACTGGCATAAGACATTGTACATAGGCATAGGCCTTCGATCCTTCATAAGTGCAGGCAATGTTTATCTAATATCTAAGGATATTTTCAAGCAAGCTACACTCATCTGTGTTAGCAGTTGTAATAAATCTTTGGCAGTCATCATATAATTATAGTATATAGTTTTGGCTAAGTATTCAACCCCCCATCCCCAATAGTTTTTTCTACATTTATGGTATTTTTACCTTGAGTTAAAATAGATTTAATATGGCATATTATGTCATAGATTACATATTATCAAATTGGAAAATGTCTACAATCTTTCCAAATTAGTTACAAATAAAAAACTGAAAAGACTTGATGCCCCCTTCTTTGCTGTGAGAACCCTGAATACGTTTAAGACCCCTTTCACACTGAGCCACCACCTGCCTCAGTGGTAAAGCGGCAATATTTTTAGCACCGCTTTACCGTAATTTTAGTGGCCAAAAAGGGCTTAAATCCGCCCGCAAAACACCGCCGGAGCGGCGGTATGGCAGCGCTGCCCCATTGATTTCAATGGGGAGCAGCGGTGAAGGAGCGGTGAGTTCACCGCTCCAAAGAAGCTGCTGGCAGGACTTTTTCTGACGCCCTGCCAGTGTATTGCTCCAGTGTGAAAGCTCTTGGGCTTTCACAATGGAGTGAATGGAGCAGCTGTTTTAGAGTGTTTTGCAGGCGCTATTTTTAACGCTATAGCGCCTGCAAAATTCTCCAGTATGAAAGAGTTCTAAGTGCAATTAATGCCTGCAGAATAATGTAACATGTTAAATTTGGTCCACATACTGTATTTGCATGTGATCTCAGAATGAATATACCAGTTTCTTAAAGTGGATGTAAATCCACCGCTCACCCTGTATTAAATAATGGCACACTATTCATCTATATATACAGTACATAC
Source organism: Lithobates pipiens (assembly GCF_037356315.1). Lineage (NCBI taxonomy): Eukaryota > Metazoa > Chordata > Amphibia > Anura > Ranidae > Lithobates > Lithobates pipiens. The sequence goes on along the minus strand of NW_027507789.1, from coordinate 157,129,992 downwards.
AAGCCTCCTGCATGGCATCCTACCTTCCAATAGATAAGAGGATTGCTCAGAGCTGGATTAACTCTTCGTGCCAAAACTGGGCACAGATGACTTGACATCCTCTACTGTACCAGATAGAAATCTTCATTAAAACATTTTTTTTTCAGGTTTACATCCACTTTAACCACTTGCCGCCCACCATATAGCAAAATGATTTAAAAATCCTGACTGGGCGTCATATGAAAACATTGTTGCGGGGTGGCAGTCTGACATCCCGCAACTATGATCTCGGTAAAGTCTCTGACAGAGACTCTTTTACCACGTGATCAGCTGTGTCCAATCACGGCTGATCACAGTGTAAATAGGAAGAGCCGTTGATTGGCTTTTCCTCACTCACGTCTGTCAGATGCGAGTAGAGGAGAGCCGATCGGCTGCTCCTCTGACAGGGGGGTCTGTGCTGATTGATTATCAGCACAGCCCCCCCGAGGATGCCCACACTGGACCACCAGGGATGCCACCAGACCACCAGGGATGCCCAGCACCAGGTATGCCACCCTAGACCATCAGGGATGCCAGTTAGTGCCCACAATGGATTCCAATCAGTGCCCACAATGGGCATCACTGATTGGCATGCATTATTGTTTGGCACTGAATGGCATCCATTAGTACAATACAGTACAATGCCGCCTATCAGTGCCCATCCATGCCACCTATCAGTGCCCATCCATGCCCATCTGTGCCGCCTATCCATGCCCATCCTTGCTGCCTATCCATGCCCATCCATGCCGCCTATCCATGCCAATCCGTGCCACCTACCAGTGCCAGTTTGTGCCACCTATCAGTGCCCATCCGTGTCGCCCATCAGTGCCGCCTATCAGTGCCACATATCAGTGCCCATCAATGCCACCTCATCAGTGCCACCTCATCGGTGCCCATCAGTGCCGCCTTATCAGTGCCCGTCAGTGCAGCCCCATCAGTGAAGGAGAAACTTATTTACAAAGTTTTAAAACTGAAACAAAAAAACATTTTTTTTCAGAATTTTCGGTCTTCTTTTATTTGTTTAGCAAAAAATTAAAAACCATAGAGGTGATCAAATACCACCAAAAGAAAGCTCTATTTGTGGGAACAAAATAATAAAAATTTAGTTTGGTAAATGTAGCATGACCGCGCAATTGCCATTCAAAGTGCAACAACGCTGAAAGCTGAAAATTGGTCTGGGCAGAAAGGTGTTTAAGTGCCTGGTATTGAAGTGGTTAAGGGCCCCTTAGTCTAACAGAATGAAGACCAATACGCTTAAAAAACAGTCTGCAATACAGTTTTGGCAAAGCACAAATCGGAGATGGGTTATAAAAATTATATACAGTATGGATCATGATCAGGTGAAAACTGAGCATTCACTGGTGATGTAGGTGCTCCTTATCTAGATCCCCTTTTCTAAGACCCAGTGTATTATGAACCTCTAGGTAATACATTTTAACATGTAGACTCTGTTGTGCTTTTCCCACATGTGCTCACCATGTTTTTCTTTTTACATAATGTGATGTAGTAGGTCTTGCTTGCATATAAAAACTATCAGGAAAACTTTCCAGTTAAATAAACCTCACTGAACTTCAGTTGAAGAAAGATATGATCTTAAAGCAGAACTTCACCCAAAAACAGAAATTCCACTTTTCTTTGACCTAGAACTGTTTTTCCAGTTTTTGTAGCTGCTGAATTTAAATTTTTGGAAACCTAACTAGAGCACCTCTTTAATTTACCATCTTTGGGGTTGAGAAATTCCTTAACTGACAGTAATTAGGTACATACAGTTGTGCTCATAAGTTTACATACCCTGGCAGAATTTATGATTTATTGGCCATTTTTCAGAGAATATGAATGATGACACAAAAACACGGTTAGTGTTTGGCTGAAGCCATTTGTTATCAATCAACTCTGTTTTCTCCTTTTAAATCATAATGGCAACAGAAACTACCCAAATGACCCTGATCAAAAGTTTACATACCCCAGTTCTTAATACTGTGTATTACCCCCTTTAACATCAATGACAGCTTGAAGTCTTTTGTGGTAATTTTGGATGAGGCTCTTTATCTTCTCAGATAGTAAAGCTGCTCATTCCTCTTGGCAAAAAGCCTCCAGTTTCTGTAAATTCTTGGGCTGTCTTGCATGAATTGCACATTTGAGATCTCCCCAGAGTGGCTCAATGATATTGAGATCAGAAGACTGAGATGGCCACTCTAGAACCTTCACTTTATTCCACTGTAGCCAATGACAGGTTGACTTGGCCTTGTGTTTTGGATCATTGTCATGTTGGAATTTCCAAGTATGTCCCATGCACAGCTTTCTGGCTGACGAATGCAGATATTCCTCCAGTATTTTTTTGTAACATACTGCAATCATCTTGCCTTCAATTTTGACCGTCAATTCCTGTGCCTTTGTAGCTCACATATCCCCAAAACATCAGCGATCCACCTCCATGTTTCACAGTAGGAATGGTGCACCTTTCATCATAAGCCTTGCTGACTCCTCTCCAAATAAAGCGTTTATAGTTGTGGCCAAAAAGCTCATTTTTGGTTTTATCACTCCAAATGACTTTGTGCCAGAAGGTTTGAGGCTTGTCTCTGTGCTGTTTGGTGTGTTGTAAACGGGATACTTTGTGGCATTTGCATAGTAATGGCTTTCTTTTGGAGACTCGACCATGCAAGTCATCTTTCTTTAAGTGCCTCCTTATTATGCATCTTGAAAGAGCCACATCACGTGTTTTCAGAGAGTCCTGTATTTCAGCTGAAGTTATTTGTGGGTTTTTCTTTGCATCCCGAATAATTTTCCTGGCAGTTGTGGCTGAAATTGTAGTTTGTTTACCTGACCGTGGTTTGGTTTCAACAGAACCCCTCGTTTTACACTTCTTGATTACAGTTTTTTAACATTGCTGATTGACATTCTCAATTCCTTGGATATATTTTTATATCCCTTTCCTCTTTTATACAGTTCAACTACCATTTTCAAACCCCTTTTGTGTCAACTTGTGTGCATGATATCGGGGTATTTGAACGTTTGATCAGGGTCATTTGGCTAGTTTCTGTTGATTTAAAGAGTAAACACAATTGATTGATAATAAATGGCTTCAGCCAAACACTAACCATGAGTGAAAGAAAAGTTTTTGTGTTATCATTCATATTCTCTGAAAAATGCCCAAGGAATCATACATTCTGCCAGGGTATGTAAACTTATGAGCACAACTGTACTTTACAATGATCACGATGAGGGGGATCCTTGGGATGTTGCAGCACCCATTATTTAAATGTTTGATTCTCTCATTTTTTTAAATAATATGCAATGCTTGGATTTTAAAGTAGCCCAGATTATAACCACTTGAGCTCTCACGCCGATATACTCCTTATGGACCAGAGAAAATGTCTGCTATTGACAATAACCTCATCATTACTTAAGATAATAAAGTAATAACTACAGTTATTGGGGTCAAACAAGGCTTTCTTTTGGCTATATTGCCTTACAATAATTTGTCTTCTGTGCAATCCAGTTAGTTGTTTTAAAACAAGTAGTGTTACTGTAGATGGAAAGGGGTGTTGTTTTCTACAAATTAGGCTGTCAGTAAATTGAACCAATATTTATGAATACAATCTCCAATTCATTTGAGATTTCCTCATTGTCAGTACTTTGTGCACCGTTGAATAAAAACATTTCTGAGGATTCTTGTGGATCCAATGGTAAAACTGCTTCTTGTTCTTGGGAGAATGTAAATACACCCATGCAATATGAAAGCCTTGAGAATCTCTGAGGAAATGCCTACATATCATTTTTTTTTTCGGTGTTTCATCTGTGCTGAAATAGGTTAAATTATGAATGGGGTTTAATTCTACTTTAAACCGCATAATCCCTTTACTGTGATCTACTGTTTTAAATACAATACTAACTGCAGGAAAGTGACCAAGAGACCAGTGGTGACAATAATCTGCAGGAGGCAAAGACATCCACAGCTGAGATGGAATAACCTGTTGGGACACCTGCACCCTGCATGTGTCACAATAGCTGGTCTAAAAAAAAAAGAAAAAAAAAGGAAGAAAGTATTTGCTTAAAAAATACATATATGTTAAATCACATTAGCCAGAGGGCAGGTGGGAAACTTGGCTAACATATAGAAAAAAGTGCTTTTCATTATCAGGGACTTGCAAACTGGTCAGGGTGGAAGACAGGATAAATTAAGCTAAGTATAGGCCAGTTCTATAAGAAACCTTTTTTCAATCTGCAAAACATCGAACAATTAGAGGAGAGGGTTACCTTTCAACGTGACGGTGACAATCAAAGAGACCGACATCAACCCAGTTGAGAAACTGTGTCAAAACCTGAAAATTGCTGTTCACCAATGGTCTTAGTATTACAAGGCTAGAGCAGTTTTTCCAAGGAAAAGTGGCAATGATAATGATTAAAAATTGCAGGATCAAATCTTTAGAGATTTTTCCCTACAGCGTTTGTTACCCCCAACATTTCATATTCCTGATATGTGCCTGCTGCACCATGTATTTGTATGAAAAGGTATCCTGTTCTCTTTCTATTGCTTCCTTTGTGTAAAGTCCCTGGTGTTCTTGCCAGTAGCTCTGCTTTCCTATTAAAAGCTGACCACACTAAGCAGGAGTGCACACCGTGGTCAGTTCTCTAGCTGCGCTGAAATCTCAGTGTACTCTCCTCCAATGATCAGACTTGTCCTGACACGCCCCTGCTGCACACCCATTCACTGGAGAGCTCTGTGTGCTGCTGCTTTTCCTCCAGCAATTTTGCAGCTGAGAATAGAGGGGATATGATAATTTATAAAAAAGAGAAAAAAGGTATTTATAATATTTTTTATATCCTATACACAATTGTTTTACCTTTCATTTCTTTCTTACACTGAATGGGTTGTTTTACAAGGTGAAGGTTTATATACACTTTAAAGATCAGCAGCTGTAAATGCAGTTAACCACTTGCCGACCGCCGCACGACGATGTACGTCGACAGAATGGCACGGGCAGGCATATGGGCGTACATGTACGTCCCTGCCTTCCCGCGGGTGGGGGGCCCGGTCGGGCCCCCCCCCCCCGGTACCAGCGGCGGTCGGTTTTCGTTCAGAAGCGATCCGGGATGAGGGGGCGGCCATTCATTCATGGCCACCCCCTCTCGATCGCTCCTGACGAATGGAAGTGAGGCGTGACATCACTTCCTCTCCTGTAATGTAAACACAGGAGAGGAAGTGATGTAATCTCTCCTCCGTGTCGGTATTTTTCTTTCCGGCACCGAGGAGAGAGGATCGGTGAGTTGCACCAACACGACACTTCACAGTAGAACATGCCAGGCACACTCACACCCCCCCTTCACCCCCCGATCACCCCCCCAATCACCCCTGCCCCCCCAGTCACAGTGACACCAATAGCATTTTTTTATTTTATTTATTATTTATTTTTTTTTGCATTGGTGTCATTTGTGACTGTAATAACTGTTAGGGCAGTTAGGGTTAGCCCCCTTTAGCTCTAGGGTACCCCCCTAACCCCCCCAATAAAGGTTTAACCCCGTGATCACCCCCCGTCGCCAGTGTCACTAAGGCTGGGTTCACATTGCAGCGGTTTATGAGAACGGATGTGATTCGCACCGCACTGCAGTGCAAATCACATCCGATCTCTGTGCGATTCAAGTTCAGCCATACAGATAGTATGGCTGAATTCGCGCCGCACCCGCCGCAAATTCGCACGGGACCCTTTTTTTGGTCCGCAGCAGAATCGGATCGCATGGGTGTTCACACCCATGCGATCCGAGTTTGCAGATCGCACTGCGATATGCGAACTGATCTGGGGGTGTCATTAACATTTCACTGACACTCCCAGCAGTTCGCATACGGCAGTGTGAACTGCCGCCGGGAGGCATGCGATGCGGGAACCCGCCGCGGATTCGTGGCGTTCCCGCATCGCTCCAGTGTGAACCCAGCCTAATAAGCGATCGTTTTTCTGATCGCTGTATTAGTGTCACAGGTGACGCTAGTTAGGCAGGTAGGTATTTAGGTTCGCCGCAGCTTTTTATAGCGCCAGGGACCCCCATATACTACCGCATAAAGCCCCCTGATTGCCCCCTAGTTAACCCTTTCACCAGTGATCACCATATAACTGTTACAGGTGACGCTGGTTGGTTAGTTATTTTTTTATAGTTTCAGGGCACCCGCCATTTATTACCTAGTCTCACTAGTGTACCCCCAAATTTAGGGGTGTCTACTTTCCAAAATGGGGTCATTTGGGGGGGGGGTTTGTGCCATCTTGGCATTTTATGGCCTTCAAAACTGTAACGCCCTTAGAAAGCCTGAAGGCAGTGCTTGGTTTTCGGGGCCCTGTACGCGGCTAGGCTCCCAAAAAGTCCCACATATGTGGTATCCCCGTACTCAGGAGAAGCAGCAGAATTTATTTTGGGGTGTCATTTCACATATGCCCATAGCATGTGTGAGCAATATATCATTTAGTGACAACTTTGTGTAAAAAAAAAAATAATAATTTTTTTTTGTCATTATTCAATCGCTTGAGGCAAAAAAATAAAATATTCAATGGGCTCAACATGCCACTTATCAATTTCCTTAGGGGGTCTACTTTCCAAAATGGGGTCATTTGGGGGGGTTTTGTACTGCCCTGCCATTTTAGCACCTCAAGAAATGAGAGCAGTCGTAAACTAAAAGCTGCGTAAATTCCAGAAAACGTACCTTAGTTTGTAGATGTGACAACTTTTGCGCAAACCAATAAATATACAGTTATTGACTTTTTTTTTACCAAAGACATGTGGCTGAATACATTTTGGCCTAAATGTATGACTAAAATTGAGTTTATTGGATTTTTCTAATAACAAAAAGTAGAAAATATCATTTTTTTTCAAAATTTGCGGTCTTTTTACGTTTATATCGCAAAAAATAAAAATCGCAGAGGCAATCAAATACCATCAAAAGAAAGCTCTATTTGTGGGAAGAAAAGGACGCAAATTTTGTTTGGGTACAACATTGCATGACCGCGCAATTACCAGTTAAAGCAGCGCAGTGCCAAATTGTAAAAAGACCTCTGGTCATTGACCAGCAAAATGGTCCGGTCTGAAAGTGGTTAAATATGACTCAAAAATATATGTTTCACATTCAAATGTTAAGTATATTTTAAAGAAAATGGTAAACACACAGTTGGAATCCTTCAACCTCAAGTTTTAACACTACCAAATGTGGCAAAGTCCACAGTAATTGAATACTTATGCTAAGCACTGTAGTAGCCCAATGGGTTTAAAGTGGTTGTAAAGGCAGAAGGTTATTTACTGCTATTATTAATATTATTACTAATGCATTAAGATAAAAAGCCTTCTTTGTGCAGCAGCCCCCCTTATACTTACCTGAGTCCTATCTCTATCCAGCAATGACCACGAGTCCTTCGGCTGTCTAGGACTCTCCCTTTTGATTGTTTAAGACACAGCAGTGATGCCATTGGCTCCCACTGCTGTTAATCAAAATCAGTTAGCCAGTCAGGATAGAGAGGGGGCAGGGCCGAACCACAGCTCAGTGTCTGAATGGACACAGTGCTGCGGCTCAGCTCGGGTGCCCCATAGCAAGCTGCTTGCTGTGGGGGCACTCGACAGAAGGGAGGGGCAAGAAGCAGCGAAGATGGACCCGAGAAGAGGAGGATCTGGGCTGCTCTGTGAAAATTCCAAGTATATGCTTGTTTTTTTTTTTTTTTTAAATGAGACTTTACAATGACTTTAAGTGGCCTTTGCCTGATGTTCTCTCACCATAAAAATCTGCTTGGAAAATAAATGTACATTGGTGACAACTCAGTGTGTCTGTTAAAAAAAAAAAAAAAATAAATTTACATTTAAAAACTTGATTTTTAATTTTATCAGTTTTTAACATTTATATCCAAGCCTGTTTTTTTTTTTCATTTATCGATTTTGCTTAAACAGTTTGGATAGAACATAACAATGGGGGATTTTTAAGGAGCCAGAATCATAACTCAAACAGAAAAAGTAACATATCCACAATTTTATTACAATATAAACATTGTTTAAAAACAATACTTTTAAGGTATTGATCATAAAACCATCACAGAGTATCAATGCGGCTTGAATCCATGTGCAGTAACTTCAGCGCTACATGTTTCACGAAAACTTTGGCTTTCTTGGGAGACTTATGAATACTGCATAAAAGAGCTACTTTATAATATTTGTAAATTTTCCAACAATCCTATGTAAAGTTCATAGTAAAATAAGAATACACAAGAATACAAAAGCATATATATATATGGATCGCTTAGAGGGTTTTTTTTTTTTTACCAAGGGTGCTCAGGAACACTAGATAGTTGAAAAGTGAGATTCTGCATCAATAGGGTCGCCCTAGGAAAAAAAACCAGTAGCCATAGCAGGGAGAAAGCTCATATATACACCAACCTGTAGATAATCAGTATAAAAAGGGTTAATGACCCAGAACAGGCACTCAAAATTACCATATTCATAGATGAACATAGGTCCATTCCTGTTGCTACCTACCACTAAGTTAGAGATGCATAGGGAATCCCACCACTTAGATTATAGATCGCGCCCTCCAGCTAGAGATCCAAATCCATGGAGCCTTTTTGCAGGATTCATAAGTCTCCTGAGGAAGCCAAACTTTTTGCGAAAACATATAGTGCTGAAGTTACTGCCCATGCATTCAAGCCACATGGATGGTTTTATGATCAATACTGTGAAAGTGTTGTTTTTAAAAATGTTTATATTGTAATAAATTTGTGGATATTTAACTTTTTCTGTTTGAGTTATGATTCTGGCATCTTAAAAATCCACCTTTATGCTCTTTCCAAATGGATTATTCGTTAATGGGATGTAGTGCCCTTGATCCCCTGACACCTGGGAATTTCGTTATTAACAATTTTGCTTAAAGTTATTCTTTACAGTTTATAAGAAGTTTATTTTTAGTTTTTTTTACACAATAATATATAATAAAACCATATCATTGAATTCAAATTTTATATAATAAATCTTTGATTCAAATTTTTCAGGCAATTTCAACCAATGTTCAGTTACTAAAATTACCAAATAGAATATTTCAGCCTACCGTTAACAGTTCCTGTCCATACCATTAATCATTCTATGGCTTTGGTGAAAGGATGCAGTGGTCCATTTGGTTGTTGGTCCTTTTGAAAGCTTAGTAAATTCCCCTGTACATTGATAGGTATATGGGCTTAATATTGCTGGCTATAATTAGGCAATCCTGTGACACTTTGGCTTTCAGTCAGCTTTTAATCCTTATCATTAGATATTTAACAGGGACCAAGTATTTTAAATTAATGTGGAAAAATGAGCAAACCCTCCACAATGCTACTCATTCAGGCCAAATTTTTAGTCGTTTCAAACCAGGAAACATTTGTGGTTGAATGCTGGATGCTGGACAATAGGGATGGACTAAGGCGTGTTCTGGATTGTAGTCCCAATCCACCTGAACACCCCCGCCAGGAAGCCCACACTACATACCGCCAATCATAGGCAGCGAGGCATTTCCCGGTCCACAGTTACACAGACCAGGAAATGTCTCACTGCCTATGATTGGCAGTGTGCAGTGTCTGCTATGATTGCATTTCCAGGGATTGTTCTCATACCAACAAAAGTTGGCGACATATTTGTCCATAGCCACTAAACGGGCGAATGCCAGAGCCTGGAAGAAGCCCTCTGTGCTGTTTGCCATAGTGAGCGTTTTGACCTAATAATCAATGAAAAAAATGTCTAGCATCCTATATGACTTTCATTCTAAATTTTTCAAAGTATGGTCACCCTGGTGGTCTTATGCTCTCCCCACCCTACATCCAAACAGTCTTGATCTTAGTTGACTTAATTTCCCCAGCTTGCAGGACTCCTCCTCCTCCCTCTCCCTCCTCCCCCCCCTTTTTTAGTTCTTCTCATTTTTTTATTTTTTTATGCTGCTGAGATTGAGCATATGTTTGCCCTCAGTCTCAACTTTCCATAGTATGACTCTAAGGCCGCGTACACACGGGCGGACTGTTCGCCCAACCTTGTCCGCTGAACAGTGTTTGGGCGGACAGTCCGCTCGTGTGTGGGCTTTCAGCGGACAGTTTCAGCGGACAGTTTGACGGACAAAGTCTTTCGGAAATTCCGAAAAACTGTCCGCTGAAACTGTGTTTGAGCGAACAGTCCGCCCGTGTGTAGGCTACTTTCGAAATGAGCAAACTGTTCCCGCTCGGAGGAAAGTCTGCTCATTTCGAGCGCGTGTGAAGGTAGGCGGGGCCCGCGACGGAGACGTCGCGGGCTCCGCCGCCTGGAATGGGCTTAAAGGGGAACCCCAACGCTGAAAAAAATCGGCGTGGGGGTTCCCCCAAAGTCCACAACAGACCCTTGTCCGAGCACGCTACCCGGCCGGCCAGGAAAGGGGGGCGAGCGAGCGCGCCCCCCCTCCTGAGCCGTACCAGGCCGCGTGCCCTCAACATGGGGGGTGCCTTGGGGAAGGGGGGGCCGCGCGGCCCCCCCACCCCAAAGCACCTTGTCCCCATGTTGATGAGGACAAGGGCCTCTTCCCGACAACCCTGGCCGTTGGTTGTCGGGGTCTGCGGGCGGGGGGCTTATCGGAATCCGGGAGCCCCCTTTAAGAAGGGGGCCCCGGATACCGGCCCCCCACCCTATGTGAATGAGTATGGGGTACAATGTACCCCTACCCATTCCCCTGTGAAATAAAGTACAAAAAAAAACACAACACAGAGAAAAAATATTTTATTGCACAGCTCCGGGGGTCTTCCGTCTTCGGGGGTCTTCTCGCCGGACTCCTCCGCTATCTTCGTGTAGCTCTTTTACTAGCGGAGGAGCCCGGCTTTCTTCCTCCCCGCCGCCGGCCTCTTCTCCCGACTTCGGGGGTCTTGTCCCCCTCTTCGGTTCTTCTGCCGGGCCACCGCGCCTTCTTATAGCTCTTTTACAGGCGGTGGCCCGGTCTTCTGTCGCCGCTGCCTTCCGTTCTTCTGTCGCCGCCTTCGGTTCTTCTGCCGGGCCACCGCGCCTTCTTGTAGCTCTTTTACAGGCGGTGGCCCGGTCTTCTGTCGCTGTCGCCGTCGCCGTCGCCGCCTTCCGTTCTTCTTCTTCTTCTTGTTCTTCTTCTTCTTCTCCAGGAGATGTTGACACGTCGCTCTCTCCGGCCGGAATGCCAGAGCCGCGCTGAGCGGCCACTTATATAGTGACAATGGGGCGGTGTCACATGGTATATGTCACATGGGTTGGTCACATGGTGACCCCGCCCCCTTACGATGTCATAGTCCCCATGTGACATCAACCCATGTGACCAACCCATGTGACATATACCATGTGACACCGCCCCATTGTCACTATATAAGTGGCCGCTCAGCGCGGCTCTGGCATTCCGGCCGGAGAGAGCGACGTGTCAACATCTCCTGGAGAAGAAGAAGAAGGACAAGAAGAAGAAGAAGAACGGAAGGCGGCGACGGCGACAGCGACAGCGGCGACAGAAGACCGGGCCACCGCCTGTAAAAGAGCTACAAGAAGGCGCGGTGGCCCGGCAGAAGAACCGAAGCGGCGACAGAAGAACGGAAGGCAGCGGCGACAGAAGACCGGGCCACCGCCTGTAAAAGAGCTATAAGAAGGCGCGGTGGCCCGGCAGAAGAACCGAAGAGGGGGACAAGACCCCCGAAGTCGGGAGAAGAGGCCGGCGGCGGGGAGGAAGAAAGCCGGGCTCCTCCGCTAGTAAAAGAGCTACACGAAGATAGCGGAGGAGTCCGGCGAGAAGACCCCCGAAGACGGAAGACCCCCGGAGCTGTGCAATAAAATATTTTTTCTCTGTGTTGTGTTTTTTTTTTGTACTTTATTTCACAGGTGAATGGGTAGGGGTACATTGTACCCCATACTCATTCACATAGGGTGGGGGGCCGGTATCCGGGGGCCCCCTTCTTAAAGGGGGCTCCCGGATTCCGATAAGCCCCCCGCCCGCAGACCCCGACAACCAACGGCCAGGGTTGTCGGGAAGAGGCCCTTGTCCTCATCAACATGGGGACAAGGTGCTTTGGGGTGGGGGGGCCGCGCGGCCCCCCCTTCCCCAAGGCACCCCCCCATGTTGAGGGCACGCGGCCTGGTACGGCTTAGGAGGGGGGGCGCGCTCGCTCGCCCCCCTTTCCTGGCCGGCCGGGTAGCGTGCTCGGACAAGGGTCTGTTGTGGACTTTTGGGGGGACCCCACGCCGATTTTTTTCGGCGTTGGGGTTCCCCTTTAAGCCCATTCCAGGCGGCGGAGCCCGCGACGTCTCCTTCGCGGGCCCCGCCTACCTGTACACGCGCTCGAAATGGGCGGATTTGCCTCCGCCTTACGTGGGCGAGTCCGTTCATTTCAAAAGTTGAGCGAACTGTTTGTCAAACAGTTCGCTGAAACAGTCCGTTCAAAAAGTGTCGTGTGTGGCCATGTCCGTCCATGCTAATTTTGAGCGGACTGTTTGCCGAAACTGTTTGACAAACAAAGTTGGGCGAACAGTCCGCCCGTGTGTACGCGGCCTAAGTCCCTGGACCTTGGGCATTTTTGTTGACATGTGGCTAATGTGCCGATATGTCATAATTGCTGCACTTAACCTGTTGAGTTTTTACACCGTCATTGTTTCTATCCATTTTCTTATCTTTGCCTATTCATGTTGACTCCCCCCCAAAGAGGTGCACAGTAAATCTGCATAAATATTATCCTTTTACGCAAACTAGTGCACCTGAAACATGGGCTTCCTTTGTAGGCCCTCGGGTCTAGGAGACATATGAGGACCTTCAGCTCCTACCCCTAGGTTGCTCAGTGGACACTTTGAATTTCCAAAACATTTAGCTGATCATATTTTTGCCCATGCCATGACATTGAATTCAGAAATATATTTGGATGGGTTGGAAAATTCTTATCATTTTAGCAAAGGATCGTCAACAAGATCATCTGCCACTAGATTATCTTCGATTTATTCCATTTCAAAAGAAACATCATTTTCCAATTCTGATCTGATAATTCAGTCATTGATAGGGACTGGATTTATGCAAACCAGCTCCTGGTGTATGGTAAATTGAACTATCATTGTCTACAACTGATTGAATGCTCAGATGGAATAGTTGTTTCTAAAGCTTGTATGACCACGTATTAAACAAAGGGTGATTTACGTAAACTGAAGGCAGTTAAAGTGATCATGCTTATAGTAACTATTTTAGGGGTTTATGGTAATTTTGTAACCAGTGTTGGGATGTGAAGCAAGAAATGTGGTTGTTTTGGCAACACGTCCTTCTTTCTGTGTTGCAGTCTTCATAATGCAGCCCAGTGCTATTTTATTCTTCCATATTTGTTATATGGTAGCAGTTTTATACCTCATTTTATTGTAGGTCTGTTGGCTATTTTGATAGCCACTTACACTTATTTCATGGAATGTTTCAAGAACCACATCTGACAGATCTGTAATTGCTTTATCTAAATATTTATTGTGTCTGGGAACAAATTACAAAATGCTGATTTTCTTCTCTCTTTGGTCATGTGGCACTTGAGCACGTAGTGCCTGTGTGACTGCTCCAGAGATCCCAGCAGAATTGTTATCACATTTTCATACAGGCCTCACAGCAGTCTGGTCTTCCTAATTGCATTAAAACCTTTGTTTAGGTGCCATTACCAGATGCACTTAACATCTGGCTTTATTTGACAAAATACAATAGCCAGATGTTTTCGAGCTGCAAACAAAAAGAACAGGCACAAAATAGTTTTAATTAGAGCTTTCTTCTTAGTCAACAATGCACTTGGTGTGTGTATGGATTAGCATTGGAAGAATAAAAAAATGTATTTATAAAAGCAATGACATAATTGTCATTCTGTGATCCAGATTCCATATAAATAAAGACTGTAGCGTATGCTCAGTGAATACACTTTTGCTAAATTTATTTAAAAGTAATTTTTCACAGGGCTTTTTCATATTACTTGCTTTGCCATACTTGTAATGATATTCAGTATGCAGATATGTAGATTTTCCTTATAGCGACCGATTCCTAAAGCCACAGTCCCCTACAATAATCCCCTCCCCCCTGTGATGTACAGGGTCTCTTCCCCTCTTCTCAGTGGTGGGTGGACCTCCACAGATGTTAGCACCAGTGGCGGTGCGTCCATTAAGGGCACACTGGCACCGCCCCCTCTCTCCAGCCACCCCCCCATATGTACATGAATCTATCCATGGCCGCTGCTGCCACCCCCTATTCAGGTGTCTGGCCCCTTTTCAGATGCAGGGCACCTGAATTACAGCAGCGGGGGTGTTTTTTTTTTGAAGCACCTGATAAGAGCCATATCCTCTAATAGGCTTAAAAAAAGGTGGAACCGTGGCGCAGAGCATTGTGCTCAGAGTCCACTCAGCTGTGTTAGAAAAGCGAATGAATATTCGCTTTTCTAACATTGAACTGCCTCTCAGCCAGTCAGGAGGCGTGGGTCTAATACTTGTCACCTGATTAGCTGAAGGCATAAGTGAACCTATTGGGCCACCAGCAGAAGGCAAGTAGAGATGCACAGGACACAGGAGCTATCACCTGACCCACACTACCCGTCCCACAACTCGCCACCGTCCCCTGCTGCCAGACCCACCACCACGATGGGGTAAGTGCCAGGCAGACACAGAGCATATGATGGGCACAGTTGGCTGCATATGATGGGGCACAGTGGCTGCATATTATGTGTCACAGTGACTGCGTATGATGGGCCCAGTGGCTGCATTTGCTGGGCACAGTTGTCTGCATATGATGGGGCACAGTTTTCTGCATATGATGGGGCAGAGTTGGCTGCATATGATGGGCACAATGGCTGCATTTTCTGGGCACAGTTGGCTGCATTTTCTGGGCACAGTTGGCTGCATATGATGGGGCACAGTTGGCTGCATATGATGGGGCACAGTTGGCTGCACATGATGGACACAGTGACTGCATATTATGGGGCACAGTTGGCTGCATATGATGGACACAGTGGTTGCATATGATGGGCACAGTTGGCTGCATATGATGGGCACAGTTGGCTGCATATGATGGGCACAGTTGGCTGCATTTGCTGGGCACAGTGACTGCATATGATGGGCACATTTGCTTGCATTTGATGTTTTTGTTTCAGAATTTTTCAGCTTGTTTGCGCCCCCCCCCCAGCTTGTTTGCGCCCCCCCAAAAAAAAAATTTGCACCACTGTCTGCGCCATTGAACTGCGAGTGCAGGGCATCGTGGTGACACTCCAGCTAAGAAGTCATTCAGCCTGAAGTGGCAGAATGGAATGATTTTGGGGGACAACGCCTAGGATGAGGTAAGTATTGTAGGCACAGCTGCTGTTTATTTTAAATCCTTGAGTTGGTTCCAGAACTGCCATAATTACTCCACTAAAGATTGTAGTTAATACAGTGTGAGCTTACATCACCGATTGTACTTTATTGTTGCTTTTATCATAACCAATCATCATGCAGCACTATTAAAGAATAAGTACAGCCAAGGCTCATTTATATGTACTTCTCCTTTGGATCGCAAGAGTGCAGTTTGTTCTGCACTCCTGTGACCCGTTTTCAGCAGACAGTGGGCTGGAGTCCACTGTCGGCTGACATGACAAAGCCAGTCCAGGCTCGGGAAAGATGGTGCCATATGATCGGATCTGCCCACATGCCTGGACCGGCACCCAGCTTAGCCTCTCAGCGAGCTGCTGAGAGTCTGATGTGGCCACTCCTGCCTCACTCCACAGCCCAACGTTCCAGTGAGTGCAGGGGGCAGAGCAGAGAGCCTGTGACTGACAGTCACCAGCTCTCTGCTCACTGAGCTGTGAGAACCAAGCAATCTGTGGTGTTTGATCGCTCAGTTCTCAGTGTTAGAGCCGGTGGGGGACAGATGCAACATTAGACCGATGCTGCATCCAGTTAGGTAAGTATGATTAAAAAACAAAACTTATCCCATAATTCTCTTTTTAGCAAAAATCTTATAGTTTATATGAAAAATGGATGCAAATATTGTTTCCCCTATAAATAAATGATAGTGTATGCATAGAGTATATAAACGATCAAGGGAATTTGGTAAAAGGAAAATGATAGTTTAAAGACTGATGTACTGTACTGATCTTCTGACATTGACCTTGAACAAGTATGCAGGTAGGGAGTTTTGGCTTCACTAGGTGTATGTTTGTGCCGAATTGGTGGTTTTGAAGCCAGTAGATTATTTTGACAAACGAACATTTTCCAAAGAGATCAGAGATTGAAATTTACGTGTTTTATGCCATGACCGGTTTCTTGTAATGACTATAGACTCTCTCCAAGGTCATCTTCTTGAACTGAAACAAATTTCCCTTTAAATATTTTCTAGTTATGTTTGGTTGTGCTTGTGAGTTTAACAGTGTTAAAAAAAAAAAATGTAGCGCAAAAACATCTTTATTTAAAGTTCTCCGCCAAACAAGGTAGCATTTATAGATTAGCTAATTTATTCTGGGCCCGTCGTGACGTTTCTCTTCTTCCTAAATGAAATGATCGTCTTGTGTCTGACAGTGACAAATTTTATAACAGTATAATTTCTCCTTGTAAATGTCTCCATAACATGTAAATGTGTGAGATGTAGTGCAGCTGTGCAGTTCCCAGAGAACACCGTATTCTCTTGCTATGGAAACAGCATGCTGCCTTTTTAAAGACTGATTTGTTGAAGTGGAGATCCAGAAAGTCGAACTGTTGGCCATAGCAGCCAGTAAAATTTTGGTTTTCATTGTCATATTGCTGTTTTGAAAATTGAAACAAACTGATTAGGTTATTATAACACTTTTTTTTCCTTTTGCTTTGAATAAATTAGCCCTACAGGGCTTACAGTATGCTGTTTGCTGACTGTTTTTTCTGAGCATCAAGCCACACATGTTTGGAAAAGGGGTGGAGTGGTTAAGTAGGAATTATTTGGAATTCTTTTTCTGGGCTTACTATGTTGTAGCAATTTCATGTCTTAGAACAATCGGATGCTTACCGTGAACATTTTTTATATGCTGATTGTTCGATTTGTTGAATTTTTTAAAAATAAACTTGTCACAACCTTGAGCGGTTTCAACAAAACATATGTTGAAAATGCAGAAGTGTTTTTTTTTTTAACTGCATGTTAAAAAATGAGGAGTAGATTCTGAGATATAGGCAGTTGGAGGCATATTTTTCTTGTGCTATCGTGACCTTTTTTGTAAAAGTTAAAATTGATTATACCCCCTCCCGTTTCCAAAGAATCTTGTTCGTCCCTCAGTGTAATGGCTGGCTTTGGTGACCATTAGCTAGGCTAAGAAATACTGGGGGGAGATGCCAGGATCAGTGAATTCACTCTAAAAGATATGGCTTTGAAGACTTGCCAGTGTTCTAAATGCCTGTGGTTCTCCGATTTTTGTTTGAGCATGAGCAGTTGGCTGTTTCCTTGTCTCAACAAATGACAGTTTAAGATCTCATACAGGCTGTAACTGGGACCAGTCAGACCCTTTCTCCAGCAGGGTGGCTGCTCTGAGCTTCTACAAAACCTTAGTGTTCTACTAAGGTTTTCCCTTTTCTTTTATGTGCAAAGAGCAGAAATTACCCAACAGGTCCTTTTTACCTTTCTAAAGTTTTTTCTGTCCTTTATTCCTTTGTCAAATACTTCATCAAAAAGTGGGCTACATCCCCCTTACCCCCCAGTGGGCTTCAGTTGTGTGACATCTGCTAAGTTGTCTTAGATGGTGTCCGATTGGTCCATATTTGCATGCATCGAAACATCTCATTGAATTGGCAGAGCAGAAGGTTCAGGTACTCAGATACCTGTGTGATGCACCACTAGATTCCAGCTGTCTGGTGTGCAACATTAGAAAGACCTTTGTGATTATCTGGAGGGTTCCATGACTCAAATTCAGATTTATAAATGAAACATCTAGGAAGGCCTTCACAGAGTTTCCATTCGATTGGAATCTACCTTTTGATCATCAAGAATGCCACAAAGGTACAAGAGCACTCATCCTCAAAATGGAAGGATCCTCTATGCAAAAGTGTGCTGTCTTTTTCTATGTACAAGAAGTTAATTTGTCAAGCAAAGACGTCCTCAGATGTTTGGGTATGGGAGGTAGTGGCTGTGGGTTACAAGGTAGTGTTCCAGTTCACACCTGCCCAAAACTATTTTCTTTCTTGCCCATTTAGGGAGAAATAATTCAGGTATTGTCAGTTCATACTGTTGCATATAGAAAGACTGGACAAATCACTACAAAAAGAGTATTTTACGGTGAGTACAAAAGTCCTGTTTTCTTCTTTGTGCATCGAGGAGCACAGGAATTCAGGTACTGTTGTTTTTTTTGCTAGTGTCCAACCCTCCTGTGGGTTGCCAATTTAACCATGACCGTATTTGAATTCCTATGTCCCTCAATAGACTCCAAAAAAAGGATTTGATGGTGAGTAAAATAATAAAAAAAAAAAAAAAAATTTTTTCTTCTTCAAATCTCCCTCTTACACCGCACCTCTTCAGCACTCTGGTTTCCACATTTCCCCATTCTGCAGAGAATAAAAAAAAATTCCCATCATCCTCATTGCTCTGGATTGGCCAATTAGACTTTGGTGCTCAGACCTAATTCCTCTGCTAGTGCTGTAGAGGCTGCTGGATAAGCCAAACTTGCTATCCCAGTGTTCAGTCCTGCCTCTCAAATGTAACAGCATAGTGTTGTTAAAGCCTAAGTGCTGAGAGACAAGAGACCTCTCTAAAGGTTTACCACTTCATGTGAAAAGCTGTGCAGGTTGCATAATTTCAGTCCTTTGTTTTCCTTGTCGTTTCTCCAGATGGTGTAAACCAGTGTTTCATGCTGAGCAGAATCAAAGTACAGGTTTCAAACTTGTCTATTCTTTTGCCATGGTTTCTAGCTACCCATTCCTTGGTCCATACCCTTGTTAAGGAGGTGACTCACATATTTCCCCTGTGAGGGTATCCCCTTTGTTTTGTGGGACAACAGGTGCAGTTTCTTATAGATATCTCACTGTCCTCCATTCCCTAGATTTGGTAGAGCTGTAAGGGTGTACGTAAACCCACTTCTTCTTTAGGAAAGCCACTTATTTGTCATTCCAGATCATTTCCATAAGGGTGCCTCCACTTCTAGTGTGATCATCTTCCATTGGATTCACCAGACCCTTTTTAGACTTTTACCCTGAAGAATAGGCATTCACCTTCCCACCTCATTACTCCCTCTACCACAGTGGTAAGTGTAACCTGGGTCTTCTGTCATCAGGCTTCAGTCTCCTAGGTTTGTAAATCTGCAGCCTGTTTTTCCGTCTACTCCTTTGCCAAGTTCCCTATGGTGGATGTGGCTGCATTGGTAGATGCTACCATCCGCCATGAGATTCAGCAGTTGGCTGTGGATCACCCCTTTTTTCTGGACTACAAGTTTGCACCTTTTGGTTGTTTGGATATCCTTGCCCATTCCTCATTTTGGGACTGTTACAGTGCTGTGTCCCTCAATGAACAGTGGAGAAAATAGGATACTTTGAGGGACACAGCTCCCTCTTAAAGAGGAAGTAAAGGCTATTTAAAAAAAAAAAATGCAACCTGCAAGGCAAAGGCATAATGAGCTAGTATGCATAGCAGTGGCTGTCTTTTTGTAAACATCTCCTAAACCGTGTAGGTTTAGGAGATATTTCTTGGACCTACAGGTAAGCCTTAATCTAGGCTTACCTGTAGGTCAAAGTGGTTTGTAAGGGTTTACAACCACTTTAATCTGTGTTTCTCTATTAATTGACTTTTTGTCATTATTAGTTGTTAATTTTGGGAAGTCTTTCACCTTATGTAAGTCTACCAGTTTATTTTACTGCTTGCTACAGCTATACGGCAAGTACAGGGGTATAACCACTAGGCATAGCTGGCCCCTTTTTGGTTTACACTCTTTATCCAACCCTAGTGTAGGTTGCAGTATACCCATGTATATATAAATCTAGGATGCAGTGTCCCTCAAAGAACATTGGAGAGAATGAACATTGGTGAAAAAGATTTATAGTCATTTGGGACACCAGACATTATCAATATGCTGTACATAGCCTTTTTTTGAGATCAGAGTTGTGGGAGTTTCCTAGAGCAGGTCCCTGATTACAAGCTTCTTGTAGAAAACTATAGATGGGCGGAGACCTGACCAGTTCCTCTGCACAGGGAGAGCAGCAGTGATGATTCTTTATTTCAGGAAGTTTCTGTAGAGGGGCAAAGTTTCAGGGGTTTGGAAGGAGCATAGAAAAGACAAAAGATTCAAGCAAGAGTATACGCCTTGTGTATTTAGACAAAATTTGTATTTGTTCGGCAAAATGTATGTATAAATCTGCCTTGTCTATGGGTTGGTAATTCTATTCTTCGACTGTCAAAATCCAGACACCTCTGCCACACGGCATAGACAAGCTTATTCTCCATATGACCTCCTTGCCAATTATTCTGACTTTGAGTACTCCAGGTTTGGTACAACCCACTCCAGCATGTGATTGCACAATAAATTAGCAGCAACACACAAATATGGTAATCGCTATGCTTTTTTCTATTATTAGAAAGTTTCTCATTTTAGCCTTGACTATGTTACAGTGCTACCCGTCTCTCTCCCAGTCTTGGTGCTACCAGGCAAGGGATTATGGGACACAGTTTAAAGAACATTAAATAATGGTATATTAAAGTGCATTGAATGATTTTTTTTTTTAAAGAAATAAATCAATACTTGAATATAAAGGGATAAAGTGAGTATGTATCTAAAATGGGCTGGATTTTTTTTATTATATAGGGAACATCTAGAAAGTTTTTAATTGTAGTTTAGCAGTATCATGATAAATCTATATTTTATATTCTTATAATTATATAGTATATACACTAGGTTGTAAGAGTACAGTTCCTGACATGTGAATGCCCTAAGCCCCTATTTATCAGATCACTGGTTATTGGAGGGCAAGTCTAACATCATTAATAAGATGGCTGCCTCCACACAGGGAAACCGCATGAATGAGGTATGCAAAGTCAGTCTTGGGGAAAGGGTCAGCTGCAGGGAGCATAGAGGCAATGCTTTTGATTGGACCTTTGCCTTTTTCTTTTGGCATGGCTTAAAGGTTGTCTTTAATGTTGTTTTTGTGCCTGTCTGGAATAATGCATTAGTAAAAGTAATTTACCATATACCCTTTGAAGTGTGTCACCTAATTTCAAGTACCTCTTGGCATTGGCATATTTAATATTCGTATCCCTTAACTGGTCGAAAAATGTTTTCAAACAATCCAACATGCTTATAAATCACCAAAATTACTCATTGGTAACTGTTTTACATCTGATTTATTATTTTCTAAAACTTAACACTGTTTTAATGAATTTAATGTAAGACAGAGAAATTCCCAGGGGTACTTCTACCACTGTTCGAGCCTGTGGTGTAGACTACATTAAAATATTACAGTTGTGTCTTTCATACATAGTTGCCTTATGTCTGAGTGCGGTACATCATTTTTTCAATGATTGCAGCATCACACTGTCTTCTCAGTGGCTTACATGGGGGGGATAAAACATGATTCACTAAAATAGCTACTATGTACATGAACAATGGTGGTACTCATTGCAAATAGATTCTAGGCTTAGCTGTGCATAGTAGTAACTGATCATTTGTAACTTCTCCCCAGAAGAAAGAATTGCTTTTTGTCCAAAATTTTACAGACCATATTGTTTACATTGTTGTAAAATATTTGTGGGATCAATTGACTTTTGGATCTTTATTCAACGATCAACAAAGGCATCAAAATCACTATTACTGACAAAGTAGATATTTTACATTTATAGGTTC
Source organism: Lithobates pipiens (assembly GCF_037356315.1). Taxonomy (NCBI): domain Eukaryota; kingdom Metazoa; phylum Chordata; class Amphibia; order Anura; family Ranidae; genus Lithobates; species Lithobates pipiens. The sequence continues at coordinate 157,108,210 of NW_027507789.1, read as the reverse complement.
CCTTTACAAGGCATGGTTTATCCTCTGATAAGTCAGACGTAATTCCCAATTTTTGGCACAAAACTGCTTGTTAAAGAGGAGCTCCAGTCTATAAGAAAAAAAAATTAAACGTCAGCATCTACAAATACTGTACTGCTGACTTTTAATATAAGGACACTTACCACGATGTCAGCACCCCTGCTTTATTTGTGGTAGCAAAGTGTCAGCAAATATTTTTTTAAACCTCTGCCGGCAGCCCGTCCGACCCCGGAGATTTACCAGGAGGGGAAAGGGCCAGAGCCTCTAGTAATTCGTTGGTTGGGAGATAGGCATTTAACATGTCTCTAATCAGACTGATCGAGGCTCGGCAGAGTCCCCCCCCCCCTGAGGAAGTCCCGGATATCTGTGGGAGCAGAGGAGACCTTAGAGGAGTACACATCCATTTAGAATGCTAGGAATGTCGTCATCACCTCTGGGTGGGTAGTCACCACCTAGCCCGAGGCGTCCCGGACAGCCGCTATTAAGGAGGGGCCTCTATTGGACTTAGCCATCATGACCTACATGTGTCCGGTGTTCTCCCCCTTCTCATAGTATTTGTTTTCTGCTTTCGATACTGTCATATGGTTAGCCAACTTTTGTGCTTCCAACCATCTCCGTTCGGTATGGTTAGTTGGGTTTGCAGTGAACCCGGACTCCGCCTCTCTTGGTTCCTGTAGGACAAATAGCTCCCAGGCCTTGGTCTTAGTCTTTATGGAGGAAATTGTTTTGATGAACTGGCCAGCACATGCCTGAGGACGCTGTGTTTTTATTAATAAAATCCGCAAAAGACCGGTAATTACTGGGTCTGGTGTAGGGAACAAGAAGGGCCAGAATGGATTTATTTTCCATTGTTTCCCTTTGCTGGGGCCAGAGGTAGTTATCTTGGCCCAGTATGGAGAGTGGTCAGAGACCTTCCTCGGCTCATACTGAGCATCAGCAATAAATGATTAAATGCATTTCCTCATTGCAAAGACCAAGGTCAATTCTAGAGAGGCCCCTGTGTGATGCAGAGTAGCAGAAATAAGTCTTAGCTTGAGGGTTTTTTAGGTGCCAGACCTCGATTGGGGCGAGGCGAACTTTATCTAGCTGGAAGTTTAAGTAATTATTAGTCGCCCACCATGAGAGCTGGGACATTGGGATGGTAAGCCAAAAAACCTGCCAAAATTGTAAGGACTTCTGCAGAGAAGGGAAGGGGTATGTAGGGGGTAAGATCCCCACTTAGACATGGGGTACCATGGAGCCAAGGACACTGCCCCATAGCTGGGGATGTCAGCTATTGGTTCCGGTATCGGGAACCGCAGACCGAGCCGTAAAAAGAGCTGTTAAAGTTAGAGACTTTGGTGGAGCAGAGAGCCTGTGCTGCCTGTTGCATCTGCCGCTAAGCCATGCCCGTCGATCATCTATCTTACTTGGAAGTGGAAGTGGGTACCTTTTGACAGGTACCCACTTTCTCTCCCCCTCAGAAAGTGCCAAATGTGGTAGTGGAAGGGGGGATGCTAACAAGCGCAGCTTCCCCTTTTAGGTAGAGCTCCGCTTTAAGTGATGAATGATTTTCCCAAGTTATAAAAGTAAAGCAATACAAAAAACAGTAAGCATATCACTGCAATATATGCACATTTCCCCATGGTTTTTCTTAAAAAAAAAAAAAGAAAAACTCTGCAAGCACAGAATATAACAGTTGATTCTGCGAAATCCCAAGCAGTTTTGTCAATCCTGCCTGAGCTCTCTTCTACTGCATTACAGAAAACCTATCTCTTATGTTCTGGAGATGATAGTTAGAGGTGTTCTGTTGTCCAGCAGAGTAGAAATGTAGGTACAAATGGAGGCCCTCAGCATGGTAGTAAAAAATATAGAGCTCTACCATTATACATGTCAAATGATTCTATGTGGGGGGTCGTGGTCTCGGCATGGAAGAGTGAAGACGCACCTTCCCTGGGCTCCCGGTCCGTGGCTCCATAGCAGCTCATCCACGCAGATTTATCTCACATTCCAGCTTCTCAGCTCTGCCCCTATAATCGGGGAAGTGGTTCTGCCAAACTGTGCTCTCCACAACCCGCATGGAGAAGTTCCTGGTATCGATACAGCCACCAGCTTCAACTCCAGCCACCAGCCACGAGGACGGAGCTTGCCAGTGGGAGGAGGTGAGAGACATGATCGCAGTAATGACATGCCTCCATTCTCCCCACCTAGCGATCTCTCTCCCTGCTTTCTTACCAGGCACACTGTTGCCCTCTGTGCAACAGCTACACGCCACAGTGTGTACCGCTCTCCTGGCATTGCCCTCGCATGAGCCCTCTTAGCGGAGAAATTGAGGAGATTAAACAAGAGGTAACAGAAGTGACCGCCCGAGTCTCTTCACTGGAAACCGACACCTCAGCCCTCCGCCAAGATGTCTCCAGCCTTCAAATCACACATGAGGAAGTAACAGACCAGATTGCACAACTACACCTCTTAATGAACAACCTGGAAAATCGTAACCGCAGGTCCAATATAAGAATTTGCACTTGCCAGAGGCCACCCGGCAGATTGACCTTAAGACGACTGTGACCGCCATATTTAACAACTGCCTGGAGCGCCCACCAGAGGCGTCCTTTGTTGCCTGCACAATTATTCGGTCAAAGAGGACATACTTCAAAAGGCTTGGCACAGAGGGCACATTGACTTTGATGGTGCTCAGATTACCCTCCTGCCAAATGTGTCCCGGAGAGATTCAGTGACCAGGGGATCACCTACAAGTGGGGGCACCCTTTCCACCTGATTGTATGCAAGGGAGGCCGCTGATATACCCTTCGGCACCCCCCCGCAGATGTTCCTGCTTTCATCAGCTCCCTCGGATTACCCAATGGGCTAGCGTTTGTTCTTCCTTTTAGCAACAATAACCCCACAGCAAACCCCTCGGCTAGACCCCAAAGGTCCTGGTGCAACCGCTGAGCCCAACACAGAAGACTACAGGCTCCCCAGGACAACGAGCCATGAGCTTCTTAGGCTAGAACTGCTTTCAGGTAAAAGACTGCCCAAGATTTAGGAGTCTCCCTTTACACGTAAGTGTTGCATCACACTGCACCTTCTTTGCTGCCCCATTTATCATTGACTTACGGGTTTAGTGACTCTTGTTGGAGATGACACCGGATTCTCCTGAACTGATAACCATGGCCCCCAAGAATGCCGATCCAGGGGATTACCCCATGATGTTTTCAGTCTAGAACTGATTTACCCAGTGGGGAAGTAATGTTATGTAGACTTACCTGTTGGCCTCGTAGGGAGGTCTACACTGAGAATGGTCAGACCCGACTGGACCTACCGCTATGGATTGGAGATGGGCACCATATGGGAGTTCAATTGAGGGCTCCCTACTCACTTGGTCCCTGCCTGCCATATGGGCCAGCATTACAGGGGGTGGATATTGGTTCACATGGACTACTGTACCTTTCATTGCTGGCGCGGGGGTGGCCACTGGGGAGCGGGTTGGAGCATTTATCTTTTAGTAGGCTTGGATCAGATTGAAATCCCTTACCAATGGATGTGGCTCCGGCTTCCCAGGGGCCTCTCCCATTCTGCCAGGAGTTCTTGTATATTGTTTTTTATTTACTTATCAAGCTATATTTCTACATTGTGATATGTCTGTATGTCACAGGGAGGGTCTTACCGCATTTGGTCCCCCTACTAATCCCCCCTTTTTTTTGTAACCCTCGTCCCACCTTCCCATCCCCTTGCTTCCCATTCTCCCTCCCCTTTTTTTTTCATTCACCCAGTGTGGAGGACCAAAAGTTGTCCCAGACGGGACTGAACTTTGACTCACTCGGCTGTGGCCCTCTAGGAATGATTAGTCTTTCTAAACAATAGATTAAAAGTTGTGTTATATTGTTGTTTATAAAAGTTACACCTCTATTATTACACCTGATACTCTGGAAAGTTAATGTTTACTTTATAACTTTGCCTTTCTGAACTACTTCCTTACTGAGAAGTTTAACATGTTAATGTGGTTCCCATTAAGACCGCCACCTGCGGGAGTTGTTGGAGAGGTCCCGTGCTTTGGGGGCCCTATCTCTGAAGTGCCTTACCTCTTCCCCCACTAGGCCATAACTGCCCAATTAGGCAGTAGCTCTCCATTTGGAGAATTTGTTTTTTCCTACTTTTCCTCCACCCTCTATATATACTACTTCCCGGTCCCTCCCTTTGTGTCCTTTTTTCTTGATTTCTCCTTTTCTCCTTAACTTCCCTTATCTAGCCCCCCCCCCCCCCCCCACACACACGCTACCTTCTGGGTTCTGGTGAGGTCCGGCGACCCGAGCCCGCTCCACTAAAAATGTCATTAAAACTGGTGTCCTGGAACATAAAGGGCTTAAATGTCCCAGAAAACGGCCCAATTGTCTCGCTGAACTCTGGAGGCAAAAACCACAGGTGATATTCTTACAAGAGACTCATTTTAAAGCAGACAAGATCCCAAAACTCCACAATAAACACTTCCCAATAGCATATCACAGTGTGTCGCCCGATACAAAATCGAAGAGCACGTCTATCTTCCTAGCCTAAACTGTACCCTGGCAGCTGACAGACCTTCACACTGATCGAGAAGGTAGATACCTTTTTCTCAAAGGTACGATACAGTCGCAAACTTTCACTCTGGCTAACCTGTACCTGCCGAATGTGGATCAGCTCCCGATACTTGAAACATGTCTAACTGCCCTGGCTTCATTCGCTGAGGGAACCTTGGTGTTAGGGGGGGGGACCTCAATCTCACCATCGTTCCCTGTAAAGATTTGACGGGCTCCTCTGCCTTGTCCCTGAGAGCTCGAAACCAAATCAAGGATCTGTTGCACTCTCACCGTTTGGTCGACCTTTGGCGTATCCTCCATCTGCAGGAGAGAGATTACACATTTTTCTCCATGGTACATGGCTCGTATTCTAGGATAGATTTTTTCTTAGTCTCACACGACACGATCCCATTAGTCTCTAGTGCCCAGATTGGTCACATTGCACACTCCGATCTCCACTATCTTGGCCTCACAACACGTGATACCTAGATCAGCTACATGGCGACGAAACTAATCTCTTAAACAAGACTCTGAAATTAAAGCAGACATCTTACGAGAATTGAGTCTTTTCTTTGAGAGCAACAAAGAATCTGTTTCTAATCCTCTCTCTATTTGGGCTGCACATAAGTGCTACATTAGAGGAACGTTCATCAAACATGGTCACAGACTTAAAGTGGCCAGAGCGATAACACTGAGTTGCTCGCAAAGCTTCACGACTGTGAAAAACACCATAAAATTCACCCTGACAGGACATTGGAGGCAGAAGTAATTAGCATTCGAGAACAAATCAGGGAACACTCCCTATTCCAATCTAAGAACAGGCTATTGAGGGTGCGTAGATCCTTTTACGAATATGGGGACAAGTGCAGCAGAACATTGGCTAACGCCATACGAACCCAACACAACTTATCCTATATCCCAGCCTTATCCACCTCTGCAGGGACCAGAATCCATGAATCTGCAGAGATGGTGGAGTCCTTCCGTGCTTTCTATGAAGCTCTTTATAATTTGCATTCCCACCCATCGGGAGACCGGCCTAAGATAGATTGGAAGAAATAGAGACCTACCTCTTGGCGGCGCACCTGCCTTCTCTTAACGAAGAGGAAGTAGATTTACTCTTGCAACCTATAACTGCAGATGAATTCACAAATGCTTAAGTGGGGTCTCCGAAAGGGAAAGCGCCTGGCCCCGACGGCTTTACAATCTCTTATTGCAAAACATTCCAAGTCCAGCTAGCAACCCATTTTGTTTCTGCCTTTAATGCAATATTAGACAACCATGCCATGCCTCCGGACCTTTTGCAGGCCAGCATCACTGTTATCCCTAAACCTGAGAAGGACCCGCTCCTTTGCATAAGCTACAGGCCTATCTCTTTACTCAATTGTGACCTTAAAGCGGGATTCCACCCTAAAGTGGAACCTCCGCTGATCGGAACCCCCCCCCCTCCGGTGTCACAATTGACACCTTTCAGGGGGTAGGGGGGTGGAGATACCTGTCAAAGACAGGTATTTTCACCCACTTCCGGGCATAGACTCCTACGGGAGTCTACGCCATTTCCTGCCCTGCCGTGCTGTCTGCTGGGACACACACGGGTCCCAGTGACATCGCGGAGATTTCCTATTGCGCGGCGCAGCTCGCGCATGCGCAGTAGGGAACCGGGAAGTGAAGCCGATTCACTTCACTTCCTGATTCCCTCACCTAGAATGGCGGCGGCAGCAGCCGAGGCCCGAGCGGTCGATCGGCCTCGGCTGCCGGCATCGCTGAAACCCGGGACAGGTGAGTGTCCATTTATTAAAAGTCAGCAGCTGTAGTATTTATAGCTGCTGGCTTTTAATATTTTTTTTTTTGGCGGAATCCCTCTTTAAGTTGTTCACAAAAATCTTGGCCGAGCCACTAGGTCCTATTTTCCAGCGCATAATTCCCTTGGACCAGGCCGGCTTTATCCGCAACAGAGAGGCACGGGAGAACACAATAATGATGATAGATGTGGTGGCGAGGGCTAAACACCTTAATACCCCGTTCATCCTGTTGTCCACAGATGCCGAAAAGGCGTTCAACAGGGTGAACTCGACTTTTCTCCTGGCCACCCTGGGACACCTTGGTATGCCGGCCTCTATGTTGTCATGGATATCTGCCATTTGTTCTTCCCCTACTGCGTCGGTTAGGGTAAACAGGGTAGCTTCCAACTCCTTCAAGATGAGCAATGACACAAAGCAGGGGTGCCCACTTTCTCTGCTTTTCTTTATACTTTCCTTAGAACCCCTATTGCAACATATTAGACTTAACCCTGACATTAGGGGACTTGAAACGAGTACATACCACCATAAAATTGCTGCTTACGCAGACGACCTGCTGTTTTACATCGCAGAACCGCATGCCTCTCTCCCGGTCCTCTTATCGGCACTACGCCAATATGGGGAGGTTTCAGATTTCAAAATTAATCTGCAAAAATCAGAAGCGCTCAACGTCTCCCTTACTCCTAGCTCACAGGCTCGCCTTTGTGTCAATTTTCCCTTCCGGTGGTCTCCACAGGCCATTCAATACTTAGAATTCCTTCGAATTTACATCTCATCTACCAATTCAATTTCCAACCCCTCCTGAACATCTTCTCCTTAGATTTAGATAGATGGAAGAACTTGGCGGTCTCATGGTTCGGTAGATGTAATATTTTAAAGATGACTATTCTGCCGAGGCTGCTTTATGTCTTACAATCTCTACTGATTAAGATGCCACAGATCTTTTTTCGTAAATTACGTATGATCTTCTTTAATTATGTATGGCTGGGCAAACCTTCACGACTTAGAAGATCCCTATTACAGTGATCAAAACTCAGAGGAGGGGTTGGCCTCCCTGATCCAGCCTTGTACTATACAGAAGTTCACATGTGGTGGACTGGTACAGACACTTATCCCATAAGCTATGGGTCTGCATGGAATGGGAAACAGTACCATTTCCCCTTGAGGGTATGCCTTGAAGTGGGACGAGCTTCTCCAGATTCTCCTCCCACACCCACTAATTGAGCCCACTTTGCAGGAGCTTAACAGATACTTTAAAATGGCGGAAACGCTCAGTTTTCCCTCTCCCTTAACGCCTGTAATTGGTCACCCAGACTTCTTACCCGGTATTTGTGATAAATCCTTCAGGCTCCACCTGGACCAGAGCTTAGTCAGAGCCTCTTCTTTTCTTGGACCCTCGGAGTGATGTGACCCTTCAGGCATATATCCTAGCTTTGGCTCCTCCATTTTGGGCAGTTTAAAGATTTTGCAACTCACTCACTTCCTAAAGTCCCTCCCCGGATGTCGGCGGTTTCCACAGACAGCCGACATCCTTTGAGGAACTATGCCTGGGAGATGAGCCTATACGGAAATCCCTTTCTTATTCTTATAACATATTGCTCTCACATCCTAACACCGTGTTCACCTATGACCAAAAGAATCGCATACTACTTTTTGCACATAAGTCCTCTTTGTGTAGCAAGTACCAAGAAATCACCTATAAGATCTTGACGTGCTGGTACAAGACCCCCTCTGTGCTTGCGTCTATATTCCCAGGACATAGCCCACTGTGTTGGAGATGTAGTACGCAGACTGGCACATTACTTCACATCTCCAGGGAATGCCTAGTCTTGACCATTTTCTGGAGACCAGTGCTACAGCTCATTCACAAGCTCACTGATGCCGCCCTTCAGGATAACCCAGCAGTAGTACTCCTAAACCTGACTCCCATGTCCTGTAGGCATTATCGTAAATCGTGGTTGAAACACCTTTTGAATGCAGCTAGGACATATGTCCCCAGTGCGTGGAAGCAGCAGTCCCCAATGACAGTGGTTTGCGATATTCAGCGGATGAAACAGCTTACAGCTGCCTTAGTGGAAAGGGAGGAGGAACACAATACCCGATGGACACACTGGAACCTGTTTCGATTTTCAGATGAATACAAGTCCTACATCTGAATACCCTGTCTTAAGACAATTTGGAGTCTCGGGTCGTCGGCCTCACTGGAACTTCACCCCCCCCCCCCTCTTTCCTTACACCTCCCCTCTACTGTTCCTCCCTCACTCCTTTCTTTTTGTTCTGGTTAGCTGCAGAAATAGTGGAGAAAACTCTAGACCACAGTTCCTTGTTTGAATGAAACGTGATAATAGAACCTGGAATGCCATCTCATTAATGCAAAAAAAAATTGTTGTTAATGCTTGGTACTGGAAATGGTTGAATGACATGCTTGATTTCTTTCCTTTCTGTACAATCTGTAATCCTTAAATAAAGATTAAAAAAAAAGATTCTATATATGAAAGTAGAACTAAGGGAGGGAAGATTTCCCTTCACTTACTGTCCCATAACCAAAACAGGAAGTGAGAGGAAATCCCTCCACAGTAAAAACATTCCTGGTTGTCACCAGAACTAGTGACCTCATTGGAAGATGTCTTCTCTATTCCTGTTCTGTTGACAACCCAAAGTGGCATAGATGGTATTAAAAACTTGACAGGTGTTTTAATCCCTCTCCAATCCATCCAAAACAGGAAAAAAAAAGTTTTGCCTTAGTTAACCACTTGACCTTTTTAAGATTTACCCCCCTTACAGGACCAAGCTATTTTATGCTATATAGCACTGCGTTATTTTCACTGGCAAATGTGCAGACATGTACGTAAATGAAGTCTATTTTTTTCCCACAAATGGAACTCTCTTTTGGTGATTTTATTTTTGCGCTATAAACCAAAAAAGGCTGACAATTAAAAAAAAATAAAAAACAATATTTTTTACTTTCTGCTATAAAACATCCAATAATAATAATAAAAAATCAAATTTCATAAATTTAGATTAATATGTATTCTGCTACATATTTTTGGTAAAAAGAAATTCTCAATGTTATACTGATTGGTTTGCACAAAATTATAGCGTCTACAAGCTATGGTGTTTAAAAAAATGTTCTTTCTTATTCTAGTAATGGCGACGATCAGCTGGACTGCGATAGTGGCAGACAATTTGACACTAACTGACAAAGTTTTGACACTTTATGGGAACCAGCGACACTAATACAGTGATCAGTGCTAAAAATATGCACTATCCATGTACTAATGGCACTGTCTGGGAAGGGGTTAAACATATAAGGTGATCAAAGAGTTAAATGTCTGCCTAACCGGTGTTTTTGTGTACATAGTCTGCTGCTTTTAAAAAGGGATGTGCTGGATTTCATTCTCTACTTTGCAGGAAACAAAATCCAGCACATCCTGGCTGACAGGATGGAGCTCTGCATTGTTTGTTTACATATGCAGAGCTCCATCCAGTGTGTCTCCTTGGTGATCAGTGGGTGTCGGCAGACATCCGTCTGCTGGCACTTGCTGATCAGCTTCTGCTTTGACTAAATCACAGCAGAAGTGGCGTGCACGCACTACCTCTACCTGGAAGTGCAGAATCATGTGTGTATATATATATATATATATATATATATATATATATGTATGTATATGTGATTCCGCACAGAACGGCTGCCCTGTAGCAGTAAATCTGTTACAGAGTGGTCGGCAACTGGTTATACGTTAAGGCTCCATCAAGTCTTTCCTGTTTTTTTTTTTTGACAAAATTTCCATAGTGCAAATATTGTGGTAGTCACGTTAGTTTTTCCTTCCTGTGTCAAGATGGACAAGGTCTGCACAGTCTTCCAGTTTACATTCATCATCATTGTTAGATCCTTGTTTTTTACTGTGCAATTTGACAGCACGATCTTGTCTCCCTTAGGTATTCACTTCCTGCCGCATACTTCTGTTGGAATACGGATTATGCCTTTGATTTATGAGGGGATTACTAGCAGCCTGAAACTTGTAGCTGAAGGGTAGTGTGTAGGTAGGAGAATGATAGAGAGCTATGTTACTTTACTGTGAGAATGCCGCTTACAATAACATACTTGCCTCATGTAGTTATGACAAGTACAAGTAGCAAATCGTTAAAATAGAAAACACCATTTTGTGTGGTGACAAAGAGATTGCTTTTGAAGTAGATAGAGAGTGTTTTATGAATTAATGGAGTGCAAAGTGATTTCACTAACTATTATTTACAGAATCCTCCTGCCTTCGTGCCAGCAGTTGGAGAGTACTTCTAAGAGCTGTAATGACAACGTAACCAGGTTGAAATTTATGATGTGTTAAAAATGTAAATACCACACATAAAGTCAATAGTACTTGGAGTTCCCTCTCTATTGTCTTGCTTCTTCTGGAATCCTGTTAATTCGACCAAAGCTCCCTGTTTGCTGTAGATATGAGAGAGAGAGGGAGAGCACCATCCAGCAATGGGAAAGCAGCAATTTACTTACTGGCTTTATTGCTTCTGTTAAAGAAGTACAAAGCTTGTTGGGCTGTACTTCTCCTATGGATAACAGAAGTGCAGCCAGTTCTGCACTCCTGTAACCTGTTTTCAGCAGACAGCGGGCTGAAGCCCAGTGTTGGCTGATGTCAAAGAGGTGATCCAGGCTCGAGCAAGATTGCGACAATGAAGTCAGGATCCGCCCACATGCCTGGACTGGCACCCGGCTCAGCCTCTCAGCGAGCCACTGAGAACCTGAGCTGGCGGCTCCCGACCGAGTAACGTCACTGGCTCCACCCGAAGCGTTGCATCATATGTCACATGATATCCCTTGATAAAGTCATGTGACATATGATGCAGGTCTGATTAGCCAAAGCTTGCTTCAAACTAGTTATCAGATGTTTTGGCCGATGCACCAAGATGTAAAGTCCCAACCTGGTTCCGGATATGAATTTACTTATCCAAATCTCAATCTTGGACCGCAATTCTTGAAAATGTAGCAATTCAAAACTCCTATATCTGCAGTGCACAACTATAAAATGTCCTACAAAAGATTATGTGCAGAGATGAATATGAATATGGGTGAGTCGGTAATAATTTGAATATTAAAGTGGTTCTAAAGATGGAAGATTTTTTACCTTCATGAATTCTATGCATAAAGGTAAAAAAAACTTGTGTGGAGTGCCCTCACCCCCTCTCCCCCCATCCTTATCTAATCTCCCTCTGATCCAGCAGCGATGTTCACGCTAGCCCTGGCTGAGACAGCAGCAGGATCCCATTGGCTCCCACTGTTGTCAATCATTACCAGTGAGGAGAGGGCGGGGGGGGGGGGGGCAGGGCAGAGTTGCAGACGCATAGAGCAGTAGCTCGGAAATGAATGCACAGTGGTGCCCCCCAGGGCAAGCGACTTTCTCTCGGAGCACTGCAGGGAGGGAGGAGCCAGGAGCACCCCTGGGGAACCCATAAAGAATTGGATCAGAGCTGTTCTGTGCAAAACTATTGCACAGAACAGGTAAGTATAACTTGTTTAAAAATAAACAAAACAAGCTTTAATACCACTTTAAATTGATAATGATTTTGATAAGCATGTTTGGCCTGCAAGTGTAGAGAAACAAGAGCTGAGACTAGCATCAAACTTTTGGATATGGAACTCGTATTCTCTGCCACAGTGATGGTGGATTAAAGCTTTGGCTAAATTAAAACCAACCTGTGCAAATTAGTCTAAGATGCAACTACCCATATCAGATAATACAGTGTGTTTTAAAACGTTTGTTCTATTTAAAAATGAAAATGTGTTACAGTTGCATAACAAATTGCAAACTATTAAGTTAGTCCTCAAGTTTCACTCATCATGCGATAAATGCTCTATTTGCCCTCCACCTGCTGGGGACAATGTCAGCTATCGTCTTGAGAGTGCCTTCTTCCACAGAAGTTACTGCAGCCTTCATTCTGTTTTTAAGATAATCCAAGCCAGTGTTGTTTTACATTTTCCCACAACAAAAAGTCACAGGGTGTAATGTCTGAAGCTCTTGGGGACCAATAGTGTAGTGCCAAGTCTTGTGACACAAAACTGTACCGCTTAGACAAAACTTTGTTTCATCACTAAAAATCAACTACGGTAAGAATCTGTCGTCCTCCATGTCGTCTGAGAGCATATGACAGAAATCTAAACATTTTCTTCTGTCACTTACACCAAGAGCTTGCACCAGTTGCAACTGGTATGGCCTCAGAAGCAAACGTCTCCTTAACACACGCCAAACAGTCGTATGAGGATTCGCAAGTTCTTAGCTAGCACGACGAGCAGACTTGAGCAGGCTGCGCTGAAAAGCCTCTTGAATTTGTTTCATATTTTCCTTTGAAGTGCGTGGTCACCCTGGACTCTTCCCCTTACTTAAACACCCCGATTCTTCAAATTGTTTAAATCAATGACAAATATTCTTTGCCACTGGTGAATCAATCCCGAAACGCTGTCAAAACACACACTGCACTGTTATTGTGGACTCAGTTTTGCTAAATTGGAGAACACAAAACAGCATCTTGTTAACGAGTGAGGTTAGCATCAATTTGGGCATAGCAGCAGCTGTCATTTGAAATTCTAGGCCACACCCATTTAAGTAGTACATGTTTCCTTCATTGACTGTGCGTGGTTACACAGATATAAGGTTTTAAAATTGGGTCATTATTTTTGAAACACACTGTATATAGTAGATGTACAGTGCCTTGAAAAAGTATTTATACCCCTTGAAATTTTCCGCATGCTGTCATGTTACAACCAAAAACATAAATGTATTTGATTGGGTTTTTATGTGAAAGACCAACACAAAGTGGAGCATAATTGTGGAAGGAAAATGATAAATGGTTTTAAATTTTTTTTACAAATAATTATCTGAAAAGTGTGCCGTGCATTTGTATTCAGCCCCCCTTTACTCTGATATCCCTAACTAAAATCTAGTGAAACCAATTGCCTTCAGAAGTAATTAATAAATAGTCCACCTATGTGTAATTTAATCTCAGTATAAATACAGCTGTTCTGTGAAGCCCTCAGATGTTTGTTAGAGAACCTTCGTGAACAAACAGCATCATGAAGGCCAAGGAACACACCAGACAGGTCAGGAATAAAGTTGTGGAGAAGTATAAAGCAGGGTTAGGTTATAAAAAAAAATCCCAAGCTTTGAACATCTCACGGAGCACTGTTCAATCCATCATTCAAAAATGCAGAGTACGGCACAACTGCAAACCTACCAAGACTTGGCTATCCACCTAAACTGACAGGCCAGACAAGGAGAGCATTAATCAGAAAAGCAGCCAAGAGGCCCATGATAACTCTGGAGGAGCTGCAGAGATCCACAGCTCAGGTGGGAGAAGCTGTCCTCAAGCCAAATATTAGTCGCATGCGCCATAAATCTGGCAAGAAGAAAGCCATTGTCGAAAAAAAAAAGCCATAAGAACTAATTTGTGAGAAGCCATGTACATTTGGAAGAAGGTGCTCTGGTCAGATGAGACCAAAATTTAACTTTTTGGCCTAAAAGTAAAACGCTATGTGTGGCGGAAAACTAACACTGCACATCGCCCTGAACACACCATCTCCACCATGAAACATGGTGGTGGCAGCATCATGTTGTGGGGATGCTTTTCTTCAGCAGAAACAGGGAAGCTGGTCAGAGTTAATGGGAAGATGGAGCAAAATACGGGGCAATCTTAGAAGAAAACCTGCTAAGCACCATACACACAGATTTACCAAAACCATATAATATGAGATCAAACCTTAGGAGTTGACTGTATGCAGTCAGGCAGGCCCTTGCACTACACAGTTTTTGGTAAATCTGAAGACAACAATCAGCAGAAAATCTGATAGTGTGTATGGGTCTTTAGAGTCTGCAAAAAACTTGAAACTCGGGCAGAGGTTAACCAGAATAACAACCCTAAACATACAGCCTGAGCTACAATGGAATGGCTTTGATCAAAGCATATTCATGTGTTAGCCCTTGTACACACGGTCGGACATTAATCCGACCGTGTGTGGGCTTCATCTTACTTTTTCCGTTGCAATGTCCGACCAACAAAGTTTGAGAGCTGGATAGAAAATTTTTCCGACAACATGATCCGATCAGACTTCGTCCGATCGTTTGTACAGAATTCCGATCGGACAAAGTGCCACGCATGTTCGGATCAAATTCCTAGACCAAAGCTATTGGCTACTAGCCTGAACGTAGTCCCGTCGTAACTAAATAACGTCATCACGTTCCGAACGATCGGATTTTCTTTCAACTTTGTCCGACTGTGTGTATGCAACACCAGTTTCGGACAAAATCTGTCTGAAAAAATCCGACGGATTTTGTTGTTGGAATGTCCGACCGTGTGTACAAGGGCTTAGAATGGCCCAGTTAAAGTCCAGACCTAAATCCAATTGAGAATCTGTGGCAAGACTTGAAAATTGCTGCTCACAGACACTCTCCATCCAATCTGATAGAGCTTGAGCTATTTTGCAAAGGAGAATGGGCAAAAATGGCACTCTCTAGATGTGCAAAGTTGGTAGAGACATCCCCAAAAAGACTTGCAGCTGTAATTGTAATACAAAGTATTGACTCGGGGGGGCTGAATACAAATGCATGCCACACTTTTCACATATTTATTTGTAAACAATTTGAAAAACCATTTATCATTTTCCTTCCACTTCGCAATTACCGTATTTATTGGTGTATAACTGGCGTATAACACGCACCCCAAGTTTAGGAGAGAAGTTTAAGGAAAAAAACTTAAATTTCAAATGCCCATCAATGCAGCCTTATCCGTGTCCACCTGCAGCCTTGCCCAACAGTGACCATCTGCAGCCTTGCCCAACAGTGACCATCTGCAGCCTTGCCCAACAGTGACCATCTGCAGCCTTGCCCAATAGTGTCCATCTGCAACCTTGTCCAACAGTGTCCATCTGCAGCCTTGCCCAAAATTGCAGCATGATTGTTTTTAAATGTTACTGCCGCTGAGATAGACAGAGCCGGATGTCCTGTGTACGCGACACCTCTCGCAGTCCCACCCCTTGGCCTGGCTCCTATGATGGGCACAACACCGGTCCAATGGCGGGACGCAAATGCTAGGAGGCGGGGCGGCGTGACTGCGAGTGAAGCCGAGCCTAGCCTGGTACACAGTACACTGGACTCTGTCTATTTCGGCAGTGTCCGTTCCCTCCTTCCCCTCCGAGGCAGCGGTTCGGCGTATAACACGCACCCACGATTTTTCCTTGATTTTAAGGGGAAAAAATTGCGGGTTATGTTAAATACAGTATGTGCCACTTTGTGTTGGTCTATCACATAAAATCCCAATGAAATACGTTTACTTTTTTTCTTGTAACATGACAAAATTTGGAAAATTATATGGGGTATGAATACTTTTTCAAGGCACTGTATGAGATTTGTAGTTCATGCTTTGTACCTGATGATGGGGAACTAGTGACTCAGATTCCCCATCAGGCTCTCCTTACTGTAAGTGTATCACTACTTGCTTGACAACCAGTGACAGATGAGGAGAAGTTATAGATGGCAAACAAACTGCACAGAGACAGGCATACTACCTGTCTCTGTATGCCAACGTAGAGTTGATCTTACTTAACCCCAGTTTTACTATCTATCCATTTTATTTTTATTTTTATTTGGCACAGTAATAACACAACTTTGTGAAGTCACATGAATCTGGCACAGGACTTTTTAAAAAGAAGTTTTCTTTAAAATAAGTGGTGCTAATGCTTTATTGAATTCCTTGATAGAACCTTCTTTGGTTAAGGGTTGTAGGTAAGCGTACAGATAAATATATATACATTTTTTATGTATTTTTTCTATCTATCAAATGATATAAAGTACTGTATATACACAAAACAAATGCTAGAGAGTACACCTATGCTGAAAAATATGGAGGCTGCCATTCTGAAAATGCTGGTTATCTGGCTGTTGCTGGTCTCCTATTATGTGTCACTCATGCAGAGAAAAGTCAGAACTCCCGATCTGCGTTTTTGTGGAGCAATGGCTCAGAAAGTACAGTAACCTTCAAGTTCACAAAATAGCAAGACAACTAGCTTTCCAAAAGGAGATCCTCAGTGGCATCCTACAAATATTTGAAGTACAGGATTTCATAACGCTTAACATACACAGGTAAAGACCATCAAAGCAAATGTTCAATGTTGTGATAATCTCTGCATATACTGTAAGGAACATGAACAACAATATAGGGAGACTCCAGGAGACTAGCTTTAACAAGTTTAGCAATCAGACATGTCATTTTTTTTGTCTGGTATTTTATTCTTCTGACAAATCATTAAGATGAATAGAGATACTGTAACTAAGCACGTCCTCTCCTGTCTTCCAAGCATTACTTGGGGAGAACCCTCGCAATGTGAAGCTGATGTGCATGTTGGGTGGAGAGAGGCTCTTTGTGTTTAGTTCATATTTCTATCTTGATCCATCAAATGTTAGTAGCGTTTATCACACCTTGTTTATTCTGCACAATGAACCAACAGGCAGAAGTATATGTAATATTCCCCAATAGGAGGAAGTCACCTGACTATAGGGGAAGGAGCCCGTATTTTTGAAAAGCCTGCATAAAACAGGAACTGAACCAAATTCCCAGGAACTATAGAAAATAAGCCACATTGTTTCAAAAAATATATAGATGTTTTTGTCTTCATTTTGGTAGGATAATATTCCTGTATACTCTCCATATTTCAAGCTAAGCTAGGAATATGCAGAAAAACATACAAAACAAGCTATAGAATGCCTATGCATAACATTTATTTATTTATTTATTTTTTACAAGCTTTCAATATTTATGAGCATTTTCTTCTGTAAAGTGATAAGATTGATAGAAGCTGATTTTGTGTGCCATATTAAAGGCAGCAGTGAAGTAATGTGCAGCCACTGCACATTACTTCATTGCTACTATACATTATCACAGAAGCCAACACATATAAGAGCAAAAACAAGACACAAAAGTATCTACAGCACCTTGCCTTTAAAAAAATGCCAGCTGACAACTAGTTCAAATCAAATGACTTTCACAATCATTGACCACCTGATTTAGGCTAACCACTTAAAGCGGGAGTCCACCGGGACTTTTTTTTTTTTTTAAAAGCCAGCAGCTACAAATACTGCAGCTGCTGACTTTTAAAATAGTGACACTTACCTGTCCAGCGCGCCCGCGATGTCGGCACCCGAAGCCGATCGCTAGGTCGTCTGTCGGGTCCTGCTGCCGCCATCTTGGGTATGGGAATCAGGAAATGGAGCCTTTCGGCTTCATTTCCCGGTTCCCTACTGCGCATGCGCGAGCCGCGCGGCGCAATCCGGACGGTCCCCGCTGCCTCTGGGAACTGTGTGTTTCCCAGCAGGCAGCGGGGCACTTGCGCAAAGGGACGGGCAGTTGCGGAAAGGGGCGTAATCTACGCCCCTTTCCGCAGACAGCTATCCCGGAAGTGGGTGCAGTTACCTAGATTATCCAGGTAACTGCACCCCCCTCCCCCCTGAAAGGTGCCAATTGTGGCGCCGGAGGGGGGGGGGGGTTCCGATGAGCGGAGGTCCATTTTAGGGTGGACCTCCGCTTTAAAGGGGTTATTAAGGGTAATTTTTTTTCTTTAAAGCAATAAACACTGCATACTTTCCTGCTCTGTGTATTGGTTTTTCATAGAGCAGCTCTGATCCTCCTTTTCTTGGGTCCCTCACCATTGTTTCTGACCCCTTCCCCTTTGCTGAGTGCCCCCAGAACAAGCTGTCGCCTCTGGGGGCATTCGTGCGTGCTCTCTTCCAAGCCGTATATGTATATGGGACACACACAGCATGGCTCAGTCCTGCCTCTGCTCCCTCCTTGCTGGCTGAGATTTACAGCAGCAGAAGCCAGTGGCTCCTGCGGCTGTGTCTCAGCCAATGAGGACAGAGAGACCCGGTAGAGCTGCTGCACAGTGCTGGATCAAGATGGGGCTCAGGTATGTATTAGGGAGGGCTGCACACAGGTTTTTTTAGCTTCATGCATAGAATGCATGAAGGTAAAAATCTTCACCTTTTACAACTTCTTCTTCCCATTAGTTAATTCTTGCTTCTATGATTCCCACTCCTACCCATGGGTACTTTGTTACCATGATGCATTTTCTCTGAAAGCACATACAGGTACAACGAAAGCCTTGTGCATTGGAGCCATCAGGTATTCTTTGTGTCAAATGGTTTGCCATTGAAAGCTTTTTATAAGTACAGGGTTGCATAGTGAGAACAATGTGTTCACCATTCCTACAAAGCTAGAGTGATATAGGAACAATTTTAATATACCATGGCTCCTTTTAACCCTTTCGCTGCCTGTGCTCTATTTTTACACCTCAGGTGGCCAGGCCATTTTTTGCAATTTTTACATTGCTTTATTTTTTCCTTACAGCTTTCAGAGTTTCTTAAAGACCCCCCAAACCATATATTTTCTGAAAGCACCGGACCAGTAGAATACAAATAAGGTGCTACTTATTTTTAGGGCACAATGATATTTGCGCAAGTGTTTATCAAAACAATATTTTGGTTAAAAAAACACTAAAATCATTATTAGCAGATTAAAATACAGTACAATTTACAAAATTCCTACTAAATATAAACGCTTAGCTTGTATTGAGTTAATTAATAACAAATATTTGTAATTTTGTAATTACGCCTTTTTTGCAAAATGGTGAAAACTGAACGAATGTAAATCACATTTCTCAAAAAATCTGAAGGTTGTCATTGTTCCCTTACAACTTTCAGAGTTTGTTAATGACCCCCCAAAACATATATTTTCTGAAAGCATAGGACCAGTAAAATATAAGGTGCTACTGATTTTTAAGGCCCCACAATATTTACACAAATATTTATCAAACGAATATATTCGCAAAAATTCTATAAAATAATTTTCAGCAGATATAAACACAGCAAATTTTAGAAAATTCCTGCTAAATTTAAAAGCTTAACCTGTATTGAGTTAATAAATAAAATAACAAATATTTGTACGTTTTAACCAATTCAATACCGGCCATAGTAAAATGATGTCCTTGACTTTTAGGGGGGATATCTGAATGATGCCTGCAGCTAGAGGCATCATTCAGATATCATTCTTTGCAGCCGGCGATTCTGTATATAAGAATGATCATAGTGGCAGTTCCACCGCTTGATCGTTCTTATAGGCGATGGGAGGGCACATCCCTCCCCTCCCGCTGCCATCCGGTGCTTCTTTGGGCTCTCCCGTGCCATCGGGGGCCCGGAAAAATAATCGCCCAGTGCCGGATGAGGACAATAGAGATTTCCAGTGACCAGATGGTCACCAGTCATCTCTATAACCGTTGGAGGCCCGGGCACGACGTTATGACGTCACGCCCGGGTCCCCGGAAATAAACAAAGCCGCGGTCAGCATGAGATCGGTGAACTTTTTTTCCCCGATCTCATGCTTTCCACCCTGGGGGAGAGATGTGGGGTCTTATTGACCCCACATCTCTCCATGAAGAGGACCTGTCACATAGATTCCTATTACAAGGGATGTTTACATTCCTTGTAATAGGAATATAAGTGATCAAAAAAAAAAAGAAAAGTAAAACGCCCCTGTCCCCGGTAGCTCGCGCTCAGAAGCAAATGCACACGTAAGTCCTGCCCACATATGTTAACGCCGCTCAAACCACACATGTGAGATATCACCAAATGCGTTAGAGTGTGTGCAACAATTCTTGCATTAAACCTCCTCTGTAACTCTAAACTGGTAACCTGTAAAAAATTTAAAGCGTCGCCTGTGGAGATTTTTAAGTAATGAAGTTTGGCGCCATTCCATGATTGTGCGCAATTTTAAAGCGTGACATGTTGGGTATCTATTTACTCAGCGTAACATCATTTTTCACATTATACAAAAAAAATGGGCTAACTTTACTGTTTTATTATTTTTTAATTCATGAAACATTGAAAAATGATTGCGCAAATACTGTGTGAGATAAAAAGTTGCAATAGCTGCCATTTTATTCCCTAGGGTGTGTGCTAAGTAAAAAATTATGTGCCAGAATAGGCCTGGTATTGAAGTGGTTAAATTGCACCTTTTTGGGAAATAGTGAAAATCGGGCGTATATGCAAAATTTTCTTAGAAAATCTAGAGGTTTTTCTTTTTCGCTTAGAGCTTTCAGAATTTGTAAAAGACACCCCAAACATTTTCTGAAAGCACATTAGAATAAAAAAAAAAAGGTGCTACTGATTTTTAAGGCAGCTCGATATTTGCACAAATGTTTATCAAAAAATCTTTTTGCTAAAAATACATTAAAATCATGAATTACTCTTTAGATTCATACATGGCAAAACGTACAAAATTCCTCCTAAATTCCTAGTAAATATAAAAGTGTATTGAGTTAATAAATAACAAATATGTGTACGCTTTAAATTGCACCTTTTTGTGAAATGGTGAAAACTGAAGGTACACAAACCTGTAAATAACCATTCCCCATCCATCTAGCAGATCAGATCAGCTGGTATCAGATGGAAACGGACAAGCTGTCCATTTCCATCTAGCTGCCCCATAGAGAACAGTGGGCTGTGTCCGTGTCCGCTCTGCAACCTGTAAACCGCTTGCTCAGCGGGGATTAACAGACAGATGCCCCTCTGAGCAGGTGGATCTGCTTGACAGAGTCCACTCCATGAGAAAGGGGTCTTTCCTAGGAGCGGCCAGTTCATTAAGGGTGCTGGGTCGCTAGCCCCCTGCAGGGTGTCAGACTTTTTTCAAGCCACATGATTAGAGCCAGAGGCTCTAATTGGCTTGAAAAAGGTTGGGCTTGGGGCGCAGAGCATTGCACCCCAAACCCACCCACTTGTGACAATAGCGTATTAATATTTGCTATTGTCTTCCTGGCTACCCCTACTGGCTGAATAGGATGGATCGGGAGAAGAAGCTGAGGAAGCCATGGAGAGGCTGAGTGCGGGCTGACCTGGTGGGTCTTACTATGTTTGTGTTTTTTTTTTTTTTTTACAGTTATTTTTTCATTTTTTGTTCATTTTTATATTTTTTTTTTTGGGGGGTGTGGGGGTCTTTGGTGAGATATCAAAGGTCTAAACAGACCCCCATATCTCTTTTTTGAGACAGAGAAAGGGACTGAAGATAGCTCCCTTTCTCTGATGCACTTTACTTGAATGAATAAGAAATCTGTATAGAGATTTCTCATTCATTCATTCATAAAATGACAGTCTGATACATAGCAACACTCGCGGTTTACTATGTATCAGCTGTCAGTGGCTATAGGAGCGATCAAT
This sequence comes from Lithobates pipiens, assembly GCF_037356315.1. Classification (NCBI taxonomy): domain Eukaryota; kingdom Metazoa; phylum Chordata; class Amphibia; order Anura; family Ranidae; genus Lithobates; species Lithobates pipiens. The sequence goes on along the minus strand of NW_027507789.1, from coordinate 157,086,598 downwards.
GCATTTGACCACTGTACTACAGGGGGGAGCTTGGTAAACACATGTTTACCAGGCCCCCCAAGCCCTAACTTCACCCTCACCCCCATCGCGCTCCCCAGCCTGACAGCTCGCCAGAGCTGCAGAGAGAAGCTGCAGGTGGCGGGTGAGGGGCGGGAGGGATGATGCCGGAGCAGGCATAGATCGGGGGTGCAGGGGCCAGAATGGGGGGCTATCTGACTGGTGGGGGACACATCTGGATCCATGCAGCACCTGAAGCTGGCGGGAGTGGGATCGGCTAATGAGAGTAGCTGCAGGGGATCGGATGGAGGGGGGTAATTAGTGCTGGGGGGGAAGAAGGGGGTTAAAGGGGATAGGAAAGGAGAGTGGGGGGAGTAGTTTTAGGTGCAACGGAGCGATGGGAAGTGGAGAAGCAGGGGGCAGGGAATCAGCGGCATGGTGGGGAGGGGTCACATTTGAGGTTAATAACTCTGATCAGCAGGTTGTAATCCACTGATCAGAGTTATGGAATTGTTCAGCGGAGTCTACTGAACAATTCTGCTATAAGTTTATGGTCATTATTGAAGGGACCATGAGCTTATAGGAGTGGGAGAAATTAGGTACATACGCTGTACGGACCTGGCCACCTGCAGGCACTTTTGTAGGTCCTTACGATGTACGGATCTGGCAGTGAAAGTGTTAAAGTGTATGTATGATCTAAAACTGTCTCTATCCTTGGCTTTCCTTTACATAGGCTATCCCTCCTTTAGTCCGTTATGAATGCTAATGCCAGGCTCATCCACCTTACCAACCGCTCAGTGTCTGCTACTCCTCTGTGTCAGTCCCTCCATTAGCTCCCGCTCACCCAACAAATTAGATTCAAAATACTAACAACAACTTACAAAGCCATCCACAGCTCGGCTCCCAACTACATCACTAGTCTAATCTCAGAATACCAACCTAATTGTTCTCTTCGTTCTTCCCAAGACCTCCTGCTCTCTAGCTCCCTTGTCACCTACTCCCATGCTCACCTCCAGTAATTTTTCTGAGCCTGATCCATCCTATTGCACTCCCTACCCCAATCTGTCTTGATTATCTCCTACTCTGTTTGCTTTTAGACAATCCCTGAAAACCCATCACTTCAGAGAAGTCTACCCTGCATTTACCTAACAACTGTACTTTAAAGTGGAGTTGCCCCCCAAAAAATAAAACTACTTAAAAATCTTTAAAAAAATCAAAAAAAAATAATTGGCAAAAAAAAAAATTTTTACTCACCTCTAAATACCGGTTGCTAGGGGGTCCCTCGTAGTCTGCCTTCTTCATTGCCCGGGCTGGTGACATCACTTCCCCTCGCGCCGCACATTCACCTGGGACCTGTCACGTGTCCCAGGTGACTGTACGGCGTATCACGGCGCCCTGCGCCGCTCGCGCATGCGCAGTGGGTGCCCGGCTGTGAAGCCACAGCCGGGTGCCCACAGTATGCATGACGGCGCCGCGAGCGGAGCGGGGAGCGAGGGGGGGGGCTTCGTTCCCCCGCATCGCTGGAACCCGGGACAGGTAAGTGTCCGATTATTAAAAGCCAGCAGCTGCAGTATTTGTAGCTGCTGACTTTTAATTTTTTTTTTTTTAGGGGGTACCCCACTTTAATTTTCTCCATTATCCGTTATTACCCTTTGTACCGCTTGACCCTCCCTCCTAGTTTGGAAGCTTTGACGAGCAGGGCCCTCTGATTCCTCCTGTATTGAATTGTATTGCAACTGTACTGTCTGCCCTCATGTTGTAAAGCACTGCGCAAACTGTTGGCGCTATATAAATCCTGTAGTATAATCATCCTGGCTAGGTAGATTTCCGCTCTCTATTTGTCCTAGTGACCACTGTTACTGAGACAAAAAGTAATTGAAAATCCAAAAGTTTACAGCTGTCACCAGAATAAGTGGTAAGGGTAAATCTTCTAATGAGGTGACCAATGTCTAAAATGTGAATTTCTTTATTGAGGGATGCTGGAATGTAGTAATTCATGGTCACATGGATTACATGCATTTGCCTTCAGGAGGTAGACATTGGCACCCAGAGAAAAAAAACATTGATGGCCAGCCCCAGCGTACCTGCCCCTAACTGCCATTTCGTTTTTTGCTAGTATTCCAGGTTAGAAGAAGGTTGAAGAGCGGACCTGGACCCTACAAGACCAAAGATCTTGGGACTTTGCTAAAATGTGACCCTTAGTCAGTGGGGTTTGCTTGTGATGGATTCCAGACATTATAGCTCATGCATGCTTCAGCTCAAAAATGCTGCTTCTACAATTTTTTTTTTTTTTTTTGCTGCCTGTATATGTCCAACAATGTTAGCCTATGTGTCCATTCACACTATAGTTCTTTACAGCAGTTTAGAGGCAGGGACATTTAGAAGCAGAAAAAACTCCCACCAAAGTCGTTTTCAGGGGAGGAGCTTTTGAGCATAAAAAAATTCTCAAAAACACCTAAACACGTATTAACGCTAGGTGTGTTTATGCATGCTCGCACATTAATACATCCTAATGGGCAGAATAAATTAACATTATTGCCAATAGACTGCATTAAGGCTAGACACTTAAATACATATGCAAAAACACTGCCTTTTACCATGAAATGGTGTCATAAATAATACAGTGTGCATCTGGCCTTAATGTAGTGTTAGTTTGCCATGAGGTGCTTCTCAGGTCCACAGCCATGACCCAGTCTGAAGTATAGGCTCATTGATGGGACAGACATAAACTGGAATGTGATCTTAGGGCACTGGGCTCTGTAATGTGGTGCATTGCAAACCCGTGTGTACTGTGTCATCATCGGAGGGCTCTGTTTCCAGAACAGTGGTACAGCCTCTGTTGTATCCCAGTCTCTAATGACTCCCGAAGTAAATATGCTTCTGAAAGTGGAGAAGATGGCTTGGTATGTGATGTTTGAGAACTGAGACGTGCAATGTGGCTCATTTCAGCTTTGTTTGTACTGTGTCTATTAGCTCCAGAGTCCTCATTAGGTTTAGAGCAGTGGTACAGCCTCTGGTGTAATTCAGTCTTTGATGATTCCCAGGGTATGTAAACCACCTTGTGTACAAAGCTAGTGAAAGTGCTTCCCAAGTCTGAAATGACGACACAACTTCTGCTGACCATTCTATGAACATTTACCTTGTGAGTGAACTTCTGAAATATTGTGATATGAGCCTATTATTTGACCTTTGGGCACTGGGCTCTATCTTGTGGTGATTTCTAGACACTTTTGTACTATGTCCATTAGCCACATACTAGTAAGGTGGGTATAGACTGTGTAACCTGGGGGTAGCTCTGGTATAATCACCAGCCAGTTTGGTGAAAGCAAACAGTTAATTTATTTTAATCACAGTTAAACAAAAAGACAGTTTACTTCTCCCAAAGTAAATAAATAGCCTGAAACCTGGTATTGGTAATTAAACTGCAGGCTCACGCTATACTTTGGAGGAGCCTAACCCCTTTATGGGACCGAAGACTAGCGGTGAGCCTGCTGTTGATGACCCGTGTCTCAGTTTGTCTGAGAGCTCCCACTTGCTACACAGCTTGTGAGTCTCTCTCTTCCACTCACTTCCTTGACACAGGTGCTGATTTCCTTCTGCTGCCTTTCAAACCTTCCTCACCTGGGACTTAACCCCTTTTGGGACCAAAGTCTTGGAAGTCAGGATTTGAAGGCCCCCCGTCTCTTTGAACCTTCGAAATCCTGGGTCCCTAATATAAATTTAGCAATCCAGAGAGTCCTGGAAGTCAATCCTCTCCAGCCAAACGTAACCAGGGACACCACAAACGCTCTGCAACTGTCCCCCTTAAAGGGACCACAACTCAAATATCGGGAGACTGTACCTGCCATCCAGGACACATTCCTGGTGTCCTGTACATATCCCCCGCCTCAACATGGAGGTGTCCAAGGCAATCTGGGACACCCTACAGTGTACCCTAGAGAGGGCATCCATGTTCTGATGTTGCTTTCCATGTCTGTGTTCACCTACAAATTTGAACTATTGCAACGCCAAAAACCACCTGGTAACTCTGGCATTTGTGTGTTTTTTCTGTCTCATCCAAGTCAATGGGGCATGGTCTGACACCAGGCTAAACTTCCTACCGTGGAGAAAATAGCATCGCATAATAGCTCCACCACAGAGTAATTTCTCTCAGCAGGTGTCAATTGTCCACTCAGAAAAGCTATGGGTTGTTCCTCCCCATTGACCTCTTGGGACAGAACAGCACCCAAGCCTTCACTGGAGGCATCTGTTTGAACAATAATTTCTCTTGAGAAGTCAGGAGTGACCAGTACTGGATACTGACACTAGGCTGTTTTAAGCTGCTGGAAAGCCTTCTCAGCAGCCTTGTCATTCCATTTCACCATAACTGACTTTTTTCCCTTTGTCAGGTCTGTGAGAGGTGCAGCAATAGTGGCAAGTTGGGGACAAACTTACGGTAGTACCCCACGATGCCCAAAAAGGCTTGCACCTGTTTCTTTGTGACTAGACAGCCAAGCCTGGATAGCCTCTACTTTGTTCATCTGTGGTTTCACCAACCCTGTACCCACAATGTATTTGATCTCTTCCATAGCAATGGCACACTTTTCTGGGTTCACAGTAAATCGTTCCTTCTTTAGAGAGTCTAAGACTGCCTGCACTCGGGAAAGATGGGATTCCAAATCTGTGCTAAAGATGACAATGTCATCTAAATACACTGAAGTGTATTTCCGATGTAGGCGTAGGGTTTTTTCCATAGCTCTCTGGAAGGTAGCTGGAGCAGAATGCAAGCTGAACTGTATTATTTTGTATTGGAAATGGCCATCTGGGGTAGGAAAGGCAATCTTTTCTCGGGAAATCTTTTCTTAGGCTTCCTTAGTTAAAGGTATTTGCCAGTAGCCTTTGGTGAGTTCTAAGGTGGTAATGTATTGGGCTGGTCCCAAACTCTCTATCAGTTTGTCTACTCACAGCATTGGGTATGCATTGAATTTCGATATCTCGTTGAGTTTTCTGAAATTATAAAAAAATCGCAGAGTCCCGTTGGGCTTCGATACCAACACAATCAGGCTTGACCACTCGCTCTGCGATTCCTCAATAATATCATGTTTGAGCATTTTCTGGACTTCCTCCGACAATGCTTTCCTGTTTGCCTCAGGGATGCAATGGGGTTTCACTCGAACCTTCACTAAGTCAAGCAGTCCCCGTGGTCTTCGCCCATACACCAATTTGAACGGGGAAAAACCTGTGGACGCCTGAGGCACTTCCCTAATAGCAAACATCAGTGCTGGGAGTAGACAGTCCCAGTCTTTACCATCTTGTTGCACAATCCTTTTAAGCATTGACTTGAGAGTTTTATTGAACCGCTCTACCAGTCCATCTGTCTGTGGATGATAGAAAGATGTACACAGCTGTTTGATTTGAAACAACTTGCACAGATCTGCCATCACCTGAGATATGAATGGGGTTCCCTGGTCTGTCAAGATATCCTTTGGGAATCCTGTCCTTGAGAACAAATTAAACAATTCCTTGGCTATTGCTTTTGATGTAGTCTTCCTTAGGGAAACTGCTTCTGGATACCCGGTGGCATAATCGAGTACCATGAGGATGTATTAGTGGCCCGGAGCTTATTTCACCGAAGGACCCACAAAATCAGTCGCAATGCGTTCAAATGGTACCTCGATAATTGACAACGTCACCAACGGGTTCCTCAAGTGGGGCATTGGTGCGGTAAGCTGGCAGGTGGGACATAAGCTGCAATAATGTCTTACCTCTGCTGTCACTGCCGGCCAGTAGAACTGGTCCGTTATTCACGCCAGTCCTGTCAGCCCCCAGGTGCCCCCCAATGCGTCATTATGAGCTAGGTCGAGCACTGTGTATCTGAAGGACTGGGGAACCAGTAACTGGTTGACCACTTCTTCCCTAACCTCTGTAACCTGATCTAGCAGCTCCAATAACCACAAAGCAGGGAAACTGTTTTTTGGCCTCAGGCACTTGTGAAAACCCCATTAATGATGGCATTTTTCAGTGTGGGATCCCTCTTTTGGGCAGAAGAAAATGCACCTAGAGATCAGGCTGGGCAAGATGAGAGGAGCCTTTTCCCTCATCCTCCTCGGTCAAAACCTGCAGAGGGGAGGCTTCCTCTAAGTTCTCCCCAGCCATGACTTGTATAACAGTGGGTTCTCACCCCTCAGGGATCCCCTTAGCTGGTGGACCATCTGCCCCAGATGCAACTCTATCAGTGTTCTCTGGTTCTCCCAAAGGTCACATTCAAACTGTCCCTCTGTCAGGTCCAGGTGGGCAGCACAGACCTTTTGGGCATAAAAGGATATCCTTCTTAGAGCACCACACTCCATAGGTTCCTCCTGCAGGGAACAGTGGGTCTGGATATGGCCCTGGGAGTGATACCGCCAGCACAGTACGCCCTAATTCCTTCATGACTGAGCAGCACTCTGGGACACTAAGGGGTTGCTCCATGACTCTCCTGAATTCTGACCCCCTGGTTTTTTAGATGGCTTGGCTCTCCTCACTGGTCAGAGTCATAGAGGTTTGACAGGTCCCAGTAGTTTCTCCACCACAGTGTATCTCTCAACCATTTCCACTAGTTCATCTGCTGTCTTGGAGTCCCCATGATTCACCCAGCGCCGAAGGTCATTTGGCAGCAACCTCAGGTACCAGTCTAATACAACATGCTCCACCATCTGGGGACCCGTTAACACCTCAGGCTGCAGCCATTTTTTGACCAGCTGACTCAGGTCATGCAACTGAGCCCTTGGTGGACAGTCCAAGCGGTACCTCCGATGCTGTACCCTTTGGGGCCGCATAGCAGTAGTCATCCCAGATGGGCCGGGATTTCTGTCTTCAGCTATTTGTAATCCTTGGCATAAGCAGCTGACAAATAGAAATAGGCCTTCTGGGGATCCCCAGTGAGGAAAGGAGCAATAATACCAGCCCACTGGGCCACTTTCAACAGTAGCCATAAATGCATCCACATCATCACTAGGCGTCAACTTTTGCAGGAAGTGGCTGGCCCTTATGGCTGCCTGGTTGCTAGAGGCAACAATAGCTTGGGGGAGACGGGAGTTCCTTTTTAACTCTTCTTTTTGTCCATTGTCACTGAGGTAGCATGTAAAGGAGGCCATAGATGGTGCAGGGAGCTGTCCCTGCCAGGAGAAAACAGTTAATTATTGCTATCTCAATAATCTGCAATGCTGGTTGTACCCAAGTCAATCTATGGATCGACATTCAGCCTGGCCATAGTTGGTTTGAATCTCAGCCGATCCCTGCTGTGCTGGCTGTGATTTGAACCATCTATGGCCAACTTAAGTTCTGCCAATACTTAATCTAGTCAACCCTGTCTGTGCCACTAAAGTAAGGCGTACGTCAGTAAGAGCAGGGACGTGTATACAGACTCCTCTGGTAGGTTTGATTTAATTCCTTCTGCAGGTAGTCTGTTTTTTTTTTTTTTGTTTTTTTTTTTTTACAAGAAGTGATTTGGGTGGTTGTAAAGCTGCTCAATCACGTCTATAGCCTGTAGAAGGTGCCTGAGCCCCCAGCATATAATCTGTGCTCTGCTGCCCCTCTTGGGCACTTGGGACATCCATGGGGGTGTCAGCAAGGGAGACTGGAGGATGATCAGTAAATATCCATTTGCTAATCATCCCTGCAGTAAATGACAAGCTTTTTCGTCACTTCTGGTTTCAGCGCTGTCATGATCTGTGCTGGATTAACTTTAGAGCAGTGCAAAGGTCTAGACCCCTAATATCTCCTTATAGAGACCCAGTCACTGCCACTACAATAACATTAGTCAAAAAACAAATAAATGTCAGTTACAGAAAACCAAATCAAAGATCCTAAAAAATATATTGAAGCCCCCTCCACATACATTTTATTTATGCCACGCATATTAGGTCATGTGACTGCCCAGCTTCTCCAGTTGGTCCAGTCAAAGAATGCTTTGCATCCATTAACCACTTCACACAAAATCACATACCTGTAAGTCCTTTTGCCAAAGTGGTTGTGCTGGCGTGATGCCTGCAGCTTACAAGGAGCACGAGGGGACGCCCCCCTCCCCCCCTCCATCGCTCCACCTGGGTCTTCCATCCCACTGGGAGACGCGAGCCACCAGCCAGTGTGTCCTCTGGCTGGCCAGAGTCCCGAACAAAGCAGGATTCAGCTCCAATGTAGAAACCAAAAAGCAACGTCACAACATCACTTCTGGATTACTCGGCAGCCAATGGCGCCATTTAAAAAAAAAAATAGTGTAAGAATTCAGAAATGCCCATCCTGGCATTTTGAACACATTCAAGTGTAGAGGAGGGGTTTGGGATAATATAAATAAATAAATAAGGGATTTTTTTTAAAAGCGCCTCATCCCTCCATGCTTGCACACCAAAGAAAAGCCATATGCAACTCACGCCTGCAAATGTAAACAGTGTTCAAATCACACGTGAGGTATCGCCGCGATCAGTAGAGCAAGAGCAAGAATTCTAGTTCAAGAGCACTTCTGTAACTCTGGTGTATTCCAGCTTCCACACGGATCCCACAGATATGGTATATGCAGCGCTACATTGGTCCAAACTATGCAAAAATATCCATATCTGGAATTTATCTTTAAAGTGGTTATAAAGGCAGAAGGTGTTTTACATGCGTTAGGAGTGCCAGCAGGGGGGCCTAGGAAGAAATGGATCAATTCTACTCTGTGCAAAACCATTGCACAGGGGACAGGTACAGTAATTATGACATGTTGATTATTTTAAAGAAAAAAAAAATATTATGTTTAGAATCACTTTAAAGCATTGCCTATGGACAATTTCGGTATCGGTACTCCCGCCATAGTCTGGAAAAGTCCAGGTTGTGTGTGGGCAGGTCCGCTTGTTCGGAAAGTCCAGCGGACCTCCGCTGCAAAGTCTGGCGGTTTGTCAGCTGGACTAAGTCCGCCGGATAGTCTGATCGTGTGTACGCAGCATTAGTCTGCAAGAGACTTGAGATATAAATGAACAAAGAAAAAAAAGCCGCAAAAGGGTTAATCACTGAACCAACTACTTCCTTCACATCTAACAGCCACTGTCACCTCAAATACAGCTCACTCATTCCTCTAACTTGTGTACACACCCTATACCTGTCTTCTGCTTGCAGGATCCTTTCTTTTATTGTTTCCTGTTAGTACTGCATTTTACTGTATAACTATGTAGCATTTTGACATCGGAGTTGATGTAAATGAATAATAATAAAAACAGCCTCTAATTTCCTTCATCTTCTGCATCATTGACTGAAATAACTAATAATGTTAGGGCCAGTCAAGTAGCATTTTCAGAAGAAAGTTAATAATGGCAGCCAATGCATTTCTTCCATAGCAGGTTTTCCTTTAAATAGAATCTGCTGCAAAGTACACATCAAGCTGAATTGTAAGCACTGTGCTGCAGCTCACCCTACTGGTGATTTTCAGAACTGCATTCCACCACTGATTCAGTAACATCACATTATGTATAGACCTTTCAACTTGCTTTTTATCCCCCTTTTTATTTTATTTCACTGTCACTCCTTGTAAGCTGACATTGTGCTGTGTGCCTTGCTAATAATTTCATTTCATTTCATAGAACACTGAGCTTTCAGTAGGATGTGTGGAGTGAACAGGATGTAGAGGATTACATGTATGTGCTATATAATTAATGTATGCTTGGCTGGAAACTGTAATCCCTGTATGTGTTATTTAATAGCACTGTGAGCCGGAATTCCTGCTAGTAATGTCTATTCTTGTAGACTCGCTGTGACTGTGTGTACGTGTGCTCAAGCATCTTTGATATTGATGGGAAGGGGTCTAGGTGCTCTCTAAGGAACTGTCAGATGTATTAGTATTATGTTTATAAATGAATTAAATAAATTCAGTTGGCAAGTATTGTTCTGAATTGCATTTTTTTTTTCCATTTACAAGTGTTTTCCAGTTTTGGGACACCTATAGGTCTGTTTTATAAATGTGGATTCAAGAACATTCACCTTCCTGAATTTGCCAAAGCAGAGTAGGTAAACACAACATAAGGGCTGGTGACTGTATAATTGGGAGGAAATTATTTAACCTTAGGTTTGTAAAAAAGACATGTGGCCACACAATGACATTGGAGGAGAAGCAGTTCAATCTTAAACTGTACAAGGTTTTTTTTTTTTTACTGTAAGGGCCCTTTCACACTGATATGTTTTTCCTGCGTTTTTTCTTTCATAGAAAAACACAGGAAAAATGTTTCCCTTTAAAACCTATGGGAATTTTCACATCACTGCGTTACAAGTGCAGCACGTCCTGCATGCTGCATGCTGCATCTTTGGTGCATTTTTTAAAAACTGCACCAAAGACGCAGCTTCCCATTGAAATTAATGGAAAAATTGTGGTAAAAACACACCACTATTTTGTGTTTTTGGTGCGTCTTTGAATCACATGTCCATTTTTCACAGGTGCAGGGAACTCAAAAACGTACCAGAAACACACATCAAAATGCGTTTTAACCGTGATTTTGCTACTGAGCAGTGTGAAAGTACCCTTATGCCGCGTACACACGACGGGACTTATGTCCGACAGACTTCCGAAGGAGTTCTGCCGGAGTTCTGACAGACTTTCCGAATGAGCGGACTTGGCCACACACAATCACACCAAACTCCGACGGATTCGAACGTGATGACGTATGACTGGACTCGAATAAGGAAGTTCATAGCCAGTAGCCAATAGCTGCCCTAGCGTCGGTTTTAGTCCGTCGGAATAGCATACACACGAGCGAATTTTTCGGTAGGAACTGGGTCCGGCGGAGTTCCGTCGGAAAAATTTGAAGCATGTTCCATTTTCTAAAGTCTGTCAGACTTTTGCGAATCAAAAGTCAGTTGCAGCCCACACACGATCGAATAGTCTGCCGGAATCATTCCGTCAGACTTTGGATGTTGAAAAGTCCGCTCGTGTGTACGGGGCTTAAGGCTGCAGTCACATTTGCGTGTTGCAGGATCTTGCGTTCTCACTTGCGTTTATTGCACGTTTTTCACGTGTTAATGCTCATCACGGATTGGGCAGCCCACTCACTTGAATAGCCTGCCCTGTGTGCGACAAAATAGCTTGTATACTGTTTCTTGAGCAGAGCATGGTGTGTGTGTGTTTTAACCACACTTTTTGGTGCATTTGTTGCAAGAGAAAACATGCAAATTCATACCTGCTACCTGTGCTTGGGGTGCCGTTAACACTTAATGGCAACATAAGTGCAATGTGTGTTTGCAGCACAATTCCAGCAAAGCGCGCATTTTGCCACACAATTGGAATCACGGAGATGTGAATAGGGCCTTCAAGCAGTAAGGATGTAGAACCCCCTTCCGAAAATGGTGGCACCAGCGGGGAGTGTGAATAAATTCAGAAATCATTTAGATGTTTCTTAGTGAGCTCAATGTATGGGGCTATGGAACATTTTAGACACACGCACTATCAGGTTGGACTGGTGTCTTCATTCTCCTTACTATGTAACTATGATTTATGATTACTATTACTATGATTTGTGCTGCTGCTTTCAAAGAAAAACATTGCTTTGAAAAGAAGCAGCTTTACTATTTGTTTACAAGCAAGAAAGCTCCTTGCTTGCTTGCTAACTAGCAAGGAAGCAAAGCCCAATTCATTTTTATGAATGGGTGGAAGAAGAGTATCAGGAGGAGGACAACCCAAAGACATGACCTGCTAAACTCACATGACTGAGATGGCTAATACAAGAGAGTTCTCATTATGCAAAGGAAAGCACAGACTGCACACATAGCATGCAGGTGCAGTAAACAGTGCAGTGTTCTGCAGATAGCAGTATCTGCTGTCTTGTTAGACATCTGCCCTTAATGAATCCAGTTGAACATGAGTGGTGCTAGAAGTGCAAACAGATGAAGGCAGATGGTAGCAAACAATCCGGGAGAAGGGAAAAATATTTTGGCATTACAGTCCAAAACTGGTGTGAAAGATTATAATAAAAACTAAAAATAAAATGGCAAGAACAAGCTGATATGCACTGGACTGATGAGTATTAAAAGTGATCTAGGATAGTTCTCAACCTGGAGTATGCATCAATCAGCTTCTCAGAATTCATCTTGAAATGGTGCAATAGTCATAATGTGATTGGGATACAGTGTTCTCTATAATATATCATATTATGGACACCGTAAATTATGAATGCAAAAGCTGTCCGTGATTTGCATAAATAAGCAATATGTGTGGGGCTTTATTTGGATGGTATCTTGTTGCCATGGATCTTACTGATGCTTTGATATGCAAAAGCCATCTTTTTAACCACTTGTCTACCGAGGTGACTTTTTAATTTTTTGCACGTGTTAAAATCTGCATGTCGAGGAATGACAGCTGCGACCTCGGAAGTGATGTAATACTCATCACTTCTGGGGTCATTAGTCAAGGGGGGATCAGAGAACAGATGTTCCCCGAATTCCTCCCGCTCTCACTTGTCAAGCCGAGCGCACTTTGAGAGCCCCATAAAATCGATCGGGTGGCTCAAGATAAGGAAATCTTGAGCATAAGCCACAATTACCTCAAAGTGACAGACCCATTAGGCACTGTGGGGGTGACTATTCAGCAAGCCATCTACATCTTCCACAGGACAGTCCCCTCTAGAGCCTATTAAAAAATGTGATATCAACAAGGATATTTGAAATATGGCTTTTTATTTTTGTGATAGGGAACCCCAGTTTGGTTACTATATGAACAGAAATCCAGAAATACCACCATGAACAAACACGTTCTTGAAAATACATTTTGAAAGAAATCATCTAGTGGTGAGAGATAAACCTTTCGAAGAAATTAAAGTATAACTAAATGCAAAACTTGTTTTAGTTTTGGACAGAAGAGAGAGGGATTAGAACACCTGTTGGGGTTTTATTGCTGTCTGTTCTCTTGTTAGGGAGATTCACTATCTTTGTTTGTCCTGGTGCCTATTATCACTGAGAGTGAAAGTGAAAGAAAATTCCCAATTTTGGGGTATTATCACCAGAACAGGAATAGAGAGGCAATCTTACAATAAGAACACTAGTCCTGGTGACAACTAGGTATTTGCTCACTTTGAAGGGATTTCCTCTCACTTCCTGTTTTAGCTGAAGGACAGGAAATAATGGAAATTCAGATGGCAACCCCCCCTAAAAAATAAAAATAAAAAAAAAAGTGTTAAAACTCTCTCTTAAGCCGCGTACACACGGGTGGATTGTATGGCCTACTTAGTCCGCCATACAATCCAACGGACAGTCCGTCCTACTTTCGAATGAACGGACTTGACCACACACGGATGCACAAACAGTCCGTCGAAAGCTTGCGCGATGACGTGTACAGCACGTACGACGGGACTAGAAATAGGAAGTCCAATACACAGCAATGCAACCTTTCGTCGTGTAAATCCTTTCTGAGCATGCGCCATTCTTAGTCCGTCGAACTAGCCTACTGACGAGCGGACTGTCCGCTGAAACCAAAGTATGACGGACAGTATTTCGAAAAATCCGAAATACTTAGTACGCCAGACTGCACGCTGAAAAAGTCCGCTGAAGCCCACACACGAGCGGACTGTCCGCTGAAATGTGTTTCGACGGACTAAGTAGGCCATACAGTCCGCCCGTGTGTACGCGGCTTTAGTCTATCCAAATGAAAAAAATGTTTTGCCTTTAGTACTTCTTTAAGAAATGTTATATCAAGAACACAGCGATGACATGTTGCAAGCCTCACTTAAAGTGAGCAACTACATTGTTTAATCAAGGAGAAGTCCACACCATTTGAAATGTAATAAAGCCCTTTGCTTTTATTTTGATTGAATCTATGTTTGAATCGGAGGAAGATGCAGCAAAAATCAAAGAAGCGCCACGTTCTAATGACACTGTAAAAAAAGGATTTTGTTTTTTTGCAGTTGACATTTTGATTCAGCTCATTTGTAGACTCAGATGTTCTCCTTCCTCGCAGCTTGATGAGAACATCAGTGTCAGTGGTCTAGCAGTGCTGTTAATTTTTGTGTGATACCTGTATAATGGTATAATATGTCATGGTGATCTATGATAACTTGAAAACTGCTAGAGCTGATATCTTCGAAAAATATAGACTAGCCTTTCTCAACCTTTTTCCTCTAGAGGAACCATTGAAATCATTTTTAGATGTTCAGGAAATCCTGCTAAAAGCAACTCATTGGGGGGGCAGTGGGAAGAATTGCCCCTCTTACAGACAGCTAAAAATAACACTGAAGTGATGCTGTTGGTTTTTCCACGTGGCATTGGCCCTGGAACTATGCAGGCACCATCAAAATAGAGGTCAATCAGTCAAAGCTCAAAGAACCCCCTAGCAACCTCTTGACGAACCCTAGGGTTCGATGGAACCTGGTTAAAATGGCTGACTTAGACTTTAGAACTTTTTCTCTTTATGATCTGGACTGAAATAGCTACAGTACCTTGAAAAAGTATTCATACCCCATGAAATTTTCCACATTTTGTCATGTTACAACCAACATTTTTGGGGATTTTATGTGATAGACCAACACAAAGTGTCACGTAATTGTGAAGTGGAAGGAAGATGATAAATGATTTTCAATTTTTACAAATAAATATGTGAAAAGTGTGGTGTGCATTTGTATTCAGCCCCCCTAAGTCCATACTTTGTAGAACCAAGTTTTACTGCAGTTACAGCTCCAAATCTTTTTGGGTATGTCTCTACCAGCTTTGCACATCTAGAGAGTGACATTTTTGCCCATTCAGGTTTTCCTCTAAGATTGCCCTAAACATACAGCCAGAGCTACAATGGAATAGTTTAGATCAGTGATTCTCATCCAGGGTTCCGTGGAACCCCAGGGTTCCTCCAGAGGTTGCTAGGGGTTCCTTCAGCATTGGGAAATTTCTGCCTCTCAGATAAGTTTCCACTCACACCATTGATCTTTTTAGCTATTTGTAAGGAGGTAATTCTTCCCAATGGCCACAAGTGTAAGGACCATTCTTCCGACTGACCATCACACCAATGTATCAGGAGTTGTAGACTTCTAATTTTTAGCAGGGGTTCCCCGAGACCAGAGAACGATTCAAGGGTTCCTCTGAGTTGAAAAGCTTGAGAAAGGCTGGTTTAGATCAAAGCATATTCATGTGTTAGAATGGCCTAGTCAAAGTCCAGACCTAAATCTAATTGAGAATCTGTGGCAAGACTTTAAAATTGCTGATCACAGATGCTCACCATCCAATCTGACAGCTTGAGCTATTTTTTTTTAAAGAAAAATGGTCAAACTTGTCACTCTCTAGATGTGCAGTTGGTAGAGACATCCCCAAAAAGACTTACAGTTGTAATTGCAGTGAAAGGTGGTTCTACCAAGTGTTGATTCAGGGGGGCTGAATACAAATGCACTCCACACTTTTATATGAATTCCACTTCCACTTTACAATTATGTGCCACTTTGTCTTGGTGTATCACGTAAAATTCCAATAAAATACATTTACGTTTTTGGTTGTAACATGACAAAATATGGAAAATTTCATGAATACTTTTTCAAGGCACTGTAAATTTTCCAGATTATTACAAGACTTAATTCTGTTGTCCACAGTAATTTCTATTCCACAAATAAAAAAGTTGTACTTAACCACTTCCCACCCGGCCAATGCACATATACGGCCGGGTGGGAGCCGTCTACTTCTGATAGGACGTTCAGGAACGTCCATCAGAAGGAGCAGCGGCGCGATCCCGATGCGCCCGTGTCACCCGGACACGGCGCATCTCAGATCGGCAGGAGGGCTCTCTGATTGGCCCTCCTGATCACATGACGGCCGTGTCCAATCACGGCTGTCATGTGATGTAAACAAACAGCCGGTTGCTAGGCAATCGGCTCCTCCTCTCCTCACACAGAAGTCATCGCTGAGGAGAGGAGAGCAGATCGCTGCAGCCGGCTGATGATCAGTGAGTATGAGCTGTTTTTTACAGCTTTTTACTCACTGATCACCAGTCTAGTGTAATACACAACACACCACACAGTGTAAACACAGTCCCCACATATGTTCCCATAACACACATGTCCCCAAAACATACATGTCCCCAAATAATAAAAACACATGTCCCTAATAATAAAAACATGTCCCCCACATATGTCCCACTAAAATCACATGTTCCAATGATTATCTGCACACATATATACGTGATCACCTGCACACATATGTACATGATCATTTGCGTACATATGTCCGTGATCACACAAACCAATTATTATACACTTAACGGAATTTTTTTTACCAAAAACATGTAGCAGAATACACTTTGGCTTAAATTTATGACAAAATTTGATTTTATTGGATTTCTTTTAAAATAGAAAAAAGAAAATATTGTTTTTTTTCCAAATTTCCGCGTTTTTGCGCTTATATCGCAAAAAATAAAAAACGGAGTCGTGAATAAATACCACCAAAATAAAGCTCTATTTGTGCGAACAAAATGATAAAAATTTCATTTGGGTACAGTGTAGCATGACCGCGCAATTGTCACTGAAAGCGCTAGAGCGATGAAAGCTGAAAATTGGGCTGGGAAGGAAGGGGGCGAAAGTGCCCTGTATTGAAGTGGTTAAAGTAGTTGTAATCACTTTACAACCACTTTAATCTACATGCAAGCCTATAATTAGGCTTACCTGTAGCTGCACTGGATATCTCCTAAACCTGCACGGTTTAGGAGATATCCCTGTATTTGCATGTGCAGACGTCATGCGGCACATGCGCACTTAAGCCAACTGAAGCAATGGCATGTACGTGCTGTTGCTTCAGTTGTACTATGCCGTTCTTGTCGGCTCCCGCACATGCGTGGGAGTAACGTCATCGTGGCTCCGGCCAATCACAGCGCCGGAGCCGCGATACCCGGAAGTAACCTCCGGGATAGATGCCGCCGGCCGGAGGGGGAGACGAGGACAGCTGCGATGGCTTCGTTCCTGGGTAAGTAATTCACAGTATGCTATGCATACTAGCTCATTACGCCTTTATCGTGCAGGGTGTTTTCTTTTTTTTTTCTTTTTTTCAGGAGGGCTTACAACCGTTTTTACAACCGCTTTAAAACTGTAAAAGGAAAAGACATATTTCAATCAATGGTGCAAATTGTCAAATATGTGAAATCTAGTGCCTTAAGTACAAGGCTTAAAGTTCTTACTCTCAAGACTGTCTCCACAGGTCCTTACTGCTGTTAAAGCTGAACTCCAAGATTGTAAAAACAACTACTCTTGCAATATTTCTTCTCCTTATTCCCTGCACAGCAAGGATTAAATGCTTGTTAAAGTGGTTCTAAAGCCAAAAGTTTTTTTTACCTTAATGCATTTCCTGCATTAAGATAAAAAAACATTTACAGCTTTCTGTCCTCCCCTACCTCCCTAAATACTTATAGTACCTGAGTCCCCAATCGATCCAGTGCTGTGCACAGCTGCATCTCTTCTTTCCCCTCTCTTCCTCTTTACACAGGGATTCGGGCAGCAGCAGGAGCCAATGGCTGTCAAACAAATGATTTTCGAAGGAAGAAGGGGCTCCAAAGACGCACACAGTTTGGGAGAGGCATTGCCCGTGTGCCCCCCATAGAAAATGGGAGTTTTGGGGCAAGAGAAGGTTCGAGGCTGCTCTGTGCAATACCATTGCAATACCTTACAAGCTGACATTAATGCACTGTTTTAGTGTACAGGTTTGATGTTGATAAATGTAAAGTTATGCACATGGGAGCTAAGAATATGTATGCATCATACATACTAGGGGGAGTACAACTGGGAGAGTCAATGGCAGAAAAGGATCTGGGGGTTTTGATAGATCATAAGCTTAATAATAGCATGCAATGCCAATCTGCGGTTTTCAAAGTGAGCAAAATCCTTATCTGGAATAGGCTGTTCAGTTTTGGGTACCAGTTCACAAGGATATCGGGGAACTGGAGAATGTGCAGAGAAGGGCAGCCAAACTGATAAGAGGCATTAAGGAGCTTAGCTATTGATAAGAGGAGATAAGGGGGATATGATCATTATGTATAAATACATAAGGAGTCCATATAGTGAACATGGTGTTGCGTTATTCTCTTTGAGGTCATCAACGAGGACAAGGAGGCACACTATGTCTGGAGAAAAGGAGATTTAATCTCCAAATACAGAAAGGTTTCTTCACAGTAAGAGTTGTGAAAATGTGGAATAGACTTTTTCAAGCGCTGGTTCTGTCCAGCTCAGTAGATTGCTTTAAAAAAACACCGGTTTGGTGTAGGCTAGGCTTTAGCCTCCCATTGGGGGCCCCAATTAAGGAGCTCCAGTTGCAATATTAATATGTGTGAGTTGGAGGTGAGTGGCGCTCCCTGTAAATGAAAAAGTGATCTTATGCCGCGTACACACGATCAGACTATCCGGCGGACTTAGTCTGGAGGACAAACCACCGTAAAGTCCGCTGGACTGTCCGAACGAGCGGTCCTGCCCACACACGGGACTTTTGAAATGAACGGTCTTGCCCACACATGGAGGAAAGTCCATTCATTTTGAGCGTGGCTCCAGGTAGCCGGGACTAGCGAAGGAAGTCAATGTCAGATTGACACGTCGCCGGCCCCGTCACCTGGTATGTACTTAAAGGGGAAGCCCTATGCCGAAAAAACGGCGTGGGGGTCCCCCCTAGGCCATATCAGATCCTTATCCGAGCACGCAACCCGACCGGTCAGGAAAGGGGGTGGGGACGAGCGAGCGCCCCCCCTCCTCCGGAGCCGTACCAGGTCGCGTGCCCTCAACATGGGGGGGTGCTTTAGGGAAGGGGGGGCCTCGCGGCCCCCCACCCAAAGCACCTTGTCCCCATGTTGATGAGGACAAGGGCCTCTTCCCGACAACCCTGGCCATTGGTTGTCGGGGTCTGCAGGCGGGGGGCTTATCGGAATACCGGCCCCCCACCCTATGTGAATGAATATGGGGTACAATGTACCCCTACCCATTTACCTGTGAATTTTTTTTTAATAAAACACAACACACAAGGGTTAAAAATTATTTATTGCACAGCTCCGGGGGTCTTCTTCCACCTTGGGGGGTCTTCTCGCTGGACTCCTCCGCTATCTTCTGCTAGCTCTTTTACTAGCGGAGGAGCCCGGATTTCTTCGCCGCCGCCCGTGGGTCTTCTTCCGACTTCGGGGGTCTTGTCCCCCTCTTCTGTTCTTCTTGCCGGGCCTCCGCTCCTTCTTCCAGCTCTTTTACTGGCGGTAGCACGGTCTTCTGTCGCTGCTGTCTTCGCCGCCTTCTGTTCTTCTCTTCTTCCCTTTCCTGACCGGCCGGGTTGCGTACTCAGATAAGGGTCTGATGTGGACCTGGGGGGGGACCCCCATGCGTTGTTTTTGGCGTAGGGCTTCCCCTTTAAGTCCATACTAGGTGACAGGGCCAGCGAGTCCCACTACCTGGAGCCGAAAATGAACTGACTTTTCTCCGTGCGGGAAAAGTACGGCGGACTAGCACACACACGGCCGTATTGTCCGGCGGACAAATTTTGAGTCAAAACTGCTTTCTAAGTCCGCCGGACTTTTGGGTAAAAAAAGTCAGCCGCAGCCTACACGGGCGGATTGTCCGCCGGACTTTTCCGCTGGATAGTTTGATCGTGTGTACGCGGCATAAGTGGATCACCCTTCTCAAAGGAGAGTGCACTTTGGTGAGTTACCTTCACCTGTATTAGAAATGTGGTGTTCTCAAATGCTCCACCTTCTAAAGATAATAAAACTTTTTATACCTTGTGTACAAAATGTGCATTCATCAAAATCACATTACATACATTAACATCAGAACTGAATATTCCTAGAGACTCATTTTAAACACAAGATGTGAACAGAAAAAAACAGCACATGCAAGTGTTTGTAAAAGTGGTAGGTGTGTCCTTTTAAAAAGACTTCAACTGAACGCAGTGCTAAAAAACAAAAAAAAAGGAAATCAATGAATGAAAAAAAAAAATATCAATATTGAAAGGCATTCCAATCTTATATGATTGCTGATAACACAATTTTCAGGTGATTTGTGCAATATTCAAAGTGACTTGTGCTTGAATTTGTTTCCAATCCTTGTGCAAAATGATGGGTGTCTGTTGTGCTCCCTTTTGAATTCCTACTCACCAGATCCTAGCACCCCTACAGGGGTAAACCGTATGTAGTGAGTATGTGGTGGCTGCCAGGCCGATCACTCCATCCTTCAGCTGGTCCTGGGAAATTCAAAGACTCTCAAAGAACTGTTGGAACGTTCTTTTAACCCTGGGTCAGAGTGTAGCAGTCTCCTTCTCTATACACCCGATATTGTATCCTCGTACAGAAAAGAGATGGGCTCTCATAGTGTAAATCTGAAAAGTGCTTTTTATTAGATAGGTAAAAAACAAAATTCTCCTTTAAAATAAACAGCTTAAAAAACAACAAGCCCTCTAGGTCAGCGTACGTTCCAAAGACCATAAAAAATTACGTGTGGACGTCGTCTGAGGCGGCTCAAAAGATTTTTTTATCTTTAGACTGTGGAGCATTTGAGCACACCACATTTCTAATACACCTGAAGGTAACTCACCTTAGTGCACTCTCATTTGAGAAGGATGATCCACTAAAATCACTTTTTCATTTACAGGCAGCGCTACTCACCCCCAACTCACACCTATTAATATTACTAACGTTAAGGCTACTTTCACCCTGAAAGGGCTAGCTGTTAGCGCTGTTTAGGCAGCGCTTTTGTGCCACTTTTTGGATGATAACGGAGTGATTTGAAAGCGCTGCTCATTCATTCCAATGGGCAAGGAGTTTTAGGAGCGCTAAATATAGCGCTCCCAACCCGCCCAAAAGATGCTGCTTGCATGACTTTTCGGAATGTGAAAAGACACACTTGAATGAATGAGAGGCGGTTTTCAGAGGCTATTTCTAGTGCTAAAGCACCTGAAAACCAGAACCATTCCACTTGAATAATTAAAGTTGATCGAAGGAATGTCCACTTGTTTCTTGGGGGGGATCAGGAAGGAAATTTTTCCCCTGCTGAAACAATTTGGATCATGCTTTGCTATTTTTTTTGCCTTCCTTCAGATCAACTGTGGATATAGGATTGTATAATTATTTTTTTTCTCTTTTTACTTATTTTATTTTTCCCTTTTATATAGTTCAGTTTGATATCTTATCTTTTTTTCAACCGGACTGTGTAACGTGTCTTATTTTAATTTAAAAAAAAATGCCTTTAGTTACCCTTTCAGTCTAGGTGTAGAGTTTAGTGTAATATCTTGTTCCTTGCTCTGGCTCCATGCTCCTCTTCCAAAGCTGTGGGTTGTGTGTGGGCCCTTGCTTTCCTCACATGCTATGCAGGTCTATTCGTCCTGCATTGTATATAATGACATCAGCATGTAGATGCTGATCCAATCACTTTGGATTTGCAGCTTACGGTGAACTGGTTGCACAGCGTGGAGGAAGTCTTTAAAGTTGATGAACAAGGTAAATGTTACACCTCATTCCTCTACCCACAGACTTAAAAAGCTTTTAACCTTTGCAGTACTGGGGCTCCTCTGCAAGGATAGGTTTCTATCTACCTAAAGTGACTTTAAAGCGGAGGTCCACCCTAAAGTGGACGTTCCGCTCATTGGAACCCTCCCCCCCTCCGGCGCCACAATTGGCACCTTTCAGGGGGGAGGGGGGTACAGGGACCTGTACAGTACAGATATCTGCACCCACTTCCTGCGTAGATTCTGCAGAAGGTACGCCCCTTTCCGCAGAATCTACGACCCTTTCTGAAGGTCCCCGCTGCCTGCTGGGAAACACACGGATCCCAGAGACAGCGGGGACCATCCTTATTGCGCAGCGCAGTAGGGAACTGGGAAATTAAGCCGAAAGGCTCCACTTCCTGATTCCCATACCCAAGATGGCGGCGGCAGCACCCGAGAGACGATCGAGAGATCGGCTTCGGGTGGCGACAACGCGGGCGCGCTGGGCTGGTAAGTGTCATTATTTTAAAAGTCAGCAGTTGCAGTATTTGTAGCTGCTGGCTTTTAAAAAAAAAAAAAAACGGCGGACTCCCGCTTTAAGAGGATCTGTATGTGCCTGTATATTCATAAAGTTTAATTGTCAAGATCAGAGCCATTAATCTTTACGTAGATGCAGGGCACAAGTTCATCCACAAGCACTAGGACTGGGAATTAATATAGACTAGTATTTGGAGAAGGCAGGGCTTAATCTCCAGTTGAAGAGATGTTGATTCCTGGGAAACAGGAGTCTGTTTGAAGAATAACTCTTTTTTTTACTTGCTCACACGCTTTTGCACGCACTACAAGGTGCCTCCTGTTTGAGCAGTGTTGTTACATTAAACACGTTCAAGGCCAGGTTCCGCTGAGTTTAAGGCAAGCCATAGATTAATCGATTTTCTATCCTTCCACCACGGATGGAAGGAAAGAAAATAACTTTATTCCCCCATCGACACAGTCAGTGTTGGTGGTGGAATGCCTCCCACAGTGCTATTGTATTCTTTCTTGACTGGCAGAATACAACTATTACTGAAAACAGCTATAGCCGCAGGCAGTAATTGCATGCTAAAAATCTTACAGGGTGGTTGTACCCAAGTCAATTGATGGATCGACTTGGGTACAGTCAGCCTGCCCATAGATGGATCGAATCTCGGCCAATCCTTGCTGAACCAGCCTTGATTTGATCTATCTATGACCAGCTTAGTTTACATCCACCAATAGTTGAATAGAGTGATCTTGGTGGTTTAGTCACAATGGAGTGACTACATGCATAAACAACTGTGAAGGTTCAGTATCTAGGTGTTGGCATAGATGGGCAGATATCTCCCAGTAACAGATAGGGAGATATTGGCTTGTTCTTGAACTAGTTATACAAGTATTGGAAGCTTCCATGATGGTCATCCAGCAGCACACGCCTGGTCCTTTCCGGTGCTCCATAGCAAATTTGACCCATACCTTGTGTGATTTTTCAAGCAAGCTGTCCAATTTCCTTAGCAAAAATGTGTGCTTTAGATTGCATGCCTAGCTCACTATAGCTCCTTATGAGTTTAGAAGCAGCTTAAAAACATCAAGTGGTGCTAAAAAATCCTATGGGTCACTTGTAATGTTCAGACTATCTATGGTCATCATTGCTGTCACTTTTTATTTTATTATTATACTGTTAAAGGACAGCTGTAAAGAAAATGGTGAGCTTAGGGTGTAAATCACTGATTTTTGTTTTCCGTATTCTGACCCTTTGCTATAACATCCTATTGATATCTGGAGCCTGCATATTTATCTCCAATAGTTGTATGCCCAACATAAGTCTTTCACAGAGAGTGGCAGGAGGATTGTTTGGAAAAAGGTGAAAGCAAATTATACTTTTTACCCACCTCTTCTTGTTCCCCCTTGACAGTCTAACTCAGAAATGCCCTTTCTCCTTGCTAAAATAAGCACATTTTGTTTACCTGTCTTGCATATTTTAAAACCAAGAGACTACATATAAAAGCATGCTTAACAGCATGTATAAATGACATAAACACAGGTGGGCAACTCAACACAGGTGGTGTCCTCGGTTTAAGGCTAACTCCACAGCACTAAGCGAAGAACGACCATACTCTGTAAATATTACATTGTGCCCCTTTTCTGCTGAATTATCATACCAGCCCAAATTTGAACACATATAGGGTTTCATCCCCCTTCCTGCACAGAGTCCAAGGGATATTTTTACACCTAGGTAGACATAACTACTGTTTTTTTAACAGTCCTGTCATGGGAGAAACACGGAGGCATCCATTGCTAAAAATACTGTTTATTGTATAATTTTCTTTTTTTTTTTTACTTTCATATTTTCAGTCACTGACCTGGAACAACTATGTCGATGAGGACGTTTGATGCATTTTCGACTTTCCATATCTGCATATCTGCAGGTCGTGACATGGAAATGATTAAAGTCAGCGTACAGTGCCTTTAAAAAGTATTCATACCCCTTGAAATTTTTACAACAAAAAATGTAAATGTATTTTATTGGGATTTGATATGATAAAGCAACACAGAGCGGCACATAATTGTGAAGTGGAAGGAAAATGATAAATGGATTTCAATTTTTTTTAACAAATTTGTGAAAAGTGTGGGGTGCATTTGTTTTCAGCCCCCCTGAGTCAATACTTCATAGAACCACCTTTCACTGCAATTACAGCTTCAAGATTTTTTGGGGATGTCTCCACCAGCTTTGCACATCCAGATAGTGACAATTTTTCCCATTCTGCTTTTCAAAATAGCTCAAGCTCTGTCAGATTGGATGGAACACGTCTGTGAACATCAATTTTCAAGTCTTGCTACAGATTCTCGATTGGATTTAGGGCTGAACTTTGACTGAGTTGTGGATATGCTTTGATCTAAACCATTTCATTGTAGCTCTGGCTGTATGTTTAGGGTCGTTGTCCTGCTGGAAGGTGAACCTTCATCCCAGTCTCAAATCTTTTGCAAACTCTAACAGGTTTTTTAAGATTGCCCTGTATTTGGCTCCATCCATCTTCCCATCAACTCTAACAAGCTTTTTTGTCCCTGCTGAAGAAAAGCATCCTCACAACATGATGCTGCCACCACCATGTTTCACGGTGGGGATGGTGTGTTTAGGGTGTTGTGCAGTGTTAGTTTTCCACCACACATAGAGTTTTGCTTTTAGGCCAAAAAGTAAAATTTTGGTCTCATCTGACCAGAGCACCTTCTTCCACATGTTTGCTGTGTCCCCCACATGGCTTCTTGCAAACTGAAAACAGGACTTCTTATGTCTTTCTTTCAACAATGGCTTTCTTCTTGCCACCCTTCCATAAAGACCAGATTTGTGGAGTGCACGACTAATAGTTGTCCTGTGGACAGATTCTCCCACCTGAGCTGTGGATCTTTGCAGCTCCTCCAGAGTTACCATGGACCTCTTGACTGCTTTTCAGAATAATGCTCTCCTTGCCTGGCCTGTCAGTTTAGGTGGACGGCCATGTCTTGGTAGGTTTGCAGTTGTGCCATACTCTTTCCAGTTTTGAATGAGGGATTGAACAGTGCTCCATGAGATGTTCAAAGCCTGGGATATTTGTTTTACAACCTAACCTGCTTTAAACTTCTCCCCAACTTTATCCATGACCTCCATGTCTGGTTTGTTCCTTGGCCTTCATGATGCAGTTTGTTCACTAAGGTTCTCTAACAAACCGATGAGGGCTTCACAGAACAGCTGTATGTATACTGAGAGAAAATGACACACAAGAGGACTCTAATTACTAATTAAAGCGGAGTTCCACCCAAAAATGGAACTTCCACTTTTCTGGTTTCTCCCCCCAGATCTCCACTTGAACCGGTTCCCGACCAGCGCACGCCGATGTACGTCGGCAGAATGGCACGGGCAGGCATATTGGCGTACAGGTACGTCCAATCTTCAATGCCGCCCTGCCATAGCGAGCGCGGCGGCGCGCTCGCGTGCCGGTCGGGACCCCCGTGAGTCCGGTCGCGGGTCCCGCGGACTCGATCGCCCCGGGCATCCCCGCGATCGTCTCACGGGACGGCTGAATGGAGGAAATGCCATGTAAACAGCATTTCTCCATTCTGCCTAGCAACTAATGACGCTGATCTCTACTCTGTGATTGGAGCAGAGATCAGTGTTTACTAAATGAAAGCCCAACCCCCCCACAGTTAGTAACACACCCCTAGGAACACTTAACTCCTACACTGCCACCCACTGATTAACCCCTTCACTGCCAGTATCATTTACACAGGAATCACTGCATTTATATAGCAGTGATTACTGTAGAAATGACAATGGTCACAAAAATGTGTCAAAAATGTCCGATGTGTCCGCCACAATCTCGCAGTTACAATAAAAATCGCTGATCGCCGCCATTACTAGTAAAAAAAAAAAAATAATACAAAATTATTAATAAAAATGCCATAAAACTATCCCTATTTTGTAAACGCTATAACTTTTGCGCAAACCAATCAATAATCGCTTAGTGCGATTTTTTTTTTTACCAAAAATATGTAGAAGAATACGTATCGGCCTAAACTGAGGGAAAACATTTTTTTTTATATATTTTTGGGGGATAGTTATTATAACAAAAAGTAAAAAATAATGCGTTTTTTTTCAAAATTGTCGCTCTATTTTTGTTTATAGCGCAAAAAATAAAAAACGCAGAGGTGATCAAATACCACCAAAAGAAAGCTCTATTTGTGGGAAAAAAAGAACGTCAATTTTGTTTGGGAGCCACGTCGCACGACCGTGCAATTGTCAGTTAAAGCGACGCAGTGCCAAATCGCAAAAAGTGGTCTGGTCTTTGACCAGCAAAATGGTCCGGTCTGTAAGTGGTTAAGTAACTTCTGAAGGCAATATCAGAGTAAAGGGGGCTGAATACAAATGCATGCCACACTTTTCACATATTTGTATATCATTTTGAAACCCATTTATCGTTTTCCTTCCACTTCACAATTATGTGCCACTTTGTGTTGGTCTATCACATAAAATCCCAACAACATACGTTTTTGGTTGTAACATGACAAAATTTGGAATAAACATTAAAATCCAACAACTATCATTTTCAGAAGGACATCTGAAATTTCTGTATTTCTCTCATTATTAATTATAGGTACTTGTATAGTGTCATCAATTTGCACAGCACTTTACATATACATTGTGCATTCACATCAGTCCCTGCCCTCAAGGAGCTTACAATCTAAGGTCTCTGACTCACATTTATACTTACAAATACTAGGGCCAATTTAGACAGAA
This sequence comes from Lithobates pipiens, assembly GCF_037356315.1. Lineage (NCBI taxonomy): Eukaryota > Metazoa > Chordata > Amphibia > Anura > Ranidae > Lithobates > Lithobates pipiens. The sequence continues at coordinate 157,059,936 of NW_027507789.1, read as the reverse complement.
ACCAATTAACCTACCAGCATATCTTTGGAGTGTGGGAGGAAACCGGAGTACCCAGAGGAAACCCACACAGGCACAGGCAGAACATGTAAAATTCAGACAGGTAGTGCTGTGGTTGAGATTGAAACCGATGACATTAAATTACAGGTTTACTTTTAGGGTATCCTTCTCCCATGAAATCTCTCTTTAAGTGGACAAAACTGTTGTAAGGCCTACAATATAGCCCAAATCATGGTACAATAAAAACTTACATTGTGTAGATTAATATAAAAAAAAAGTAAATTTCCAGCACTAATTGTGGCATCTTGCTAGATTAATGTTATTAGGCTTTTTTCACTAGCTGTTTAGCCTTTTTCATTAGTGTTAAATAAAACAAACTTCCTCTTAGGCTCGGTTCACACAGGGGCGGAACGACTTGCAGCGCGACTCACAGACGCGACCTGCAAACGACTTCAGCGGCGACTTGCAAAACGACTTCTGTATAGAAGTCAATGCAAGTCGCCTGAAGTCGCCCCAAAAGTAGTACAGGAACCTTTTTTCTAAGTCGGAGCGACTTGAGTCGCTCCTATTAGAACGGTTCCATAGTACAGAATGGAGCGCGACTTGTCAGGCGGCTAAGTCGCCTGGACAAGTCGCCCCTGTGTGAACCGAGCCTAACGCCACTGATTCCTTTTTTCCTACAGAATACTATGTTGTATTTAATGTAAAACAATGTTCTCTATGTTCATTATAGAACACAGCTTTTGCTTGGATCATCATTGGCTTGGTATAGTGTCACCTGCACAACCAAGAATAAAGAGACAGCTCAGGGGTATACCCACTGATGACCAAAAACAATTCAAAACTGCAAGCAAGATCAGTTAAATAACATAGCAGTGTACACCGAAACAAAGTATCGTATATCTACACATAGGCAGCAGCAAGCCAGAGGGTCGGTGCTTTGTGCTCTGATGGACACAGAAAAAGAACCTTCGGGAGTCAAAAAAATCCTGCTTTCATTTTCGTTCTTTGTAGGGCACATCTTCTGCTTTAGATCCACACCTACTGAGAGATCCTAAAGCAGTAGCATAACAGGGTGAAAAAATATAAAATTTAAAAACAGACCAATCTTCTCTTACGAAATTGACCCAGGCTAGTTAAACTGTTGCCCTCAAAACCTAAAGTGATTGTAAAGTCAAATTTTTTTTTTTATCTTAATGCATTCTATGTATTAAGATTAAAAACCTTCTGTGTGAAGCAGCCCCCCTATTACTTACCTGAGCCCCATCTCTATCCAGCGATGTGCATGAGTGCCTCGGCTGCCCCAGACTCTCCCTCCTGATTGGCTGATTGGCTCCCACTGCTGTCAAAGTCAATTAGCCAAATAGGAAAGAGAAGGGGCGGGGCTGAATCCCGCCTCCATGTGTGAATGGACACATGGAGCTGCAGCTTGGCTTGGGTGCCCCTATATAGCAAGCTGCTTGCTGTAGAGGCACTTGCCAGGAGGGTGGGGTCAGGAGCACTAAAGAGGGACCCCAAAAAGAGGAGGATGTGGGTTGCTCTGTGCAAAACCACTTCACAGAGCAGGTAAGTATGATGTTTGTTATTTTCATACAAAAAAACAAGACTTTACAATCCCCTTGAGACCCAAAACTGGCATCAGCCAATTCTGCCACAGCCACCTTTTAAAACCTAGTGAATGTGTGAACGGAGCAAACCTTACAAACCTGAAAAACTGATGCTTAATGTGAGAAAGCTCTGGATGGACTTAAGCCGGCCATAGATGGAGCGATTTTCAGTGGTTGCGGGAAAGAAAATTGCTCAATATCCCCATCAACTTAGTGTTGATGAGGGAATCCATTGTGTTCTCCTGGCAGGCGGGGTCTATAATAGCCGCTAGCAATAATTGCATGTAAAATTCGACAGGCTGGTTGTACCAAGTTAATAGTGCAATCAAATTGGGTACATTCAGCCTGCCCATTCATGGTTCAAATCTTGACTGATTCAGCAGAGATGCGAATCGTCTATGGCCAGCTTTAGTGTTGATGTGCTATAACCAAAATCTGTGGTTCCTGATGCTTGATTGCATAAGCATGGATAACAGTTTGCCTGATCCAATGTGAAATACAATGAGGGGAAAAAATTACTTGATCCCCTGTTGATTTTGTACATTTGCCCACTGACAAAGAAATTATCAGTTTATAATTTTAATGGTAGGTTAATTTTTACAGTGAGAGACAGAATAACAACAAAAATATCCAGAAAAAAGTTATAAATTGATTTGCATTTTAATGCATGAAATAAGTATTTGATCCCCTATCAATCAGGAAGATTTCTGGCTCCCAGGTGTTTTCTTTACAGGCAACAAGCTGAGATTAGGAGCACTCTCTTAAAGGGGGTGCTCCTAATCTCAGCTTGTTACCTGTATTGAATACACCTATCCACAGAAGCAATCAGTCAGATTCCAATCTCTCTACCATGGCCAAGATAAAAAGCTGGCCAAGGATGTCAGGGACAAGATTGTAGACCTACACAAGGCTGGAATGGGCTATAAGACCATCGCCAAGCAGCTTGGTGAGAGGGTGACAATGGTTGGTGCGATTATTCGCAAATGGAGAGATGTATGCAAACCTGGGGGCCAACTGCAAGAAACGTCTGACGTCAAGACCTCTGTGATTGCCAACAAGGGTTTTGCCACCAAGTACCAAGTCATGTTTTGCGAAGGGGGTCAAAAACTTATTTCACTCCAGGGGCATAACTAGAACCTTCAGGGCCCCTGTGCAAGAAACCATGATGGGCCCCATGACCCCCCCTTCCACCCGACCCCTGGGCTTCCAATTTTGTGAGGGTGTCCATGGATATCTTCCCAGAGCTCTGCCTCCCGTATGCCCCCCCAATCGCAGTGGCCCTTTACCATATGATTAGCTTATCACATGTAAACAGACTTGCTGGGTATCAGCAGCCTTTTCCTCCCACACTGTGTCTGTATAAGGAAAGGAGAGGCATTAACTGGTAAGAATGTCAGTAAATTGTTTACACTGATAATCAGTGCTGCCTATTGGTGCCATCCCATCTATCAGTACTCTTCAATGCCGCCTATTAGTGTCCATCAATGCTGCCGATCAGTGCTGCATTGCAGTGTTGCCTATCATTGTTTATCAATGCTGCCTATCAGTGCCACCTATAAGTGCCCATCAATGCTGCCTATCAGAGTCAGAAACCATGAATCAGACCGAGACAGAAGTACAATTAAATCACACTTGTTTAATAATAACAGTAAAAAGAACAAAAGTAGTCAAAACATAGCCAAAGTTCAGTAACCTGAATGGATAGTCAGACAAGCCAGAAAGTCAGGAAGCCAGGGAACAGCATAGTGGAACAGCAAACAGGATCTGGAGCCAGAAAGAATGTCAGCCAAGCAAGTCTTTAACAGGAATGCAGGAAATAGTCTCTGTGATATTCACCAAGGTGAAGGCAGAGATCATCTGGGCTGGACGGCTTAAGTAGGCAGGATAAACGAGCAGGATATCGTCAACAGTTGAGTCACTATGGAGAGATAGGAGCTGGCAATTAGCCGACAATTGAACGGCCAGCTCAGAGAAGGAAGTGCTGAGCACAGCCCTGACAGTACCCCTCCTCAATGACCTCTCCCCCTCAGAGGACCACCAGGCTTAAGGAGAAAATGTCTATGGAAATCACAGAGGAGGACAGGGGCATGCACATTCGAGGATGAGACCCAAAAGCCTTCCTCCGGACCTTTCCAATGCACCAGGTACTGTATGGAACCTACGGGAGTCAACAATGGAATGTGCTTCATACTCCTCATGGTTCTTGACCTGTACAGGGTGAGGACGAGGCACCGAGGTGGTAAAACGATTGCAGACCAAAGGTTTTAATAAGGAGACATGAAATACATTTGAGATACGCTTATTAGAAGGAGGGTCTAATGCGTTACCACTGGGTTAATCCTGCGAAGAATACGAAAGGGCCCAATAAACTGAGGTGCAAACAGAGAGGGAACACGAAGTCGGAGGTTGCAAGATGACAGCTGGACCCTGTCCCCAACCTGGTAGGAAGGCACAGGTAGACATCTGCGGTCAGCATGGAGTCTGTACCTCTCATTGGCATGTCGCGAACCCTCCTGGACTTGTGCCCAAGTGGAACGAAGACCACAGAGATTCTCCTCTAACACAGATATACTCTGCGGAACAAATGAGTCGGGCAATATGGAAGGTTGGAAAATATAGTTTTGCATAAACTGGAACAATCTGGAAGCAGAATTCAAGGCACTATTGTGAGCAAACTGCGTCCACACTAAGAGGTCTGACCAGTTGTTATGATGGTCAGAAATATAGCAATGTAGGAATTGCTCCAAGGACTGATTGGCTTGTTCTGTGGCCCAATTAGACTGCTGGTGATACGCAGAGAAGAAAGCAAGCTGAATCCCCAACTGTGCACAAAAGGCTCACCAGAACTGGGACACAAATTGACTACCCCTGTCCGAGATAATCACCTTGGGTAGCCCATGTAAGTGAAAAATCTCCCGAGCAAAAATGAAAGCCAGTTCCTTAGAAGTGGGCAACTTCTTAAGTGGAATACAATGAGACATTTTCAAGAATCGGTGAACCACCATAAGGATAACTGTGTTGCCCTGGGAGTTGGGTAACTCCACAATGAAATCCATAGACAGGTAGGTCCAGGGCTTCTCTCCATTGGTTATGGGTTGTAGGAGATCCACAGGAAGGTGTCATGGAGTCTTACTCTGAGTACACATGGAACAGGCAGCTACGAAGGCGGTTACATCAACACGTAGACTAGGCCACCAGAATTGTTGGGAAATGGCCCAAAAGAGTTGATTCTTCTCAGGGTGGGCAGCAGCCTTGGGAGAATGGTAAGTCTGGAGCACGGCAGTAGGGAGACTCTCTCGAACAAAGCAGCGGTCAAAAGGTTTCTCAGGAGGAGCATGAACCTGAGCAGCAAGAATTTTGTCACCTAAAGGAGAGACTGGTGTGAACCGTAGCCAGAACAATCAGGAGGAATCACAGGAACCAGAACGACTCCATCTTGGAAGTGGAGGAAAATTGTCGTGACAAATCGTTAGCAATTACATTCTTAGTACCGGGTAAGAATGAGACAATGTAATTGAAACTAGACAAAAAAAAGTCCATCGTGCCCTTTTGGGAGAGAGGCGTTTAGTCCCAGACAAGAATGTGAGATTCTTATGGTCAGTAAGAATGAGAACTGGCACAGTGGTTCTTTCGAGGAGATGTCTCCATTCTTTCGAGCTAAAATGATCGTTTATAGCTCTCTGTCACCAATCTCGTAATTGTACTCCGCAGGTGACAATTTCTTGGAAAAGTAACCACAAGGATGCATATCGCTGTCAGAGGTAGGACATTTACACAGAAGGGCGCCATATCAAATGCTTTTTCCAAATGATTTTCCAGCTGATTATGGCCAGCATTAGAGGCAAATATCCCCTGTGGATATGTGAAACTTAGAATTTTGAAGCTCAAAGCTATCAATTCACTACACTCATTTGTTCAATACATGGGTTAGTGAACAGTCCACAAACTTTACAAGTCATCTCCCCACCTTAAGCTGAACAGATGGGAGCAAAATTTCATAAGGTTGGACTGCAAATCCACTTGTCCAAATTTCCGTGCAAATGAAAACAAAAAAAAATGCATATGGGATGAAAAAGTGGGGTCAAATTTGTAAAATATGAACTCCTCCTTGATCAGGGACACAGCCTATGAATGATCAGTAGGGATGAGCTTCGGCGTGTTTGCACAGCCCAGGCGCAGAGCCCACCAGGAAGTCGGCGCTGCGCTAATCACAGGCAGTGAGACATTTCCTGATCTCTGCAACTGCGCATCGGGACAATGTCTCACTGCCTGTGATTAGCGCAGTGCCAACTTCCTGGTGGGCTCTGCATGTGGGCTGTGCGAACACGCCAGAGCTCATCCCTAATGATCATTATACTGACCCATTGCTGGTACCATGTAAACAATGGATTTCTCACTTTCATGCCATCCATTGTGTATTATTGTGTTGCTAGTTGTGATTGGCCAATGTGATCACATGGTACAGACGGCCAATCACAGCCCATCTGTACCATGTGATTAGCTTTGACCAATCACAGCTAATCACAACAAAACAAACTGAATGATTCAGTTTCATTGAGGAAAATGCTTGTTTATAGCAATGCATAAGCAATCATAATCTGTAAAAAAAAAAAAAAATCCTAACCACTTCCCCATAGTAGTACAATGTTACTATGGTAACATTATATTGCTTTGGTCACAGTGTGTTAAAAAAAGAAGAAAAAAGTAATACAATATAAAAAAAGAAATTAAAAAAGATTACTTTTTTTTTTTAATACTGTCAGCAGTCAGTGTCCCTGATCACCGTCACCCCAGTTATATTAGGACGCACTGGTGACAGTATGTAAAAAATAAAAAAATTAAATTGTTACTTTTTTTTTCTTTAAATTTCTTAATTCTCCAAAAAAAAATTGTAACAAAAAAGTTACAACTTCATGAAACCTGCCATGCCTCTTACTAAATACCTTGGACTGTCTACTTTGTACTGTCCTGGTATTTTGGTGCCTCATGAAATTAGATAATCCATCAGTACATCAGGAATGATCAATTTTCAGATATATACCATAGTTTGTGGACTCTACAACTTTCCTACAGTCTAAATAATATATACTAGTTTGGGTTATTTTCACCACGAAATGCAGCAGAATACATTTTGGCCTAAATTTATGTAGAATAATTATTTGCAACATTTTATAACAGAAATTAAGAAAACCTTCTTTTTTTTTTTTTCAAAATTTTCAGTCTTTTTTCATTTTTTTAGCAAAAAAACGAAAACTGTGGTGATTAAATTCCACCAAAATTCCACGCAATTGTCATTCAAAGTGTGACAGCGGTGAAAGTCTTCTTTTAAAAAAAACAAAAACAAACGTTATCCTTACCTCCTCTGTGCAGCTGGTTTTGCACAGAGCAGCCCGGATCCTCCTGTTCTCGTGTCCCTCTTTGCTGGTCCCAGCCCCTCCCTCCTATAGAGTGTCAGCAGCAGCTTTCTATGGGGACACTCAAGCCAAGTCAGAATTACATGTATCAATTTATAGACGGAACCCCCGAACTTTCTGCCTTTACAACTCCTTTTAAAATGGTCCTGGGCAGGATAGGGGTAAAAGTGCCCGGTATTGAAGTGGTGGTGAAGTGAAACAGCTTGCTGCTGAGACCAAGTTTCAGTTAAGAATTCTTGGTCTTCCTGAGTTCAGGCAAAAAAGGTGCTCGTTCCTCTGGTGAGATTCTTGATGAGCTCAATTCGCATTGCACTGAAAATTCCACCCCCTGTGGCAGATTTGTAACAGCCTTCTCGGAAGTTTGGGCAACCGACTGACACTTCAGCTACAGAAACCTGTGGATAACCTTACCTGAAGCTGACAACCTGGAGTCAAAGAATCCAGAGTTCAACACTGCTTTACAGACATACTTCAGGCCCTGTTTCACCTGCTCTGCCAAATCCACATAAAAATTTGAAACTTTCTCTACAAGGCCCTTATCAAAAAAAAATTGCCCACTCTGTTAGTGCTGGTTCACACTTCTGCGATGCGAGAACCCTGCGAATCCACTGCGGGTTCCCGCATCGCATCCGAACACGCATGACCGTTCACACTGCCATATGCGAACTGCTGTGTGAGCACACATGCAATACGATTTTGGCCGAACAGAAAAAAGGGTCCTGTGCGTGTTTGAACCGAATGCGGTGCGATATCAGCCATACTATCTGTATGGCTGATATCGCACTGCACAGACATTGCATGTAATGTGAACAGCAGTACACTGTTAATTACATGCAATGTCTGGCATTGCACAAGTGTGAACTGGCCCTTAAGGTTTGAGATGCCACTGCTGATGCTAAAGCCAGTACAAAAGGGGTCTCCAACACTCTAAGCCCTTGTACACACGGTCGGAGAATCCGTCGGAATGTGTCCTATCGGACCGTGTTGCCGGATAATCCGACTGTGTGTGGTATGCATCGGACTGATTCCGTCGGAATATCCGTCGGACCCAATTTTCCAACTTGTTGGAAATATTTTCCGACAAACTGGTCCGATGGGACATACTCCGATCATGTGTAGAGAATTCCGATCGGACAAAGTGCCACGCATGCTCAGATCAAATTCCTACACCAAAGCTATTGGCTACTAGCCTGAACATAGTCCCGTCGTAACGAAATAACGTCATCACGTTCTGAATGATCGGATTTTCCGACAACTTGGTACGACCATGTGTATGCAACAGTTTCGGACACAATCCGTCGGACAAAATACAACAGATTTGGTTGGCAGAATGTCCGACCGTGTGTACAGGTGCTTAGAATGCTAAAACCAGATGCAGTAAAGATCCTGTGACAGTATACATATATCTAGTGACTGCTCCTACCCTCCATTCTTTTTGTTCTGTTAACCCTTTTGCTGCCACTGACTTATGTCATACATCGGCAGGCGCACTGGCATGTACACAATCTCTCAGCTGCTATAACAGCCGGAAGTCTGTTTACATTTTCTTAGCCGACTGTCAGCTTTCTTGTGGAAGTGATTACTTCCACGTGTGCGGTAACGTGTCAAGTTAGTGACCGTTGTATCCCTAGAGCAGGAAGCCTGTTACTGGTAGGATCAACATGTAAAAATAAAAGGGATAAAAGCCAGAAGACGAATGCAGCCACTACGTCTAAATATTGGTAAGCTGCAATATATAACTTTTGCTTTTGGGTTTAGATCCAAATTTGAAAGTCCATTTCCTTTATCTTAACCACTTGCCGACCGCAATATGTATATGTACATGTTGCGGTCTGCAAGTGGTTTATGGGATTATGGCTGCAAAATACTCAGCATGCCTCTTTGCAAATACCTTGGAGTGTCTACTTTCCAAAATGGGGTCATTTGTGCTATCTTGACCTTGGCCTCCAAAATTGTGATAGGTAGTGAGGAGTAAAATCACCATTTTACACTCTTAAGCCTCATACACACGATAGGACTTTGTACAAACTTTCCCTTGAATTTTTGTACAAAGGGCGTCGGCCCTGAACTTGTATTGCATACACACAGCAGGACTTTCTCGGCCAACTTTCACCAAATCATGTGGTTTTTCTGCTCTTTACCACCACCTTTGGTCAACTTCTGTATTGTTGTCAAGGGACACTAATAGCGGGTGTCACGCCTATAGCCGCGTTTTCTGCAGACACAACATCTTCTTTGGGGTGCTGTTGGGCAGGGGTACCACAGAGGACTTATGGAAAGTGTCTCTCTTGTGGCCAGCTCACTGCATTTGCATTGGAAAGTTGGGCCACAGCACCGTCTGGAAACAGAAGGGCTGTGAGCTCTTCCTGGAATTTTAGGAAGGATCCACTTCATCCTGACGCTTTGTATAGCACATAAGCGTTCAGCAGAGCCAATTAGAAAAAATATACAGACACTTTTTTATACCAACGTCTGGCCTTACAGGCAAATAAGTACGGCACCATCATCTGGTCTTTGAAGTCCACTGCTCCCATGTTAAGGTTGTATTCGTGGACACAGAGGGGCTTCACAACAACACCAGTCCCCGTTGGAATTTCAGCTGCCGTATCTGCATGAAGGGAGGACAGAATGAAAACGTTCCGTGTATCCCTCCACTTCACTGCAAGCTAATTATTACATCTCAAGCAGGCTCTCTCCCCCCGTCAAAGTCGGGAATCTACAAGCCTTTTGGGGAAAGCCCCTAGCGATTAGATCTCACGGTGCCGCATGCGCCAATTCCACAATCAAAAAGATGACTAAAAAGTGGTGATGTGAAGTGATGACTAAAAATTGTCCACGTCACCCTTATTTCCGAAAAAGGGTGACACTAAATCCCAAGCAATCTTGCCAGTGCTCCCTATGTAGTCTGGGCAGTTGAGGGACTCCAAAGTGCTGTCTTTTCCCTCATTAACCCTAAAACTATATGTATAGCCTGTTGCCCTGTCACAAAGCTTATACAAATTGACCCCATATCTGGTACGCTTTTTGGAGAGATACTGTTTGAAAGACAAGTGGCCAGAAAATGTAGTCAAGAACTGATCAACGCAGACAACTTGATCGGGAATAAACAAGGCTGCGAATTGTTGGTTGAAGTGGTTTACGTGGGGCTGAATTTTGTGGAGCTGATCGTATCCAGGGTCACCCTGAGGACTACAGAGTTCATTGTTCTTAAAATGCATGAACCGCAAGATTTGCTCGTATCACATACTGGCCATGGAAGCAGAGAATGCGGGCATATGATAAATTGGGTCAGTGGACCAATATGACCACAACTCACTCTTTTTAGTAATACCCACGAGGAGGGATAGGCCCAGAAAGGTCCTAAATTTGGAAACAATAATAGGTTTCCATTCTTTGGCAAGGGTCAACTGGGGATTAGCGGAGACGAATTGACCAGCATACAAATTGCTTTGGTCCACAAAAGATCTATAGATATCGTCTGTGAAAAAACAGTGAATAAAAGTCAAGTGACATAAAATCAACTGTTTCCACCTGAATTGCGGGTTGGCCAGTGAATGAGGAAAGTACGGGCGCTGCAGATGTGGTGGGCTCCCTATCAGGATTGGCATATGCAGCAGGAAGGGAACTATGCGCTCTACAGGCCTGTGTTCGAACTCTTGGTGGCTGCGGGGCACTACTTGTGCTAGCCACCTCACCAGTTTGAACTGCACTTATGGGACTTGCTACATCACAAAGTGTTACCGCAGTGCTGGTTTGTCTATGACCAGGATGTACTAGGCCACTGGTGCTTGCCAGCTCACCAGAAGGATGAGCAGCACTAGTACTGGCTCTCTGCCCCATATGAGAGCTATTGCACCTCAAAAACAGAAGAGCAGGATCAGGGTCGGGTACGCCTGACCTTATAAAGGACCACTGCTCCGTCGTCAGAGCTATCTGTCAGGGTGCTGTTGCTCTCTAACGGTTCGTTTACTGAGCCTGAATCTAACAGTGACGCTTCCCCTGCGGTCTCATCTGTCATGCTCAGCAATGTGTAGGCCTCTTCACTAGTTTACCTCTGGACATTTAGGTCTCTGGTTGTCAGCGACTGCTTCAGTCGCTACCAAAAAAAATTAACTGTTGGTGTTCGTAGGTGTCAGGCGTGACTCTGCTAACGCTGCAGTTTTGTGTGTTGTGTTTTGTAAGTGACAGTATCTATTGATACTGCACTTCGGTGGGCTGGGCTGGACAGAGGGTCTAAACGCAGGTGCTAGCAGGTGTCTTGGCTGATCCTGCTAACGCTGTGTTTTTGGGAACACTATACTACTAGGGATGCTAATATAGTTCTGATCAGATCAAAGATATTGATCCGTTCAAACACTATACTAGTAAGGAAGGTGTATGGTGTGTGTGTGGGTGTTAGCGCTACTGGCAATAATCTGATGCTGCCTGGGATTGACGCTGACCCTAATGCCACGTACACACGATCGGACTATCCGGCATCCTCCAGGACTGTGACGTCATAAGGGGCGGGTCACCATGTGACATCACTCGTTGACCCCGCCCCTTGTTCCTATATAAGTTGCCACACAACGCATCCCTGCCATTGCAGCCAGAGAGAGCATCGTGTCAACATAGGAAGGAAGAAGAGGAAGAGAAGAAGGCGGCGGCAGAAGACCGAAGAGCGGGACAAGACCCCGAAGTCGGAAGAAGACCCCTGGACGGCGACGACGAAGAAGAAAGCCGCTCTCCTCCGCTAATAAAAGAGCTAGCAAAAGAGCAGAAGATAGCGGAGGAGTCCGGTGAGAAGACCCCCCAAGATGGAAGAAGAGAAGACCCCCGGAGCTGTCTAATAAATAATTTTAAAAACTTGTGTTGTGTTTTTTTATTTACACTTTTTTCACCAGGTGAATGGGTAGGGGTACATGTACCCCATACTCATTCACATAGAGTGGGGGGCCAGTATCTGGGGGCCCCCTTATTAAAGGGGGCTCCCAGATTCCGATAAGCCCCCCCCGCCCGCAGACCCCCCGACAACCAACGGCCAGGAATGTCGGGAAGAGGCCCTTGTCCTCATCAGCATGGGGACAAGGTGCTTTGGGGTGGGGGGGCCGCAGAGCCCTGGTACGGCTCAGGAAGGGGGGGAGCGCACACCCACCCCCTTTCCTGACCAGCCGGGCTGCGTGCTCGGATAAGGGTCTGGTATGGACTTTGGGGGGACTCCCACACCGTTTTTTCAGCGTAGGGGTTCCCCTTTAAATCCATACCAGGTGACGGGGTCAGCGAGGTGTCAATCTCGCCGATGGTGGCGGCGACAGTGACTTCCTTCGCTAGTCCCGTCTACCTGGAGCCACGTTCAAAATGAACAGACTTTTCTCCGTGTGTGAGCAAGCCTGTTAATTTCAAGAGTCCGGTGGACTAGCACACAGATGGGTGGATTGCCCGCCGGACTGCCGAGTCCGGCGGACAATTTTGAGTCAAAACTTCTTACAAAAAGTCCACCGGAGCCCACACACGGGCGGATAGTCCGATCGTGTGTACGCGGCATCACTGACACTAAAACCTGTCCTCGGGGGGCGATCAGGGGGTTAAACCCTTATTAGTTAATATATTTTGGGTACCCTGAGGCTATAAAAAACGAACAATGACAGTAACTAACTGTGACTGTGACGCTAAATACAGTAATCAGAAAAGAGATCTGTACACTATATTAGTGACACTGGTGACACTTGGTGAAAGGGTTAACTGGGGGGGGGGTGATCAGAGGGTTAAACCTTTATTAGGGGGTTAATGGGGAGTACCCTAAACCTACCTGGGCCTACTACTAGATGAGAATGAACAAACTCTGGACAGCCGCACTCGGATCGAATGAAAAGTGCCTTTATTTCTTCAAATGAAAAAAAAAACATCACACAAATCACCAACCAGCGCTTACTCATAGCTGGTTTTAGCGTGAAACGCGTCAGAGATTTGGTTCTATATTTTTCCCTTTGCAGTGGTGATTCGTGTGATGTGGAGTTTTTTCATTTGAAGAAATAAAGGCACTTTTCCCTTTTCATTCGATCCGGAGTGCGGCTGTCCAGAGTTTGTTCATTCTCATCTATTTGGTTTGTGCAATCAGCCTACACCTGGAACCCCTACCTGCCTGGAGAGTAAGCAGTCTACTGGTGGACTGACCTGGAGTGGTGGATCTTTGTCTTTCTTGTCGACTTTCTGGATTCCTGGGCCTACTACTAACTGCCCTAACACTGATTAGTGTCACGAATGACACCAGTACAGTGATATGTGAAAATCGGAAAACTGCAGTTGGTGACACTGACAGGAGAGTGAAAGGGTTTATTGGGGAGGGCGATCACGTGTACTGGTGTTAGTGTAGTGTTAGTGCAGCTCATGGTTAGATGTCCTCTCTCCTCTCTTTGGAACCAAAAAGGGCTCCACGAGGGGAGGTGACATCACTTCCTCTGCCTGTGTTTACATTACACATGCAGAGGACAGTCTCTCATTTACCAGAACCAATCTCCAGGTCCAGAACAGAAATCATTAGCCTGGGCCTGGAGACTGTTCTGGAATGAATTTGATCGCCGTGGGTGAGCGCGCCCAACTTACAATGACGGCGATTCACACAGGAGAGCCAACCGGCCGCAGTACGACTGCAGCGGGCGGTCCTTAACTGGTTAAACTTGTAAACAAAAAGTGCCAGAAAAAGCCTGTTCAGCAAGTGGTTAAACTAGGTGTCTTGCAGCCAGTGTTTTGCTATGTGCTTTCAGGTGGTACTTCAGCTTCTGGTCACATGATTCTGTGTTTCAATGCAGCTTCAATAGGTAGTACTTGACTCTGATTATACACAAGTTCATATTTCCTCCAATAATCTGATAAGAGGATTCTGTCAACAGATATATCTAGCAGGACCGTCAGCAGAAGATGAACACTGGGATGAATGTAACAGCCTCTTAGTACATAGTTTTTCACACTGAATACATTTAAATGCAGACATGCTCACATTTGCTTTTAGTTCCACTTAACTACTCATAGTCAGATCTACTGAATAATCAAAGTAAGGCTAAAACAGGGTAAAGCAGTAAAGAATACACCAATAGAACTTCATTCGAAAAAATGTGAAACTAACTTCTAATAGTTAATGGGATCAAATCGACAATTGTTTTGACAAGGAAAATGAAAGAAAAATTTGATTTTTTTAAATGAACAAATGAAATACTAACTGTGAATGCGATTCTAAATTCTCAATTGTCAATGTGAACGAACACTTGTGTAAAATTGCGCTTATTATAATGCGCATGTGCATTCCAAAGTGTAACGTTGAATTTGAAACATTGCATGGCAATAAAATGAAAATTTTCCTAGTTTTCATTCAAAATTTGTTAAATCCATAATGGTTCTATCGATTGCTCTGACAAACAATTTTCTGCATTTCTCTACAAACATTCAAACAAAATTCTACCGGTGTCTAGCAAGCTGAGGAAACCTTGCTGCTTATAATTTCAGAATATTTTCCTGGCAAATGACTGCGGATGCTGTATTTTGACTGCACCTAAATAATACAGAAGTCCCAAAGGATAAATGGCAGTATTAAATGTATTCATTTGTGTATAATAATTTACTTCAGTTAACAAATTGGCAGAGACTATTCATAAGGCACGCTGAATGTGTTCTTTCCTAATACTGCTGCTCAGAGAGCTCCCCCTACTGTTAAATGTAAAAGTTTCTCAAATAGAAATCAATATTTCACAGGGACTTTTTCTTGTAACAGGAACAGGGACTTCTTTTTCTTGGGACAGAGACTTTTTCTAGTATAATTACTTTACATATATTCAGCAACCAGTGTGAAATATATTTTTATACTTGAGTAGTGGTGAAGTGTATTTGTCTGCTCTTATACAGGGCAAGGCAGTCTTTTTATTTAATTCTGAAAATTGCACCATGCATATAGCTCATTGAGTCTCACTGATGAGGCTAGACCTTGTATGCAATTAATTTGAAAGATTTCACTACTGTTGTCTAAAAGAAACAGATCAGAAAGAGAAGAGCATGTTGGAGGAGAGGGAGAGGTGTGATTAGATGGTGGTTAGATCGGGCTACACCTAAAAATGTATCCATATAAGCACAGAGTGGTCCAATGGTTAGCAATTCTGCCTTGTGACACTGGGGTACTTGGTTTAAAACCTGGCTAGGACTCTATCTGCATACAGTTTGCATGTTGGGTTTCCTCCCACACGCCAAAGATATGCTGATTAGGCAATAGGCTCCTGTCTATATTGGCCTTAGTATGTGTGTATGTGAGACCTTGTAATGGCGGGGACTGCTGTGAGTAAATAGTATGTAAAATGTACACTCTGTGTAAAGTGTCGGCACTATATAAGTACCTATAATAATACAATCAAATCTTTTTTTTATTAGGAGAATGCTAGCGATCTGATAGTCACAGCAATAAATATCCTCAAAGACAGTAATTCTGCGGTATCACCGTAGCAGCTGCCTTGCGATAATTTTCTATTATTGTGAATATGGAGCTAGTGCTGCTGTAAAATGAGCTGCCTAAATGGCACCCCCTGTCATAAACAGCCAGCCCTTCACCGATTATATGAGATATTTAGAATATTAAAGCTGCAGCACCCTCTGGAGATTGCGCTGATCTCTAGGAGGGAGCTGTAGATTGTTGTGGGGAAGTTTTAGGATTGGATCAGTATCCATGCTAATCAAATCTTGTTTTTTTTTTTCTTCTTAACCCTTGCACTGCCATCAATGCTATGGCATAAAGGATACTGTAAGTTCACCTTTGGTAACATGTTACATGTTCCAATCATTTTTAGGGAGGGAACATAGAACATGTTCTTGCTCCTGTAGCCAGTTCCTGATTTACCCCCGCACCCGCTGTCTCTATTTGAAAAGAGCATGGCTGTGCGGGGCTCCCAGAGTTCTGAACTACAAGTACTGACAGCTTTCGCAGTTGATGGCTTGTAATTCTCAATGCACTACCAGGGTGCTGTTGAGCACACCAGGTAGTTAATTGAGTCTTCCTGTCATTGTGTAACTGCCTGTCCATACAAGCAGACAGCTTACACTGACAGTCTGCAGGAGCCCTGCATTGCACCTGTGAATCAGCTGATCACAGGTGCAATGCTTTTCAGACTCCTACAAACAAAAAATAGTAAATGCACATCTATAAACCTGCAAAAAATTGTCTTTTTTTTTAAAGATGAACTTATCCTTTAACCCTTTCACGCCGACGGAACACAAATATATGGCCTTCGGCTTGAAGGGGTTGCAGTTGCAGGCATCACCCCGGTACCATTTGTTATAGCCGACAGTCGGCTTTCTTGTAATAACAACTGATGCTTAGCCACATCAGTTGTTATTACAAGAAAGCCGACTGTCTATTTCTTTGAGAAATAGATGCACGAGTGCTGCCAGCATTGCTACAGAGGTTAAAGGGGTTGGTGGTCAGCCTGTCAGTGCTCAGACCATGCGCCGCACACTGCATCAAATTGGTCTGCATGGCTGTCGTCCTGTGGTCTAATGAGACCAAGATGAATTTATTTGGTTCAGATGGTCTCAAGCGTGTGTGGCGGCAACAAAGTGAGGAGTACAAAGACAAGTGTGTCTTGCCTACATGGTGCATGGGGGGGAGAGTGTCATGGTCTGGGGCTGCATGAGTGCTGCCAGCACTGGGGAGCTACAGTTCATTGAGGGAACCATGAATGCCAACATGTACTGTGACATACTGAAGCAGAGCATGATCCCCTTCCTTTGAAGACTGGGCCACAGGGCAGTATTCCAACATGATAACGACCCCAAACACTCCTCCAAGATGACCACTGCCTTGCTATAGAAGCTGAGGGTTAAGGTGATGGACTGAGCAAGCATGTCTCCAGACCTAAACCCTATTGAGCATCTGTGGGGCATCCTCAAATGGAAGGCAGAGGAGCTCAAGGTCTCTAACATCCACCAGCTCTGTGATGTCATCATGGAGGAGTGGAAGAGGACTCCAGTGGCAACCTGTGAAACTCTGGTGAACTCCATGCCCAAGAGGGTTAAGGCAGTGCTGGAAAAATGGTGGCCACACAAAATTTGGATACTTTGTTCCCAATTTGGACATTTTCACTTAGGGGTGTACTCACTTTTGTTATCAGAGGTTTAGAGGGGACACCAAATTTACACTGTTATACAAGCTGCACACTCACTACTTTACATTGTAGCAAAGTGTAATTTCTTCAGTGCTGTCACATGAAAAGGTATAATAAAATATTTACAACAATGTGATGGGTGTTCTATTGTGAGATACTGTATATATACACATGCATGCACATAAATACACATTCGTGCACATACATGCCCATATGCAGTCAGGAAACACATACATAAGCAAATCTCAGTTTCACATCACACATCTCTGCGCATGCCAGAGGAAAAAGCATAATTTTAGGGACGTTATTTTTGAAATATAAATGAATGGGCGTTTAATACATTACCTATTTACAATTCTTGGTATCTTTGTTTTTCGCCAGTGCACATAAATTTTAGCCTAGAAATATTTGTCATTTATTAAACTGACACGTTCTCTTCTTTTAAATTGAATCTGCTCACAATGGCCCCAACATGCATTATCATCATCCCAGGCTGGTCGGTGAATTATAACCTAATATCTGGAAATCTAAAATTATGTTTTTACTTATTGACCATACAGTGCTAACGTGTAAAAACTGCCGTGTACATTTTAGTTGACTAAAATCATTTTACTCTACTAAAATCGAATGGGTTTGGTTAAATTGCAATGTATTTTTTAAACAATTCTCTAGAACTTTCAAGCTCATTATATAATCTTGAAGTAAAAAAAATGAAAACAGTGGGGAAAATAATTAATTTTTTCCCTGCAGATTTTGTAGGTTTGACTACTTACAAAGAAATTAAGGGTCTATAATTTTTTTCATAGGTGTATTTTAAATGCCAGAGACAGAATATCAACCAACAATCCACAAGATACAAATGTTATAAATTGAGTTCAGTGAGTGAAAAAAGTATTTGATCCCCAAGCAAAAGGGACTTAGTACTTGGTGGAAAAACCCTTGTTGGCACGCACAGAATAAAAATGTTTCTTGTAGTCGGTTACCAGGTTTGCACTCATCTCAGGGAGGGATTTTGGTCCACTCTTCTTTACAGATCTTCTCTAAATCTTTAATTTAGTTTAATCGTTTCTTGGCTGTCGCTTGGCAACTCGAAGTTTCAGCTCCCTCTATACATATTCTATAGGATTAAGGTCTGGAGACTGGCTAGGCCACTCTGTGACCTTAATGTGCTTCTTCTTGAGGCACTTATTTGTTGCTTTGGCAGTATGTTTTGGGCCATTGTCATGCTGGAAGACCCATACACGACCCATCTTTAGAGATTTGGCTGAGGGAAGAAGGTTCTCATCCAAGATTTTACAAGACATGGCCCCATTCATTGGCCCCTCAATGGAGCAAAGTCGGCCTGTACCTTTAGCAGGAAACAGCCTTAAAGCATTATGTTTCCACCTCAGTGCTTGACTGTAGGGATGGTGTTCTTAGGGTCATAGTCAGCCAAACATGGCAAGTCGAGTTATTGACAAAGAGCTAAAATTTGGTCTCATCTGACCACAGTACTTTCTCCTAATCCTTCTCTGAACCATTTAGATGTTCATTGGCAAACTTCAGATGGGCCTGTACATGTGCCTTCTTGAAGAGGGGAACTTGCAGACACTGCAGGCTTTCAATCCATTGGGGCGTATTGTGTTACCAATGGTCTGTTTTTTGACTGTGGTCCCAACTGCCTTGAGATCATTCACAAGCTCCTCCCGTGTAGTTCTGGCCTGATCCCTCACTTTTCTCATGATCATACTTGCCCCGTGAGGTGAAATCCTGCATGGAGCTCCAGACTGAGGGCGATTTGATGGTTAGTTTGTATTTCTTCCATTTGTGAATAATCGCTCCAACAGTTGTCTCCTTCTCATCAAGCTTCTTGCTGATGGTCTTGTAGCCCATTCCAGCTTTGTGCAGGCCTACAATCTTGTCCCTGATATTCTTTGATAGCTCTTTGGTCTTGCTCATGAATGTGAGGTTTGAATAGAGGAGTCTTTTATACACATAACTAGTTGTTATTAGGAGCACCTCCTAAAATTGACAGGACTAATCTGTGTACCACATGAGCACATAATGTAGCCAGTCTGTGGGAGCCAGAATTATTGTTAGTTGGTAGGGGATCAAATACTTATTTTACTTACTGAATTGTAATTCAATTTATAAAATTTTTATCTTGTGTTTTTTTCTGGATTTTTGGTTGATTTATTTATTTTATTTATTTCAGGTACTTATATAGTGCCGTCAATTTACGCAGCGCTTTTACATATACATTGTACATTCACATCAGTCCCTACCCTCAAGGAGCTTACAATCTAAGGTCCCAACAAGTGTGGACAAGTGTGGCATGAAGAGCCCTGTAAATGCTGCACAGTGCTCTGGGCAGTCTAAGCCCTTGTACACACGGTCGGAGATTCCGACAACCAAATCCGTCGGATTTTGTCCGACGGATCTTGTCCGTAACTGTTGCATACACACGGTCGGACAAAATCCGATCTTTCAGAACGTGATGACGTAATTTCGTTACGATGGGACTACGTTCAGGCTAGTAGCCAATAGCTTTGATGTAGGAATTTGATCTGAGCATGCGTGGCACTTTGTCCGGCAAGTTGGAAAATTTGGTCCGACGGATATTCCGACGGAAACAGTCCGATGCAGACCACACACAGTCGGAATATCCGACAAAACGCTCTGATCGGACACATTCCGTCGGAATCTCCGATCGTGTGTACAAGGGCTAAGGGAGCTTGTAATGCACACGGTGCTGTGGATGGTGATCTGAGGAGGGCTGTAATGCTCAGTGCTCTGGAAGGTGGTCTGAAGTGGGCTGTAATGCACAGTGTTCTGGACAGTGGTCTGAGGAGGCCTGTAATGCACAGTGCTCTGGATGGTGGACTGAGGAGGCCTGTAAATCCTGCAGTGTTCTGGACAGTGGTCTGTAATGCACAGTGTTCTGGACGGTGATCTGAGGAAGCTAATGCACACAGTGTTTTGGATGGTCATCTAAGGAGGCCTGTAATGCTGCACAGTGCTAAGCACTCCAAAACACTCCAAACCACTAAGCACTCTAGGGTCGCTACCTTACATGCTGGGAGGGTAAACACTCCTGGGCTTTACAGGTGGAGCTCTGATGAAACCGGAAGTTCATGTGGGTAAATGTCCCTCCTTCACATTTTAGTTCAGTTTTTGTTAATTGACAAAAATCTGGAGTAATTTTCTTTTTGTTTTCGTCACTGGAAACATACCGCTGACGAAACTTATGGCGAAAATGTTTTCATCTACGTAATTACCACTGCAGTTGGGCTGTCATTTGTACAGGCTGCTGGTAATGGTGCATGCAAGCACTGATGACTTATGGGTGCATTAATACAGAACACTTTCTTCTTGCAGGTAAATCGGACCCTTTTTTGCTTATCTATAAATAGTAAATCTGAAAAGGAAATTCCATCTGTTATGCATGTAGGGTACATGGAAGGCGCTCATTAACATAAGATGAACATCTCTTGGTCCTACTGGTTACATTCAGGGAAATTATCTCATGTATATGAGTGCTTTATGACTCAAGTAAATACCCCAAGGTATCTGATCTGGAGGAAAGAATTGATTGGCTAGGTTGCATTTTCACAGATAACTGGTAAGCCATTGTCAAGAATTGTCTCCTCTTCTAGCCCTTTTCATCTTACATGGAAATAAAAATGTACACTTGTGTAATCTGACTGTGCATATTTATAAGAGGAAAAAAATCTTAGTTGTAGGAGGCTCTATGCATCTATTTCCAACCACCATTTGCTTTTTACTGCTAGTAATTAATAATAAACTTTTTTTCTGTTTTACTACCAGTTAAAAGGGTTACATGTCTATTGCCTAAGATAGCGCTGGGTTTTGCATTCTTGGCTACAGTATTTAACTCTAAAAACTGTATGTGTGTAGAGTTACAGTTTTCCAAAGTGCAGCATTAGTATATGATCATTTGGGGGAAAAAGTTTTGTTTTATAGTAATGTTCACAACTGAATTCATGCATTTATGAAGTGGCCAAAATGCTAATTTGCATTTCACCTCTGTCCATATGTTCTTATACTCATTTAAATTCAATTGGCTTTTTGCAGCTTATTGTAAGGATATATTTTATGAGTTACATTGAGCATGCACAAATGGAAAATGCTGGTCTTTCAGTGTGTGCTAAATCCATATCTAGTCTAGAGATTATAATGCTGCTGCAAGTTGAGAAGCCAGCAGAATGGAATAGATTATTGGTCTAAAGTGCTCAGCTAATTATATTGTTTTTCCTGTAAGATATAGATCTCTTTGGACTTCGGGAGTAAGGCAGCTAATTAATGAAAGAATTATTCTTGTTGTCTAGTAAGTCTGTGACTGGGGCTAAGACTGACCGTGTCCCCAATGGACTGTTCTGCATGCCTTTATATTGGTTTGCTCAGTGTCACTCTCCTCCTAATTACTGAGGCACCGCTTGCCAGACCTGTCACCCAAGGTTTGTGCTGCGGTGAGAACTTGATCACTTGAGCATGTTCCTAGCTGTCATCCCAGGCTGGATGCATGAGACGTGCCCGGGATAATGTTCATCTCACATTGAATTGGTTATGTTTTTTCTACAGTAAACAGATATTCATGATCACATTACTATAGATCATAATTTCATAGATTAATATACAGTTTTAGGGGCTTTGATCGAGACAATTGATGTGATAAGCATGTTAAGAAAAGCCTTAAATTCATTTCGGGCGTATCATGATCAGTAGCATAAAGCTTGTCCCTCCTTACATCAGGTGTCCCTCAATGGTGTCCCCCCTTATATCAGGTGTCCCCAGTGGAGCCCTCCCTTACATCAGGTGTCCCCCATTGGAGCCCCCCTTACATCAGGTGTCCCCCAGTGTAGCCCCCCCTTACATCAGGAGTCCCCCAGTGGAGTTCTCCCTTACATCAGGTGTCCCAGCAGTGGAGTCTCCACCGCCAATACAGTAGACCAGCCTCGTGTAACACCCCGAGGGGCACAAGCAAGAGGCGGAGCTGGCCAGATGGCTTCCAATAGAGCTGCCACCAACCCCCGCCCCGTAGCCTTTCCCACAACAGGGGGGAAGGCCGAGGGGCAGGGGTTGGCGGCAGCACAATTTCTATTGGCAGCCCTCTGGCTGGCTCTGCCTCTTGCTTGTTCCCCTCGGCAAGTGACCAGGCTATACGAGAGCTGGTCTTCTGTAAAATGGTGGTCGGCAAAGACATTTCGCTGCTGGCCATGGACCCCCTAGCAGGGGTGGTGGCAAGAGGATGGGAAAACACTGATTTCCCGGGAGATATCCTGGGAAATGCTAAAAGCATGACAAAGGTCCAAACAATAAATAGGTGGAGAAAACCCACAAGGCCTCCATAGGTGGAAAAAGGGCCAGTGTGTCTGGGATTCTAACTCAAGCTTGTTAATCCTTTACCTGTTCTGAGAGGCCTGGGCAGGACTGGAGCTTAAGGGCATTCTATTGAGTGTCCACACTCCACACAAAAGTCAGAGATATACTCCTCAATGTGTCCTGAGACAAAAATCTCAGGCTCAAGGTTCCCCCTGAAGGAGAGAGACTGCAGAACCCATTTATCAGTAAAGGTCTGGTATTATAGTGAAAAGTAGAGGAGACGAGCACCTATGAAAGACTCTAAATTGGCTATGATACTGGGAGAAATGATCTGGAAATGGCACCTTGCGCTCAGTGATAGTAGGCAAACTAGATGCAGGAACAGAGGGGCTGGCTAAGCTGGACAGGGATTAAGTGCAGTCCTCTAAGTGAAAAAACCCTCTCCGATTTGTGTACAGGAATTTGGAGTTATGATATCTGCTTGCGGGGTTCATCAAGCAGAGAACTATCTCCAGTAGCCGACTACGTGGTTGTTTTTTCGTTTTGACTACACCCCTTGGCAGGTAATGTGGACTGTGATAAAAAATGTGTACTTTGCGCCAAACTAAATTTATATAATGTATATAAATTGAATAAGAGTGATATAAATGGCTGCTTCCCTAATTAGATAGGTATACTACTCAAAATACTAGTGAGATTGGGTGTAGAGGGCGCTTCAATAACAAATTATAATGTGCAAAGTTTGCTCAAGAATTGTTCAAATACCTAAAACAACTACATTAAATTGCAAAATAAAGTGCAAAGTGCCATAGATAAAAATACATAAATAGTAATAAACACAAATGGTGAAACAATAAAGAGAATAGGTGAATGATAAATAGATGAACCAAAGAGCCATCAATCAAAGTCCCAAGCACACATCTCTCTTCTGTGTTGAAATCTTCTAAGAAATAGAAATAGTGGATATTCCTTTACCGACTGAGAACAATACACCCAAAGTGCTCCATAAGTGGATTCTGCTTACCAGATAGTAGTGACCCCTTTAGTTAAAAAGCAGGTCAATTACACTTTAGCAAGGTACTGCTTGCTGCAATTGTGAAAACTATGGATGGAAAAACCCCTCCTCCGCAAAAATCATAGATGGGATATGTAAAGAAACATAACAGAAGGAACCAATAGCGTAATCCTGTTTATTTAAAAAGTGATAAAATACAAATGCAAAATGGCTGCTTACATGAATGGTGCCTTAACCCGACACTGGTGCTGTTGGCGTGTCGGGTTATCAGATGGTGCATCCCGGCTCACCCTCGTAGCTGGTGTGCATGACACCATCCAGCACTGAACGCCTCGATGTACGTTTCGTTATCACGTCATCTGGAAGCGACGGGGAAGGTAATGTGGACTCCCCCAAGCTGGGGAGTATAAGCACCAGCTGATTTTCAGCAAAAGTTATAGCATTTACAAAATAGGGGATAGTTTTATGGCATTTTTATAAAAAAAATTTTTTTTTACTAGTAATGGCGGCGATCAGCGATATTTATTGTGACTGCGACATTATGGCGGATACATCGGACATTTTTGACACATTTGTGGGACCATTGTCATTTATACAGCAATCAGTGCTATACAAATGCAGTGATTCCTGTGTAAATGACACTGACAGTGAAGGGGTTAACCAGGGGGTGGCAGTGTAGAGGTTAAGTGTTCCTAGGGTCGTGCTACTAACTGTGGGGGGCTGTGCTTTGTGTTAGTGAACACCGATCTCTGCTCCAATCACATGGAGCAGAGATCACTTGTTGCTAGGCAGAATGGGGAGATGCTGTTTACAACAGCATCTCCCCGTTCAGCCGCCCCATGAGAAGATCGCGGGTGTCCGCGGGACCCTGCGACCGGACACACGGGGGTCCCGACCGGCACACGAGCGTGCCGCCGCCGGCGAGCACGTGATGGCAGGGCGGCATATAAAAATGGACGTACCTGTATGCCAATATGCCTGCCCATGCCATTCTGCCGACGTACATCGACGTGTGCCGGTCGGGAACTGGTTAAAGGGTAACTCCATTTTCATGGAAAAAAATAGCAAATAAAAAATGATATATATATATATATAGCGTATACAGTTGCAACACAAGTCATATTGTTATTGAATGTTATTAAAATTTACCTTTCCTTTTTAATCTGCAGCTCTCTAATTTTCTGTGAAATGCAATGCAATATGGCTACCTGGCGGTGTCTCTACACAGAATGTGTATAGAACGCCCCCCAGATATGCAATTTCCTGCTTGTGTGATTTGCTCCCCAGAAGTGTGCACTAAGATCCAAGTCAAATATCGCCTGCAACAAAAATGTCATTTTTGGTGAGATATTCCCAGTCGGAAATCACGTCTAAGGCTGGGTTCACACTGCTGCGGCATACAAGATCGGATGTGATTCGCACTGCAGTGCAAATCACATGCGATCTCTGTGTGATGCGATTTCAGCCATACAGATAGTATGACTGAATTTGCATCGCATCCGACCCAAACTCGTACAGGACCCCTTCTTTGGTCCGCAGCAGAATTGATTCCTGTCCGAGTTTGCAGATCGCACTGCGATATGCAAACTGATTTGGAGGTGTTTTTAACTTTTCACTGACACTCCCAGCAGTTCGCATAGGGCAGTGTGAACTGCCGCCGGGAGGCATGCAATGCGGGAACCCGCAGTAGATTCGCAGCGTTCCCGCATCGCAGCAGTGTGAACCCAGCCTAAGGGATGCAGACCCAGCAATTTTCCTCATTAGGGCTTTGCAGCTGATTGATATTTAAGTAACCACTCCCATTATGCCGCGTACACACGACAGGACTTAAGTCCGGCAGACTTTCGACGGAGTTCTGACGGACTTTCCGAATGAACGGACTTGGCCACACACAATCACACCAAAGTCCGACGGATTCGAACGTGATGACGTATGACTGGACTAGAATAAGGAAGTTCATAGCCAGTAGCCAATAGCTGCCCTAGCGTCGGTTTTAGTCCGTCAGACTAGCACACACACGAGCGGATTTCTGGGTCCGGCAGAGTTCTGTCGGAAAAATTTGAAACATGTTCCATTTCTAAAGTCTGTCAGACTTTTGCAAATCAAAAGTCCGCTGCAGCCCACACACGTTCGAATAGTCTGCCGGAATTGTTCCGTCGGACCTTTGATGTTGAAAAGTCCGCTCGTGTGTACGGGGCATTAGACTCACTTCTGAACATGGGCCCAGACAAACACACAGGGATATCTTCAGAATAACAAAAGTTAGGAATCTGCAACAAAGTTTGTCAAAATCATTGAAATGTACATACAGTGCTGTGCAAAAGTATTTGCCACCTTCCTGATTTTTTATTTTTTTACATATTTCTCATCATATTTCTAAATGATTCAGCTCAAACACATTTTAATATTACACAAAGATAACCCGAGTAAATCCAAGATGTACTTATTAAATTATTATTTAATTTATTAAGGGAAAACAGCTGTTCAAACCTGAACTGATTCTGAACTGATTCTGAACTTTGATTAACCACAATTTTTTGGAAAGCGGAGTTAAATTTCACTTGCCACACACAGGCCTGATTACTGCCAGGCCTGTTGAATCAAGAAATCACATAAATAGAAGCTGTCTGACAAAGTGAAGCACGCCAACAGATCACAAAAAGCCACACATCATGCCACAATAAAAAAAAAAGAAAAAATCAAGAACAGATTAGGAAAAAACCTATATCGGCCTAGGAAGAGTTTCAAAGCCATTTCTAAGGCGTTGGAAGGGAGAGCCATTATCCACAAATGGAGATAAATTGGAACAGTGGTGAACCTTCCCAGGAGTGGCTGGCCTACAAAAATTGTTCCAAGAGCATGACGACGACTCATCCATGAGTCATAAAAGAGCCCACAACAACATCTAAAGAACTGCAGGCCTCACTTGCCTCAGGTAAGATCAGTGTTTATGATTCAACAATAAGAAAGAGACTGGGCAAAAATGGCAGCCATGGGAGAGTTCCAAGGCCAAAGCCACTGCTGACCAAAATGAACACAAAGGCTCATATCACATCTACCAAAAAACATCTTGCTTATCCCCACGAATTAAGGCAAATATTCTGTGGACTGAGGAGACAAAAATGTAACTTTTTGGAAGGTGTGCTTCCCATTACATCAGGCATAAAACTAATACAGCATTTCATAACAAGAACATCATACCAACAGTCAGACATGGTGGTGGTGGCGGCGTGATGGTCTGGGACTGCTTTGCAGCTTCAGCACTTGGATGACTTACCATAATTGATGGAACCATGAATTCTGAGCTCTACCAGAAAATCCTAAAGGAGAATGTCTGGCCATCAGTTTGTGACCTCAAGCGCAAGTGCACTTGGGTTATGCAGCAGAACAATGATCTGAAACACAACAGCAAGTCCACCTCCAAATGGTCCAAACAAAGCAAAATTTAGGCTTTGGAGTGGCCTAGTCAAAGCCCAGACTTAAATCCAATTGAGATGCTGTATCGTGACCTTTCATTCTGGAAAAACCCCCAATGTGGCTGAATTAAACAATTCTGCAAAGAAGAGTGGGCCAAAATTGCTCCACAGCAATGTGAAATACTCATTGCCAGTTTTCGCAAACGCTTGATTGCACTTAGTTATTAGGTTTAGGGGGAAATTACTTTTTCACATAAAGCCAGACAGGTTTGGACAGCTTTTTTGCCTTAAAAAATGAAACCATCATTTAAAAACTGCATTTTGTATTTACTCGGGTTATCTTTGTGTAATGATAAAATTAGTTTGATGACCTGAGTCATTTAAAGTGGAGTTTCACCCAAAAATTGAACTTCCTGTTCAAGGGAAGGTGACCCCCTGACACGCCACATTTGGCATGTCATTTTTTTGGGGGGTGGGCGAAACCCTCTTTCTAGAGGGTTCCAACTTTGACTTCCTCCCGGGGCAGCGCGGCACCGGAAGGAAGTTCAACTCTCCCCACTCCCTCTCAGCAATCATCTGGGACACTTCACAGGTCCCAGATGATTGCCTGGGCCAGCCACAGCCGGGCACCCACAGTGACAATGCCGGCGCCGCAGAGAGGAGGGGGAGATGAACGGGGCTTTGTTCCCCCACATTGCTGGACCCTGGGACAGCTAAATGTCCAATTATTAAAAGTCAGCAGCTGCAGTATTTTTAGCTGCTGACTTTTTTACTTTATTTTTTTTTCGGTGGAACTCCGCTTTAAGTGTGAGAAATATGCAAAAAAAAAAAAATCTGAAAGGGGCAAATACTTTTTCACAGCATTGTAGATCACCCAGAGAGGAATGTTTTTTTCTCAACAAAAATAGGGTTACTCTTTCACTTCTTGCCGCCATGTAACGCATATATGCTACAGCAAAAAGAAATTAACTTTAATGCCCACATGCTGCACATATGCATGGACAGCACAGCTTTCTTTGGTGAGTGTGTGATCACTGTGTGCTCCCAGCACAGTCACCGAGCTGCCGAAGGTAGCTGTTGGTCTCTACTAATGATAGGGAACTGGCAGGGCTGGCTACTGATCATGTGACCACTATGACAGGGAATCATAGTGGTCATGTGATTGGCCAGTCCTTTCTGCCTCCCAGGTGTAAAGACCCTATAAAAGGGATGCTGAGGTATTTGTGTATTTGCAGCCAAACAAAACTTTTTGTAATTTTTGGACTAAGTGGGAAAGAATAAAAATTCCAGATGGGTTTATACTGCAGTCCAGTGAGTTTTCCCCTCACTTTCACCGTGCTCAAACTGTCTTGCCTACACACGGTCACACCAAATTCCGACCGCCAAGAACACGGTGACGTACAACATGTACGACAGGCCTAGAAAAAGGAAGTTCAATACCTAGTAGCCAATAGCTTTCATCTCATTGTAGAATTTGAGCATGCGTGAGTTTTTGTGCGTCGGAATTGCATACACACGATCGGAATATACAATAGAAAGTTTTTCCATCAGGAAAATTGAGAACATGCTATCAAATTTTTGCTGGCGGGAATTCGGCCAGCTAAATTCCGATGGAGCATACACACGGCCACATTTTCTGATGAAAAGCTCTCATCTGTCTTTTGCTGGCCGAAATTCCGATCGTGTGTACATTAGAGAGTTAAAATAGGCTGAAAAATACATGCCCACATTAGAAAAAATAAACATATCTTCTGTAACCTTGCATAGCTGATCTACAATGGGTATTGTGTCTCAAACTCAAGTCTGAGGAGGGCCGTAAAAGGATGCACTTTGACAGATTTCTGATACAGCCATTTTAAATAATTGGTCATTTAAAGTTTAAACATTTACAAAAAATCACTGAACAGTTGCACTTTCCCTAGCCCACATTTACTGAGAAACACCCTTTTCTCAGCTGCTACTATTTTTTCTGAGAGGCCCCCATAACCAGGCAAGTTTCCCACCTGCTCAAAAGTTTATGAATAGGAAAGTACAGACAGTAAAAATAGCGCAGGAAAGCTCTGGTCTGCAGGGGGAAAGTTCTCTTTATTGACATTAGCAGTGCTGGTCTCTAGGAGGATGACAACAGCGCAGAGTGAATTCAGTACAAGGTGTACACACAGAAAGTCTTTCACGTCATTGAATTATGGTACAATCTATACAGCCATACACACTATCTAGCCTCACTCGCTGTCTCATTATTGTGCTACATTGCAGGGGTCCATTTTAGACATGTTATCAGCTCTATGGGAAAGTCAAGCCAATTTTGTGCCACTACTAACAGCTGTCCCAGGGCCCAGTGACACTTACATCAGCACCACAACCACCAGCTTGTGAGAAGAGCCAGTTTAATTAACATGAATTGTTTGAGGATTTGCATCATTTAATCTACAGAACATGCCCACAGCTTTGAAGATTTTTTTTTATTGTGAAGCAAACAACAAAAAGGACAAAATAACAGAAAAAGTCAATGTGCATAACTATTCACTCCCCTAAAGTCAATACTTTGTAGAGGCACCTTTTGCGGCTGTCATAGCTCTGCTTTAACTTCCGTAACAAACAGTAGGTTTGTAAACATGTAAGATGTTTAAGGCGGCGCATACATTAGTCATTGTTTTTCCTTCAACCCGCTGGTCAAAAGAAAAAAAATGACTCAATTTCCCCATCCACACACTTGTGGATAGGGGAATCCTTCTTACTGAGTAAATGTATTTGAACAGCGGGGAAACTTCCCTCGTGTCAGAATACACAGATTAGTGCTGCCGTCCAAAGCCAGCGTCACTGATTGATCGTGAAAAACACAACAGGGTTTTTTGTTTTGCCAAATATACATGTTACTGATACAAATGCAATGCATAGACTCGAGTAACATCGAGAGCAGAAGGCCAACATCACATTGGGTCTAAAAGCATCAGGGTGTGACAGGAAGGAGGATATTTTTTTATAGAAACCCAGGTACCTTAGTGTTACAAATCCAAGTAAAAATTATTACATCTTTCATGTGCTTTACCAACATTTTCTAAATTGTTTGCTTATTTTCTTAGGTGGTGACCCTATTGTTGCAGCATCAGGACAAGACAGTTATGATGATAACCGTAGCCTGAGCCATGGGACTTCTTTGGCATCTGATGAAGTCTCGCTTACATCAGACTACGTGGATGATGGTAAGTTCAAGGTTTTATGCTTGAAGTTGACTATTTTGTTAGTGACTCTTTAAAGAGGACTTCTGTTATTTTACAATTTGTGATTTTATGATATAAGGTACCGAACAGGACCCGCCAGACTTTTAAGCTGTGCTTTGACTCGCCATTCCACTAAATCCTGCTTATACCCGGCACAACTTAGCAAGAGCAGACATGCTAAAAAGGAAAGATTGCAAAATTGTTTACATGTAATTAGCAATTTGCGTTATGGTGATACCGCGAATAGTATGTTTTTAAGAAATAGATTTCCTAAAAGCCAATTTACACTTTTTAAACGCTCCTGCACTATTTTTAGCAAAGCAGCACAATGCACCCATTCCATGCACTTTCATGCATTACACAAGCATTGGAGTGCAGTGGCCAACACTGTGGCTAAGTGGTTAGCACCTCTGTATCAAATCCCAACCACGGCAATACCTGCCTGGAGTTTGCATGTTATTCCTGTACCTGTGTGGGATTTCTTCTGGTACTCCAGTTTCTTCCCACGCTTTGAAGACTTGCTGGTACGTTAATTGGCTCCTGTGAGTTATGGACCTTTTGTAAACTCCTTGAGGGTAAGGACTGATGTGAATGTACAATATACTGTATATGTAAAGTGTAAATTGATGTCGCTATGTAAGTAATAAGTAAATAATGTGTCAGTCCAGTTCATCCTTTTTGATTGGGCTGTCAGTGTTCCTCAGTGTATGAAGAGCGTTACCTGCACTTTTTAGCAATGCAGTGCACAACAACGCATTTGACTGTGCAATATAGTACGGTGCGATTTTATTTCTTTATCATACAGTACAGGAGACAGAAACTTAGCTTGGGTTATATGCAGCTACCTTCAAATAATTGGACACAAAAGAAGCTGCAAGGGCATCCCCTAAATAACCCCTCTCACCCCCAGTAAGCCTTCGTTTTTTGCCAGTGTCCTTAGGTGATAGACATCTTCTACCTACTGAAAGAGCCTTACCTCTTTTAACATCTGTTTTTTCTCCAAACTCTTTCATCAGTTTTCCTAGCTGCTCTGTAGCCACAGTGGCTTCTTCTCTGAAGCTTTCCTGATTAGTTGGCTCCACAGATGAGCCTTGGGGGACTGTTCCCGCTTTGAATAAGCACTACTGCTAGTGTGAAACGTCAGCTCTTTTGTCTGCTGTGTTCTTTTTTTATGTGAA
The DNA here is from genome assembly GCF_037356315.1 of Lithobates pipiens. NCBI lineage: Eukaryota > Metazoa > Chordata > Amphibia > Anura > Ranidae > Lithobates > Lithobates pipiens. The sequence continues at coordinate 157,028,648 of NW_027507789.1, read as the reverse complement.
TTTTTTAAAATAAAGAAAGGTGTTTTCTTCAAGAGTGCGGCAGTCCAGAGCTTGTTCCTGTTCATTGCTACTAGCAATTGCCAGTACCTACAGCTTCCGAACCTAGAGAGAGGTTCACCATCTGTTTGTGTTCCTGGAGCGGTGAGATCTCCCCCTCTTCCTGTTCCCGTTTCCCACCTGGAAGAGGATGCAGGGCCATCTGTATTGTTTCTTCAGACACTGGATCCATCGTCAGTGCTCACATTGGCATGTAGCTTCGTGTTGAGCTAGCTGCAGGGTGCTGTACAGGTCCAGGGCCGTGGTTCATCAACAGTTTGCCCTGTCCTTCATTGGTATGCCCAACATAGAGTGCAAAGTTGAGATGGAACTTGATAAAGACATCAGTCATATTGAGGAAGAACTTATTTTTGTTTTCTCTGGTAGATCCTGCTGTGCAATTTGTTGCTGCATTCATATGCTTCCTGTCTGGATTCAGCACATGGCCCCAAACCCTGGCCCCGTGTTAACAGATGCCTCCTTTAAAGTGACACAAAATGTTGGTTTAAAAGAAACAAATTCTAAGTATGATGTGGTTGAACTTTCTGTTACAGGATGGCTATGATTGTTTTCCAGGGCTCCACTGTATGTAGGAAAGTAGCCACTTTCTCTGGACAGGGGACATTGAACTATGGATTATGGGATTTGTAGTGTGCAAAGATCAGCACATGTGACCGCAAATAACGTGCACTGCCTGTTTCAATCAAATGAAAGTGGAGGGGAAAAAGGAGAGGAAATTACAAGGAGGTAGAAGAAACTATTTAATTAAAAATAGATTACAGGACCATTAAGTAGTGGATGTGTATGCCTTTTTTTTTGGGATAATTATATTTATTGTCACTTTAACCACCACCTGGAGCTTTTACCCGTGGCCCTGCCCTACTGCATGGATGGCTTGGGAGATACTCTTCATGAGATTTACAAGATGAGTTTCTTTTCTGTTCCCATGATGAGGATCCCCTGACTCAAATGATGATTAGCAGAATTCTTGAGCAAGAAGGATGCTCTTCAACAGATAGACCTTTTTGAATACATCCTTGGGTAATTACATCAAGGAAATCACTGGGGGTAAGAATATCCTTCTCCCCAGAAAAAGACTTGCACTCCCACAGGTAGGCCTTTATCTCCTGACGCTAGGAAAAGTTCTGAACAAGGAACAATTTTGAGGTTTTTACTTGAACCTGTTCGCTGTCCTGCACTTGGCCCATTCCAGATGTGAAAACTGTTCTGGTGAGTCCAAAAGTTCTGCATGGATTCAGCCATATTGGTCATTGCCTTTCTTTTACCTAGGGACTTTCTGGTCTCCAAGGACATTGTGGATTAGTACTTGCACATCCCCATCTTTCCACTTCCCCACCATTATCATTTTGCCTTTTTCTTTGGTTTGTCCATAATACACAGGGTCTCCACCCCTACACGTTTCGTAATCACGTCTTCCTCAGAGGACGTCCTCTGAGGAAGACGTGATTATGAAACGCGTAGGAGCGTGTCCATGCAGCTGTCCTGTGTTCTAGCTCTAGAGTTAGTCATCCCGAGCCTCTCTGTGTCCATTTAACAGCTTGCGACGGCTGTGAGATTTGACAAATCGTGACTGGACACTTTTGTTTCCATCCATATGCAAGTGTGATACGTTTATTATGTAAGCATAATTTTATTGCGTGTAGAGTGTGTTTTGAATAAAACAGGTTTACACTATGGGATTTTTCCTGTTTGTTTTTTGCATGACCGTTGTGGTAAGAAAAATCCAATTATAATTGAGTCCCATTCAAGTGCGAGATTCCAGCCTAAAAAAAAATAGATCCTTTGGTAACTCATCTTGGGATTTATTTTGCTGGTGAGGTCTTCAGTCCGTGACAACGATACGAGTAGTGTGCTGTTGGAATTCTGAAGTGCCTTTAATTAACCCTTTAGGGGTAAGTGCATTACCAAAGGGGGCCACTTTGAGCAATAGGTTTCTTTGTTTTTTGTGGCGTTGGTGCTTGTCAATCTACGCTTTTGAGGGTCTCAGGAGCACTCCATTCACTTTATGGACTTTCTCTTTCCCCGCACTTTTGGGACTGTGATATATCAGATATTATGATTATTATATGATTGTGTCGTGCATGTACTTTATTTTCGGCACCTCTTTGCACAATTTTATCAATTGATAGAAGTTTTTTGAAGCGCTGTTAATGCCAGGATAATGTTTATAATTTTATTTATGATTTTATCTTTGCATATTCTTTTGAGATATTCTTTATAGTTATAATAGCAGGTCATGTGCAGTGATAATTTATTTTTTTCATTTTGAGCTCTAGGATCAGTCATACATTTGTGTTTCTGATAGTTTTTGGATTTATATACACTATATTGTCAAAAGTATTGTGTCGCCTACCTTTACACGTACACAAACTGTTCTGGGAAGGTTGTCCACAAGCTTTAGGAGCGTGTTTGACTATTCTTCCAGAAGCGCATCTGTGAGGCCAGGCACTGATGTTGGACTAGAAGGCCTGTTTGCAGTCTCTGCTCTATTTCATCCCAAAGGTGTTCTATCGGATTGAGGTCAGGACTCTGTGCAGGCCAGTCAAGTTCCTCCTCCCCAAACTCTCTCATCCATGTCTTTATGAACCTTGCTTTGTGCACTCTACAAATCATTTGGTGGTGGGGGGATTATGGTGTGGAGTTGTTTTTCAGAAGTTGGACTTGGCCCCTTAGTTCTAGTGAAGGGAACTCTTAAGGTGTCAGCATACTAAGACATTTTGGACAATTTCATGCTCCCAACTTTGTGGGAACAGTTTGAGGATGGCTCCTTCCTGTTCCAACAGGACCACACACCAGTGCACAAAGCAAGGTCCATAAATACATGGATAAGCGAGTTTGGGGTAGAAGAACTTGACTGGTCTGCATAGAGTCCTGACCTCAACCCGATAGAACACCTTTGGGATAAATTAGAGTGGAGACAGAGAGCCAGGCCTTCTCATCCAACATCAGTGCCTGACCTTACAAATGCACTTCGGTAGAATGGTCAAACATTCCCATAGACACCCTCCTAAACCTTGTGGACGGCCTTCCCAGAAGAGTTGAAGCTGTTATAGCTGCAAAGGGTTGGCCAACTCAGTGCTGAACCCTACAGACTAAATCCTCGTACACACAGTACGATTGTTGGCCAATCGAGCGTCTGATTTTTGTGAAAAGGGTGTGTGCTAGGATCTTGTCTTGCGTACTAATGGTACACAATTGTCATGCCACAAACACAAACATAGCAATGTACTATGAGGAATTTCAGCTCTTGCTCTCCACCCTTTGGGCCCCTTTTGCTAATTTCGAGTTTGATGAGCATTGATTCCGAGCATAGGTGTTTGTACTTTCAACTTTTGTGTGACGGATTTGTGTACTGACTATACGGAAATTTGACGTCAAACTGTTGTCCGCCGAAAATTTACTAGACTGCCATCCAACATTTGTTGGTGGAAAATTGGACAACAATTGTCAAAAGGAGCATACTAACGGTAATATTTTAGGACAACAGTCAGTCAACAGACAATCCCCTGCCAACAATTGAACTGCGTGTATGAGGCTTAAAACTGGGATGCCATTAAAGTTCAAGTGTGTAAAGGCAGGTGTCCCAATACTTTTGACAACATAGTGTATATTGTACATTCAAATCAGTGCCTGCCCTCAAGGAGCTTACAATCTAAGGTCCCTAATTCACATTTATACATACTCATACCAGATCCCATTAGTCTACCAGCATGTCTTTTGGAGTGTGGGAGGAAACTGGAGCACCAGGAGGAACCCCACACAGGCACAGGAGGAACATGCAAACTCCTTGCAGGTAGTTGGGATTCAAACCAGTGACCCTATTGCTGCTGGGCAGAAGTATTAACCACTGTGCTGCCCATATTTCCTTCTTCTTTTCTGTTGCCTGTCCCCTTGCTTTTCTCCAGAACAAAATAGAGCAGTGGTAGGCCTTGAGCACAATTAAGGTTCAGGTGTCAGTGTTGGTCTTATCTCAGTGCCCTCTGGCATCACAACCACTTGTCCACACCTTTATTCAGGAGGCTACGCACCTAGCCCCTCCATTAAGGCCATCATTATTGCCATGGGGCATTATCCAGGTACTGTTGGTATTACAAATAATGCCCTTAGGGGGCTCTTGCTGCCAACACTCAGAAAGTGGCATTCTTAGTAGCCATAACTTTGGAACATAGAATCTCCAAAACTGCCAATACTGTCTTGCAAGCCTCCTTTTTTGGCCCCTTATAAGAATAATGTTGTCCTGCATCAAAGGCTCTCTTTCCTGCCTAAGGTGGTATCAGCTTTCTACTTAAATGAAGGCCTTGCGTGTTTGTAGATTTGACCCAAGCCAGTCTTTTTTAATTTGCCTTTCATTGTGTGGATGTAGTCAGGGTGATTAGGGTGAATTTGAATGCCATGTCTTCACACCGGGCTGAATGGGGTCTTGCCATTAACTAAGTGTGGACCTCATGTGTTCACTTCATTAACTCCTTCAGCCCTCCTGTACCATGCGGCTAGGTTCATGGGGTCTCCATACTGCGGGTTTGGTCCTGGCTGCTTTTGGGAAACTGCTAGGGAGAGAGTCAGATTACGGACTCCCCCCTTGCTATCGGAGGACCTGTCACCCATGCCTGGTACCACTTCTCCACTGTCTGGTTGCTTTTACATTCCTGGAAGATGTCCCATTAAAGGATCAGTAGTCCCTAATCCGGTCAGTTAATGTCGTGCGGTCAGTCCAGAATCTACAGAGATTCCAGAGGATACTTTACCTTTGGAAGTCATCGTTGGACCCAACTCACCTATTGGACTACGTGGGCCTGATATTTGATACAGCCCTGTTCACAAGCTTACAATCATTTTAAAGGTATTACAGCCAGGCAAATACCAATCTGAAAAAGAGTGGTCAACAACTGCAACCAGTTGGTCGCTAATGCTAAAACTGTGAAAGTGTGGAGGAACTCAAACTCAGTGGAGTAGGATAGGAAAACCTTGTCCATGCCAATAGGATGCATCTAACCACCAGGAGGACAGCAACCTTTGTTATTTACAGGCTCCTTTATCGGTTTTATCTGGTGATTGGGGACCCAGGAGGGGAGCACAGACAGTCACCGAGTCTTGTTTTCTATGCACGCCAGATTCTATGAACTTTATCTATCTGCACTTTATTGGCACATGAAGTCACCAGCAATGCATGTTATGTGTTTACTTATATTTTGATGGACTGTGATGATATTTGGCAATATCGTATGCACTTTATTGTTTTGCACTTATTGTATGCACTTTAGTTGCACTGGAATAGCACTTTAGTTTTATCATGAGTATATATGATACGATATATGTATTATAGGAGCAGCACTGAGCATTACATTTCTTTTTTCATCTTTTGGGATATTTTACCCTTTATCACAGCAGCAGCTCTAAGATATATATATATATATATTAGGGATGCACCGAATGGTTTTTTTGGTGCCGAAACCGAAATGAAAAATACACTAGGCCGAAAACCGAAACCGATACCAATACAGCACCGATACCGAAAATGACTGTTTTTTAAAAATATTTTTATACAGGAGATGGTCAGAGACTGGGGACATGGTATGGGAGGTAGTCAGAGACTGGGGACATGGTACGGGAGGTGGTCAGAGACTGGAGACATGGTACAGGAGGTGGTCAGAGACTGGGGACATGGTACAGGAGGTGGTCAGAGACTGAGGACATGGTACAGGAGGTGGTCAGAGACTGGGGACATGGTACTGGAGGTGGTCAGAGACTGGGGACATGGTACAGGAGGTGGTCAGAGACTGGGGACATGGTAAAGGAGGTGGTCAGAGACTGGGGACATGGTACGGGAGGTGGTCAGAGACTGGGGACATGGTACAGGAGGTGGTCAGAGACTGGGGACATGGTACGGGAGGTGGTCAGAGACTGGGGACATGGTACAGGAGGTGGTCAGAGACTGGGGACATGGTACAGGAAGTGGTCAGAGACTGGGGACATGGTACAGGAGGTGGTCAGAGACTGGGGACATGGTACAGGAGGTGGTCAGAGACTGGGGACATGGTACAGGAGGTGGTCAGAGACTGGGGACATGGTACAGGAGGTGGTCAGAGACTGGCGGCATGGTACAGGAGGTGGTCAGAGACTGGCGGCATGGTACAGGAGAGGGTCAGAGACTGGCGGCATGGTACAGGAGAGGGTCAGAGACTGGCGGCATGGTACAGGAGGTGGTCAGAGACTGGCGGCATGGTACAGGAGGTGGTCAGAGACTGGCGGCATGGTACAGGAGGTGGTCAGAGACTGGCGGCATGGTACAGGAGGTGGTCAGAGACTGGCGGCATGGTACAGGAGGTGGTCAGAGACTGGCGAAATGGTACAGGAGGTGGTCAGAGACTGGCGGCATGGTACAGGAGAGGGTCAGAGACTGGCGGCATGGTACAGGAGGTGGTCAGAGACTGGCGACATGGTACAGGAGGTGGTCAGAGACTGGCGGCATGGTATAGGAGGTGGTCAGAGACTGGCGGCATGGTACAGGAGAGGGTCAGAGTCTGGCGGCATTGGTACAGGAGGTGGTCAGAGACTGGCAACATGATAAAAGAGATCAGTGTGTTGTCCCCTGTGCAGCCAGTGATGGAGCGAAGAGAGAGGAGAGCCGCCTCCGCCGTCTGGTTCAATAGAGCGCCGGGAACATCACAGCTTTAATTTCAATAGCTGTGTGTTCCCCCATCGCGCGATAGACAGATCACCCGTCCAATCTGGAAGGGTAATCTGTCTATCACAGTTCCCCGGACAAGGGGGAGGGGCTGTATGCGACGGCGCGCGACGGGGGAGCACACAGCTATTGAAATTAAAGCTGTGATGTTCCCGGCGCTCTCCTGAGCCAGGCGGCGGAGGCGGCTCTCCTGCGTTATAGATCTCCCATGAAGGGTGGCACCAGGGGCGGGGGCGGAGCTCCGCCCAGGCCCTGCCCCATTTTCGGCTCAATTATCGGCCGTTTTTTCCTTTCGGCAAATTGCCGAAAGGGCATTTTCGGCCGATATGTTTCGGCGGCCGAAATTTCGGTGCATCCCTAATATATATATATATATATATATATATATATATATATATATATATATATATATATATATATATATATTAGATTTTTTCTCTGCATTTTTCGTTTCCATAGCGCGGGTTTGTAATTATTCTCTTCATGCAACCAACAGCAACCTAGTTTGTTTATAAATGGATGTCCATTACAACCAGTCCGATGTTGGTTTTTGTTCTGTTTTTTCCTACCTTAAAATGTGGGTTTGATCGTTTTTTTTCTCCCTTCCCCCCTCTCTGTATTGTTAAGTAAAGTACTTTTTTTTATTTTAAAACTAGGAATTGACAGTTAGATGAATAACATTTTAACCCTTTCTAGTGATTCATTTTATAGTTGACAGTGAAAAGGGGCCTAGTCACACAGACACAAGGATGCCTGCTTAGCTGCTTATGTTCATTACTTATCTTATCTATCAGGAGTATGTTGTTCAGTAAAAGTGATTTTTTAATTACGAGCATCAAGCTTATAATTGAAGTTGTTTAGTATACAGCTACAAATGAGATGTGAATGACTTTGGTTTTTATAACTTAGAAATGTCAAGTTAAAAGGCATATTGCCTGTGGAGCTGATGTGCATTTGTTTATGTTCAACACTTTAAAAACAAATTGTTGGAGTTAAAAAAAAAACAATGTGTGTGTGTTTGTGTATGTGTGTGTGTGTGTGTGTATATATATATATACACACACACACACACACTGTAAATTCTGTTCAGGTTTCTTTATTTTACAGATAAACGGAGATATGCAGTGTCCCCCTGTGGTCAAACATGGAATTACGTCCTGCTTTAAACATGATTTCTTAGCCTTTTTCCAGTTGTGGCACCCTTTAAAATGATGCACAATCTGGAGGCATCCCTTTCTAAAATATAAAAAAAATGTATACAATAGTTTTACATATTGCAGCAACATCCACACATGTAGGATATCCAACTTTAAAGGTGATTTATTCTTCCAAAGCAGATACACCTTTGCACACTGGTACAGACTAGTATTCTCCCTCAGTTTCTCTCCCTCACTCAGCTAATGTGACCCCAGTGCTGGCAGAGAGGGGCAAACAGGGATGCTGTGCGTCTGATGTCCTCCTTTTCAACTGTTGACATCATTGGTTGTTAGGACGCTGGCGGCTAGAAGATTGTAACGGTGCACAATGAAAACCTTCGGTTTTGTGTAACGAAAAGGCAGGTCTCATCCACCCGCAGGATGGAATACAATTTTTGGGCAATTTTTGGCATTTGCCAGGGTACCCCTGAAGATACTTGAAGGCTGATTGGGGGGGGGGGGGGGCATGCGTCTTTAAATCTGTAAGCAATGCTAGGATCCAGTCTATGTTCACAGCTATCAAACACGGAATAGAATTCCAAATATGGTTTAGCTTTCTTACATTGTCTCACCTTTCATTAGAAAGTGCCACAAATGATGTTTACTTGCAGTTTTATCTCACTGTTTCTAGAATGGTGCAGGGTGCATCATTTTTTTACTAATTTATTAAAGGACATGTAAGCCATCTGAAGAGTTCTGGACAAAATACTTAAGCATTGGGGTTGATTTACAAAACCTGCTAAACCAATCAGTTTCCAGGTTTCTTTGTCAAAGCCTAATTGAACAAGCTGAAGTTAGAAGCCGATTGGCTACCATGCAGAGCTGGACCAGATTTTGCGCTCTCCAACTTTAGAAAATCAACCCCATTGTTTTTTTTCAGGTGTGAGCAGGCACGTGGGAACAAAAGATTAATGATGGTATGGTGCCAAAGCAATAGTCAGTGTAATTTCTGGTAATTCGACCACTGTAACAGCCAATCAGAGCGGTCACAGTAAAAATATTATTTGTAAACAAAATGTATCCGTGCATATAACTGTTTTCTTCATTTGCTCAGATCAGTTTTAACAAAAATGTTTACACTGATCTTTCCTGTTATTATAACCACTGACAAGTAAAGTAAATAACTTTTATTATCTTGGTACAATGGCATGTGAAAGTGGGTGGGATATATGAGGCAGCAAGTGAGCATGCTCTCCCTGAAGTTGATGTGAAAGCAGAAAAATTGTGCAAGCACAAGGATTTGAGTGACTTTTATTATTATTATTATTATTATTCAGGATTTATATAGCGCCAGCAATTTACGCAGCGCTTTACAATATAAAAGGGAGACAATACAGTTACAATACAATTAAATACAAAAGGATTAAGAGGACCCTGCTCAGAAGAGCTTACAATCTAAAAGGGTGGGGCAGGTGGTACAGAAGGTTATAACTGTTGGGAATGAGTTTATGGAAGTGGTAGGAGATTAGTTTGAGACATGATAGGCTTCCCTGAATAGATGGGTTTTCAGGGATCGTCTGAAGGTAGCAAGAGTAGGGGATAGCCGGACCGGTGGAGGTAGCGAGTTCCAGAGGATTGGAGAGGCTCTGGAGAAATCCTGAAGACGAGTGTGGGAGGAGGAGACGAGAGAGCTTGAGAGTAGGAGGTCTTGAGAAGAACGGAGGGGACGGTTTGGGTGATATTTGGAGACAAGATTGGTGATGTAGCTCGGGGCAGAGTTGTGAATGGCTTTGTATGTGGTGGTTAGTATTTTGAATTTAATTCGCTGGGTGATTGGGAGCCAGTGTAGGGATTGGAGGAGAGGGTTGGCAGACACTGAGCGGTTGGTAAGGTGGATAAGTCTGGCAGCAGCATTCATGATAGATTGAAGAGGAGATAGCCTATGGAGAGGCAGGCCAATGAGAAGGGAGTTGCAATAGTCAAGGCGAGATATAACAAGGGAGTGAATGAGGATCTTGGTAGTTTTAATTGTTAAAAAGGGGCGAATTTTAGAGATGTTACGGAGGTGAAATCTACAAACTTTTGACAACGATTGGACTTGGGGCTGAAATGACAAGTCAGAGTCTAGGGTTACACCGAGTACCCTGGCGTGAGGGGAGGGCCTGATGGTTGCATTGTTGATTTTGATGGAAAAGTCATGGAGGGGGGCATGTGCAGGGGGGATTATTAATAGCTCAGTTTTAGAGAGGTTTAGTTTAAGGAAATGGTGTGACATCCATGCTGATATGTTAGTTAGCAGGTTAGTAATGCGAGAGGAGACTGAAGGAGTGAGGTGAAGAGTAGACAGATAGATTTGGGTGTCATCGGCGTATAAGTGGTATTGGAAGCCGTGGGCGGTTATCAGGTGACCAAGGGAGGAAGTATAAATAGAGAAGAGAAGGGGTCCAAGAACAGAGCCTTGGGGGACCCCCACAGAAAGGGGCAATGGAGAGGAGGATACAGAGTTGTAGGTGACACTGAAGGAGCGCTGTGATAGATAGGCAGATAAGCCAAATTTTAATAACTAGATGCCTGAGTCAAAGTATCAGCAAAACTGCAGCTTTTGTGGGATGTTCCCATTCTGCAGTGGTCATGACCTATTAAAAGTGGTCCAAGGAAGGAAAAGCATTGAACTGGCAAAAAGGTCATGAGCAGTCAAGGCTCGTTGATGCATGTGGAGGGCATGTGGAGGGCAAAAGCTTGCCATGTAGTCTGATCCAATAGAAGAGCTACTGTAGCTCAAATTTCTTCTGGTTTATTCTCGTTCTGTTAGAAAGGTGTCAGTACATCACAGTTTGTTGCATGTGTGCCTGCATAGCTGCAGGCCAGTTAGGATGCCCATGCTGACCCGTGTCTGACCTATGCCCAGCCAAAAGCGCCTGCAATGGGCATACGAGCATTAAAACTGAACCAATGGAAGCAATAGCAGAAGGTGGCCTACCTAATCTGATGAATTCTAGAATGATTTGAGGAACACAGAAATGAGTTTAAGATGATGACTTTGCTGGCCTCCACATTCTCCAGATCTCAGTCCAATTGAGATTCTGTGGGATGTCCTGGATTAACAAGTCCAATCCACAGAGGCCCCATATTGCAACTTGCATTACGTAAACCTCCGTCTTGGAATTTGAACAAAGCACATATATCTACAGTGTTTACTTATCTCTCTCCAAAGCTCTAAGTGTCGTTTCTCTTTGGTGCTTTGTTTCTCTGTTATCAGTATGAGTCACTTCTGACAAGTTTTCTCAACACATGAGATAAATTTGTGTCGGGAGGAAAAGGGAAAGCTCAGAATGGAGCTAGTCTATTCACAACATAGTTATTCTGTTGTATGGAGGGGGGAGTGTTCCTTTCCTCCAGTCAGCTTTGACACACTGTAGCTGCAGTCTCTCCTCTCTCTTCTCTGTGCTGCTGACAGATGAAGAAAGGTTTTTAACACATTTCTGTACTTTTGAAAGGGTTTAGAGAAGGGGAGACTTCAGATAAACATGTAAAACCTATGTAGGAGGATGCATTTCATCTCTGTATATCATCTGAGGCTGTTCACTTCCCTGGGTATATGTGAGGGTTAACAACCACTTTAACCACTGCCCGCTATATAACTGAATGACATGCCCAAAGTGGTTCAGTTATCCTGACTGGACGTCATATGACATCCAGCAGGATAAGCCACGATCGCATGCCCGTGGGGGTGCGCAGCACAGCAATCAGTGATGTGGTGTGTCAGTGTGACACACCGCAACTCCGATCGTGGTAAAGAGCCTACGGCATGATCCGCTGTAACCAGGAAGTGCCGGTCAATGGTTTTCCTCGGTTCACACTGACAGGAGAACCAATCGGCGGCTTTTCTATGGGGGGGGTGGGGTGTCTGCGCTGATAATCAGCGCATTGATTATCAGCTCAGCCCCCATCAGAGGTGCTCACCACATGTGCCAATCACTGCCATTCAGCTGCCAGTCAGTGCCCATCAAAGTGTCCATCAGTAACGCCTGTCAGTGCCCTTCATAGATGCCAATCAGTAATGACTGTCAGTACCTCATCAGTGCCATCTATTAGTGCCCATCAGTGCCTCCTGTCAGTGCCCATCAGTGCTGCCTGTCAGTGCCCATGAGTGCTGGCTATTAGTGCCCATCAAAGCTGCCTATCAATGCCGACCTATGGGTGCCCATCGGTGCTGCATATCAGTTTCGCCTATCAGAGCCCATCAATTCTACATATTAGTGCCACCTTATCAGTGCCCATCAGTGCAGCCTCATCAGTGCCTGCCAGTGGAGGAGAAAACAAAATTTTATAACAGAAACAAAGAAAAACACTTTTTTTTTCAAAAAATTCTGTCTTTTTTTAGTTTGTTTAGCAAAAAATAAAAACACCAGTGGTGATCAAATACCACCAAAAGAAAGCTCTATTTGTGGGAAGAAAATGATAAAAATTTAGTCAAATTGTCATTCAAAGTATGACAGCGCTGAAAGTTGTCCTGGGCAGGAAGGGGGGAAAGTGTCCAGTGTTGATGTAGTTAAGCTGCTGTAGGCGACTTGGCAGACTTGGTGAGAGATACCTTCTTCAGAAGTCTAGTGGATAGTGGGTGGCCATAATGTTATGGCTGATCGGTGTATTGTATGTTTGCTACAATCTTTCTATAGGAGCAGTTGTTTCTGTGTGCTCCCCTTACAACTTGATGTGTGTAGTTTTGGATTGGATTCATATTGGGTTGTATCCTTGCTATAAACCAGCTGCTCCAGATATTCTGACTTTGCCCAATATCAATTGAGAAATAAAACTTTTTTAAAGTTAGGGATATAGATGTGTGTGTGTGCGTGTGTGTGTATATATATATATATATATATATATATATATATATATATATATATATATATATATATATACACAGTATCTCTCAAAAGTGAATACACCCCTCTAGGGCTGCAACTAACGATTATTTTCAATTTCGATTAATCGGTTAATAACCTTAAAAAAAACAAAAAAAAGTGGGTCAAATTGACGTTAATTTTCAACCACAGTGACGGGAAAATTTGGAAATAATAGAAAACTTCTTGGTCAAAGGAATTTTTGTATGTGGTTTTTGTTCAGAAATGAAGTGAAAATTTCAAACAAAATTCTTTCATTCAGCAAATGTACAAAGATTTTTCATCTGAATATTCTCACCTGAAAATTGATCTGTGAGGCCAGCATAAGGCTCGGTGCACACCTATGCAGTTTTTGCTTTTGATCTGTTTCTGCAGTGTTTTTTGCTGTGCGCTTTGATTTTTGCGCATGTGATTTTACTGCAATTTGCGTTTTTTGATTTTTATTTGGGCAGATTAAAAAACACAAATTGCTGCAAAAACGCATTACATTATTTTCTGCAGCTTCTCCATTGAAGTATATTGAACCAAAAAAAGGACCGTTTTGCGTTAAGTCCCTGACCCCTTCCATAGGAAACCATGTAAATGAACTGTTGTGTGTTTCTGCAAAAAGCACCAATAAACATATAGATGTGAACCAGGCCTAAGACATTTAGTAACATAATGGGGTTAAAAAGACAAAAATTAATCCTAGTAGTACAAAAAAGCAGATAATCACTACTGGAAGAGGTTAATTTTTTTACTGTAGAACAGTGAAAGTAATATTTACAGTAGTGATTATATTTCTGTACTATAAAGGGCTCATTTTATTTTTTATGTTACTGGCCGATTAATCGATTATGAAAATAGTAATCGATTAATTTCATAATCGATTAGTTGTCGATTAATCGATTAGTTGTTTCAGCCCTACACCCCTCACATTTTTGTAAATATTTTATTATATCTTAACACTGAAGAAATGACACTTTGCTACAATGTAAAGTAGTGAGTGTACAGCTTCTATAACAGTATAAATTTGCTGTCCCCTCAAAATAATTTAACACACAGCCACTAATGTCTAAACCTCTGACAACAAAAGTGAGTACACCCCTAAGTGAAAATGTCCAAATTGGGCCCAAAGTGTCAATATTTTGTGTGGCCACCATTATTATCCAGCACTGGCTTAACCCTCTTCGGCATGGAGTTCACCAGAACCTCTTCCACTTCTCCATGGCGATATCAAGGAGCTAGTGGCTGTTAGAGACCTTGTGCCGCTCCACCTTCCATTTGAGGATGCCCCACAGATGCTCGATAGAGTTTAGGTCTGGAGACATGGCCATCAACTTTACCCTCAGCTTCTTTATCAAGGCAGTGGTCGTCTTGGAGGTTTGTTTCAGGTCATTATCATGTTGGAATACTGCCCTGCGGCCCAGTCTCTGAAGGGAGGGGATCATGCTCGGCTTCAGTATGTCACAGTATATGTTGGCATTCATGGTTCCATCAATGAACTGTAACTCCCCAGTGCCGGCAGCACTCATGCAGCCCCAGACCATGACACTCTCACCACCATGCTTGACTGTAGGCAAGACACACTTGTCTTTGTACTCCTCACAGGCTTTCTTGTGCATCATCTTTAGAAGAGGCTTCCTTCCGGGATGACAGCCATGCAGACCAATTTGATGCAGTGTGCGGCGTATGGTCAGAGCACTGACAGGCTGACCCCCCACCCCTTCAACCTCTGCAGCAATGCTGCCAGCACTAATATGTCTATTTCCCAAATGCTATCTCTGGATATGATGCTGAGCATGTGCGCTCAACTTCTTTGGTCGACCATGGTGAGGCCTGTTCTGAGTGGAACCTGTCCTGTTAAACCGCTGTATGGTCTTGGCCACCATGCTGCAGCTCAGTTTCAGGGTCTTGGCAATCTTCTTATAGCCTAGGCCATCTTTATGTAAAGCAACAATTCTTTTTTTTTCTTCAGATCCTCTGAGAGTTTTTTGCCATGAGGTGCCATGTTGAACTTCCAGTGACCAGAGAGAGTGAGAGCAATAATACCAAATTTAACACACCTGCTCTCCTTCACACCTGAGACCTTGTAACACTAATAATGAGTCACATAACACTGGTGAGGGAAAATGACTAATTGGGTTCAATTTGGACATTTTTCCTTAGGGGTGTACTCACTTTTATTTTGTTTATTTTGCGTGGACAGCACATTTACACTGTTCTACAAGCTGTACATTCACTACTTTACATTGTAGCAAAGTGTCATTTCTTCAGTGCTGTTACATGGAAGGATATAATAAAATATTTAAAAAAATGTGAGGGGTGCTTCACAGTAGTTTAGTGGTCGGCTTTTAGGTTTCTTTAAGTCCACTATTACCTGTTTGCTTAACTTCTGTGTCAAAACTTCTATGTTTAAATGCCGAATAGCCAATCTATTAATATGTATTACCAAGAGGAAGCTCTACGTTCCATGAAACAATTATCATGCTTAATTAAATAAAAATTTTTAAAGTATAGTTTAAAAGAAACTCTCATAACTTTTCTGTGGTCATGAAGGGTGCAAACCCAGCAGTAGGGAAGTTTTTGGCAAACTTCATTCCAGCTTGAGAGTTACACAAAATGTTTAGGACCTGCAATTAATGAAGCATGTTTCTTCATTAGCCAGTTATAACTATTTTTATAAGTTAGAAACAATTACAGAGCCATGGCATATCTGCATTTTAATAAGCTGTACACTATGTGAATGGTCAGGCTGATTGCTGCATTGTGAACCGATATCAGGCAGTCTAAAAGTTGGTGTGTATACTGTTCTGTCCTTGCTAAATGTTTCCCTGTGTGCAACTCAATATAAACCCTCCTATTCTGCAGTAAACCAGACTGAGTGTAATCTTGATGCTTTAATACCAAAACAGGGTGGGTGAGACTATTAGGATAAAAGTACATATAATCAGTATATGAAATATACCGAAAATACAATGGACAATTAGGCTGTGCATGACAGTAAATGATTCATACTAGCGATGCTGCCATTAGCAGATGTAAAGAGATGCAAGTGCCAATCCAACATGTGCTCTGATAGTTCCTTCTCTTTAGTCTCTAAGGTGGAGTCTGAGCTCCCAGGATGCACCTTGTTTCATCTTCTTACACACAAGAATGATGGGAACTTTCATTAAAGCTGAACAGTTTTTAGTGTCTGCAAAAACAGTAAATTTACCACAGGCTCCATCTTGTGGTCAAATCGGGTAATGCAGGCAGACCAACTTAGCGAATATCATGCTGGAGGCAGAACATATACAATGCACAATAATGAAAGCTAGGATTACTATGTACCTGTGTAGTGTAGGTAGATATCTATAGTAAAAGATCAATAAAATAAAAATATACCCTTTGCATTAGACTTATAGAATATATGCATTCTATGCATTTCTGTGCATATTTCAATGTTACCAAATTAAGACTAATGTGTGATTGTTAGAAAATACTTTTCTGAACACAGATGACTTTCTGTCGTACATCCCCATTGAAGAATACTGTTTTTCCTCAGCCCAAAATGGCGAATACTCTGAAAAAATAGACAGCTCTGATATACACAGCTAGATACATATCTAAAGCTTTAGTTTATATAAAAAAAATACACATAGCACATATGCGTAATTTAAAACGCTCATAGTTTGCTTGTGAATCAACCTGTTTGCGTATTATAAAAAAAGGTCTAAAAAAAACCCTGTCATTTATTTTATCTAATTACATATGTGTTATACCTAATTAATATTACACTGCAGAAGCATTACATTTCAGAAACCAGTTCATTCTGTAGCAAAGTGTGTTGGAAAGTCTGGAAGTCTTCATATTGCTTTCCGTATCTTGAAAATCCAAATAAAGGAAAAGTGTATACAGAAGAATAGCTTACTGTTGAATTTACATGAATGATATGAATGCTTTCCATACCCACTGCTACATTCAACAAATAGTGATAATTACAACTGTAATGGTTATTTTTCTTGCTGTAGATCCATGTTTATTTCATTTACTGTCTTATAAATGTGCATTTTTAGAATGAGAGCATCATTGCAACTTCTTCCATATTTTATAAGAATTTTATAAGTGTAATGTGTTTTAGATGTACATGACTAGATAAATGTTATAAATACGGTATGTGTGAAATATTGTTTTAAATATAATATTCTATGACAGGCAATGTCCTAACAAGCATGTCAAGAGCAACAATATTGTAGCTAATAAATCAAAAAAAAGTGGGAAAATTTTCACATAACCTAAAGTATATCTATAGTTAAAAAAAAATATATCACCTATTTGATGTTATGTGTTAGTAGCAATAGCACAATTGGGTTGATTTATTAAAGGCAAATAGGCTGTTCACTTTGCAAGGGAATTTGTCCCAGAGTATACTGAATGAGGTGAAGTTTAACTTTGCAAAGAATACCCAATCATGTGCGTGGAAAAAAAAACAGCATTTTTCCTTGCATATGATTGGATGATGGAAGTCAGCAGAGCTTCCTCATTCTGAACTCCCTTGCAAAGTGCAACTACCCTTTCAAGGTGAACAATATATTTGCTGTTAGTAAATCAACTCCAATGTGTATTGTTTATGCAAGCTGCTCCTTTAACATCTTTTTTTTATTGATCATGCCAGTACATCTGTTGATTTTTACATTCATTTAGCATTGTGACAATGCTATTTGTTCTGCAGTGAAATCACAGCAGCTTTGTAACCCTGTGAACATGTGATTTTATAATGCTGGCCATCTCGGCTCAAATATTAGCTGATTTAGCAGGAATTGTTCGAAACTTGAGCTGTGGGTGGTATTGTCGGCTCCGACCAGCTCGAAAAACGTAATTCTGAATATCAAAGGAGCTCAAAAATAAAGGCATGTGAAATGAAAAAAGGAGCAGCACAGTAACATTGTGGTTACCACTTTTGCCTGGTAGCACTGGTTCCAAACCACAGCACTACATGCCTGGCGTTTGCATGATTTCCCTTTGTCTGCGTGGTAGGTTAATTGGCGCATGTCTGAATTGGCTCTAGTATGTGGCGGTATGAATGGGAGATAGGAACCTTACACTGTAAGCTCCTTGAGGACATGGACTGATGTCAGCTCTATATCAATACCGATAATAAATAAACAATATTTTACGTGATGGTGTTTTCTTTTCAGATAACAGTGCCTTAAGTTAACCCATTTTGATGTAACTGTCAGTGATGGTAAAAACCTATAAGGGTCCAAATAAAGAACAACCCTTTTTTTTTTTACATTAAAAAATATATTTCATTGTTTAAAGAAAAAGTATTGTTGAGATTACCTATGAATTTAATTATCTTTTCAAAGGCAGATATTTAAAAATGGAACTCTTTCTTGACTGCTTTTTATGTTCAATATTATTTTTATTGTCAAAGCTGAAAGAAAAGTACAGATACTTGCTGGGAGAGGCATAAACGGTGTCCTAAAGATCCAAATCTTGAAAAAAGGTTACTAATTCTAAACTATTTGCAAGTAGATAAGAGAGAGTACAATAAGGCTTCATGTACACTGCTGCTGGTAAACGGACATTTAGGCTCCATGCACACTGGGCTTAAAAAAATGTCTGTTCTCTTGGGAGTAAAGTACAAAGTCTAGACGAGTTTAGGAGAGTTTTATGTTTTTTCTGCCAGTGAACCCCAATTAGAAACAAAATCCAGATGGGTTTTTTCTCTGCCTCTAAACGGTAAACTCAAAATATGCCCCTTAACGTCCTAATGTGCATGGACACAAAACCCCTGTAGAAGCAACGTTTTTTAAGCCAGTGTGCATGGAACCTGCATGGAACCTAAGGAGCAGTTGGGTATTTTTTTCCAGCTGCCCCTGAACTCTCCTTATCTTATCAGTGCATGTCCTTATAGTGTATATTGTTTCTAGGCAGTTGAGTTCAGAAGCATTTTTTGGAAAGGAAAAAAATGCATTCAGGATGGATGTTCAGGCTCCATGCACACTGGGCTTAAAAAAAAACGTCTGTTCTCTCGGGAGTAAAAAAAAGGCTCATAGAGCATTTTTTGTACAAAGTTTAGATTAGTTTAGGTGAGTTTTAAGTTTTTTCTGCCTCCAAGTTCCAATCAGAATCGTGAACCAGGAGGGTTTTTTTTCTGCCTCTAAACGTTAAACTCAGAATATGCCTCTTAACGTCCTAATGTGCATGGACACATAGGATAACATTGAGCTGCTTCTACAGGAACACAAACTCCTGTAGAAGCAACATTTTTTAAGCCAATGTGCATGGAGCCTCAGAGGCATTTAAAACGCCAAATGCCTGCAACAGCTTGTAAATGTGTGTAAATGCGGTAACTCACATTTGGACGTGTTTCGTTTACAGCCGTTTTTAATGGAGATGCATTTTTGACTATTTGAGAAATAAAAAAAAAATAAAAAAAAATAAATATATATATATACACACTTTTTTAATGCAAATGCGGGTAAACAAAGAAAAACTGATGTTTTTTAACGTTGTTTACTATCTGTCAAGTTAAATCGTTCAGGGGAGGTTTTAAAATGTACTGTGCACATTAAGCCTAAATGAATACATGAACAAGATGATACAACTCTACATTTTGACTGCTTTTAAAAAAATAATTATTACAGACATACATAATTACATGTTATATTCCACTTCAGACCTTGTCTTATATACATATTATTCCTGGTCAGCAGCTCGTGGAGCTTACAGCCTAGTAGAAGTAAAACAAACTTTTTCAGTGAATTTATAAAATTTTGATTTCCGCTAAGTGTAATGGCTCCACAAACCTCTATCAGTTCACTGAATGCATGATGCATACTGTATACAGATAGGTTCCTATGTTAGTTTTATTACTTTATATTTAAGAGTTGTGCAGTTTTGGCCGATGGCAGTCTTGTCTGTTAGTCTGTATGTTTAGATTTGAGTATCTGTCATTTCTTTGTTGATTCTTGAATTTGTGTATTGTTGCCTCTTCAACATCCTCGAGAGTCAGAGCATCTGTGCCAGCGTGTTTAATCCATCCTTGAAGCCAGGTCTCTCCTTTCTTGCTAATAGCACCTTGTTCATTAAGAAAATGAATGGCTGCAAAGGAAACGTTATTCAGCCTTTGCTACACAAGGGCCCCTCAGACCGATTGTATCAGTTGGAGCTCTGACAAATTTTTCGAAAACATTAACACCCCTGTAAAGTTTTAGGTTCAGCAGCTGGCTAAAGGTTGTTCCTGCTGCCGATTAAAGGCATCTAAGTGAGGAACAGCCCTCTTCAGTCACCAGACTCATAAATTATATTCTGGCCTAAACACACACATCTCTTTATCTGAAAGGAAAGCTTTGCTTTCTTACTTGAAATCTTAGGTATGTTAAGGAGGAAAATAAAAAAAACATTATTTTCATCCTTATGCAGTGAAATGGTTCCGTCCCCTTGTGTGTTATTAAGAGTCCTGAAGGGATTTGCCTGAAATAATAAGGCCATTTCATCTTTTAAGTAGCAGGCAGATTATTTAATGAGCCAGGAAACCATTTGACTCCCAGTAAATACGTATTAACCTCACTACTACACTCGGTCAGTTTCAGAAATACCTTGTTAAGTATAGATTGTAAAATCTTGCTTGTTTCTGGTTTCTTGCTTTAATGTCTTCGTTTGAACTGTCACAACATACTAAAGAAGAAAAAAAAAGAAACTTTTATTTTTAAGATGTTTCCTCACTCCCCGTTGTTGTTTTTTTTTTTTTTAATTACCATTGATGAGTATTTAGAATGATTTTAATGCCCTTCCTAGAGGCAGTCACAGAATTAATGAAGCTGAAAATATGGTCTGCTGCGTTCGTGAAATGCAATTCTTTGATTAGTTATTTGTTACAGCATAGAATAGGATTGGTGAATTTCAGGGCCAAGGTAAGGGTGCGTTGTAGCTAAGAGGGCGGCAGGTTGCAAGGTGTCTAAGAACATAGATACAGAATGGCGTATGCATGCAAACAGCAGGTTTGGCAGGGTTGTAACTGATCGCCCCAAGCCAGCACTAACCCAGGTCAGGAGAAAAAGAAAATACATTATTTCATTGCACTATAAAGCTTTCAGAGTGCAATAAAGAGACCTATTCGGCAATCTGTTTTTCAAGCAAATGTTTTAATAAGTAGCCTGTTCTCCCGTCTGCTGGTGGACAAACTTGTTCTGGCACAGCAAAAAAAAATAGCATTACCATGGAAAGTGGGTCTGAAAATGAAAAGGCGATCGCCAGCCAAAAGACGTGGTGCAAAGAGTTCAGAGTTCAGTGTATGTTCACATATGAAGCTTTCACCTTGTAGAGAAAGGAAACTGCAGGTAATTGGGTCAACCCCATGCCCATACATCTTATTCTAAACACAGTGAGCGAGAGGGTTCCAGATTGTTGTGAAATTTGTTTAAAGGCAAAGCACAGTGAGCCCAGTTAAAAGTAATGAGTTCAAAGGGTAAATTGAGTTCAAGGTTCAGTCCCTGTTCATCTCCCTACTTTCGACTTTCCCACCAAGTGACTTGGCACAGTTTGTGCTTACGAAACTTGGAAAAAGAGCAATACTGTTCTTGCAGCATTTTGCACAAAGTAGGAAATCTCTATGGCACCCTGTTGTTGATTATTACGTGTTTTTCTTTCTTATTGTGTTAAAGGGATGACACATGCAGATCACAGCTAGCATGGGCTATATAAAAAAAGAAGTTCACATTTAGAGATATGTTGGTAAATAAATGTTTAATTAGCTTTTAGAATTTAAGATATTTGAGATGAAGATTGTGTCCTTGAGACATTCTTCTGTATGCAGTAAATTTCCTGTCCAGTAAAAAACTGTTAAAGGTAGGTAGCCTGTTGTGTCTGTTGTAGCCTTAAATGGTTGATAAGTAACTGGGGTAGTACCACATGTCTCTACTTGTGTAGTGATGTGGAAATCCCAGTTGTTGTGGGACGAGGGGTGACCAAGGCATCGCTTCCCTACATCACCATAATTAAACATATACCCCAAAGGAACAAAGGATTAGTCCTTTTAAGGTGCCACATATGAAACCAACAGCTTGGTAAAATGGGAGTGACTCCCCAAAAGATACTGTTATTTGATCCATTAGGAACCATATTAAATAGATAATAAAGTGCAGTCGTATCATCTTTAAACAACTTTGTTGGACTCCTACTGTATGGGGCACCTTTAAAGTCCCAAGTCATTCATTTGGGCTGTATCATTTTCTAAAATAGTTCCAAATTTATCAATAACTATTGATTATTGAGGAGTTACTCCCATTTCCCCTCTTAACAGCCATTTCTCAACATGAATGCTACTGGATACCATACCCATACATATACATTTTGAGATTTATGTATCATTCATTGTCAAAGTCATCTTAAGTGAAGTACAATTTTAATGGACTTATATGTGGGTTTAATGGACTCTGTTGGGGTATATATTTAATTATGGATATGGAAACGTATACCTCTGACTTCTTAACCAGTATTCCCTTGCTAACCTTAAATTATTGTCTTTTATCTAAAATTAAAAAAGGAAAAGAGGAAATGTGGGTGTGGATCATGAGTTTGTCAATGGGTTATCCATTAGTCACATAGTGGAGGCTGTTTCATCCAAGCAACCTTTACCTAAAATGGCTTAGAACGTAAGAGTGTCTGCTAAGTGAATTTTAATATCAGTTATTTCAATTTATGTACAGGAATTGGAACATTTACATACATATTTGTGAATGTTAATGGCAACTTTTTCATAGTGGTTACACATCTTAGTGTTGTTGGTTCTTTATTATGAGCGATCAGTAAAGCATTGATGAAGATGTTAGTGCATTAATGTTTGTAGGTTTAATAGCCGACCAGAATAATGATGCAGAATGTAGAGTTACTATAAAAATAGTTATTTCGATTTTATAGATGTATTACCGTACTTTGTTGCACATGTTCGAATTCCAGTTTCTGACATTCAAATGATCTGTATATGGAGGGTGACGCATTTCATGCAGTTATTCTGGTCATGGTAATTAGGTTGTAGGATAAAGTTCGATCATGATGAATTGGAAATAACAAATCTTGCTTGTGGATTAAAATTTTTATGAGGGATGAAATATTGAGGGAGTCACCAAAGTTAGAGACAGATGGGGAGCAGGCGAGCACCTGCTAGCTGCACTGTATTATGTTGGTCCTTCAGCTTTTAACAAAATCTTTCACCACATTTGATTTGATAGATGGGACTTGGTCTTTTTTGTGCAGATACAGCAATGACTCCCAAACACGGAAGAGTTGTTTGCATTGTGTGCTCCTTTTTGGTGCCAGGTGTTGTAAGGGATCAGTTGAAGACCAAATTGGACTTGTATGTGAACTGTGGGAAGCAGAGAGACCTCATAACAGGCTATTTGGGGACTAGGGAAACTGCATACCAGCTTCCATATACTCACTGCCTGACACTTTGCTTTCCCCTACCTTAACCTCTCCCAAATGGCGTTCTCACAAAGGTTCACAGAACAAAACTGAAAGTACATTAACAAAGCTATAGGGCAATTAAAGTTCAGAGTTCATGGTGTGTTTATACTGCATTTTTTAGCCTCCTACATACACACACAATTGTTTACCCATTAGGCTTGCTCTGGAAATATTTTTTAAAGGTGTCTATCCCTTGTGGTTCCCTGTTCAACAATTAAAAATAAGAAAAGGGTGCAAGAGCTGTTAGAAGAATAAAAATACAGAAACTTTATGGCTCGCTGGCTTGTAATAAAATGTTTTCAGCTATGTGGCATTTATACCCAAATCAGCAGCTCTGTAACTAGATCTCTCCGTTACTCCTCCTAATGGGAAAGGAGTCTGCTGTTAGCAGCAAGTTGGGTGACACTCGATTTGTACTGTGTGACGGGAACAGATGGGCTTTCTTTGTGAAACTCCGCCTGTATGTAAATGTGAACCGAGTTTCACCCGAATCTGTGCATGACCTGACCGTGCACATGCCGAGGGGAGGGCTGCTGGTGAAAGGGGATAAAAAATGGCCACTGGATCATACCATTGGCAGGTCAAGTTTACTATCAGTCTTTCTGTGATTGCACATTGGAAACTTGGCATTTTTTTTCCTTGTTTATATTTGTTTCTCCACATCGGAATTATGTTCTGGTGCTTACTTTTAGTATTTTTCTGAAACCTACATAGTAAAAATTGTTATTTGTAATTGTTTACAGATTAAATCTGGCCTCCAAATGTGTCTACTGATTATGTTTTGCATGTTAGCTGGATATCTAATTATATGATCTACTTGGTTTAATTACCTTTTGAATTGATATAATTACTGAAGGTAATGCTTTGATGTCAATACGGTTTTTAATCTATTTTATTAACCTAATCTGTCCTATTCTTGAGTGTAATAAATTTTATTTCAAGTGTATTTTTTTATTGTTCTTAATTTTTTCAACTGTTACTTCTGGCACTTCTTCCATCTGCTTCAGCCTTGTTTGCAATTTATAGGTGCGCAACTTCTCTCTTGCCTTTTAGTGCCCCGCTGAAACTTTTTATTTTGATTGTTCTAAAATGATTAGCAGATTTTTTTTCTGAACTATATTGGGCAGGCTTCTAGAAAATAACTGACTTTTTTACCTTTAGGAATGCACATTCTGACAAAGGTCTAAAAAGATTGTTATCCTTGGCTGGGTACCACATAGGACCTGGCTGGCGCTAGCCCCAAACCCTACTGTTTTCTTAAGCGATATAATTCACTTTGTGTGTCAGTTGCAGTATCTGGGTAATGTACATTTAAATAAAGCAATAGTGAGAAAAGTTTAGCACATTGGTAGTACTGGGTTATACATGTTCTAGTTTGATAGAAAACATTTTTATTTAGGCACACAAAGATTTCAAAGCAGGATATATCTCTGTTTATGGGTATTTTTAGTACTAATGAAGGTCAAATGGGTCCACCATCTGAAAACAGGTCCACCTTGTTTTTTTAACCTTCTTGTTGAATTATTAAAGAGAAATACAAAAAGGAAATCCACACAGGGGTCAGAACTGAAGCAGACTGCTTGGCAACTGCCGTACGTCCTGCCAGTACACAAAAACAAAAGACAATATAGTATAAAACACCTATCATACCTATGTGTGTGTTCGTGTGTGGCTCACGCTCAAACTTAAGAGTAGAAAAGTTCTTCCTCTGTCTGACCGACAAGGCCTCAATCACCCCCCCATAAACCTGAAATATTATGAACATAGCGGGTTATCACTTAATGAGAAGTATTTTTTTGGGGCACCCTCTGTTGTAGCAGGTGTCCTTATATAGGGCCACCTCGTTGTGGAGTTTTGACCCTGAAAATGTTTCTGACCTTGAGATTTAAAGAACATCACAATACATCCCGGTTTTCCATCATGCTGGATTGCTTACTTTTATTCAGAGTTAGTGAATATGTGTTTAGCTTTATATTTATGATCCATTATATTACATATGCCATAATGGGAATGTAATGCACTGTGGCCCTCCAAGACAGTATCCCAGGTGCACTGTCCTTGTACAGTGATTTAAAAATGTTGGCAGTTTTGCAAGTCTACTGGAGAAATGAAAGCTGCAAGGCCCTCTTGGGGCTGTACAGGGCCACCTTGTGGTTGAAAAAGTCTGCAGCCTGGCTATGCACTAGTCTAGCCATGCCCTGTTACATGTATTTATGTATATTTATGTTAGTATTTTTGCATCTCACTTGTCCATCTGTATACTATGAAAGAGAAGAAAAAAGAGGGTGTAACTGAAGATGTACTTTGTTCTCATTAGAGGAATGTCAATCTAAAATGAGTTACAAAAGATATCATTTTTTTAAACTGATGCAATTAGGTAGCACTCCTAATTTAATAATTGAACCTCTACTCAACTTGCAGAATTGTCTTTTTCAACGTATAGGAGCAAAGAACGTCAGACATCTGCTTGAATAAATTTTGCAGCTACAGGAGATTAAAATAGAGTTTATCTAGATTTTATATGCATGGTTTGTTGTAAATTGAAATAAATGATACAGCAAGCCGTGCCCGGACGTATTGGTTTTTCTCTCAGCTGGGTGAACTTTTCACCCCGGGTCTGAGCCGGTCACACTTTGACCTGTCTGAACTCCGCTAGTTAAACCATGTCTTCAGAGCTGACCTCCTTCTGCGGGAGATGCTTGTCTGTCCATCTTCTCTTGTCCTCTCGCTTGTTGCTCTGACGTGATGGACAAGCTCATGTGTAATAGCCTCCTGTAGGAATTTCAAGGTTTGTTACAGTCAAAATGAAGAATTCTTATATGGGTAGCTAGATATTGAAACTCTAGAAAATTCCCAGTATGCTATGCTCCCACAGGAGTCGTAGACTTTATGTGGGAACTGGTAGGTTAAAGAAGTTATGTGTTCATACCAGGATACATACAATAGTGTTTTGTTCTTGTTGCAGTTGAAAGTAAAATATTCCTTCTTTATTCTTCTTTTGTCCCTTTTAAACAAAATGTTTTATTGCTGGCCGAAGGCAGAGGGGAGTTTTTCAGATATAAATGTTTAAAATGTGGCCCCACTGACTTCAATTTGTCACACGTTGTGGGATGAAAGTGTTGTAAAGCCGAATATAACAGTCTAATGAATATTTTTGCTGTTTAGATTCTTGGTGCATGCAAATAATTGGAACATTGGCAGTTTTGACACTTCCAGATCTGTTATAGAAGGATTCATGTAGTCATAATCTCTGGACATTGCCTGTGCTAGATGCCTAAAATGATTGTAAAGACAATTTTTTGTTTAATTCAAATTAAAGAAAGATGTTATACTTACCTGTGCTGTGCAATGGTATTGCACAGAGTGCTCCCTTACCGCCTCTTCTGGAGTCCCTGCTGCTGCTGTTCGCATCTCCTTTCCTGAGGGTTTCTGAGTTGAGCTGTGCGCATCCATGGACGCACACAGCCCGGCTCGGCCATGCGCCCCGCTCCCTCCTTGCTGGATGTAACTGACAGCATCAGGAGCCTATGGCTCCTTTCTGCCTATGTCTCCTGAGATACCAGGAAGAAAGCAGAGCTGCTGCAGCTGGGACAGCGCTGGATCATGAGAACAGGTAGGTACGTTTTTAGGGATGAGGGAGGCCACAGGTAGTGGGAAATTTTTTTCTACCTTAATGCATTAAGGTAAAAAACTTTAGAATTTGGAACCACTTTAAGATAGTTATCTAAAATAATGACTTCGTGCTTGAGGTTAATTGATCTGAAATTAATTTTGTCTCAGCAAATTCAGTAAAGCATGATGCGTTAACCATTTAGTAATCTGCTTTGTGTCCAAACACTATTTTGATGACTGATTTCCTTTATATAATTAAAAGTTACCAAAGATGGAAACAGAAATACACACCAAGAACACTGCAAAAATTCGTCCACACCATTTATCCCCTCCCACAACTCCAATATTTACCCCCTCATTAGTTTCCACCCTCCCCAAAAAAAATCCTTTAAAGTTTACCCCCTTCCCACATCTTCCCTTCCCTGGCAGCTTACCACCTTCCCTGCCGCTCCCTCCTAGTTCTCTCTCGCCACTTCACTTCCTCCCCCCAGCAATTTACATCCCCCTTGTGTCAGGACTGCCACCCACTCACAGGGGCCAGAAGCTTTGCAATCCCAGGTCCTGTGCTATCACAGGCCCTATCTTATAGTCTGTGGTGGTCTTACTGCCTGCATTTTAGAGAGCCCAGTGCATCCTAATGAATTTAGTATGGCACACACTTCTGCCAACAAGCAGAACTGACAGCTGCACAGCAGAGACAGGAGAGCAGTGGAACAGCAGGGTGTGCAATGCTGTTTGAGGGAACCGTTGTACCAGTGCCTGCCCTGCTTTGCTCTGCTGGAGAGCCAGCTGGGGGGAAAGAGCTGGAGAAAATTTGCATTTAGCTTTCTCTCAGAGGCTCTCTTACTGGCTAAGCTTGGGCCCTCATCACCAGCAGGTTCACTGAGCCGGTGTTTATGGGACATGATTTAGGCAATTTTTTTACATTTTTATCTCTATATGGTAATTCCGCTCTTGAAAAAACAGTGATCTGTAAGGTAAATTTTACACAGGAAACTGAATCACTAATTTCAGTGAATTTTTCCTTATTAGATGGTTCAGGTTTAGTTGGAAGTTACAGTTCCAGCCTGCTTTGTCATTTTAGTTAGCCCACAGTACTTTGAGTCCTTTGTCATGCATTAACTCAGAGGCATCAAACCCAATTTCACTGTGGGCCACATCACCATTATGGTTGTTGTCAAAGGACACCCCACCCCTCCTTACATCAGATGTCAAGAGTCCCCCACCCTCCTTATACATTACAGTGCAAACCCCTTATCTTGTGCTGGGGCTAGAGCTGGGAAACAAAGTGCAGGGTCTGGAGCAGGACAACGGAAGGCCTGGAGTCAGCTGCCAGAGTCTGCTGAATGCTGAGACCAGGGGAGGCACAGGCAAGGGGGTACTGCGGCTGCACAGAAAGCACAGGATCTTTAGGGGGAGTTCTCCTCTCTTCTGCCAATTGCTGAGATGGAGGGGGGCAGAGGTGAATCTCTCCACGGCTGCACTGAAAAGTGCAGGATCTGCCTGCGATCTCTTCTCCTCTCTGCTGCTGACTGCTGAGACAAGGTGGGGGCAGAGAGGAGGGGGGTGCCGCAGCTGCAGGAGAGGGGAAAGAGCCATATATAATGGTCTGGAGGGCTGGATTCAGCCAGCGGGGCCTTGTTTTTGACACATGTGCATTAACTGTTTATTTTTAGTTAAATAACTTTTTATTGTTTTCAATATTAAATATTGTTAATATTAAATATCAATATTGTTTTCAATATTATTATTTTGGAAACAGTGACAATATAATGTAATTTGCAGTGAAACAAAGAAAGTAAAATTCAAAAACAGAAGGACAAAAGTTCCAACTGAACCTTAGAAAATCTGGCAATTCCAGCAGATACTCTACAAATAAGACATTCTCTGTCATGTTACTGCCATGCAGTTACCATCAAGGCCAAGGGTCACATCACGACTTAGGGCATTTTCTGTGTTTAGAATGAAAGCTTCAACACGTAATTTTTTTTCTAAGGGAATTTGTTCACCTGGGCTTGTTCACCCTTTTTCCGTTAGGCTGCAGTTGTATTCTGTGCACCCTGTTCACACCATTCTGTGCAGAATAATGCAGCGTACACATTGGTCAGACTTTTCGACGTAAAATGTGCAATCGGAGTTTGTTGTCGGAAATTCCAACCATGTGTAGGCTCCATCGGACAGGTTCCATCGGAATTTCCATTACACAAAATTTGAGATCTGGTTCTCAAATTTTCCAACAACAAAATCCGTTGTCGGGAAATTCCAATCGTGTGTACACAATTCCATCACACAAAGTTCCACGCTGGGAATCGAGCAGAAGAGCTGCACTGGCTATTGAACTTCATTTTTCTCGGCTCGCCGTAAGTGTTCTTGACGTTCGCAATTTCCGATCAACTGTGTGTGACCGTGTGTATGCAAAACAAGTTTGAGCCAACATTCGTTAGAAAAAATCCACGAATATTGTTGTCGGAATGTCCGATCAATGTCCGATCGTCTGTACGGGGCATTACAAAGCTCAATGGACATAACACTGAAAGTTAATTTCTAATGTAGCTTTAAAAAATATGGTCTTAAAATATCCTTCCAACATATGCTAAAAGCAGACCTTACAACAGTTTTCTTAGGGCATGGGGTGGGGGCTTGATGTAATAAGCAATCCTTACATTTTTGTACTTTAAAGGTCCCATTTAAGGTAGTAATTATACTATGGTCAAATTGACCAACACCATGCTAGGTTTGCTTCCAAAACATAATTGTAAGGAAATTTCTGTGTTGATGCTTATTAAATTTATGAAAATACTAAAATGCTTATTAAAGCCATTGACATCAAAAAAATCAGCATATACTGTGATGGTGGCTAGTGAATGCTGTATATTGTTATACTATTTTTTTTTAAATTTGTATACTTGGGGGAGGTGTAGATATCAGCTTTTCGAAGGCTATCTTTAAAAAAACAACTTGATTTGGCCAGCTAGGGATGACCTCTGTACTGCATTTGATAAGCTCTCCAAATGCAGTAGGGAAGTTAAATACATTTTCACTTTTGGTGCCTGTTATGTCCCATACACACGATCAGAATTTCCGTCAGAAAAAACTTGGATGGTTTTTCAGACTTTTGACCGTCAAGAACGCGGTGGTGTACAACAACATGACGACCCGAGAAAATGAAGTTCAGTGCTTCCGAGCATGCGTCGAATTGTTTCTGAGCATGCGTGATTTTTTTTTGCGTGTCCAAATTGCAT
Source organism: Lithobates pipiens (assembly GCF_037356315.1). NCBI lineage: Eukaryota > Metazoa > Chordata > Amphibia > Anura > Ranidae > Lithobates > Lithobates pipiens. Next base: position 156,998,578 of record NW_027507789.1, on the reverse strand, counting down.
ACAGACGAACACATTGTCGCATAGGAACTTTTCCCGACCGAAAAATAGAGAACCTGCTCTCAATCTTTTGCTTGCTGGAATTCAGCCAGCAAAAGTCTGATGGAGCCCACACAGTCAGGCCGCGTACACACGGGCGGACTGTTCGCCCAACCTTGTCCGCTGAACAGTGTTTGGGCGGACAGTCCGCTCGTGTGTGGGCTTTCAGCGGACAGTTGGACGGACAAGGTTTTTCGGAAATTCCGAAAAACTGTCCGCTGAAACCTTGTTTGAGCGAACAGTCCGCCCGTGTGTAGGCTTGTTCGACAAACTAAGTTCCGCGCATGCTCAGAAAGGATTTACACGCCGAAAGTTATAATGCAGTGTATAGGACGTCGTATTTTTCGTCCCGACGTACGGCACGTTCACGTCATCGCGCACGGTTTCAGCGGACTGTTCGTTCGTCGTGTGTGGCCATGTCCGTCCATGCTAATTTTGAGCGGACTGTTTGCCGAAACTGTTGGACGGACAAAGGTGGGGCGAACAGTCCGCGCGTGTGTACGCGGCCTCAGAATTTCTGACCAAAAGCTCACATCTGACTTTTGCTGGCAGAATTTCTGATCGTGTGTATGGGGCATTAGATTTTGCATTCCATTAGCCAAATAGTAATGAATTGAAAAATGACTACAAATTTAAAAGTTGGGTGACTGGCAGGATGTGGATGTTCACATATAGATGTCTGCAAGGATTGCTTAGTTTCTTGATGAGTCTTTACAAAGAGAATTTCCTTCTTTTTTTATTTTATTTTTTTAGAAGAAATTAAAAAATCCCTCTTAAAGCAATAAAAATGTTGTTTCTGACAAATCTATCTGGTCTGTTCAATATAGATATTGCTTGTTCTATAATGCACCTGCACCTTGCTTGTGCACCTGATACTGTGATTAATGTCACATTGTAAAGTTAAATTTCTCATGAATTATATTAACTAAATGCGATTACAGAAATAATATAGATAAATGCAAACATATCCATATGCAGTAGCTATCCATTGACTTTTACTGGTTGTGGAGTACGGTAAGTGAAATGTGCATGAAATAGCCTTGGGACATTTCAGTTACAAGAAAAGTTCCCTTTCCAAAGAGGAAACATGTATTTTTTTAGCCCTTGTGCACACGGTCGGAGATTCCGACGGAATGTGTCCGATCGGACCGTTTTGTCGGATATTCCGACTGTGTGTGGTCTACATCGGACTGTTTCCGTCGGAGTATCCGACGAATCAAGTTTTCCAACTTGTTAGTAAAATTTTCCGACAAAATGCTCCGATCGGACATACTCCGATCATGTGTAGAGAATTCCGATCGGACAAAGTGCCACGCATGCTCAGATCAAATTCCTACACCAAAGCCATTGGCTACTAGCCTGAATGTAGTCCCGTCGTAACGAAATAACGTCATCACGTTGGATTTTCCGACAACTTTGTCCGACCGTGTGTATGCAACAGTTTCGGACAAAATCCGTCTGCCAAAATCCGACGGATTTGGTTGTCGGAATCTCCGACCGTGTGTACAAGGGCTTAGAGTGGTGCCATAGCACACAGAACAGTGCCGTATAAATGAGCATATCTGGGCAGGTATTGTGTGGTAAAGTATTAGGAGATACTTGCCTTTTGCATATGGTTATGCTTACCGTTCTCTTAGTACAGTGCTAGTATTGGTTTTTATACACAGAAGCATACCATTTAAATTCTGTTAAGATGTAGTACAGGAAACAGTCGTTGCCATTCTGCATCATTGACATACTGTACACATGCACACTTGGAGTTATGGATCTCCTCAATAAATTTTGTCATGCAAAATTACATTTTGTGTAGTTTAGGGTATTTTCCACAGCAATTTGCCCCTGTCCTGATAATCTGTCTGTGCAGTAGGCACAGGCATCATTTCAAGACTATAAAAAAGAGAAGTTTAACCAACATAATGGAAACAACTAATAAGAGCTATTTATACTGTTTGTGTAATGACTTTCCATTTCCATATGTAGCACATTTTTCTGATAGTTCATAGAGTAACTCTGCAACAAATCAGTCTCTGTGCCCCTTCACTACAATGTGCCAGTTCTGCTGGCCGTAAAATGACCTTTGTGTGGGTGGCTGATGTTGGCACCATAGCCAATGTGTTTCTGTAAGTAAAACATGGGTGATTTGTCAAGCCAGAAGCACAGTGGCATTATTTCAGGCACCTGTCCACATTGTGGCATAATTGAACACATTTCTACACAATGTTTTACATTGTGTGTCTGGTAAGCAGCCTCTCATAGAAGAATATATTCTTTGTTTCACTATCTTCATCCTTCATGTATATAGCTTTACTAGTTCTTCTATCAATTTAGACTGGAGTTTTGATTGTAAGCATGTCTTCCAATTGTTCAACATTGTGGAAAAGTGGTTGGTCCTTGTAGCACTGAGCTCTTGGATTCAAATCCCTCCAGGCACACTGAATGTAGTTTGTTTTTCTTGGTTTAATCGGGACCATCTGTTCTTCTACCAAAACCATACAATATAGTATAACTAAATGATGATCAAATTGGATCTCAAGAAGTATAATATTATGAAGGTTCTTCTTTCCAGGTCTATAGTATTCATATAGCTAGTAGTAGTCAGTTATATTAATATGGCCTTGTTTTGTAATAAGAAATTTCGCCACTCATCTCTGGCTTTCTTAGTTCAAATGAGTGTAGGGAACATACCCCCTGAATTTAAGCCTTATTAATCCGAATGTCAAGGAATTAAAAAAGGCAAGGCGGATTTTAATTGTAACAGACGTTCTAACTTACATAACCATGGTGCTGTTAAATCTTGGGGGAGATTGTAATTATTTTGGTTACATGGCTAAAGATAAAAACAGTAAAATTGCTTCTGTAATTGTATAAAAAAAACTGTTTTGTATGTGAGTGATAGGTGGTGTCAAAAGTTCCCTCACCCTGTTTAATCAGGTTTGACATGTATAGCCTCTTTAAAATCCCTTGCAACTGTGATCTGAGTGTCCTTTTTAGTTATGGTTTTGTTTTAGTTTTCTTTTCCTGTTTTCTATGTTGGTTTGTCCGACGAGCCCAGGTGTGCCCAATAGGCTCTGTATTGTACCAAACTCTTGAAAATTACAATAAAAAGAATTCCAATAAAAAATCCCTTGCATACCAGTTCCACCTTGCTGTTCTCGAACATTCCCCTTAAAGTGTAGACTGCTGAATCCTAAACTTCACAGTTTGCCCTCTTGTGCATTTGTTGAGTGTTAAGCCCTGTACACATGGGCAGAATGTTGGGAGACATTTGCCGGTTCAAAAAGAAAAACAGCCAACATTCTGCCCGTGTGTATTTCAGGCTGTCTGACAGGAGCCAGCCAGCTTCTGTCAGACATGTATGCTGAAAAACCAGCAGCCGACGGACTCCGGATCAGCGCTCTTAGCCAATGGCAGAACACACATTGCATGGTTAGTACAGTGGCTCCGACTGGAGCTGACAGTCTATAGTGTGTACTCAGCTTTAGATTAGGTTTTTCTTTTATGCACAGTTCTTTATATTCCTCACTACTTTGGATTGCATATACCAAGTTAGTTTGCTTGTGTTTGGGTCTTTCATGATTTTATATTTTCTCTGTTTATTGATATTCCCACATAAAGTGTGTACAATAATTACAAAAAAGAGAACAATCGGGTACAGTAGGTCACTACATGATCATCATGCATTTTGATAGTGGTGCGCAAGTAGATATTATGTGGAGGAAACAGGATGCCGACTAAAAACTATTTGTTTTTAGCAACATTAAAACCCAACTCAAAAGCTAAGACTAGTGACCTCGGCTGTTTAGATTAGTGCGTTAGGCGCAGGACTCTAAGGTCCTTGGTTCTGGCCTCTCTTCCTGGCACAAAGTAAACTTGGTTATTAGAGATCCATTGGGAAGAAGAGGTTGTAATCTGGTAGCAAGAAGGCCTATAGCCAGCAGAGGTAGATGGGTCTTTTTATTCCTTGGGAAGAAATGTTATATGGGCCAAGAGAGACTCTGGCCCCATATGAAGTTCTTTCCCTAACTGTTCACATACAATATGTATTGAAATGTGGGAAAGGATACAGTGAAAGGTTTTATAACAGGATAGGGAGAAGCTACCTGGGCATTTTTCAGTAATGACTTGTATTGTTTTTGATGTTGTGATATCTGGTTCCACTGATTTGAAAATTGGTGTTGGAAGCTGAGGGAGTTTAGTTTTCTGCAGGCATTTTTGAATTGCCATTAGTCTTGTATACTAAAACAGAACCTAGTGCGCAAGGCATGGTATAACCCCTCAGGATTTGAAATGACAGACCAAAGTCTTGCACACTAGTAGAATTTCATATGCACTGCGTTCCAAGCCCACCCAGTTGATCCTCCTCCCGGCCAATCAAGAAGAGGATCCTGGGACCCGTCATCCGATTGGCTGAAAGGATGCCTAGGAGGAGGATGGAGGAGAGACGCATGGTGAAAAGCCGGCGTGATGCAGAGGAGGAGGAGGAGATGCCACCCATAGGAGCGCTGCCCTCCAGCAACCTAAGTGGGGTAAGTGCAGGGCTGAATGATTGACCGTGAGACCCCCTGGGGAAGGTGGTTGTTTGCCACCCCCCCAAAAAGAACACCTGCCACCACGTGCCACGGCTCTGTGTCTTATGGACGCATAGATCAGCGGCTCAGGAGGAAGCACACAGCTGTACCCCTAGGGCAAGCAGCTTTCTCTGGGGGCACTGCTCGAGTAGGATGAGCCAGGAGCACCAGCAAGGGACATGAAAGGAAGAGGATCAGGGCTGTTGTGTGAAAAACCGTTGCACAGAGCAGGTATGTTTATTATTTTAGGGAAAAAAATAAAAAGGAAAGCTTTAATATTACTTTAAGCTATGATTAGAGCTCAGACAGGTGGAAAGACAATAGCAAACATTTTTTCATTGTAATATTCAGTGTGCTTATATTTGTTCTGTATCGCGAGGAGGAGGTTCTAGACTGTACGCTCGGGTAGGATCTTGGTGATGTTGTGGCAGAAAGTGAGCAGTCCTTCAGCCTTTTTTTTAAAGTTTTTTACAAAGGCCCAAAAAGATAATGGTATGTTTATTGACTTCTACCTAAATTACCCAATTTCTTTGTGTTTTCTATGTACATTAGATTGTAGGCTCCTTTGGGTCTTAATTGTCTGTCTTCACTGTAAAGTTCCGCTGAATTTGAGTTCCATATAAGTTATTCAATCTGTTATACTAAAATTAGGCCTATTTGGGGATTTTTTTTTTTACCTTAGAGCGGTAATCAACTCAAAACAAAAATGTATTATATTGCAGCTTTCTAATTCTTAGACGTGATGCTGGCATTCTTTTTTTTAAACGCTTGCAGGCCAGCCGCCGCAGTTTTACTGTGGCAGGTTGGCTCCGCTGCGCGAAATTATGCTTTTCTACGTGATCTTACGAGGGCCGGATAGCAGGCGGTGCGTGTGGCGGCGCCCGCTGCGAGCTCTGTGAGTCCAACCGCAGGTCCTGTGGAGTCGATGGATACCTCCGACTGCCGGTCCTGCGGATACCCGCCATTACCTAAATCAGAGGGAGAACGATGAAATGCTGATGTAAACAAGCATTTCCCCGTTCCGCCTAGTGACACTGACACTGATCACAGCTCCCTGTGATCAGTGTCATGTCACACATAGCCCATCCCCCATCCCCCCCCCCCACACAGTTAGAACACATCCCTAGGACACGCTAAACCCCTGTGTCGCCCCTAGTGGTTAACTCCTTCAGTGGCAGTCACATTTACACAGTAAATCAATGCATTTTTAATTGCACTGATCGCTGTATGAATGTGAATAGTGCCAAAAGTGCCCGATATGTCCACTATAATGTCGCAGTCATTATAAAAATCACGGATCGCCCCCATTACTAGTGAAAAAAAAATATTAATAAAAATGCCATAAAACGATCCCCTATTTTGTAGATGTATAACTTTTGTGCAAACCAATCAACGCAAATTGCGATTTTTTTTTTTGATTTTTTTACCAAAAATATGTAGAAGAATACGTATCGGCCTAAACTGAGGGAAAAAAACGTTTTATATATTTTTTGGTGATATTTATTATAGCAATTTTTTTTTTCAAAATTATCACTCTTTTTCTGTTCATAACGCAAAAAATTAAAACCGCAGAGATGATCAAGTACCACCAAAAGAAAGCTCTATTTGTGGGGAAAAAAGGAAGGCAATTTTGTTTGGGAACCACGTCTCACGACTGCGCAATTGTCAGTTAAAACAACGCAGTGGCGAATCGCAAAAAATGCTCTGGTCTTTGGCCAGCCAAATGTTCCAGGGCTGAAGTGGTTAAAGAGTAACTCCACTTTTGTTTAGAAAAAAACATTCCCCTCTGGGTGATCCATGTACATTGCAAGGATTCTAACCAACTTTGTTGCAGAGTCCTACCTTTTGTTATCCTGGAGAAATAGTTGTTTGTTAGTCTGTCTCCACGTGCTTACTGAATCTATATGGGAGTGTATTTATATTTATCAGTCAGCTGCTGCACCTGCAGGGCTCTAATGAGCAAAGTTGCAAGGTCTACATCCATTTAGACATGATTTACCTTTGGGAGCATCTCACCAAAAATGACTTTTTTTGCTGCATGGGGATGGCCAAAATCTGATTTGTATCTTAGTGCAGACTTCTGGGAAAATCAGTGAGCCAATCACACAAGCAGGAAATTACATTTCTGGGAGGCGTTCTGTGTACCATCTATGTACAGAACACCTCTGTGTAGCCATATGGCATTGCATTTTATAGCAATTTATAGTTCTGCAGATTGGAAAAGAAAGGTAATTTTTAATAACATTCAATAACAATATGACTTGTGTCGCAATTGTATATGTTATATTGTTATTTTTTTATTTGGTCATTTTTTTCCCCACAAAAGTGGACTTGCCCTTCAAAATCTAACTCTGCATTTAATGTTCCCTTAAACTATTTACTGCCCTAAAAGGTACACTTGCTGGGCATGCTGGACTCCTCGGCTATATACAGCATACAGCACTGGGTTTCGGCAGTGGGGCAAAAACTTCCCGTCCCACTCCCAGGACAAAATTTGGACTGACTGCTGATTTGTGTTCTATGAATTAATATAAAGCTTCCTCTGATTGGCTGAGACGTACAGATGACAGCATGATGTTTACCTCAGCCAATCAGAGAAAGCTTTGTATTTATTCATAGAATACAAAGCTTCCTGTGAATTGCTAATCAGTGCTCTGCCACATTCTATTTTAGAAGTGGGACAGGAAGTAAAGTCTGATTACAAAGGTGTCTGCGTTGCTCCGTCATCCAGAGTGAAGACCCCCCAAGATAGGAAGTGTGTTACTTGCCAGATCACCAGGTGAAAGTAAAGGGAAAAAAAAGCCTAAAATAGAAAGCTAATTCAGCCACCACATTTAAGGATTAGTAACCTGCTGTAAATAAAATTTTTAGTAATACTCTCTAAAGCTGGATATACACTATACAATTTTCTTTCGATTTTTTTCTTTAGATTTACCAAATCCATATCATATGAGGTCAACCTAAACACTTTCATTTGTATGCAATCAATAGTTGAAGGTAAATCTAAAGGAAATCGAACTACAAAACTTGTATAGTGTGTATCTAGCTGAAAGGGCCATACACAAGGGCAGACTATCAGGCGGCATTGGCTGGCTCAATGGAAACGGCCAACATTTGGCCTGTGTGTATAGTAGCGTGGCATGTTGCTGTACTAAAATGGGATTGTAAGTACAGTGGCTCCTCCTGAGTTCTTCAGTTTTTTTTTTTTCCATTCAGTCTGCTGAGTTGAACGAAAAAATAACTGTTAGACCCCATACACACTATTAGATTTTCTGTAGATTTTTGTCTTCAGATTTACCAAAACCATATAATATGAGGTCAAAGCTTAAGAGTTTAAATTTATATGTAATTAGGCAGGCCCTTGCACTACATGGTTTTGGTAAATCTGAAGACAAAAATCTGCAGAAAATCTAATAGTGTGTATGGGGTCGAAAGCCTTGTACACATGGTCAGATTATTGGACGAATTTTTGTCAGTTTTTTGTTGGATGCTAGTCTCAAATCTAAAGTGAAGAGGGTACTGACCATCAGAAAAATTTCAGACGACAGAATTCAACGTTAGAAGTGACGTAAGGTGATGAATTGTTTTGTATTTGTTCTTTCATTTCTGAGCATGCCTAGTCTTGTTCTTCAGATTTTCATTGGTCAGAAAACCGTACTAAAGAAAAGAAAATCTGACGTTGTGGCCTGCACATCCAGTTTTTGTCTGATGAAAATTCGTAATCGGCTGTCAAAAGCAGCATACTAACGATCAGAAAATCGGCAGATCATTAATCGGACGAAATTTAACTTCAAATTTTGTGAGGGCCTTAAGGGGCCCATACACACGGTCAGAAAATCTAAAGATAAATTTCATGAACAATGAAAATTTGTGTCTGATGTGACCACAACGTCCGATTTTCTTTTCATTAGTACGGTTTTCTGGCAAAAAAAAAATCTGAAGAGCAAGACTAGGCATGCTAAGAAATGAAAGAATACATACAAAACAATTCAACACATTACGTCATTTCTGACGTTGAATTCTGTCATCAGAAAATTTTCTGATGGTGAGTACCCTCTTCATTTCTGATTTGAGACCGGCAACCAACAAAAAACTGATGAAAATTCGTCCAATAATCTGACCGTGTGTACAAGGCTTTAGAATCCTCCTTCACTTGTAAATGAAAATTGAGAAGCTGCAAGTGTGCCTTTGGTAGATGTTTCTACTATAGGTCTGAACATCTGCAGACACTTTGTTAGGTTTCTAGTGCAGTATGAAAGAATGACAGGGAGAATGTGTTTTTACGAGCAATGTTAACAGTTCTTTCCTATAATTTGTTCCACTGTATCTCTTGAAGACCATAAAGCTGGCAATACTCATCAGACTGCAGTTGTTTGGAAGATGGTCTGACTGCTGGATGGTTTGTTTTTCTACATAACTGCATGATTTATGAACATGGAAGACACAATTACAACACTTGACTTCAGCAACATGTAAAATTTAGGAAATTTCTATCTAAGCCAACTGAGCATTTGTCAAAATGTTGCGGTAATGATTATCTTATAGAGCCTCTTTCCTCCATGAACGCCTTATCATTGCATACCCTTCTAACATATGTAGGCTGCCAACATAGCCAAGCCTACCAATATACAAGCTGTTTGAATGATGGGTGCATTAGAAATACATTTGTTTACATTTACATGTGGTTGGTGGTTGCCAGTCGAATAGTTTCCATCAGATGACCATACATCTTCTGTTTTGTATGACATAGACATACACTGTCATTACATGGTCTCATTAACTCCTCTTATATCTGCGTTCTTACCAAAGAACAGAAATTTGTCAAAAACTTTTAGAAAAATTTATCCCATCAATTTTCCTACCACGCTCTACTATTGTTCTCAAGTAATCTCTCTTCACATTTATCTTCTATGATTGCTGTAAAGGGATCTTTTGTATTGTAGAAAACTTGTGGTCCCTGCATTGGTACTTTTATTGAGTTGAAGTGATTTATTTAGAAACCATTCACCCTTAGTGATCTATGAATAAATGTACACATGTGAGGCAAAAATGAACAATCACTGACTGACTGTTTACTATATAAGAGTGCAATTACCCTTTTCCATTTTCCTGCAATAAAAGATGAATATTATTGTATGGAAATGCAGTTCAAGTGAAAATCCTGTTCATAACTAAGTAGCTATTTTTTTTACAGATGTACTGAAACTCCAGTAGAACATTTATTCCCCCTGACTTTTTGGCATTTGAAACATCCATCACAGCACTGCTCTAGACCTGTGTCTTGTGCCATATCTGGACAAACCGGGTGCTGCCTCAAAGAAGTCCATCTCTACTAACCATTGAAAAATCTGGATGAATGAGGCACATTCCTAGGAATGCTCCTCTGGGTGCTTTATTCAACCATAAATAGTTCAGCTGCATCCATAATGTCTCCACCCGAAAAACCACCACCACCACCTTCGTACCGTGTTTCACCATAAATGACTTGATCAAGCAGCTTGCTCCGGGGACACCAAAGCAGGCGTGCTCCTGAGCCTGGCTCTGTGTGTTAATTCACACACGGAGCCGTGGTTAGCCCCCCCCATCTCTTGGTTGGCTCACTGGCTGTGATTGACAGCAGTGGGAGCCAATGGCTCCTGCTGCTGCCAAAAGCCAAACAGGCCTGCGAGTCCCTAGAGAGGCAAGGACATTGTTGGATCGAGAGGGGGCTCAGGTAAGTAATAGGGGGGTCTGGGGGGCTCCTGCACATAGAAGATTTTTTATCTTCATGCATAGAATGCATGAAGTTAAAAAACCTTGTGCCTTTACAACCACTTTAAGAAGAGGCTATGTATACCTGTCATGCCCTTAACGCATTTACTAGCAGTTTGCCCAATCTTGGCATGATTTGGTTCCTGAGATGAATTAACTCCTATGTGCATATATGGGAGTTTTGTCACCCAGGCCAAGATGGCCAACTAGGCTAAACTCAGAAATAGACCCAGAGAAGATGTCAGTGGCTGTGTCAGAGGGAGATCACAAGATGTTGCATTGCTGGAAGCGGACACTTTGGAAGTTAAGTGTTCCATAATATATAAGTGCATCTTTGCACATTATGGCCAGAGCCCAACCATAACAATGCAGACTTTAGTTACACTTTTTTTTTTTTATTCACTTTATTTATAAAGGTACGTGGTCTAATACCCAAGGAAAAAGAAATGCAACTATCAGTTGCATACAAAAGGAAGTTACCGTATATACTCGAGTATAGGCCGACCCGAATATAAGCCGAGGCCCCCAATTTACCCCCAAAAAAACTGGCAAACTTATTGACTCGTGTATAAGCCGAGGGTGAGACATGCCTGTCCATCCCTGTGTGTGTGTCCGTCCATCCCTGTGTGTCCGTCCATCCCTGTGTGTCCGTCCATCCCTGTGTGTCCGTCCATCCATCCCTGTGTGTGTGTGTGTCCATCCATCCATCCATCCCTGTGTGTGTGTGTCTCCATCCATCCATCCATCCATCCCTGTGTGTGTGTGTCTCCATCCATCCATCCCTGTGTGTGTGTGTCTCCATCCGTGTGTGTGTGTGTGTGTGTGTGTGTGTGTGTGTGTGTGTGTGTGTGTGTGTGTGTGTGTGTCCAGCCTACCTGTGTCCCGAGCCTTTGTCCCGAGCCTCCGTCCCGTGCCTTGCCTCCTTGCCTCCGTCCCGTGCCGTGCCTTGCCGCCGTGCCTTGCCTCCGTCCCGTGTCGTGCCTTGCCTTGCCTCCGTCCCGTCCCGTCCCGTGCCGTGCCTTGCCTTGCCTCCGTCCCGTGCCCTCTTCGTCGGCGCCTCGGCGGCCATTGTAAAATTCAAAAGCCTCCGCCTTCGCCTGTGATAGGCGGAACACTGAATTTCCCAGCAGCCTGTGTTCCGCCTATCACGGACATCGTATCATCCTCGTCCGTAGTACGAGGATGATACGATGTCCGTGATAGGCGGAACACAGGCTGCTGGGAAATTCAGTGTTCCGCCTATCACAGGCGAAGGCGGAGCCGGAGGCGCGGCTTTTGAATGATAGAATGGCCGCTGTCTGTCTGCTCGACACGCTGATCGAGCGGGCAGACAGCGATGACTCGAGTATAAGCCGAGGGGGGCACTTTCAGCCTCAAAAAAGAGGCTGAAAATCTCGGCTTATACTCGAGTATATACGGTAGTCTTCCAATGTAGTCAACAATACAATCATAGAAGAACAATATCTAAACCATTTACAGGTAGGAAAATAGCCATCAAAATGTGGAAATCATGTCTGAGGATCCAAGAGTATGTGAATACAAGTGGAGACTAACATCACTACAAGTTAGTTATGTGCTGCGAACAAGGATCATGGCTAGTTACATATAAATACTGTACTATCAGCTGAAAAATCTAGCTACGGTTCCACTTTAATCAAATTGTTTTGTAAATCAGCTACAAAGTTTCTTACCTGGAGATCCTGCAGGTTAAACTGGGAGTCCGCCGTTTTTTTTTTTTTTTAAAAGCCAGCAGCTACAAATACTGCAGCTGCTGACTTTTAAAATAAGGACACTTACCCGCCCAGCGCGCCCGCGATGTCGGCACCCGAAGCCGATCTCTCGATCGTCTCTCGAGTGCTGCCGCCGCCATTTTGGGTATGGGAATCAGGAAGTGAAGCCTTTCGGCTTAATTTCCCAGTTCCCTACTGCGCATGCGCGAGTCGCGCTGCGCAATAAGGATGGTCCCCACTGTCTCTGGGATCCGTGTGTTTCCCTGCAGGCAGCGGGGGACCTGCGGAAAGGGGCGTAGATTCTGCAGAAAGGGGCGTACCTTCTGCAGAATCTACGCTGGAAGTGGGTGCAGATACCTGTACTGTACGGGTACCTGCACCCCCCTCCCCCCTGAAAGGTGCCAATTGTGGCGCCGGAGGGGGGGGAGAATTCCAATGAGCGGAAGGTCCACTTTAGGGTGGACCTCCGCTGTAACACCAAGTCTCTGCCTTGCAAAAGCAGAAGCATTGTCACATGTGCTGCTTCAGTTGGCCATTGAGCTTCTTATCAGGCAATGGCTTAGGGTAGTTGGCCTTTAGTAAGAAGTGCTATCACTGGCAGGATCTCTAGCTAAGAAAATTTGCTTAAACCTGAACTCCAGACAAACCACTATATATACTGTTGAAATACATATTTAACTTGCCAAAAGAAATGTATTTCTGTCCATCCAGTCTTACACTGCTCTGCTTCATAGCACAGCCCTGCAAGGAGGGATATCTGACTTTCTTTTGCTGCTGTTCATTAACAGTTAGTCCTTAGTCTACGTTCACATCTATGCAGCTGCTCTTAATGCTTTTTCCTGACGCCTTCATGGCAGCAAACACTGGGTTGTGACTCCGTCCCCACAACCTGACAGGATTGGATTAACTATAAATTTGAAGGGGAGACACCCTGCTGCATTCTCTTTTTTATCCTCACCTGACAGGTTGGACGGACGGAGTTTTCCTGTTACAGATGAATAAGCCTCTACCGCATTCGCCCCAGCAGGTTCAAGCCTCTCCTGTTTGGAAGTCCCTCCTGTACAGTCTCTAAAGGAGCTTCTATGGAGGGAACCCCCGCTCTGGTGGTCTCAAGGGGCTACTGGATTTCTGGCATTACCAAAGCTTTAAAGAAGCTTTTTTACCTTTGCAGTGGACTCCCCTTCTTCCTTTGCCTATTAATTCCTCTTATTTAAATAATATCCATCTTTTATTCCTATAGTAAGTGGTGGTTTATATTCCCTTTTTTTCTCTACCTTTGGGATTGCTGTCTCTTGTAGTCCCCTGTCATGGCCGCCGTTTGTTTCTCCTTCAGTGGTGTTTTCTCTATGCTGTAATTTCAGCCTAGATGGCGCCGTTCGGCCACTCTGAGCACGTGCAGTGCTAGTGTTTTTTTTTTTTCCCCTATGTTTTCAATGTGTGTTCCCTTATCCAAAATGGCGCCGGAACACTCGGGACGCTTCTGTGCATGCGCAGAGCATCAATTAGCCGCCACAATGGCGCTATTTTCAAATACAGAGCTGTATTTCTCTGTGATTCTGCTGTGCAATCTGCAAAACTTAAGGAAGGTTGCTGCCTCTGCATGTAGATCACTCTGCAGTCTCCAGGTAAGTCCCTGTGGGACTCCTATATATATTATTATTATTGTTATTATATTGTTTCTTGCAAATAAACTTTGTTAATAAATAATATATATATTTATATATATATATATTTAAGTGAATTGTGTGTGTGTATGTGTATGTGTATGTATATATGTGTGTGTGTGTATATGTATATATGTACACATTATTTCTCTCTATATCTCAGACTGTCCTTCACCCCTTTTTTTTCTATGGAGTCCACTGCCCACGCAGACCACCATCAGCAAGTTAGGTAAGAGGCTTTACCGGGCAAGGTAAGTATTGAAGGGGAGAAAAAAAGAGTGCCAGACGTTAAATGCTGCATTTTTTTGGCAGCCCGTCTAGATCAAGAGGCGCAAGTTCCAGCCATGGGAGAAGGTCTAGCCATACGTCTAGCAGGATGTCCCGCAGGAGCCGCTCAAGATCTCCTTCATGGCACTGAAGATACAGCCACTCACAACATAGCTACTCACGCCACAGTCGATCAAGTCGCAGGAGATCTCCTTCCTCACAATGTCAAAGCCGCCACACCCAACCTGCAGCAAACGCTTGCTGGGTATGCGGCGCTCCGGCACTGCCAGATAACTAACAGATAATAAAGCCTATCGCAGACGCAAGAATTGCTACAGACCTCATAAGAGAATCAGTGCGGGAGTCCATACTGGAAACAACAACACCAGCATTAGATAGAGCTGCTCCCAGTACATCTTCAGCAGACCCCCATCTCACTCAAGCATCACAATCTTCCTCTGAAGATGAGGGTCAGGAGATGTCAGTGGGCTTTGATTTTTCCCTGGTGGAACCCTTTGCAAAGGGCGTTAAAGAAGCATTCGGCTGGCAAGATGATGCGGCGGAACCTCAGAAAATACGGAAATATTTTCCAAACCTAAAAAGAGATCCGTTATCCTTCCCATTTATAGTGGAGCTGGAGGATCTCATTAAAGACGAGTGGGAGAGGTCTGACAAAAGATCTAGTCTTACAAACAGATTAGCCAAGATGTACCCTTTAAAAGAGTCAAAAGTGAAGCCTTTAATTAATGCTCCCATCATCGATTCCTCATTAATGTGCCTCACCCGCCACGTCACACTACCAATCGAGGATGCTGTTTCCTTTCGGGATGTGCTCGACCGAAAGATGGACCTAGAATTGAAGAAGGCATATTCCATGGCTGGGGGAGCCTGTAGACCAGCAATTACCACAGCAGCAGTGGCCACAGCCATCTCAGGATGGGCATCTAAAATAGAAAAAGACCTACAGGATGGCATTGAAATGGGAAAGATTATTTCCTCTCTGCAAGAAGTCAAGCTAGCAGAGGCATCAGTAGATATTATAAGATCTTCAGCCAAGGCTATGCTGGCCTCCGTAACAGCTCAAACCGTGGATGGCCGATACAGCATCAAAAATAAATTGGTGCAGAATTCCATATGATGGCGCAAATCTGTTCGGTGCCAAGTTAGACTCTGCCATATCCAAGGTAACAGGAGGGAAGTCAGGCCTGATCCCCTCCGACAGGAGACCCAAGACACAGAAAGGACCTGTTTTACAGACGTAATCTTCCGGACAAATATAGAGAGTCCAGGTCCTACTCTCCTGGTAGGGAATTTAGAAGGGACTGGAAAAACACAAAACCTTCTTTTCTAAGGATACAGAAATCTAATGCCCCGTACACACGAGCGGACTTTTCGACATCCAAACTCCGACGGACTGAGTCCGGCGGACTATCCGCTCGTGTGTGGGCTGCAACGGACTTTAGCTTCGCAAAAGTCTGACGGACTTTAGAAATGAAGCATGCTTCAAATTTTCCCGACGGAACTCCGCCGGACCCGGTCCCCTTCGAAAAATTTGCTCGTGTGTGTGCTACTCCGACGGACTAAAACCGACGCTAGGGCAGCTATTGGCTACTGTCTATGAACTTCCTACGTCGAATCCAGTCGTACGTCATCACGTTCGACTCCGTCGGAGTTTGGTGTGATGGTGTGTGGTCAAGTCCGTTCGGTCGAAAAGTCCGCCAGAACTCCGGCGGAACTCCGCTAGAACTCCGTCGGAAGTCTGTCAGACTTAATCCCTCTCGTGTGTACGGGGCATAAGGCCACCCCAGCAGGGGAACAGAAGGAACTTCACCAAGATCTGGTCAGACCATATAAAGGATTTATGGACATTGTCCACAATCCGATTCGGACACAGGTGGAAATTCAAAAACAGACTCCCACCAAATCATTTCCAGGCAACCAGAGTACCATCCTCAGTACCCCAAAGGATTCTGCTAGTAAAGTACGTAGCAGAATTGAAACAAAAGGGAGCGATCCTGGAGGTCCCATCATGCCAAAAGGGAAGAGGGTTCTACTCTTCCTTGTTTCTGCTAAAAGACAGGGGATTTGGATCCTGTATTAGACCTCAAGATGCTCAACAAGGATATCAAAGTGGAGGCTTTCAAAATGGAAAACTTTCAATCCATACTTCTAGCAATAAATCTGGGCGATTGGATGCTTTCAATAGATTTATCGGACGCTTATCTGCATATACCAATTCATCCGGCCTTTCAAAAGTTTCTCCGGTTAGCCATAAACCAACATCATTTCCAATTCCAGTGCCTCCCATTCGGCATCTCTTCGGCACCCAGGACATTTACAAAAGTATTGTTACCGTTGGTGGCTTTCCTCAGAGAAAAGGGATTACGCGTCCACCATTATCTGGACGACATCCTACTTTTAGCAAAGGATCAAGAGACGTTGATTCATCACCGAGAGATCCTCCTTACAACCCTCCAGAAGTGGGTGGATAATCAATTGGGAAAAGAGCTGTCTGCGACCCACACAAAATATGATATTTTTAGGGGCAGATCTAAACACCAAAACAAACAAGATACAGCTCCCACAAGAGAAGATCCGGCCTCTGATACAGAAAATGTAGAAGCTGCTATCAAGGAATCACTTACCAGCCAGAGCCTGTCTGAGTGTACTAGGGTCCATGTCCGCAACCATACCCATGGTGCGATGGGCACAGTGACACATGAGAACCTTACAGAACTCATTCCTCAGGCAGTGGGATGGAGTCTCAATGCGTCAGCCCATCTTCATCTCCAGATCGGTGAAGCAATCAATATGGTGGTAGACGCGCCCGAGCAATCTCAGGAAATACAAACCGATAGTCCCTCCAGACCCGGAAGTAGTCACTTCGGATGCCTGCCAGAGCGGTTGGGGGGCCCACTATCAAGACCAGGCAGCCCAGGGCCAGTGGCATATTCAGGCTCAAGGTTTGGTCTCGAACATTTTAGAGCTCAGGGAAGCCGTTTATGCCTTAAGGGCATTTGCACCATTTCTGACGGACAAGAATGTGCTCATTCGAATGGACAACCAAGTAGCAGTGTCTTATGTTCAGAAGCAAGGGGGTACCAGGAGTGCCACCTTGATGGAAGAAGTTCGGCCCATCTTGGAATGGGCTCAGATACATCTAACAAGTTTAAAAGCAGTGTATGTCCCAGCGGCACAGAACATACTACCCGACTGCCTGAGTCGAGAAACGCTATCCAACAACGAGTGGTGGTTGAACCCTCGGACTTTCTCCCTCCTTACGAAAATCTGGGGAACGCTGGAAGTAGATTTAGCAGCCACTCCGACGAATACCAAGTGCCACAGATTCCTGTCAAGAGGTTCATTCCCATCGGTGGAGGGAGTGGACTGTCTAGTTCACCCATGGAACTTCAAGTTGGGGTATATATTCCCTCCAACTCCGTTAATTGTGAGGTTCCTATTCAGGCTTAGGAGATCCTCGGTGACGGTATTTACGATTATTCCACTGTGGTTCACGACTCTTACAGCTCAGCCTTCAACCTCCAGTTCCTCTCCCAATAACTCCGAATCTTCTGTCTCAAGGTAAATTTTGACATCCTGCATCAGAGAAATTGCACCCGATGGCCTGGAGATTGAGAGGGCTAGACTAAGAGCGCAAGGCTGTTCTCATGAAGTCAACCCTGATGCAAGCCAGGAAAGCCACTACCAATACCATCTATTCAAAGGTTTGGGGAAGATTCTGCTTCATGGCACAACAGAAAGGATGGAATTCCCTTTCTCCGCAACCCTCTCAGGTCCTGGAATTCCTCCAGTCGGGGGTCAACAAGGGTCTAAGCTTAAGTACCCTAAAGGTTCAGGTATCAGCTCTGTCAGCTAAAACAGATACTAAGTGGGCATTCCACCCATTGGTAATCCAATTTACAGAGCCTATCTAAACATTAAACCCCCCAGGAGGCCAGTCTTTCCATTATGGGATCTTTCAATAGTTCTCCATGCTTTCGCTTCTCCTCCGTTTGTTCCATTTGAAACTATCTCTTTATGGGACTTGACTTTAAAACTGTCTTTTCTCATTGTGATTACATCAGCTAGGAGAGTGTCGGAGATCCAATCATTAAGTTAGTTCTCTTTCCTGACAAAGTAGTCCTCAGACCTTCCGATTCCGAACACTTCATACCCAAAGTGGCAACTTCCTTCCATTACAACCATCATCCTTCCATCCTTCACGGACGATCAGGGTAATCCTCATCCACTAAATGTCAAAACAACCATCATGAACTACTTACTTGCTACCACCTCTTTTAGGAAAACGAACTCTCTTTTGATCATTCCCCATGGAACCAGGCGTGGGCAAGCCGCCTCCTCATGCACTATTGCATCCTGGTTAGTCAGAACCATTAAAAAAGCTTACTCCACCCAGCATATGGTGATTCTTGAAGACATCAGGGCTCATTCAACTAGGGCAGTGGCTACCTCTTGGGCAGCGTATTGCAGGGTCTCACCAGAGACAATATGCAGGGCAGCAACGTGGTCCTCCAGGAATACCTTTTATTTCCCACTACAAGGTGGATTCTGCTCATTTATCCATGGCCGACTTCGGCAGATCCGTCATTAGAGCCAATTCTTCAGCATTATAAGGAATAAATATTATTTTACTTGCACCCACCCAACTGGCGAGTTATTTCCCAGTGTGTGCTGCCATGAAGGCGTCAGGAAAATGGAAAATTGTATACTCACCTTTCCGTAATTTTCCTTTCCTGACACATCTTCATGGCAGCACACAGTTGCCCTCCCTGTTTCTTTTGTGATGATATTTACAGAGAATGCAGCAGGGTGTCTCCCCTTCAAATTTATAGTTAATCCAATCCTGTCAGGTTGTGGGGACGGAGTCACAACCCAGTGTGTGCTGCCATGAAGATGCGTCAGGAAAGGAAAATTACGGAAAGGTGAGTATACAATTTTCCATTTTTCAGTGTTTTGCAGTGCATTTTGCATTTTTAAACCAGTGTTTTTATGCCGTTTTCATGCATCTTGCGTTTACGTTTTTTTTTCTCTTTAAACGCACTGTAAACACACTGTATATAACTGGTTGCTAAGGAGGGGGCTGGAAAGCCATTTTGGTGTGGGGGGTCCTCTCGACCCGAAGAGCCACTCCGTTTTTTTTCACTATTTTTTAATTTATTTTTTACCAGCAATTTTTTTTCTTTTACATTCAGCTGTCAGCAGGGAACCCCGCTGACAGCTGATGACTCATCGGTTATTAAGGACGTGGCAGCCGGCTTACCAGCCTCCTGCTTAGCAACCAGCTATATACAGTGTTAAAATAAAAACGCTAAAACACATCAAAAATCGCAGCACAAACACAACATTTGCAATTCTGGTGCAGTTCCATTGAAGTCTATTACCTGAAAATCGCGGGGGAAAAAGTCCCCGACCCTTTTCAAAAACACACTGGCCGCAAAACGCATAGATGTGAACTTGTACCATAGGAAACCATGTTAAATGGACTGTAGTGCGTTTCTGCAAACTGTAAAACGCATTAAAAAAATGCCTAGGTGTGAACCTAGGGTTACAGCTCACTTCCCTATCTTGTGACTGGACAGTAAAAGGAGTAGCAGCAGAATTATGAGCTCATCTCTCTGTAAATCTGCTCACTCCTCCTGTAGTCATGCTCCTCCATACATTGCAGCACACGTAATTGGCTGTTTGTGCTGCTACTTTCTCACCAAGTCTGGGCTCTGCTGTTCAGTGTCTGCAAGAAGTCAAATGCATTTAAAGAAAATACCTTTAATAAAAAAATAAATGATTACAGAAATGCATTGATGTGAGTATTTTATATCTATCTGGATTTCAGATTTTAATAAAACAGTGAATCACAATGCCAAACATACTGAAATATAGATTTAGGGTTTACATAAACTTTAAGCCTGAGTGGGCCAGAAGATCAGCACATTCTCCCATTTCAGCTCACTACAGGTTTCCTTCAAGAAGGCCCTTTGAAATGAATGGTAAGTGCACAATAATGCATTTGGTAGAATGCAAACCACCACATGCGCATAGTTCTGAGGGGGCTCTAAATATCTGCTTCTTTATTTTGTCTTTAATATATATTTGAAGAACCGGATTTTGTTTAATGACCGTATTATTTATACTAGTATTCTAACAACATTTTTGCCATATTTTGCATCCTTAACTTTTTTTTCGTATCCTTTTAATCTTCCGTCAGGAACGTATTGCCTTCCTTCCTATTGTGTAGTTTTTTGTCGCTTGCAGGCATCAACCTCTTGCATCATCTTCTCCTTTTCTTTTTCTTTTTTTTCTTTTTGACTCTGCTGCTCCCCATCTTACTCACTGCAGAAAAACAATGCGATTCATTTTCTCCAGCGCAATCATGCATAGATTTAATAAGCATCCAAAGGTATGATCAGTGTGTGCCATGCATGCCAAATTAATCCTCTCTTGACTTTTTTTTTTTTCCTCCTTGAATCTTAATGAATTGAAGGAAAAAAATGTTTATTAAAGTGAGAACAGGGGAGGTACAAGCTCCACATCTTTGGTTCAAAAGTTCATTCTGTTCCCCAAAGGCTCATCTGCGAAAAGGGAGAGTGTGCACGCATCTGTTTTTCTCTTTAAGAGGAGAGGAAAAGCAGGAATCTTATTTACTAAATGCTGCCTTTCATGTTCGCTTTTCCCGAAGATGCTAGCAGAGGCCCGCAGACACAGCACAGTGTGATAGGTAGACAAGCAGACCCAGACTTGTGCCACCATGACAAGCACATTTTATCATGCATTCTGCCCTTGAATCTGAATAGATCCAGACAATGTTGATCCATTCTCTGCTTTCCAGATGTTAGAAATATTTTCACAGTAAGTCTCTGTGATTTATGTCACCTTAAAATGCACCCAGGGCAGTGAGTGGAGGCAGACATTTTTGGGATCCGATATATAAACGATTTGTCACAGCGCAGTGTTTTAGCTCTGATTCGATGTAATCCCTGAGTTATTTTTGTATTATAATATATGCATTTCATTTGCATTATGTAGCCTTTTAGTTTCCCATTCAAGTCAGTCCCTGCTCCTCAAGATTGCTAATACATGCTAGGGATAATTAACTGGTCAGGTTGTTTTTAGATGGCAGAAAGGAGCCAGAGCCCCCTCAAAGGGACCTCACACTAGCATGTGGGGGGGGGGGGCATACAGAGCAAATTATGTCCATGGTGAACACTAAAGTCTGAATTACAGTAAAAACTACCATGTTGCAGGTGTTTTCCTATTACTACAATTATATACATAATACACAGTTGGGTGTATTTAAAAAAAAAATCTGCAGGGCTAAACTGCAGGTACATGCGAGTGTGGCAAAATCGAATGTTACTAGGCTATTCTCTCTCCAAGTCAGATGTTCTTCATTCATAAGAGTATAATGAATCAGGAAAATACGGCATTATGGCCAATAGATGGAGCTGACGATCATAGTGAATTAGTATTTATTTACTATGATTATCAGCTTCACTTAGGGGCCATTATGCTTAATTTTTCCTGATTCGTGCAAAAGTTAAGAATGAAGAACATCCAATCTTGGGAGAAAATAGCCTGGTAACATTTGCTTTTGCCGGCATTTGCATAGAACAAATTTATATATAGTTTTCAGGATGAAGAGCTCTGGCAATTTTTTACAACTACACAACAGTGTGTTGGTCTCTGGCACCTTAAAAATTGCCTTTTATTTTCAAAAAATCTATAGTGGCGCTAGATGAATGTAGCATAAAAAGACATACAGTGCTGACCATAAAAGCGTAACAACATGAACAATAAAGTCCATTAAAATTCCATAGTATCAGATGGTGTTTGTAACAGCACCAGTGGCAGTACCCCTTGAGTGAAGCAAGCAGCTCTGTAGGTACACAAGAAAAACACAGAGGGGCGCCAAACTAACTGCAGTAATAAGGTACTCTTATTTATTGAAAGTAAGACAAAGGGCTACTCACATTTCAATAGATCAAATGAGCATGTATAGAGCAGTTCTGGTCAGTCTCTGTATGAATGAAAGACTGTAGGAAGCGGGCACTCGCCGCATTAACCAGCGTGGAATGTAAGATGGCACTGGGCCGGAAATTACCTCAATTTACATCAGCATAGCCTCCATAGTGACATCGTGTCCGGTCCGGCCCCATCTTGCGTTCCCTGCTGGTAAATGCAGCAAGCGGCCGCTTCCTACAGCCTTTCATCCATACAGCTCCATTCCCAGATGCTGCTACTCCAACCGGACCACTTGTGAGAGCCCAGATACTGACCAGTACTACTCTCTATACATGCTCGTTTGATCTATTAAAATGTGAGTCTGCCTTTGTCTTACTTTGTAATAAAAAGGAGTATGTTAATAATGACATGTTTAAAGTATTTTATTGTATTGCAGTAAAAAAATAAACTCTATGGGGAGAGTTACTAAAACTGGTGCACACAGAATCTGGTGCAGCTGTAGATAGTAACCAATGCAGTTGTAACTTCAGCTTGTTCAATTTACCTTTGACAATCAAACCTAGAAGGTGATTGGTTACTATGCAGAGCTGCATCAGATTCTATGTGCACCAGTTTTAGTAAATCTCCCCCTATGGCTGTTGTGTAGAAATAGATACCATAAACAGCCAGCTCAGCTCCTTAGAGCAGCCTTGTTCAACCAGGGTGTCCAAGCACCCTGGCGTGCCTTCAGGTGTCTTCAGGGGTGCCTTGGCAAAGTACCTAGAAATTGCCCAAAAACTGTATACAAGCCAGTGGGTGCATCAAGCCTACCTATTAGTTACACAAAGCCACAGGTTTTCATTGTGTACCATTACAGCCTTCTAGCCCCCCGTGTCCTAACAACCAATGATGTCATTGGTTGATAAGTAGGACATTGGGCACCTGCCCCTCTCCTTCAGCACAAGGGTCAGTGTGCAAAGATGTATTTGCTTGGGAAGAATAAATCGCTGTGAATGTTGGGTATCCTACGCATATGGATGTTGCTACATTATGTAAAACTATTAGTTGAGTTTTTTCAATTTTAGAATAGGGTGTCTTGAGATTGTTTAGCATCCTAAAGGGTGCCTTGACTGAAAAAAAAGGTTGAGAAACACTGCCTTAGGCTGCATTCACACCTGAGCGTAGCGTTTTCAAGCGGTTTTTGCGGCGTTTTTACCGCGATTAGCTGCGTTTTTTACCGCATTTTTTTCCGCGAATTTGTGCAGGGCAGAAGGTCAACAATGTTAAAAGAAGAAAAACGCCCAAATCAGCCAGATTCACGCGACAAAAAAGGGTCCGGAACTTGTTTGAGCTTCAGGCGTAGGGCTTCAGGCGACTTGGAGTGGAGATGTGAACCATCTCCATTGAGAATAATGGATTTTTTCCCCTCCAGCATTTTGTAGCTTCAGGCGTCAAGCTACAAAACGCTCAGGTGTGAATGGGGTCTTAGAGTGACAGTTGACCTCTCTGGAGCACCCTAAAAAGAAGCCGTACTTCCCAGAAAGGAATAATGGGTACACCTTATTTAGCATCCCACAAAACACTGTGAGGCGCTTAAAGGTTAAATTCACCTATTTATGAAAACGAACTCCAAATATCCTGGCCACACTTCCTGACCTCGCTGCACATGATGCCCCCTGCTGTCAGTTCTGAAATGAGTATCCATCATAATGATCACAATGTCTAATCAGCACAGTCTTGTGACTGCACTGACCAATGAGCTGCACATTTGAGGTTTCTTCTTGTGGTAGAGTGCCCCACGAAAAATACTTCTCACTGGTCAGCGTGGTCATGCTGACCAATAACCACTTGCCATTTTGAGCATTATAAAGGATGCTCACTCCGGCAGCAGGGTCCAGAGGGGTGACCAGGAATTTTGGAGTTCACTTTTTTTTTTGCTTAATTTTTGTGAACAGGTGCACTTTCTCTTTAAACAGTCTATTGACATCTTGATTATTACCATTTGGGAGGCAAAGAAAATGCCTCCACAGATACCTGCCATCTTAAAGGGAGTATTTGCATAGTAAACATTTCTTGAGCTACTACTGTTACAATATAGTGGACACCTCCAGTTGCTTGAATATCAGGTCAGTTGTCCTCTTTGGAACCTGAATGCCCATAATCTTGAGGTGCTCTAGGATATAAATATCAACCCAGCTTACTGGTTAAGAGCCTGGCTGTCCCCCCTCTTACCTTCTAAGCCTCACTTTTTGGCTATCCCTGTGATAGAGACCCTCATTGTGCAATAATACGTTTTTGTAGGTTAGAGGGGCCAGGGCCAGGCTCTCTACCAGATATGCTGGGTCAGTAATTGTGAGTATCAGAGAACTGAGATTCTAGGCACCCAGGGAGCTGAATAAGACCTCGGATCCGACATTGAGCCACCTGGAAATTCCTGCATTGTGGTGCAAGTGATTGCTTTCATTTCAGGTTTGATTTAAAGATGAACTCCAGGCAAACAGCTAAGCACTCAGATTAAATGCATATGTGAAAGCTGTTTTACCTGCCAAAGGATTAGCATTTCTGTCTATCCACTTCTGAGATTCAAGCAGCTCCCCTAGTCTGAATGCTGTTTTATGGGGGATTGCAAGAAGCTGATGCCAAATAGAACTTGTTCACACCAGTGGGTGCGTGTTAATGTGTGCATAACTCACTCCATGGTGTGTTTGCTGTACATATGCACTACAATCCACTGTTTCTTTTTTTACTGTAACGTTGCACTCTATGTGCAGCAGCACATTACAGTGTGCTTTAGTAGGTTGGAATGTGCTGCACATAAATAAAGACATAAGCAAGAATAACAAGAGAAAGGCTGGTATGAAGATAAAGGTAAGAAAGTCATAGAAAAGATCAGTTAGGAATCAGACATTGGCTTCTACAAGGGGGTCGAGAGCAATGGGGCTACTCTTGTGTGTCCACTGAATTGGCAGGCTGGATAGCCAGTGATTAAAGGTAACTGATGAAATTTAATTTATTGTAGAAAGTGCAAAGAAGAGCCATGGGGACCATATTATTGAGCATATTGTGCGATTGTCCATTAGTATACTAGAAAGCATTTCATTGATTTTAAATCTATTCAATTGATTCTTTACCTCCAGGAAAGGTATGCTGTGCTTTTACCAAAAGCTATGACTTGCTAAGCTGCCAAAAATAACAAAGTTAGCTAGTTCTCATTGGATATTTATTCTATTCATTTTGATGTGCAGTAAAGCAAGCCAGGGGTCTCTCCCGGGTTGTTTAGTAGAGTCGAAACACTTTTGACTAATAGATGGCTACAAAATACTCAAGTTCACCAAAAATACATTAAATCACTACTTGTGTTGTAGCTATGAGAACATCTCCTAGGACACATGTGTCAAACACAAGGCCAGCAGGCCGAATCCAGCCCACCAGGCCATTTCATGTGGCCCTTGCACCCACTGTCACTGTAAACGTAGAAGCCTTCTGTTACAAGGACAGCTTTTCTCTCAGTGGCTCTCACAGATCCATGCTTGCCCTGCAGTCACGGTGGGGACATTTAGATGTGGGTGCAGTGCGGGATGGGGAATCACATGGTAAGCTGCACTGTGATCCCCATCTGTTGCCTGGGTGCACAATGATCTCCCTGCAAGTGAGAGAGGTGGAACCCGTAAATATTAGGGTTAAGCCGGGTAGGTGAGATGCAGGGAAGGTTTTGCAGGGCTGTAGAGGGTGATGTGTGCAGAGGTGGGGGATGGAGGAGAGTGGTGAAAAGGTCAAAGCTGAGGAGGAGTGGAAGCGAGATGTGGATTGCCTGTGAAAGAGAGCTGAACCCTGCACACTGTGCATAGCACACCCTAAACCCTGCACTCTGTATGTAGCGCATTCCTGAACCCTGTATTCTGTACTCAGCACATCCCCAAACTCTGCACTCTGTACATAGACAACCCCTGAACCCTAAACTCTGTATTATGTACATACCACATTGCTGAACTGTGCACTCCTAGTATTATCATTGCTTTAGGATCCTCCCACTGTTACTGCAATTTGACCACACCCGTCTTTCAAAGGAGTTTAGCAAGGGGTGCGAGTAGAATTCCTGCACCTATTTTCTGAAAAATACCTGCATACATTTATATAGTCCTAGAGATACAACCGGCAACCATAATGCTAGTGTGACCCACAGTGAAATTGAGTTTAACATCCCTGGCCTAGGAAGTGCAAGCTCAAAGTATAACATAACCCAGTAAAAAAACAAATGAATATACTGCAGTTTACTGGTCTTTAGGTGTGGTGGCTATGTTATTTTTTAGGGATGGTTCACACCAGATGCAGTCCTGTGCGTCTTTATTCTGCACCAAAAAAGTATGAACAGTGTTTAACGTGGATTCCAGTGGCCTGAGCTCACACCAGTGCAATCAACAAAAGTAGAACATGCTAAATTTTTTCCTGTACGGAATGCAGCAAGATGTGCTGAAACACACATGTCCTCAATTGAGATGAAGAAAAAAGGGGAAAAAAATGCACCAGAGCACATCAAAACTGCACATGCAGAAACACACCTGGAAAACAGAAATTGTGGTGCGAACTAGACCTTAAAGTTATTTTTCCTTTTGTTTTCACCTGCCAATTACATACTTTTTGTTGATGTCCACAAACTGCACTGCATCTGTGGAGCAGCAGCCTTGTCGCCCTAGTGCAGAAAGACAGAACATCTCCCCTCTCCTCTTTTCCATAATATATAGAGAAGGTGTTCTGTAGTCCTAAAAGAGAGCTATAAAAACTAGGCGGATCCCTTGAGAGCGTGCACAAAAGGCAATGAGAGGGGCTATTACCACCACGTCCTCGTGGCAGGAGCGGTGGCTGATTATATAAGTTCTTGGCCTTATTTGTTTTATGCTGCAGCTGTTTTGTACTTGAGCATCTTTTGGGCTCCCACGGGTGAGCTTTTTTTTACACAGGGCCTTATTCTATCAGGGACCACTATCCTACCAATATACCAGGCCAAGATGTCTCTCTGCTTCAGAGTAATAACCTAAGGCGCATTAACATTTATTATCTAAGTACAGATTGGTGAAGGTGCACATGTGTGATAATTTCCAGGCACATTGGGTGAACTTTATCCTATGCGGGATTTTTTCCACTTTTTTGGTAAGTGGTTACACTTATTAAGCTCATTGTTGGAATTATTTCGGGTTACACTGAAAATTTTGTGAAGTCAAGTCACAGATTCATATATTGGGACTTTATTTACATAATATGATTGTTATTTATTGATTTACAGTATCACAGGAAGCGCTGCACATCTTGTACTATTTTATGATCATTTTGATATAAAAATGCTAACTGATTAGGCTGGGTTCTGTGCCTGTTCACTCTTCCTCCAGACTCTGGGACCTTGATTTCCAAATGAAATGCTAAATTTTACACAGACAGTGAGTATTTTGGGTAGCCATGTCATCTGCTGGTGGTCCACAGTGTTTTATCAAGTCCAAAGTCAGCGACTTCTACCAGGAAATTCTAGAGCACTTCATCTTCCCTCTGCTGACCAGTTTTTTGGAGATGCTGATTTCATTTTCCAGCAGGACTTGGCACCTGCCCACACTGCCAAAAAGACAAATACCCGGTTTAATGATCATTGTATCACTGTGTTTGATTGACCAGCAAACTCGCCTGACCTAAACCCCATGGAGAATCTGTGGGTTATTGTTGAGAAGATGATGAGAGACACCAGACCCAAGAATGCAGGCAAGCTGAAGGTCGCTATCAAAGCAACCTGGGCTTACATAACACCTCAGCAGTGCCACAGGCTGATTGCCTCTATGCCACGCTGCATTGATGCAGTAATTCATGCAAAAGGAACCCTGACCAAGTATAAGTGCATACTATACTGTACATGGACATACTTTTCAGTAAGCTTACATTCTGTATTAAAAATCCTTTTTTTTTGTTGGTCTTATGTATTTTATTTTCTGAGATACTGAATTTTGGGTTTCCACTAGCTGTAAGCCATAATCATCAAAATGAAAACAAAGAAATGCGCACTCTGTGTGTAACACATCTATATCAAATATATGAGTTTCACTTTTTGAATAGAATTACTGAAATAAATTAACTTTTTGATGATAATCAAATTTTATAAGATGCACCTGTATATGGTTACTGACTACTCAGATATGGAGTAAGAGCCGGTTCACACAGGGGCGACACGTCTTTTGGAGGCAACTTGGACATGACTTGGGCATGACTTGGGGCGACTTACAACACGACTTTAAGTCGCCCGAGCCCAGGCGACTTTTGCCGTAGCCAATCAGAGAATGAGCTTTGAAGGGGGAACTCCACGCTAAATTTAAAAAAAAATGGCATGGGTTCCCCCTCCGAGAGCATACTAGGCCCTTAGGTCTGGTATGGATTCTAAGGGGAACCCCCTACACCGAAAAAATGGCGTGGGGGTCCCCCCAGATCCATACCAGACCCTTATCCGAGCACGCTACCTGGCTGGCCAGGAAAGGGGGTGGGGACGAGCGGCCCCCCACCCCAAAGCACCTTGTCCCCATGTTTATGAAGACAAGGGCCTCTTCCCAACAACCCTGGCCGTTGGTTGTTGGGGTCTGCTGGCAGGGGGCTTATCGGATTCCGGGAGCCCTCTTTAATAAGGGGGCCCCCAGATCCTGGCCCCCCACCCTATGTGAATGAGTATGGGGTACAATGTACCCCTACCGATTCACCTGTGAAAAAAAATGTACAAAAAAAACACAACACACAAGGGTTAAAATAGTTTATTGCACAGCTCCGGGGGTCTTCCGTCTTCGGGGGTCCTCTCGCCGGACTCCTCCTCTATCTTCTGCTAGCTCTTTTACTAGCGGAGGAGCCCGGCTTTCTTCGCCGCCGCCCTCTTCTTCCGACTTCGGGGGTCTTGTCCCCCTCTTTGGTTCTTCTTGCCGGGCCACCGCGCCTTCTTCTAGCTCTTTTACAAGCGGTGGCCCGGTCTTCTGTCGCCGCTGGGACTGTGACATCATAATGGGCGGGGACATCATGCGGTGATGTCCCTATATAAGTCGCCGCACGCCGCGTGTTCTGTCATAGTGAGCGGAGACAGCGACGAGGCAACATCTCCTGAAGAGAAGAATAGAAGACAGCGACAGCGGCAGCGTTTCTTCTTGCCGGGCCACCGCGCCTTCTTCTAGCTCTTTTACAAGCGGTGGCCCGGCAAGAAGAACCGAAGAGGGGGACAAGACCCCCGAAGTCGGAAGAAGAGGGCGGCGGCGAAGAAGAATGCCGGGCTCCTCCGCTAGTAAAAGAGCTAGCAGAAGATTGCGGAGGAGTCCGGCGAGAAGACCCCGGAAGACCCCCGGAGCTGTGCAATAAACTATTTTAACCCTTGTGTGTTGTGTTTTTTTTTGTACATTTTTTTCCGCAGGTGAATGGGTAGGGGTACATTGTACCCCATACTCATTCACATAGGGTGGGGAGCTGGGATCTGGGGGCCCCCTTATTAAGGGGGGCTCCCGGATTCCGATAAGCCCCCCTGCCCGCAGACCTAGACAACCAACGGCCAGGGTTGTCGGGAAGAGGCCCTTGTCCTCATCAACATGGGGACAAGGTGCTTTGGGGTGGGGGGAGCACGGCCCCCCCTTCCCCAAGGCACCCCCCATGTTGAGGGCACGCGGCCTGGTACGGCTCAGGGGGGGTGCGCTTGCTCGTCCCCACCCCCTTTCCTGGCCGGCCGGGTAGCGTGCTCGGATAAGGGTCTGGTATGGATCTGGGGGGACCCCCACGCCATTTTTTCGGCGTAGGGGGTTCCCCTTAGAATCCATACCAGACCTAAGGGCCTGGTATGCTCTCGGAGGGGGAACCCACGCCAAATTTTTTTCATAAACTTGCCGCTTGAGAGCTGATAATTCTGTGAGAGTCGCCTCCGTATAGACGGAGATCCGACTTGTAGGCAACCTCCATTGAAATCAATGGGTACCAGTCGCCTACAAGTCGGATTGAAGTAGTACAGGAACCTTTTCTGAAGGCGGAGCGACTTCAGTAGCGTGCATTAAGACGGCTCTCATTCACTTACATTGATTTTTACATGTTGTCCGACCTGAGGCGACTAGGGGCGACCTGAAGTCAGATCCGAGTCGCCCCTGTGTGAACCAGCTCTTAGGCATCAGGAGCATGTTGCTGGAGTGGAGACACTTTGACAACATCTTACTGACGGGTCACTGTGCTAACTCATCAACTCAGCTTGATGGTGAGAGCGTTGGCTAAGCAGGAGATTGTTAACGCTGTTTTATCTTTATAAAGTTTGGTACACTTTTTTTGAAGAACACTTTTTTTGCACTGGAGCACTTTATACTGTATATTTTTGGAGCACCGGGCACTTTGAAGACACTTGGACATTATATAGTTGATCATGGACTTTTTGATTATTTGATTTGCACATATATGGATGCAGTTATCTATATGAATTTATGAATTTTATATGTATCTGTTTACTCAATTATTTTATGCACTAGTTTGTCATTTGATTTAAGTAAACAGCGCATTTTTTTTTCTCACAGAATGTTAATTTTAATGGGCTACCTAATGCACCAAAAAGGGAATTAGAATTTTTCCAGAATCACAATGTATTTTTGTGCTTATGGAACAAATATAACCCAACACTGTCGTATTTTTATAACAAAAAAAAAAGAAAATAAGAGAAAATCTCCTTTTAGGGTTTTGCATATTCTTTAAAATGGGAAGCATGTTAAGACATTGTACAGTATACATAATTAAGTGAATTTGAGTGAATAAATATTTAGAGATTAAAGACCACATTTTATCCTACAAGGTCACACTATTGCAAATTGGATGTGGATTTCCTCACATCCAATTTGCATGTCAGAAGATTGGATTAGTCTTTATTAGACCTTTTTTATCCACTGTATTTGTTGCTATCATTGGGATATATTTAACCAGTTTAGTATTATTTGTTTTCAATCCTTTACCCACTATTCTGTCATTGCTTATGCATATATTTTAGACTATGGTTGCTAAAACATCAAGGGTCTGAGAGACTTTTTCTCTGGCGAAAAGATTGGCTTGTACCACACCACTAACTCTTCAACCCATAGCATGCAGTAGCATACAATAACGATCCATCCAACTACCTGCCAGAAAAGACCACCATATTTCTGGTTTACCCTTCATGTACCGAAAGAATACTATCTTTCTGTAGTTGAAAAATACATCCACATCTACTCCTGGATGTACTTTTAGGCTGATTACCTTTAAATTAAATCTGTATTGGATATATGGCTGTGTATTACAGTAATTTCTCATTAGAAAAGGTGATCAGTACAAGTGTTTGAGTTTTTTGTGGCTTCCTATTCTGGTTGGCTACCAACCCATAAACAACTTGTTATAAAACAAATGTTTGCACCAATAATATGCTGGGTTCTGCAGTACAGATACATCTAAATATATTTGCTTTAGCACAATATTATTATTATCACAGGTATTTATATAGCGCTGACAATTTATGAAGTGCTCTGCATTTTGCACATTAAAATCAGTCTCTGTCCTCGAAGGGGCTTACAGTCTAAGGCCGCGTACACACGGGCGGATTGTCTGCCCAACTAAGTTCGTCAGACAATCCGACAGACAATCCGTTCAAAATTTGCATGAACGGACTTGACCACACACGATGAGCAGACAGTCCGCTGAAAGCGTGCGTGATGACGTGTACAGCACGTACGACGGGACTAGAAAAACGACGTCCTATACACTGCAATGCAACCTTCCGCCGTGTAAATCCTTTCTGAGCATGCGCCATACTTAGTCCGTCCAACTTGCCTACACACGAGCGGACTGTCCGCTGAAACCAAGTTTGGACAGACAAAACCAAGTTTGAACAGACTGTCTTACGGAAATTCCGTAAGACTTTGTTTGTCAGATTGTCCGCTGAAAAAGTCAGCTGAAGCCCACACACAAGCGGATTGTCCGCTGAAACACGGTTCAGCGGACTAAGTTGGACAGACAATCCGCCCGTGTGTACGCGGCCTCAGGCTCCATTCACACATGAAGTTCTTGACAGACTCCATGGCAGTCTACGTGTGGGTTAACCCTGCCTCCTCTCCAACGCTATAGGACCCCAATCCCATAAATTTGAGCTCACCACTAGAGACTGCGTTCCTTTTTTGTGCTCCTCATTGAACCTTCAAGCAATGTATACACGTTTACGGCTGTCCAATCGATCAAGGTTGGTGCCGGGCATACGTTCTTAGCAGTGTCAAGATAGCCCAGGACCCAGCCATGGGCGGGTGCGTGGCTCCAGGCCTTTGTGTCCAGTGGTGGGGATGGACTCTGTATGCCCAGGCGCGGAGGATCAGCTGGCAAGGTCTGAAGTTTCTGCCATGGCAGCAGTTTATGTATGTGTGCCCCTGTTTTGTTTTCCCTTATGCACCCTGTTTTCTTTTTTTTTTTTTTTTTTTTTTTCCGTGTTGCCTGGAATGCTCCTGTGTTCCAGGGCGCAGTTCACCCTTCCGGGTCGCGGATCCGGTACATTTCCGTGCATGCGCGATCCTCAGACAAAACTGAGGCTTGGTTTTGCGCATGTGCAGTGCGGCCGTTGACTCAGCGGTCGTGCAGGCACTCTACAAGGGCTCGCCATTGAGCAGGAGCAGACCGGATATAGCTGTGACGTCACTACGGTGGGGATATTTAAATCCCTGTGAGCCCCTGTCATGTTGGGGATTACTGTGGGCAGTTTGCGGCAGCTCCTCCAGGCACCAGGCTCTCAGGTTAAGGTAAGATCCAGGCTGGGGCTATGGTGCAGAGGGGGGGGGGAATGGCTCTTAAAAGGGAAGCAGCAATGCTATTTGTACCTTTTTCTCCTAGGACATGTCGGTGTTCCTACAAGGCTGCAGGATAGTCACAAATTCATCTGCCAGAGTGCCATGGACAGGTCACCGCCTCCGTGTGGCCAGCCCTCACACTCTAGGTACATGGGGTGTGAGAAGGGGGGCCAGACCCTCGATTGAATGGACATATCCCCTAATGTCATGCTTTCTACCACATCTAGGACCCATCGGCAGAAGAGATGTTCCCATTCCACCTCCAGACACCGCACCCACCGCCAGGACAGTTGCTCTGATCGCAGAGCCTGCTGGGGGTGTCAGACACGAGTGCCGGAGGGAAAATCATTGTGTGATCCATGTTATGCCCGGGCGGTCAAGGAGAAAGAGATGGAAAACCAACAGCTGGAATCTCTTGTTAAGCGTGTGGTGCAGCAATCCCTCAAGGAATGGGGTACAACTCACATGTGGAGCCAGTCGACCACTCTATCTGGCTCCCTGGCTGATGAGGCCCAGAAGGATCCGGGCCCATCTGTCAGGGCTGGCTTTAGCCCTTCCTTCTTTGGGCTGGCTGCTCAGCTGTTGGCTAATTGCCAGCTCTCATTTCTCTCCACAGTCACCCAGCTGTTCCTGTCTGGGCTGGCTGCTCAGCTGTCAGCTAATTGCCAGCTCCCATCTCTCTCCACAGTCACCAGCTGTTCCTTATCCAGCTCGCCTGACCTGCCTACTTATAGCTGTCCAGCTCACTTCATATCTGCCTTCGCCTTGATCACATCACAAGAAACCATCTCCTGCGGTTCTGTTCAAAGACTGGATTGCTGACACCCTTCTGGCTCCTTATTATGCTTGCTGTTGCTCTACTTGGATCCCTAACTTCTGGCCTGGCTGATTACCTGATCTGGTTATTGAACTCTGGCTATGCTTTGAGTACACTTTCTCTATTTACCTTTTTATTTTTATTTAATAAAAAAGTGTGATTTAATTGTACTTCTGTCTTGGTCTGATTCATGGTTTCTGACAGTAGGCAAAGGCCAATATTTTTTCCAGATTGGATGAGCAAGATCACCGCATGGATCAGTTTGCCTTGGCATTACAAACGCTCCTGAGTCGCACGGGTCACCTGGCATCCCCCACTGTGGCTGCTCCGGTACAAGCTGAGTCACAGGCCATCCCTGCTGCTGCGCCAGTCTCTGTGCAGGCTACCGCCTCGAGTACTACCTCTATAAGGGGTATGTCTGGTTCCGCTCCGCTTCCCCAGCAATTTGGGGGCGATCCAGTTCAATGCAGAGGGTTTCTCAATCAGGTTGAGATATACTTCGAGATGCTGCCCCAGGCGTTTCCCACAAACAGAAGCAAAGTAGGTTTCGTGATATCTTTTCTTTCTGAGAGAGCCTTGGCCTGGGCTAACCCTCTATGGGAGACGCAAAAATCTGTTGTCTTAAGTTAACCTGAGTTTGGGGCCTCATGTCTATCAAACAGAGTATGAGAACTGTTGCCGACTACGCCATTGAGGCTGCTTTTTCTCATGGTCTCTCGGATTCCATCAAGGATGAGATAGCAGCCCGAGATATACCCACTGAGCTGGAGAGCTTGATCTCGTTTGCCATCCTCATTGACTCCAGACTCTTTCTCTTTCTCTTAGACTCAAAGACTTTCTCTTAAGGAGCGCTTGCGGAAGCCTCCTGTATGTTTGCCTCTGAGCTTTGTAGTCCCACCCACGCCTCCCTCACCTCTCATGCCTCCTGGTACCGAGTCGGTCAGTGAAGAGGAACCCATGCACCTGGGCTTCACGGGTCTCTCTGCAGATGGGAGAGCCTTTGGGAGGAGGGAGAGAAACAAATGCAGCATCAATGAACAGTCCTGCAGCCCCAGAGTCGATTAGAGCCGGTATCTCGATGGACGACTTAGCCCAAGAAAGGGTGACCGAAAACAGGGGCTTATCCTTCTGGATAAATGAGGACGAAACAACGCCACCTAAGGTCTGTCCATGACAGGACCCTCAAGGTTTGGGCGTTCCCGGAACAGGTAGGACAAGACTTCAAAGGGGTACGGTCCGAAGGGTCTCATCCTCGGATGTACATGCCCCTGTCCTCCTCTGCGAGTTCCATAGACGTTTTCCCCTCAAGCCCGGTGGCCCTCCTAGGGAGAGGGGTCATTGAGGAGGGGGTACTGTCGGGGCTGGCTTAGCCCATCGTTCTCTGGGCTGGCTGCTCAGCTGTCAGCTAATTGCCAGCTCCCATCTCTCTCCACAGTTACCAGCTGTTCCTTATCCAGCTCGTCTGACCTGCCTACTTAAAGCTGTCCAGCTCACTTCATATCTGCCTTCTCCTTGGTCACATCACAAGAAACCATCTCCTGTGGTTCTGGTTAAAGACTGGCTTGCTGACATCCCTTCTGGCTCCTTATCCTGCTTGCTGTTGCTCCACTTGGATCCCTGACTTCTGGCCTGGCTGATTACCCGATCTGGTTATTGAACTCTGGACCGGCTGATTACTCAATCCAGTTACTGGACTCTGGCTATGCTTTGACTACACTTACTCTATTTACCTTTTTATTTTTTTATTAATAAACAAGTGTGATTTAATTGTACCTCTGTCTCGGTCTGGTTCATGGTTTCTGACACCATCCTAGCCTTATGATGCTTCTCCTGGGTCTTCGGACAACGAGTTGGAAGGAGACAAATTTGTCAGAGGCTTCTACTTCACCTTTGTTTCCCCACTAATTAAGGCGGTCAAAGAGGCCCTCAAGTGGGTAGATCCTTCCACTCCCCCGACTAAGCAAAGGAAGTTATTTAAACACCTGGGGAAGGAATGTTCCAATTTCACGCTCCTTTCTGAATTGAAGGACATCATTGATGAGGAGTGGAGCAAGGAAGATAAGACGGTTTCTATGTCAAGTAAAACCTCCAGATTATACCCCTTCAAGGCAGAGGAAGAAAAAACTAGAAAATGCTCCTCTCGTTGACGCAGCACTGATTCGACTGGCCAAACACGTCACTCTTCCCGTGGAGGACACTGTATCCTTCAAGGACAGGCTTGAGAGGAGAATAGACCAAGAGCTAAAGAGGATTTACGGACTAGCCAGTATGGCTTGCAAAACCCACCTTGGTCCTCACGGCCATGTCCAAGACAATGGAGGCCTAGACAGAGACTGCGGACTCCGTGCTCAGGGTAGTCTGTTGAGGGGAGGCTCAACAGTCCAGGAATTGAAGCTGGCAGTGGCCTTCCTGAGGGAGGCTTCGATCAACCTTATCTGCCTGCTGGCACAGACTATGCTGTCCTCGGTCACGGCTAAGCGGGCCTTATGGTTACGCCCTTGCCTCGTCATTCCAGCATCCAAACCAGCCTGGTGTGGGATCCCCTTTGAGGGGCCCTCGTTGTTCGGCAACAGGCTGGACAGTGCCATAGCCCGGGCCATGGGTAGGAAATCGGGCTTCCTGCCCCGGGATAGGCATCTGCTCGGGCAGAAGAGGCCCATCCTCAGAAGACGCAGTACGCAGTGGTCAAGAGAGGTACGCTCTTATAGGCCCGGCCAAGACTTGAGAAGGAATTGGGGCAAAGGGCAGGCATCCTTCCAAAAGCCTGCTAAAAGCCAGGTGTTCAGTGGACATGAGACGGCTAAGCCGTTTTGAGGTTGGGTCCGCCCAGGCGAGTACTCCTTCCCTCAGATTTATTTCTACCCTGCTACCACGGTCAGAAGAAAAGAAGCAGGTGTTACTGTCCTACGGGGATTTGCTGTTAGCACAGGGAGCAGTGGTGCCTGTCCCGAAAGGCGAAGAGTTCCACGGGGTACACTCCCCTCTCTTCTTGGTGCAAAACAAAAACGGTTCATGGCACCCCATGATAGACATAACTTACAAAAGACGAAAGATTCAAAATGGAGACTGTCTCAGGGGTGGGCTGGCAACTCATGGGGCCCCCGGGCAATAGAATATTATGGGGCCCCCAGGCTTACAGGTAGCTGCCATTCCAGTAGTAAGTAACAAACAAAACATATAGCGTACAGCAGTCAGGATGAGCGCCATACTCACATCAGAGTCCCCCCTTACATCAAAATCCTAACATTTTCCCTATACATCAGTCTGCAGAGTCCCACCCTATGGCAGAGCCTCCCCCCCCAGTGTGCCACCCTATGTCAGAGCCTCTCCAGTGTGCCACCCTCTGACAGAGCCCCCCCCATAGTGTGACCTTCTATCGGTGTCCCCTTTCACACACCTTTGCTCCTTAGTGCTTGGTGTGGCAGGCAGCTGGCAGGAAAAGGCCTTTAAATTAGAAAAAAAAAATCCACTTGTTGCATGCTCTGAACTGCGCAAGTTAGTCTTAGAGTCAGTGGAATAGTGAACTGCTGTGGTTGGCCTTAGATCTGGCAGTGGGGCATGTGAATAAAAGCCATGCTTGTTGATGTGTGTCATGATATCACTGCACAGGTGTGTGCCCAGACCTGCCCTGCTGCCTGAGGCCCAGCTCAGCAGTGCACCATTCAGCTGCCTCCAAATGGCAACAAGTGGATTTTTCACGGGAATGGGATTGTTAGATCAACTTCTGTTTAGCAGCAGTAGGCACACATGGATCATACAGTATATACACACACAGTATACATATATACACATGGACATAGACAGATAGTATACATATATACACATAGACACACACACAGTATACATATATACACATAGACACACACACAGTATACATATATGCACATAGACACACACAGTATACATACACACAGTATACATATATACACAGACACACACACACAGTATACATATATACAAATAGACACACACACACACACGCACTATATATATATATGTATATATATATATATATATATATATATATATATATATATATATATATATATATATATACACACAGACACACACCAGCACTTTTCACCCAAAAATCAGCCTGATTAAACACACTGTTGCCCCATCTCCTGACATGCTGGGACTTGTAGTGACCCAGCAGCTCACAGACACATTAGGTGGTAATGAGGGAGTGCAGGGGACTATGCCTGTGTACTGGTGGGCAGGTAATGAGTAGGCAGGGTAGTAAAGATTGGGGGAGAAGTTCAGAACATGTCCTTCCTCCAGAAGCATGGCACTTCTCACACAGAAACTAGATCTAACAGCTTCAGAGACAGGAGGAGCCCTGCTAGAACAAAAACACATCCTCCCCCTCCCTCTTGCTCACCAGAGTAAGCCACTGACAAAAATACACTCAGTTCAGCTCAGCAAGCTTACCTTCCAGCAGGTTGCAGTCCGCTCCACGTTGCAGGCTCTGTCCCCTCCTCCCTCTCCTCCAGCAGTCCACATCTCCTGCTCTGAAATCAAATGAGCCACGGTGGGGAAGGGGGCGTGCACACTGTGTTCCTATTGGCTGAGGAGTCAAGTGAAGAGGCGGGGCAGCTATAGCCTTGGGATTTTCACAGCAAAGTTATGTCGACAAGGGACATTTCAGGGACAGATGTAAAAAAAACACAGATTTATACATACTGTCCCTGGTTTTACTGAGGCTGGCCACTCTGATGGGGCCCCCTAGTGGCTTTGGCACTGCCCGAGAGCCCGAATGGTCAGTCCGTCCCTGCTCTGTCTACCATCCAGCAAACCATGCAGCCAGGCGATTGGCTAATCTCAATTGACTTAAAAGATGCCTATTTTCAATTGGCTGTGGCAGAAGAATTCCGCCGATACCTCCGGCTCAGGGTCGGGCATGAACACCTACAGTTCACCTGCCTCCCTTTTCCAAAGTTCTTCTGGCCATGGTGGTCCTCATCAGAACAAAAGTAATACGCTTGTACCACTATCTCGACAACCCCCTGCTACATTCCCAAGCAAGCAGCTGCTGGTCCACAGGGAGCAGATTATCACCACACTACTCGAATTCAGTTGACTCCTAAACCTGGAGAAAAGCCATCTGGAACCAGTCTAACGCCTGATATATTTAGGAGCCTAGTTCGACACAGTGGAAAGTATCCTCTCTCTCCCAGTGGAGAAGATCCCAGTCATTTGAAAGAGAATTTCATGGGTCTTAAGCTCCTCACACCTGAGGGCCTCACAGTGCCTAAAAATTGTCGGCACAATGGTCTCTGCGATCCCTATGGTCAAGTGGTCTCTGTGGAGGCTACGCCCTTTCCAGACAGGGTTTCTCCAGCAATGGAACTCAGGGGATGCCAATCAAACCATTCACATAACATCAGTGATGAGGAACAGTCTCTTTTGTTGGCTCCAGCGCACAAAATCTGCTCACCTGCTGCCACTCTATTTCCCCCGTCTCATGGGTCACGGTCACGACCGATGCCAGCGATGCTAGATGGGGAGCCCTCTGCAGGTCAGAACTAGCACAAGGCAGGTGGGATGCTCATCTTCACAACCTAGGCCAAACATCCTGGAGCTACGGGCAGCCTGGTGTGCCCTCCAATCTTTCACTCATCTCCTCAAAGGGGAATCAGTTTTATTGAGAATGGACAACACCGCAGCGGTCTCCTATGTGAAGAGACAAGGGGGCACTTGGAGCTCCACCTTGTTCCAAGAAGTCAAGCCCATCATGTCCTGGGCTCAGAAAAACCTGGCCAATATTTCAGGGGTCTTCATCTCCGGAGTCCAGAACGTCCAAGCGGACTTCCTGTCTCACACACAGTTAGACAACGAGTGGTCCCTTCATATGCAGACGTTCAAATGGATCCTGTCCTTGGGAGTCAATCCGGAAGTAGATCTATTTGCATCCCCCTGCAACTTCAAGATCAAGAAGTATTTGTCAGAAACCATGAATCAGACTGAGACAGAAGTACAGTTAAATCACGCTTGTTTAATAATAATAAAAAGGTAAACAGAGTAAAAGTAATGAAAACATAGCCAGAGTTCAGGAACCGGAACGGATAGTCAGACAAGCCAAAAAGTCAGGGAGCCAGAGATGAGCGTAGTAGAACAGCAAGCAGGATCTGGAGCCAGATGGAATATCAGCCAAGGAAGTCTTTAACGGGAACACAGGAGAGTCTCTAGAGATGTAACCAAGGCGATGGCAGAGATCATCTGGGCTGAATGGTTTAAGTGAGCAGGATATCATCAACAGGTGAGTCACTGTGGAGAGAAAGAAGCTGGCAATTAGCCGACAGCTGAGCAGCCAGCTTTGATACGGAAGGGACCAGCCCTTACACTATTACATTCAGGGCTGTTGCAGCCAGGCCTTCGGAATAGATGCCCTTACAGATTGGTGGAGCTTCAACAGGGCATACGCTTTTCCTCCACTCCTAGTCAGTCATCCACAGGTTTTTTTCAGAGACTCCGAGCAGAAGTGGTCGATCTGGTGGTGATAGCACCTTACTGACCAAACAGGCCATGGTTTCCCCTCTTGACCCAGCTCAGCTTCTGGGACCCAGTGCCTCTCCCTCTCAGGCCAGACCTTCTTTCTCAGGGGGCAGTCTTGCACCCTTGCCCAGTGTTACTGAGACTGATGGTCTGGTTCTTGAGAGGGAGCAGCTTGAATCTCTCGGGTGCGTGTCAAGAGTGATTTCCACCCTCGTGAGCTTGAGAAAGACGTGCACGAATAAAATCTATGGGAGAATATGGGCCAAGTTTGTCGAATTCTCATCCTCTACAGGCAGATCGTTCAGAGATTCAGAAATCCAAGATGTTCTTGGCTTCCTTCAATCTGGCCTAGATCTGTCTCTATCCATCAGCTCTCTCAGGGTCCAAGTCTCAGCCTCTCCGAAACATCATGGGCCGTTCACCCTCGAATCCAGAATTTTTTTCCATGGGGCGGCAAGACTCAGGCCCCAAAGAAGGCCAAGATTCACAAGAGCTTTTCCTTGTTCTCGACTCACTGTCTGGACTCAGTACCTCAGGATCTGCTCTGCTTTCTCTCAAAGAACTTTCTGCAAAAGTTGCTTTCCTAGTAGCCGTCACTTTGGCCAAGCAGGTTTCTGAAGATCGAATCCTTGGGGCATGCAGAACCATTCCTGACTTTCTTTCCCAAACGGGTGGTCCTCATCTCTATGCTCGTCTAAAACCCGAAAGTTACTTCAGTGTTCCATGAGAACCAAGAAATTGTCCTACCTACATTCAGGGCCCGGGGTCCACTGAAGTTCACCCTCTGAATGTAGTCGAAATACTGAAGGAATACCTGCAAGCTACGTCCTCCTTTAGACACTCTGACTACCTGTTTATCTTGCACTCCAGCAATAACAGAGGGAAGTGAGCTTCAACCAGAGCAATTGCAGCCTGGATCGTCCAATCCATCCAGCAGGCTTATAGGGCTAAGGGCTTGGCTACTCCAGAGGTGATGACGGCACATTCCACCAGGGGTATGTTGGCTTCGTGGGCAGCAGCCCGGCGTGTGGCTCCAGACATCATCTGCAAGGCGGCCTCATGGGCCTCCATGAATACCTTTATGTCACATTACTGCATAGAACCTGCTTCTCTATCTTCTGTAAACTTTGGTTTAAGAATCCTGTCGATTGATGGGCCAAATTAAATTTCTTTTGATCAGCATACCCACCCATGTGGTCTGGCTAGTTATTTCCTACATGTAGACTGCCATTGAGTCTGTCAGGAAAACAGAAAATTTATTATTGAATACTTACGGTAGTTTACCTTTCCTGATGGACTCCATGGCAGAAGGAGTTCTCACTCATCAATCAAGAGTTGGCTAGTTGCGGAACGCAGTCTCCAGCGGTGAGCTCAAATTTATGGGAGTGGGGTCCTATAGCATTGGAGAGGAGGTGGGGTTAACCCACACGTAGCCTGCCATGGATTCCATCAGGAAAGGAAAATTACAGTATTTGATAATACAATTTGAGTTTTCTGGGAGCTTGGGCTTGGCCCAAAAACTCCCCTCTATGTTATCCTATGAGTCCAAGTGGACGTTTTTGGACGTTTATCAGCAGTGGAGTTTATAGGCTGTTGTCTGAACGCTCTAAAATCACATTCAGGAGCTGTTTTTCTGACCACAAAAATACGCTTAAAAACCTTAAACGCGCATAAACGTTGATAAACACTCAAAAACGTGGCTCATCAGCTTTTTTGATCCATTGAAAAAAATGTAAAAAATGTTCTTAAAAAAAAAACGCTAACGCTAATAAACGCTAAAAATGCAAAACATTAAATGTTGAAAGACACATCTCACATGCACACAAATATTAGGGTCATTTTAAAGAGGAGCCTGTTAACCCACTGGCATGTCTTTGGTGTGTGGAAGAAAACCCACCAAATGACAAGGAGAAACATGCAAACTCCATGCAGCTAGTGTCCTAGTTGGAAGTCAGAAGACTTTAGTACTGCAATATGTTTGTTTTTTTCTTCAGTAGGTACAACCAGTATATACAGACTGGTCTTTGGGAGTTTTTGCCACTTCATGATATATTCTTTAGTATTAAAAGCATGTCATCCGACCATTTAGTGACAGAACACACACATTTTGTTCATTGTATTAGCTTTTGTCATGGTCTCCAATACACAACAAATGGAAGGAGTGTTCCAGCTGTCATTTCTTATGAAAATGTGTTGACAGTAAATATGCATTGCAGCTCAGGCTATGTTATTAATGAGAGATCATTTATTTTGCATTATGATAAGCTCACCTTTTTAACATGTTTTTCTTGATATTTCTTACTTGGGCAATAAAGATACAGCTGTGTGAGAATTGATTCATCAGGACAGAAAATCTTTTGATATCAGTGGCCACATTGACCTCTGTGCAATCCCTGTCATCGAGGTTATTGGTAATTTTTATACACACTCATTCAGCTAGTTTATTAAGTGATTGCCTTTGCACATTTTGACATGGCTATGTAAAAAGTAAACACTGATTAAATAAGCACATTTCAGGAACAGTGTGCATATGCCCCTTATCCCTCCTTTTTGATGTTGGATTGAATAGGGTAAGTCCTTTTTAATAACTAAACAAGCTATTTACAACTATAGAGACATGTTGCCTACAATACTGTACATACTTGAATCTGAACCATTAAAAACAAACTCCAGCCAACACTTTAATACTTTCTAATAGTGCAGGTACAGTTTGGAACCTGTGTCAGGTACTTATTGCAAAATCTCCACTGGTCACCACATTCTTTCATCTGGTGATCTGTTATCAGCATAAAATAAGGGTCAGTCCATAGTTTGGTAAACCTTTTTTTTCAAGACAGAGACAGCCTCTTTAAGCAAAAAAGCAGTTCACATACATTTGCAAGAAGGAAAAATTTGCATTTATTTTTTTGTTTGCAAATGCGCGTGCAATGCATTGCATCTGCGACCAGCAGGTGTAATGTCAGGCTCCTGCAGACTTTCTCCATCTCTCTGTCCCTACCAAGGTAGGGACTCT
The DNA here is from genome assembly GCF_037356315.1 of Lithobates pipiens. Classification (NCBI taxonomy): domain Eukaryota; kingdom Metazoa; phylum Chordata; class Amphibia; order Anura; family Ranidae; genus Lithobates; species Lithobates pipiens. The sequence goes on along the minus strand of NW_027507789.1, from coordinate 156,955,455 downwards.
CAGTCAGAGGGCCGAAGGGAGTGTCAGTGGACTATGAGGGCAGTAATCAATGCATTCATGCTCCATTAAGAACTACAAGTCTGTCTATGTAGTGAATGAATAACTTTGCTGAGCTGGTGGAGCCCCACACAACAGCACAAATTTTGTTCTGGGCAAAGAACTCCCTGGTTGGGGGGGGGGGGTCTTCTTTGGACCATGTCACACCTTAAATATGGGTGTAACTTGCTGCAAAATGTGAAGTTAATCTTTAAGCACAATGCTACCAGTTTTGGGGACAGTAACTATACTGTTTATTCCCAAAAGGCAGTAATGTGCACTATATGATTATCAGTATATGTCTGGGACAGATTTGAGTCTAGAACAGGGTTCCATGGGGTTCCTCCAAAGGTTTCCAGCAGTAAATAGTGAGGAGCAATGAATGATTTCTAACTCTGAGTAACCACTAAAGCCTCGTTCACATGGGGCAATTCTATGCTTGACCCATACAAGGACGTGTTATGGGCATGCACAGGTGTTGTATGCATCCCCGTGCCGGTGTCTCATAATTGTCTTTTGGGACACATGGTTGCAGGGACAAAGCTACTGTGTGCCAATGACATGTGGGTCCCCAAACACATAGGATGAGTTTGGGGACCAGGATGAGTTTGGGGATATAGTGGCTGTGTCCATGCGTACAGCTCGTGGTAGATTTGGTGAGCATAGAAGATTCATTGAAAAGGGTGACGTGGAGCACAGTGTATCCAGACACTTCACTCTCAAACACAATAAATCCACCAAGTTATGGGTTATAGAGTGCCAGGTCACCTGAGACCAGGTGACAGATGCACTCTGTATGAGTCGTAGGTGCACCGCTAAGGTAGTGGACCTTAGAACTGACTGCTGCGGATTGTACCCAGGGAGATTCAGGATGCAGGTCTACTGGATCACTAACACAGATCCCAGTGGGAGCTAGGGCATAGGTTCCCCAGGCCACAGAGTCTAAGAGCCAGCAGGTGTTCACCAGAGCCTCCAGTGGTGAGGATGGACTTCGCTGCAGTCTGGCTCCAGGTCACGGCCCCTAGGGTCTCACAGCTTACGCTCATGGTAGACAACAGGAGAAGGAAACAGAAGGCTGGAACAACAAGGATAGTAAAGGGATAAGGCAGAGGTCAGGGCAACTAGCAGACAGGAACAACAGAGTACACACCAAAGGTTCAGGGTCACAGGCAGACAGGGATGGTCAGGGACAAGCCAAAAGGTCAAGGTCACCATCAGACAGGAATCGTCGAGAACATGCCAAGGTCGGTAACAGAGACAAACATAGAGAACACGGCAAGCAGGAAACAGGAAGCCAAACACACAGTGAATACACAATGGTTGATCAGCACCGCTGGCTTGCAGTGCACAGGTTAATATAGGGTTCCCTGATAGGGCCTGGGGTGGGGCCATGCTTAGAGGAGAGGTTATAAAAACCACCAGGTGGAAGTGGCTGGCCTCTTAGTCTGAGCGCATGAGGAGAGGTAAGCAAACAGAGGAAGATTACTACATAACCATGACATAGTCTATCCCTCCTTTTCCTTCTTTTGGCGAAAGATTCTAACAGCTATACAAACGTGAGACTTTTTGGATTTTTACTCTCAACACTCTCACTCCATAAGGTTTGAATGAGGAATTGGAGGTTCATACGATCATATAGTGTGACTGACCATCCCTTCATGATTTTTACTATTTAGTGTTATGCTGCAATTTACCCAACTGACCTGTATATTCATTGCATATCTCCTTGAATAAATGGTCCAGCATCAGCACACTTATATGTAGTCAGATACAGATATTGTATGTATCCAGATACTGGTATAAAAGACTACCTCCTCCCACGATTGGGCTTACTTGAAAAAGGAGGCATGTCCTCTGAAACGCATTGTGCACGCCCCATTTTCACCCTCAATGGTTGTTGCTGCTTTGATCCAGTTAGACTGCAGATGCTGCCTGCCCCTTCTGGCAGTCCTGGAGCCTGTACATGACAGCTATTTGTGCTGGCTGGCTGTGCTGCTCTTCACCATCTTCACAGTTTTTTAGCCCTTCCCTTACCCATTTATTAAATGATATATGCTCATATTGATCTTTGCACTGTGGCCACTTTTGTTTTCCCCATGTGAATGAGGCCTAGTATCAACTATCTTTTTAGCTTTCTGTAAAGGGGGCAGTCTTCTCACTGATCGACAATGTAAGTTTAATTCTCCCATCGACCTTTAATATAAGCGTCCAACAGTGACTCTTCCTGCTGAGCCATCTGAGATGCTGGAGAGCTCCCTGTCTGATCCTTTGGACTTTCTTGCCTTGTCCCTTGTTACTGGTGAACCTTGAACTCTTTGCTTCTCTTATGAACTTCCTGATTTAAGCCATGTCTTTGCACTTCCTGTTTGTAAGGATCATTGTGCTCCCATCTGCTGATATCTTGCTCCATTGCGTACCTGCGGCTGTCCTTATCTCCACTGCCACTCCTTAGGCCTGCTCCTTGACTACGCTTCAACTTGATCCCAACCTGCTACTATTTATTAACAACCTTTTGGCTAGTTTACTGACTATACTGCTTGATCCCTACCTGCTATATCTGCTACTGTACCCTGGCTTGCTCACCTCCGGTAGATCCTGAGGAGCGTGACTTGGTACTAACATGCAGCAAAACCCATATCCACCATAAGGAGCTCTGATGAATACAGGTTAGTTCTTAGACCCCATACTTTGTGTGAGCCCACATCAGCCGCCAGGGTGACCTGGTTGTTTACTCCCAGTATACTTATTCTTGGAGTCTATCTACTGCTTTAACTTCTTCTCTGAGCCTGACCCCTGACCATGACACTAAGGAGTTGCTTTACTAAAACTAGAGAGTGCAAAATCTGGTGCAGCTGTGCATGGTAGCCAATTGGCTTCTAACTTCAGTTTTTTCATATAAGCTTTGACAAAAAACCTGGAAGCTGCACCAGATTTTGCACTTTCCAGTACTGGTAAATCAACCACTAAGTGTGTATAGTGTAGAGGTCAAAAATGTACAACAGGCCATTTTATAAAGTGCAACCAAAACGACCCCATATTTATAGTACAAATCATCCCCCTCCTGCCGCCCCAAAGCCTATATTCCCCTAAAATCTTCCCCTAAATCCCCCTCTCAGCCTACCCCCTCAGTACAGATCCCCTCAGCACAAACTCCTCAGTACAGACTCTTCTCCCGGCACAGACTGACCCCCCCACCCACCAGCACAAGCCCCTCTATAGAGACTCCCCTCCCTCAGCACAGACGGACCCCTCCCCCCAAGCCCCGACCCCCCCCCCAACACAGACTGATCACCACCCTCCTCAGCACAGACCCCTCAACCCAGACTGACCCCTCCCCTCAAGCACTCACCCCCCCCCCCCCAACACAGACTGACCCCTCCCCAGCACAGACCCCTCAGTACAGATAGACCCTTCCAGCATAAACCCCTCAGCATAGTTCCCCCCATCCCCCCCAGCACATACCACTCGCCTAAAAAATAAAGAAAGAAGCCCCTCCTTCACATATGCTTTTCCCTCTGAAGAGCAATCTGAACAGAGAATTTGACAGGTGGTAGGAGGTGTTGTATCATAGTAGAATATCTTACTCTGTGCTTTGCTGTGACTCTGCACTCAGTGGGACGTTTTTTGTTACACAGTATTGTGATGGAAGAGATAGCTGCGCAGCACTGTGCAACACACAAAAAAAAAAAATGCGGCACCCCCCACCCACTTATTACGCCTCACCATATGCCACATTTCCTCCACTCACCAATGATATGAAAATTCAAGGAAGAATCAAAGTTACCACCATACTGAACCTGATTGATGTACCTACAGTAGATCTTGTTACTTAAAGTAGTTGTTAACCCATTTCTATAACTTTATATAAGCCCCTCTGTGTCCTAATAACAAGTGCTCCTGTCTGTGTTTTATTTAAAAAATGCCTCCTTTACTGTATTTCACAGCGTTTCCTAGCAATCACATCACTGGCCGACTCTCTCCTTGGCCCGGTTGACAGATGCAGTGCGTGGGGCTGAGATTCCCCTGCGGATGTCAGCCTGGACACGAGGAGAGAGCGAGCCAGCCGGTCACATGTACTCTGAAATATGGTAAAGGAGGCAATTTTTTTTATAATGGACACAGACAGGAGCACTTGTTATTAGGACACAGAGGGGCTTATATAAAGTTTTAACAGTTATGAGAGCAGCAGAAGCAGAGGTGGCGGGCACTGACACAGGGGCATACAGGCAGGGATGGGGGGGTGATAGGAGCACACAGGAGGATAGGAGGGCTGCAGATGAGGGAAGCACGTAAACTGACTACGGCATCAGGGCTCAGTAGCTATGATATATCGTGGTCAGTTTACATAAGGGAGAGTAGAAACTGTCAGGATCAGCCAGGTCTTACAAGGAGGCAAATTATACAGCAAGTACCGTGCTGTATAAAATGCTTTAAAGGGACAGTATCATTTTTTAACATTTTTTGGGGGGGTTAACAAATGCTTTAATAAAATAATGCTTCACTACATCCAAAACCAAGATAAGGTCTATAATACCATACCCGACCTTCAAAGAGATGTATGCGTATATACATGCAAAATATGCGTGAAAACATTTAATCTAGGTGCTGTCCACTATCTCTCATTATGTGTTCTAACATTTGACTGCAACTGTATGTGACCCATACTCAGTTGTGCCTACTTTCTCTTTTGAAATCAATAAAGAATTTTTTAGAATAAAAAAATTATAAAAAAAAGAAAGAAAACTTTCTCTGTAAAGACTACCTTCTTGGAACCATCAATAATGCCTTCCAGCTAAAATTAGAGGTGGTGTGCTGCGCCCAATGTCTGTATATGTGCCCGTTTCTTTATGGGGTCTTTCTTTTCTTCCCACAAACATTGAGCTCAGAGTTGTGTAAATATGTAATGGTGCCCTTTGTTTATAAGTACATTGCTGAGCTTACGCTGTTGAGGTTGATGGCTGTAATCATCCTTGTTGCTGTCTGTTTCATCAGACTAATAGCAGAAAGATCAGAGCCGCGGGAGTTCAGGCAAAGGTTATCTTTCCCAGGTAGCACCTCGCCCCAGCAGAATTAGATTTTTTACTCTATTAGATTAATGAAATTTCGATGAGCTGGCTGCCCCCTGAAGCTTTGTTAGGGAAACAAATGGTGATACTAGAGTGTGTCGGTAGTGAGTTTCAAGAAGGTGTATACGTCCCTAGAACAATCCACATTGATCTCCATTTAAGCCACACATTGGATTTTTACGTAGCTTTAATTGATTGATTGGGACATTTTTTGCTTTTGTAGCATGAAATTCTTGTATCTAGAACTTATTCACCTAAATGTTTAAGACTTGGTTTGATGTAAAAAAGCTGTTTGATCAGCATTTTATAACCGTGCTGAATGGCTACAAGCAAAGGCATATGTTGGCTTTTTATTATGGATATTTGTTTTTAGGAATAATCTACTGAATGTAGTAGATTTAAAACTTCAGATTTACAAGGTTCAAAGTTATGTCGGTCTTCTAAATGATTATTCTTTTTCCATCTTGATTACTGCTATGTTGACCCGTAGTAAAAAAAAAGTCTAGCTTTTTATGTGTATTATGTTTTGCAAGTGCTGTACACCATTAACTGTCATGGTAGATGCTGCACAACATACCTCGGTATAAGTAGTAATAAATCCCTATATTTGTTAACTTATTAGGTGCCCTTTTAATTTAGAATTTTGCAATAATGGGCCCCTAACAGCCCTCTAAATCAGACATGGCAATCAATCAAATGGGATGGGGGCTAGACTTGCAAAACACTGTTTTTGCACCAGGGCCTTTTAGAACTTTTGGATTAGAGAAGACTGATAGAACGGATACGTAGGTTCTAATATAATGGGGCAACAACACTTTAGGTTTCCCATGTGATAAAAAAAAAAATCTCCACTGTTCTGGTCAATGTTTAATTTCAGTCATCAAGCAACCCTGACATTTGAGATAGCTGTTTATTCATGGATTAAAACTGAACTCTGTGCTTGCCTTCAGTCTTGTGCCTGCCCCTTGTATTGTTTCTATTTCAGTTCTTTCATTTTTTGAGACTTGGCTTTACATGTGGGTTTTACCTAAGGTGGTTTGCATGAAAATGCAGAGTGCCTAGGAATGGTCATTCCTCCAGACTGACATCCACCCATGAGGGCATTTTGATATTTACAAAACTCATCCCAATTGCCAGCACAATGCTTGCATCAGGCCTGGGGGCTCTTAAGAAAAGTACTGGGGCAGGGTTCTGGAATGTTTTCAGGAAACTATGTACAGCACTATCTCTCACCAGCCATGATTTGTCCTCTTGCACAGAGAAGCTCAGAGACTCAGTGATGATGTGTCTAAAATAACGGACACACAAGATGGCTTGGGAACGAGCACACATGAGTGCCTCTATAGCAAGTGGCTTGCTTGCTATGGGGACACTCGTCTGGGAGGAGGGGACAGGAGCACTGGCGATGGACGCTAGAAGAGGAGGATGGGGGCTGCTCTGTGCAAAACTATTGCACTGTGCAGGTAAGTATGACAAGTTAGTTTTTTATTTTTCCAAAAAATAAAAAAAGTTTTCTTTTAGAATCACTTTAATTTTTTTTTTTACAATAGAGTGATGTGTGTGGATTGAATGGATGGTGCTGATGAGTACATATGTTAGACACCGGTGTCTCACTAAGACCTTGTCTTCATTTTAATTGTTTGTATTGGAGGAGTCAATTATATTTAATTTTTGTACTATTTATCTGTGGTGTGAGAGCTATCAATAAAATCTTGTTATATCCGCTATACCCTCCTTGAAGAATATCTTTTTGGAAATTTCCAGTCCTTTTCTAATATCACTTTAAGAATGACATCCACATGTTGATGGAAGGGGAGTGGGAGGACCCAAAAGTGCAAAATGTGTGCTAAAGTGCAGAAAACCCTAAAAATGTACCAAGTTTTCAGAACAGCAGGGATTCCTTTTATGATATTGCCAATGTGTATGTCTCTATGGAATTGTTACTGTATATTTGCAGCCAGCTGGCATTTGATAAACAGCCACTGAAGGCAGGAGCCTGGAGGTGGCTCTTCAGGGGGCATTTTTGCACCCTCATCTTATCTGATCACTTTTCTCACAGAAATCTACATAGCCTGTTACGTGCCAAAACCGAAGTGTCTGGTTATTGGTTACAAGCTACTTTGTCTTTGAAACAAAACACAAAAACATAGAGGCAGCAGCGTACTATCTTCTGCGCAGAAGCCCATTCAAACACTGTTCGTGTTTTTATTACAGGACATTGACACCATACTCCTGGATGATTTATAAGATGAGTCCACAGGCAGAGCTACAACAAGCTACATTTGTCTAACTGCCTCTAAGTTTTATTCCAAATAAACACAGAGGATAGTCCTGTGTGATTGTACAGGACCCAATCCAAAATTCTTTAAATACTTGTGGCTTGAGCCAGTGGCAGCAGAAACAATGGAGCAATATGGAGTGTGTCATAGTGGTGAGATGTATTCCTAGACAGAGCTTCCTGTCTTTAGAAAGCAGGAAAGCTGCAGAGATGTGGACTTAAAATATGTGAAGTCTGTATCTTTTATGTCTGTGCAGACTACATACATATGATTAGTCCTAAAATTGTAAACATATTACTGCTGTGTTCACTATAGTTTTTTATGTATTTTATCCATGATGTAAATTACATTGATCTGCCATAACTTGATGACCACTGTCAGGTTAAGCAAATAACATTGATTATCTTGTTACATTGGCATCTGAAAGTCATAGATTAAATTAGGCCACAAGTAAAAATGCTTTCCCGGAAGTTGATGTGTTGAAAGCAGAGAAAATTGTTATCGAAGTTTGTTGTGTATGGAGCTGTGTAGCCACAGACCAGTCAGGGGGCCCATGCCGACCTGTATCCACAACCAAAAACACCCACAATAGGCATGTGTGCATCAGAACTGGACCAGGGAGCAATGGAAGAAGGTGGCCTGGGCTGATGAATCATATTTTTTTTTACATCATGCAGATAGCTGAGTGTGTTTGTCACTTTCCTGGAGAAGAGACGACGCCGGGATGCAGTGTTGGAAGAAGGGAAGCAGACGGAGGAAGTGTGATGCTTTGGGCATGTTGTGCTGGGAAACCTTGGGTCCTACCATTCATGTGGATGTTACCTACCTAAACATTCTTGCTGACCCAGGTACTCCCTTTCATGGAAACAACATTTCCTGAAAGCAGTGGCCTCTTTCAGGAGGATAATGTTACCTGCTACATTGCAAAAATGGTTTAAGAAAGGAGTGAAGAACGCAACACAAAGTTTGAGGTTTTGGACTCCAAATTTTCCAGATCTTAGTCCAATTGAGCATCTGTGGGATGTGCTGGAAAAACAAGTTCGATCCATGGAGGCCCCACTTTGCAACTTACTGGGCTTAAAGGATCTACTACTAAGGGCTTGGTGCCAGATACCACAGCATACCTTCACAGGTCTATGTTGTCTGTGCCTCTACAGCTGAGGGTGGGCTTGGTGGCAAAAAAGGGAACTGAATATTAGGTGGGTGGTCAGAAAAAGTTATGGCTGATTGGTGTATATCCTCCTACACCTAATTTCCTTTTACAGTGTGGAAAAATATCTATTTAAAGGAGAAGTCAAAGCCAAAGCTTGTTTGGATGGGCTTCTCCTATGGATCACAGGAGTACAATTCGTTTTGCACTCCTGTGACCCGTTTTCAGCAGATAGCATTCTGAAGTCTGCTCTCTGCTGACGTCACAAAAATCAGTCCAAGCACAGCATGTCATACCGACAATGGGAGTCTGGATCCACCAGGTGGACTGATACACATCTTAGCCTGTAAGGGAGCTGCTGAGAGCCTGAGATGGCCACTTCCCGCCCCTCCACAGCTCCGCTGATTGACAGCTCTCTGCTCAGGGAGCTGTGAGAACCAGGTCATCAGCGATGTTCGATCGCTCGGTTCTCAGTGTAGAGGCCAGGGGACAGATGCAGCATAGGTAAGTATGAAACTGAAAAAAACAAACAAAAAAAGACTTCTCTTTTAATGAGTTTCTGTTTAGTTTTGATTTTCTTTCCTTCTATACATATATATATATATATAAGAAAGCAAGTAGCCAGTTTCTTTTGGTAACACTGACAGATCTCTATATCAGCTTTTCTACCCATCTACGGAGATAGTGCATGTAGTGTGAATTGTCATTATGGCAGTATTGTGGTGTGTGTAGTGCCAAGGTAATTTTGAGGTGTGGGTAAAGTGGCTAGAAGAGTGTGGTCAGTGATAGGCAAGTAGTGAATAAATGGCCATATTAGTGTTAGCATATGGGCAAGTGTCCAGAGGTTTCAGAACTGTAAACCTTGACTTTCACTCAGTGAGCCTGTAGTGGGGTGGGCCAGAGATGGTTCTGATTCTCTGGGAAAATGCAAGCAGGTTCTCAAGATAATAAGACTGAAATGACCCATGGGGAGTACTAGTCTTTATTCAGTCTTAACCACTTCAGCCCTGGAAGGATTTGTCCCCTTCTCGACTAGGCCATTTTTTGCGTTGCAGAACTGCGTCACTTTAACTGACAATTGCGCGGTCGAGCGACATTGTATTGAAACAAAATTGTATTTTTTTTCTCCACAAATAGAGCAAATTTTTTGGTGTTATTTGATCACCTCTGCATTTTTATTTTTTGCGCTATAAACAAAAAAAGAGCAACAATTTTGAAAAAAAAAACACAATATTTTGTACTTTTTGCTATAACCCCCCCCCCCAAAAAAAAACATTTTGGCGGTGATCTTATGTTTTTTATTGGGACTGCAACATTGCAGGTGACAGATCGGACACTTTTGACACTTTTTTGGGACCATTGACATATATACAGCGGTCAGAGCTAAAAATAGCCACTGATTACTGTATAAATGACACTGACAGTGAAGGGGTTAGTGAAGTGAAGGGGTTAACACTAGGGGGCGATCAAAGGGTTAACTGTGTTCCCTATGTGTGTTTTTAACTGTGGGGGGATGGGACTGACTGGGGAAGGAGACATATAGTTGTTCCTACTTAGTAGGAACACACGATCTGTCTCTACTCCCCTGACAGAACCCGGATTTTTCACACACAGATCGCAGTTCTCGCTCTCTGTCAGGAGCGATCGCGGGTGCCCGGCGGTCATCGCGCCCGCCAGGCACGTGCATCGGCTCAGGGGACATGCTTCGTGCGCCTGTTATAGCACCTTAAAGAGCCAATGTACAGCTATGGTGATTTGCGCAGCTGTGCCAACCTGCCGCAGTAAGACTGCCGCGGCTGTTCAGCTAGCAGTTAACATAGGTCCATTTGTGTATTCTGTTGTGATTTTATTAATGCAAACCGCTCAAGCCCTGAAAACCCTTTTTTCACAGAAGGCCATTTTTTGCGATCAGCACTGTATTACTTTGACAATTGCGTGGTACCCGACACTATACCCACATAAAATGTATGTCATTTTTTTTCCCACAAATAGAGCTTTCTTTCTGTGTTATTTGATCACACTTGCATTTTCTATTTTCTATTTATTTATGAACAAAAAAAAGATTGCACAATTTTGGGGGAAAAAAATGTTTTTTGCTTTCTGCTTTTAAACATATCTGATAAAAAAATCAAATGTCTTCATCAATTTAGGCCAATATGTATTCTGCTACATATTTTTGGTAAATAAAAAATCACAATAAGTGCATATTGATTGGGTTGCACAAAAGCTTTGCAGCTGAGGTCCGCCGGACTTTCCGAACAAGCGGACCTGCCCACACACGACCGGACTTTCGTGGGGGGTTATGTCACATGGTGACCCCGCCCCCTTATGATGTCACAGTCCCGGAGGATGCTGGGACTGTGACATCATAAGGGGACAGCGTCACCATGTGACATCACTGGGGGACCCCGCCCCTTGTCCCTATATAAGTGGCCGCGCAACGCGTCCCTGCCATTGCGGCCAGAAAGAGCGTTGTCAACATCGCAAAGAAGAAGAAGAGAAGAAGAAGGTGACAGCAACAGAAGACCGGGCCCACGCTAGTAAAAGAGCTGGAAGAAGATAGCAGAGGCCAGGCAGAAGAACCAAAGAGGGGGACAAGACCCCCGAAGAGCGGGACAAGACCCCCGAAGTCGGAAGAAGACCCCCAGACAGCGGCGGCAATAACGAAGAAGAAATCTGGGCTCCTCCACTAGTAAAAGAGCTAGCAAACGAGCAGAAGATAGCGGAGGAGTCCGACGAGAAGACCCCCCCAAGACGGAAGACCACCGGAGCTGTCCAATTATTAAAGGGGGCTCCCGGATTCCAATAAGCCCCCTGCCCGCAGACCCCGACAACCAACAGCCAGGGTTGTCGGGGAAGAGGCCCTTGTCCTCATCAACAAAGTGCTTTGGGGTGGGGGGCCGCAGGGTGCCCCCTTCCCCAAGGCACCCATCCCCCCATGTTGAGGGCATGCGGCCTGGTATGGCTCATGAGGGCGGGGGGTGCTCGCTCGTCCCCACCTCCTTTCCTGACCGGCCGGGCTGTGTGCTCGGATAAGGGTCTGATATGGACTTTGGGGGGGCGTAGGGCTTCCCCTTTAAGTCCATACCAGGTGACGGGGCCAGCGAGGTGTCAATCTCACCAATGGAGGCGGCGACATTCATTTCCTGCGCTAGTCCCGTCTACCTGGAGCCACGTTCAAAATGAACATAACTTTTCTCCGTGTGTTGGCAAGTCCGTTCATTTCAAAAGTCCGGCGCATGGGCGGATTGTCCGCCGAACTCTGGTCGTGTGTACACGGCATAACAGTGCTAAAAATATGCACTGTCAATGTACTAATGATACTGGCTGGGAAGGGGTTAACATAGTTTCATAGTTAGTTAGGTTGAAAAAAGACACAAGTCCATCCAGTTCAACCACAAAAAAAATAGAAAAATAAAATAATATCATACAATCCCATATACCCAATTCTATGTCCACAGTTGATCCAGAGGAAGGCGAAAAACCCCAGCAGAGCATGATCCAATTTTCTAAAGCAGGGAAAAAAATTCCTTCCTGATCCCCCGAGAGGCAATCGGATTTTCCCCGGATCAACTTTACCTATAAATGTTAGTACCCAGTTATATTAAGTACACTTAGGAAATAATCCAGGCCTTTCTTAAAGCAATCTACTGAGCTGGCCAGAACCACCTCTGCAGGGAGTCTATTCCACATTTTCACAGCTCTTACTGTGAAGAAACCTTTCCGTATTTGTAAATTAAATCTCTTTTCCTCTAGACGTAAAGAGTGCCCCCTTGTCCTCTTTGTTGACTGTAAAGTGAATAACTCAACACCAAGTTCACTATATGGACCCCTCATATCCCCCCTTAATCTCCTCTTATCAAGAGTGAATAAATTCAGTTCCTCTAATCTTTCCTCATAGCTGAGCTCCTTCATGCCTCTTATCAGTTTAGTTTCCCTTCTCTGCACTTTCTCCAGTTCCCCAATATCTTTTTTGAGAACTGGTGCCCAAAACTGAACTGCACATTCCAGATGAGGTCTTACTAATCATTTGAACGGGGGGGGGGAAACGATATCTCCCTCTCTGGAGTCCATACCTCTCCTAATACAAGAAAGCACTTTGCTCGCTTTGGAAATCACAGCTTGGTATTGCATGCTATTATTGAGCTTATGATCTACCAAAACCCCCAGATCCTTCTCCACTATGTATCCCTTTTCTTTGTAATAAAGGAAGGTCTTAATAGATTTGGTCTTAGGGGTACTAATCCAATTTGACAAGCAGTAAGTACCTACAGTGGGGCAAAAAAGTATTTAGTCAGCCACCAATTGTGCAAGTTCTCCCACTTAAAAAGATGAGAGAGGCCTGTCATTGTCATCATAGGTATATCTAAACGATGAGAGACAAAATGTGGCAAAAATTTGCAAAATTTGCAAATTATGGTGCAAAATAAGTATCTGGTCACCTACAAACAAGCAAGATTTCTGTCTCTCACAGACCTGTATATTCTTCTTTAATAGGCTCCTCTGTCCTCCACTCATTACCTGTATTAATGGCACCTGTTTGAACTTATCAGTATAAAAGACACCTGTCCACAACCTCAAACAGTCACACTCCAAACTTCATTATGGTGAAGACCAAAGAGCTGTCGAAGGACACCAGAAACAAAATTGTAGACCTGCACCAGGCTGGGAAGACTGAATCTGCAACAGGCAAGCCGCTTGGTGTCAATAAATGAACTGTGGGAGCAATAATTAGAGAATGGAAGACATACAAGACCACTGATAATCTCCCTCGATCTGGGGCTCCACGCAAGATCTCACCCCATGGGGTCAAAATGATCACAAGGACGGTGAGCAAAAATCCCAGAACCATACGAGCGGACCTAGTGAATGACCTGCAGAGAGCTGGGACCAACGTAACAAAGCCTACCATCAGTAACACACTAAGCCGCCAGGGACTCAGATCCTGCAGTGTCAGACGTGTCCCCCTGCTTAAGCCAGTACATGTCCGGGCCCATCTGAGGTTTGCTAGAGAGCATTTTGATGATCCAGAAGAGGATTGGGAGAATGTCATATGGTCAGATGAAACCAAAGTAGAACGGTTTGGTAGAAACACAACTCATGTTTGGAGGAGAAAAAATGCTGAGTTGCAACCAAAGAACAGCATACCTACTGTGAAGCATGGGGGTGGCAACATCATGCTTTGGGACTGTTTCACTGCAAAGGGAACAGGACGACTGATCCGTGTACATGAAAGAATGAATTAGGGCCATGTATCGTGAGATTTTGAGTGCAAACCTCCTCCCATCAGCAAGGGCATTGAAGATGAAACGTGGCTGGGTCTTTCAGCGGGATAATGATCCCAAACACACTGCCTGGGTAACGAAGGAGTGGCTTCGTAAGAAGCATTTCAAGGTCCTGGAGTGGCCTAGCCAGTCTCCAGATCTCAACCCCATAGAAAACCTTTGGAGAGAGTTGAAAGTCCGTATTGCCCAGCGACAGCCCCAAAACATCACTACTCTAGAGGAGATCTGCATGGAGGAATGGGCCAACGTACCAGCAACAGTGTGTGACAACCTTGTGAAGACTTACAGAAAACGTCTGACCTCTGTCATTGCCAACAAAGGTTATATAACAAAGTATTGAGATGAACTTTTGATATTGACCAAATACTTATTTTCCACCATAATTTGCAAATAAATTCTTTCAAAAATCAGACAATGTGATTGTCTGGATTTGTTTCCACATTTTGTCTCTCATAGTTGAGGTATTCCTATGATGACAATTACAGGCCTCTCTCATCTTTTTAAGTGGGAGAACTTGCACAATTGGTGGCTGACTAAATACTTTTTTGCCCCACTGTATGTGTAATAGCAGTCATAAATACTGGTGTTTCTGAACAGGGTGGAGTTGAGTGTAGAATAGTACTTTTTTCACTAGTTTGGTTAGGTTTCAGTCTGTAGCTCTGTAAATGGCATATTACTGATGTTTTGATTTTGTGCACATTTAGTCTACTATATCTGCAGTAGCATTGTCACATTGGAGTTGAGCTAAGTTGATTCCCTTCATTCAGTTTTATTCTTTCCATACTGTTGTTTTGGTTTTATCTTTTTTAAAGTAAAGTGGAAATTGACCCTGTGAATTAATACTGAAGTCCATATTAAAACTAATTGCATGCTACAGATCCACCATAACCACTCTGCTAGAAGGCAACATTAAAGAAAAAATGTCCCAATACAAATATGAATGCTAACAATACTGACCTCTCTTTAACCACTTAGCTCCGGAAGATTTATCCCCCTTCATTACCAGGCCATTTTTTTTTTACGATGCAGCACTGCATTACTTTTACTGACAATTACGCTGTAGTGGGACACTGTCCACAAATACAATGTATGTCCTTTTTTTCCACAAATAGAGATTTCTTTTGGTGGTATTTGATCACCTCTGTGGGTTTTTAACAACGAAAAAAAATTGTGAAAAAATAAACATTTTTACTTTCTGCTATAAAATATCCAATAACAAAAGTTGAAATTCATCAATTGATGCCAATATGTATTCTGCTACATATTTTTGGTAAAAAAATCCCAGTAAGCGTATACTGATTGGTTTGCACAAAAGTTAGAGCGTCTACAAACGGATTTTTTTTTATGTATTTTTTTTCTAGTAATGGCGTAGATCAATGACTTATAGCGGGACTGCAATATTGCGGCGGACAGTTGGACACTGACACTTTTTGGGGACCAGTGACACTAATACAGTGGTCAGTGCTAAAAATATGCACTGTAGCTGTGCTAATGACACTGGCTGGGAAGGAGTTCACATCAGGAGAGATCAAAAGGTTAACTGTGTGCCTGAGCAGTGTTTTAGTGTACTGTGGGAGGTGCTTTTACTAGGGGAAGGCATGGATTCACGTCCCTGCTTTGCAGAAACACAATGATTCATGGCTTCCCTACTGACAGAACGCTGATTTGCCTTGTTTACATAGGCAAACTGCCTCTGTGCTGGATGATTGGTGGGTGCCGGCGCACATCGAGTCCACATTACCTGCAGATCAGCTCCCACTGTGTATAATTACAACAGGAGTGGGTCACTGGCGGCACACACCCACCCCAGACCGGAAAGTGTCAGGTCACGTACTAGGTAGGTGAACTCGGCGCAGCAGTGCCACCCTGCCGCTGTATAAGTTATACGACCGGCAAGTGGTTAACCTCCCTTCTGACCAACTAGCTTCATTGCTTTCTGAGTCCCCGAGTATGCAGATCAGCAGTTCAACTTCAATTTGGCATTACATGTTGCATGCTTAAGCTGGCCATACTCTAGTAGAATTTAGTTGAAAATTTTCGTTTTAAGAACATTTATTTGATTTTCTAATGATTAGTATCAAACCAATGCTCATTTTCGAACACAGTGGCAAGAAAATTTGAAGAAGCAGAATGGGAAATCTTTCTTGAACAAACTAATTTCTAACAGTGAATGTGGATTTTATTTGGGCCAGTCCATTCACTCCAAAATCCAACGTTAAAAGGCTTTCGAATCACTGCACCAGTGTGAATGAGGCCATAGCTATGTGTGTGGATAAACATGTTACTTTGATTTAAAAAAAGTACTGGTTTGTTTCTAACTCTTTAGGGTTGGAGACAGCGCTGGACTGACTCAATCAGTGTTAGCTCAATGGGTAAGTGATGGCGGGGGTAGGTTGGAAGACTTCTCTTTGGATGATTTCTGCCCAATTTACCAGGAAGGTGGTAGTGACCCCTTTATTTAGGGGCTCAGGCTGCTACCTTTGGGAACAGCCTTGAGGTTGTTTCCACATGTACTAGTTACGATAGGTAAAAAGGAATGCCCAATATCCAATTAAAAACAAGTAGGAAGGTGAATTTTTTTAGTCTTTTATTGAAAGAGGCAGCAAATTATCAAGCCCACATGTTTGGGGGGAACAAAGACTCCTCCTTCCTCAGGGCTGCTGCTGTATGAAATGTTGAACCATGCTGCCTCTGCTAACACAGCGGATACATTTCATTCCGATCTTGGTGTTATAGACACACCCATTTGGGATTCTTCCTCATTCACCATCCGCATACATCAGCAGCCCTGAGGAAGGGGGAGTCTTTGTTCCCCCCCGAAACATGTTGGCTTGATAACCTGTTACCTCTTTCAATAAATGACTACAAATTCACCTTCCTATTTGCCTTTCATTGGATATTGGGAACTTCTTTCTACCTGCCTTTACTAGTACACATGGAAATAACCTCAAGGCTGTACCCAGAGGTAGCAGCCCATACCCCTAAATAAAGGGCTCACTACCACCTTCTTGTTAAATTGGGCAGAAATCATCAGAAGAGAATGATTCCAACCTGCCCCTGCCATCACTTACCCATTGACCTACCACTGATTCAGTCAGTCCAGCGCGGTTTGCAACCCTAAAGAGTTAAAAGCAAACTAATACTTTTTTTTAAAATCAAAATAACATGTTTATCCACAGGCATCACTATGGCCTTATTCACACTGGAACTGTCAAACCTGCATTTATACACGTTCAGAGGACATTTCTAATGTGTCTGATTGTCATGAACACTCTGCACTTACCTGCATTTGGGTGCAGTCTGTTTAGGTTCATTTAGAGCACATAGAATTCCGTGGGGATGATTTAATAAAGGTAAATAGACTGTGCACTTTGCAAGTGCAAATGCACTAATTTTCCTTGGAGATTAGTAAATGTGGTGAAGCTCTGCTGATTTCCATCACTGAATCATGTGCAAACGAAAATAAATTTTTTGCTTTTAAAAATAAATTTAAAAATCCTTGCACTTGACTGGGTATTTTTACAAAGTGAAACATCACTGCATTCACTAAGCTCTGGGGACATGAGTGCAACTGCACTTGTAAAGTGCACAGTCTTTTTGCCTTTAGTAAATCAACCCCGCCAGGTCCAGACACACTGCATGCAACTAAATGTCTTTTAACGCACTGCTAAAGCTACTTTTAAACAGGAACATCTAAAGGCATAAAAAAGTCATCCGGGAAGCATAAAAGTTGTTTATACTTCCCAAATGACTTTTCCTATGTTTAGAAAAGCTAAAAGCGGGAGTGCGAGTGAGGCCATATGAGTTAATACTTACTTTCCCTGCACCCCACTCCATGCTTGTTAAATTCCTAGCACTTCCATGTATAAAGGTATTGTGACACCTCTCCCTACTTTCGCTTTCCGTAGCTCTTGGTGCTTGAGAGGCCAGAGGCAGAGGAAAATGTGAATAGATCTAAGCCAAATGTAAAAATCTACACAGGAAATTTCAGGGGCTGAAGCAGTAGATTGGGACAAAGCGTAAGTCAACCAAATTCACCACTTCGGTACCGGCATGTTTCACCCTCCTCATTAACAAGGCCATTTTTGGTTTCAGTGCTGTAATATTTTGACTTGGATTACTTGGCCATGCAACTATATACCCAAATGAGTTTTATATTGGTTTTCTTAGACCAATAGAGCTTTTAACCACTTCAGGCCCGGAAGATTTTACCTCCTTCATGACCAGGCCATTTTTTGTGATACAGCACTGCATTGCTTTAACTGACAATTTCGTGGTCGTGTGACGCTGTATCCAAATAAAGTTGATGTCCTTTATTCCCTACAAATAGAGCTTTCTTTTGGTGGTATTTGATCACCTCTGTGGGTTTTATTTTTTGCGCTATAAAAAAAAAATAGACTGATAATTTGAAAAAAAAACTATATATTTTTTCTTTCTGCTATAAATCATACCCCCCAAAAATGTAAAAAATGTAATTTTATTCATCAATTTAGGTCAATATGTATTCTGCTACATATTTTTGGTAAAAAAAATTCTAATAAGCATATATTAATTGGTTTGCGCAAAAGTTATAGCGTCTACAAACTATAGAATATATTTATGGAATTTTTATTTTTTTATTAGTAATGGTGGTGATCAGCAATTTTTATCAGGACTGCAACATTGTGGTGGATAAATCTGACACTAAGTGACACTTTATAGGGACCAGTGACACTAGTACAGTGATCAGTGCTAACGAAAATGTACCATCACTGTACAAATGACACTGGCAGGGAAGGGGTTAACATCGGGGGCTATCATCAAAGGGTTAAATGTGTCCCTAGGGGGTGCTTTCTAACTGTGGGGGATGGGCTTTGACTAAGGGAAAACAGATCTGTGTTTCTAATTAGTAGACACACAATATCTCCATTTTCCCCTCTGGCAGAACAGCGGACTGCCTTGTTTACATATGCAGACTACCGTTCTGCCTCTCCTCAGAACGATCAGCGGGTCCCGGCAGACATCGCGTCCACGGAATCCGCTGGTTGACTCCTGCTGTGCCCAATTGGAGTGGGTCGCCGCCCGCCCGCGTGCCGTAGACCCTGTACAGGAAATCATGTACAGTTACGTTATTTTGCGCAGGAGGGCCACCATGCCACAGCATATCTGCGTAGGCGGTCCATAATTGGTTAATAACCACTTTTTAGTTTTTTTATTATATAAATAAAAACATTGTTTCAGTGTTGGCTAATGAAGGTTTTATTTCCTCTCACACACCGATCAGCGTGCAAAGGCTTTCTGGTCAGGCTTGTATGTGACACGTGGCTGTTAGCTGCAGCATGTGTTTACATTCTGTAAAGTTCTGATTGGTCACAGCGATCACTTGGTACAGAGCTACTTCCATGTGATTTGTTGTGTTTAGTCACAGCGCAGTCACAGAAGCTCAGTTCCAGAGGAAGTACCACCTCCCAAAATAATACAGCTGTATACATATATCGGCCACAAGCGGTTAAAGTGGCTGTGAACCCTCACATATACCCAATGAAGTGAACAACCTCAGATGATACACAGAGATTAAACAAATCTCCCTACATCTTGTTAGAATTTTCTCTTCCTGATTCAAATGTGGGTGTGGATTCTTGCCATACACTGTGAGAGCTCTTTGCTAATCTATTCATAGCACCCACCCTGACAGTCAGTTGACGGAGAACTTGTCAGAAGTTATAATGCTGATAACAGAAGAACGGAGCAGGAGAAAGCCATGGGTGTGTGCATGTGTGTATGTATATATATATCGTGTTTCCCCAATAATAAGACCTACCTAGATTTTCGGGAGGGGCTGCATTGCTCGGAGTGGGCCATGAAAGCGCCGCTCAGCTGATCTCTGTTGCTCTCCTCTTCTCCTCTCCTGGCTGTCAGCGGGGGATCTCGGTCCCCCCTTCTGCAGTACTCGGTGCAAGGAAGACAGCTCAGGCAAATCATGAAAGCGCCGAGCAACGCTATAGAAAGGTGAGACATACACCTTTTGCATTGTATATTGCTGTAGTGGCGAGGATTCTGGCAGTTTACAAGTACTTTTGATATTATTCACACTGGTCACATTGCATAACATGCCCTACCCTGGAAATAAGCCCGACTATGTTTTTGGTGGCCAAATTTAATATAAGACCCGGGCTTATTTTCGGAGAAACACGGTATATATAATGCAACACACTACATAAGCAACATTATACTGCAGTTTTGATTATTGTTCTGTTTAATTTGATGAATTCACATGTATGCTTAGGGTTCTTGAGGGGCCAGATGGAGGAATGTTTGCCATATACGTGAAATTATCTTCCAGATAGGAAACTAACTTTACACGTCTATGGCCAGGATTTTAAAATGGTAGCCCCTATGGCTGACTTTTGCATTGTGCACTCTTGACATGTATTTCAGCTTAGAGACTCACCACGTAGTGAAGGAAGGTCACACCTCCTAAAGGAAGTCAACAGTAGCAGTTTCCATATGTCTATCTTGACAGGTTCCTTTTAAGTTATATGCAACTTTAAGCTTTGCTGACAACTCAGAGTGCACTGAGATATGTCTGTGGAGGGTTTCATTTATCCAGGTCA
Source organism: Lithobates pipiens (assembly GCF_037356315.1). Taxonomy (NCBI): domain Eukaryota; kingdom Metazoa; phylum Chordata; class Amphibia; order Anura; family Ranidae; genus Lithobates; species Lithobates pipiens. Next base: position 156,935,046 of record NW_027507789.1, on the reverse strand, counting down.
TGGTGTAGCTAGCAGTAAGTCTCATTTACTGGCCCTAATACAAATTGTATTTTAGTTAAACATCCAGTGCAATAAACATAAAACATTGCACAGCCAATAGTAGTTTTAATAATTTAAGGCGTGACTTTTGCCTTTATATTTTGTTTTCTAGCATGTTCCTTTTGTATCCAGTTCATTTCTTTTCAGTACATATACAGACATAAAAAAAATAAGATTTTTTTCTATTTGAATGTAGGGAAAAAAACCTTGTAAATTGCATGACCAGACACCATTCACGAAAACCAAGGTCACGAAAACCACTTCTTAACCCAGCTGTCAATTTACTGGACTTTGTAAATTTTGTTCATATCAGACAGGTATTTGCATTCTTATACAAGTCTATAGGAGTGAAAAACCTACACGAAGCAGGTTAAAAACGGGTCAGAAAGTGGTGAACTGCACTTTTCAGGGAATTCTGAATGATCTGAAAAACTCTTCAAATTGATACCATCAACACAAGCCCAACACAGGTGGTTTCAAGGTATTGTTGAGGAAGGAGTAAACTCACGTTGTTGGTAGTGATGGGTCAAACACTCCCCTGTTCGGTTCGCACCAGAACTCCGGAACAGAGGAAAAGTTCTGACCCAAAGGACAAACCATATTGAAGTCTTTGGCACCCGAATGTGAAAAATCAAAAGTCCCCATTTTGAAGGCTTATATGCAAGTTATGGTCATAAAAAGGGTATGGGCGTCCGGGCACTGCCCTGAGGGACATGTATCAATGCAACGATTTTTTTTTTAAATGTTTTTACAGGAGCAGTGATTTTAATGATGCCTAAAGTGCAACAATAAAAATGAAAAATTCCTTTAAATATAGTGCCTGGGGGGTCTCCTTAGTCTGCCTGTAAAGTGGCACATCTGTACCGTGGATCAAATCTACTGTAGAAAAACTGACATTTCTAAAGAAAGAAAAGGACAAATCACATATTAAATGTGTGGGGGTCCCCCCTAATCGATACCAGGCCCTTCAGGTCTGGTATGGATCTTAAGGGGAACCCTACGGCAATTTTTTTTTCAAAAACGGCGTGGAGTCCCCCTCAAAAATCATAACAGACCCTTATCTGAGCATGCAGGCCGGAATGTAAGGAAAGGGGGGGAAAAAGTGAGTGCCCCCCCAACCATACCAGGCCACATGCCCTCAACACGGGGGGGTGGTTGCTTTGGGGTGGGGGGCCCAAAGCATCTTGTACCAATGTTAATGGGGACAAGGGACTCATCCCCACAACCCTGGGCTGTGGTTGTGGGGGTCTGTGGGAAGGGGGCTTACCAGAATCTGGAAGCCCCCTTTAACAAGGGGGCCCCCAGATCCCGCCCCCCATGTGAATGAGTATGGGGTACCTCTACCCATTCACCAAAAAAGTGAATAAAAATAGGAGGCAATTTTTGACAATTCCTTTATTAAAAATAAAAAAACAATGTCCCCTGATGTAGATCCATTGTCAGTCACGACGCCTCAGCCACTGCTGGACCCCGAAAAAGAACAACTAAGGCAAACTGCCAAATTTAGTATTAAAAGTATTTAGTACTTAATATGAGCAGCCAAAACATAATTCTCCAAGAGTCAAGAGCTTTCATTACCACCAGATGCAGTTTTTTTGTACCTTTCACAAACTCATGTGTTTCCTTTAATTACTGCTTGATTGCAGCCAGTGCTGCACTTTATATTTGTTGTTTATCACCTATTCTGACTTTAATATTTATTTAAAAATATATTAAGAGCTCTTGACCTTTGGTGATTTATGTTTTGGCTGCCAATATTTGTATTTATATTTGGCTCTGGGCACTTGGTGGTCTATTTCTTTTTACTAGCACACTCCTTTCACACACTCCGTATACATTTGCCCTATTAACTGCTATTTTGCAGCAAGCCTTACACATTATTTTTGTTGTTATTTAAAGTCCCAGAGACAGATCACTGGGTGCACAAGGCCACATTCTATTCTGTAGCAATAAAAACTGAAAAGCATTCTAATCCCTCTGTACTCTATCCAAGACTAAAAGAATAGTTTTTCCTTTAGATATACTTTAGCCACTTGCCAACCGCTGCATGCGATATACGTTGGCAAAATGCCAGCTGTGGGCAAATGGGCGTACATGTACGTCCCCTTTAATTGGTGGGGCTAGCGGGTGCACGTGCCCACCGCATACAGCATGACCGTGCCCATGGGACCCGTGGACTCAATGTCCACCGGGGGCACGGCGATCGTGTCACAGAGCCGCAGAACGGGGAAATGCCTATGTAAACGAGGCATTTCCCCATTCTGCCTTGTGACACAGCAGAGATCACTGCTCCCTGTCATCGGGAGCAGTGATCGCTGTCATGTGAGTGGTAGCCCCTCCTCCCACAGTTAGAATCACTCTCTAGGACACACTTAACCCCTTGATCGCCCCCTAGTGTTTAACCCCTTCCATGCCAGTGTCATTTACACAGTAATCAGTACATTTTTATAGCACTGATCGCTGTATAAATGACAATGGTCCCTAAATAGTGTCAAAAGTGTCCGATGTGTCTGCCATAATGTCAGAGTCATGAAAAATTGCAGATTGCCACCATTACTAATAAAATAAAATTAATAATAAAAATGCCATAAAACTATACCCTATTTTGTAGACGCTAAAACTTTTGCGCAAACCAATCAATATATGCTTATTGCGATTTTTCTTTTAACAAAAACATGCAGAATATATATCGGCCTAAACTGAGAGAAAAAAATCTTTTTTTATATATATTTTTGGGGGATATTTATTATAGCAAAAAGTAAAAAATATAGCCTTTTTTTCAAATGTGCCGCTTATTTTTTGTTTATAGTGCAAAAAATAAAAACTGCAGAGGTGATCAAATACCACTAAAAGGAAGCTCTAAAAGGACGTCAATTTTGTTTGAGGGCAACGGTGCATGACTGCGTAATTGTCAGTTAAAGCGACGCAGTACCGAATCACAAAAAGTGCTCTGGTCAGGAAGGGGGTAAAATCTTCCAGGGCAGAGGAGGTTACATAAGACCCCTTTCACACTGGGGCCGCATGCACGTTAGCGCTAAAGCACCGCTCGTTTTAGCAGAGCTTTAGCTCTGTTTAAGCGGCACTTTTCGGCCGCTAGCGGAGTGCTTTTAACCCCAAAGAAGGGGTTAAATACTCCTGTGTTGCGGCGCTTCTGAAGTGCTTTTCAGGCGCTTCCGAAATGCTGCCCATTCATTTCAATGGGCAGGGCATTTTGGGAGTGCTAAATACAGGGCTCCCAAACTGCCCCAAAGATGCTGCTTGCAGGACTTTTCCGAACGTCCTGCAAACGCACCGCCCCAGTGTCAAAAGTCACATTTGAATGAGGAGGCGATTTTCAGGCGCTTAGCAGAGGCTATTCCAGCGCTAAACCGTCTGAAAACAGCCCCAGTGTGAAAGGGGGTCTAAATATATATAATATAATCTCTCCATTGGCTGACACTCACCCAATGAATTAAATTCAAAATGCTAACAATAGTTTACAAAGCCATCCACAGCTCAGCCCCCAGCTACATCATGAACCTAGTCTCAAAATACCAACCATGTGTTCTCAATACCTCCTGCTCTCTAGTTCTCTTATCTCCTCCTCTCATGCTCACCCCCAGGACTTCTCCTGAGCCTATCCCATCCTTTGGAATTCCATACCCCAATCTGTCCAACTATCTCCTCTATCCACTTTTAGGCAATCCCTGAAAACTTTTCTTTTCAGCCTATCCTGCCTCCACCTAACAACTTTAATTTTCTTCATCAGCTCATCCCCCACAGTTATTACCTTTTGTTTCACTTGACCATCACTTTTAGTTTGTAAGCTTTAACGAGCAGGGCCCTCTGATTCCTCTTTATTGAATTGTATTGTAACTGTACTATTTGCCCTAGGGTTGTAAAGCGCTGTATAAATCCAGTATAATAATAATAATAATAATAATGTGACAGATTTCCCTGCTAAGCTGTGCTATGCATGCTTTGGAGGTGTCAGGCTCTACAGTGCCTTGAAAAGGTATTCATACCCTTTGAAATTTTCCGCATTTTGTCAAGTTACAACCAAAAACGTAAATGTATTTTATTGGGATTTCATGTGATAGACCAACACAAAGTGGCGCATCATTGTGAAGTGGAAGGAAAATGATAAATGGTTTTCTACATTTTTTACAAATAAATATCTGAAAAGTGTGGTGTGCATTTGTATTCAGCCTCCTTTACTCTGATACCACTAGCTAAAATCTAGTGGAACCATTTGACATCAGAAGTCACCTAATTAGTAAAGTTTAAAGCAGGGTTAGGTTATAAAAAAATCACAAGTTTTGAACATCTCATGGAGCACAGTTCAATTCATTATCTGAAAATGAAAAGAGTATTGCAACTGCAAACCTACCAAGACATGGCCGTCCACCTACACTGACAGGCCGGCAAGGAGAGCATTAATCAGAGAAGAGACCCGTGGTAACTCTGGAGGAACTACAGAGATCCAGAGCTCAAGTGGGAGAATCTGTCCACAGGACAACTATTAATCGTGCACTCCACAAATCTGCACTTTATGGAAGAGTGGCAAGAAGAAAGCCATTGTTGAAAGAAAGCCTTAAGAAGTCCCATTTGCAGTTTGCGAGAAGCCATGTGGGGGACACAGCAAACATGTGGAAGAAGGTGTTCTGGTCAGATGATACCAAAATTGAACTTTTTGGCCTATAAGCAAAACGCTATGTGCGGCGGAAAACTAACACTACACATCACCCTGAACACACCATCCCCACTGTGAAACATGGTGGTGGCAGCATTATGGTGTGGGAATGCTTTTCTTCAGCAGGGACAGGGAAGCTGGTCAGAGATGGAAAGATGGATGGAGCCAAATACTGTTAGTCTGCAAAAGATTTGAGACTGGGGCGGAGGTTCAGCTTCTAGCAGGACAATGACCCTCAACATACAGCCAGAGCTACAATGAAATGGTTTAGAGCAAAGCATATTCATGTGTTAGAATGGCCCAATCAAAGTCCAGACCTAAATCCAATTGAGAATCTGTGGCAAGACTTGAAAACTGCTGTTCACAGATGCTCTCTATCCAATCTGACAGAGCTTGAGCTATTTTGCAAAGACGAATTGGCAAAAAATTCACTCTCTAGATGTGCAAAGCTGGTAGAGACATCCCTTTGCAGCTGTAATTGCAGCAAAATGTGATTCTACAAATTATTGACTTGGGGGCTGAATACAAATGTACGCCACACTTTTTGCAGATGTATTTGTAAAAAAAATTGAAAACCATTTATCATTTTCCTTCCACTTCACAATTATGTGCCACTTTGTGTTGGCCTATCACATAAAATCTCAATTAAATACATTTACATTTTTGGTTGTAACATGACAAAATGTGGAACATTTCAAGGGGTAGGAATATTTTTTCAAGGCACTGTATATACCACATTCTCTCTCAACTAAAAGTAATAGCATTACATCCTTTAAAAACAACAGTTTAGTTTTCACTGACTGTCATCCAACCAGTTTTAAACTTTTGTGGAATCTCAGATGAAAGACCTTCCACCAGATATTGTTGCTCTGCTTGTGCACACTGCATATCTCACATAGCTTTATGCCAAACATTCATGATAACCAACCTGCATACTTTTCTCTGTATATTCCTAAATATAATCTAGAGAGGACGGGTAAATTTAATTTCTGAGCAGAGCAAGAGTGTGATATGTTATCGCTATGTTAATGGAGGAGGGTTTGGGTTTCTTGGAGAAGATCTTCTCTGGGGATTCCGTTGGCAGATTTTAGCTAGTCCATCCATTATTCCCTAGAAATCATGTTTATAAGGCATAATGAAACCAAGATGCCCTAAAAATTAGGTAGGGTCTAATCGTTCTTAGTTTGGAGTTCTTTTCTGTGGTCATAAGATAATGACAAGATAAATTAAAGCCATTAAACTTTTGGTTAAAGGCAAATCTAATTACATTATTTTTTTTGAGATGTCAAAGGTTTTCATAGGCCTATGCAGTGAACAATATGTCAAGACAAGATTGAGAAACAGTTGCATCAAAAATGAATTTATCTATCTTGAATGGTCCAAGATGGTGTTCAGTCTCTTGTTTAGGCTTATTAGGGTAAGGTTCCTATTATCCCTGACCTACTTGTTGTCATCCACTTTTAGTTCTTCCTAGTTCTTCCTATGAGCTTTTACTGAGAATCCGCTGGAGAGAAGTCATGATTAATAGCAAGTAGCTTACCTGAAAATCTGAGCTCCCATCCTGTCATAACTAACTGCTTATCCTGCAGTCATATAGCTCCTGAGTCCCGGACTGCAGTATTGACTGCGGGGGAAACCTTGTACCCAGTCAACCTAAAACACAGAAATCCATATTGGGTGGAATTCCTCCTAAACTTGCTGCCACATTTGCTGCTCATGCAGTATACTATAAAAACAAATAATGCTTGGGGAATTATGAGTATTTTTTATGTCTTGATTGCTTGCTAACGAATAGATAAAATGTTCCGTAAACGTCCACCTTTAGATTGGCAAGCTATGCTTCCTGCATAACTTGGATACCAAATCTCTTTAATATAGTGTTTGAAATTTACAGGATTCCGAAACCTTGTGACCGGACTGGTCATGTCAGGTATCCCAGTTGTGTACTCATTGCGGCAGGCGCTTTGTTACCAGAAAGCAGAGCCACCACTTGGAACAACCATGTGTGCTTTAAAGTCTTATTTGGATGAGAAATGAGCATTTAATGCAGCACACCACATGATCAGCAGGTTCAACAACGTATCCTACCTGAGAACCCTTTGCCGGGAGCACAAGTTAACAGCTCCCATTGGGTCATCAGTGTGCGGTTCACAAGTTCACTGCTCTGCCTGCTTATTAAAGATTCACTATGTCATTGAGGGTGCGTTCCTCCAATTGCAATAAGAAGCTGAGTAGCTGGTGCTTCCTTTCAGTGCAAACTGTGTCAGATTTTTCACCCAGCAAGAAGCTAATAAGACTCTAATTGGCATTGAAGTCTTGGCGACCCCATAAATAGTGTGACAGGAGCGGCGTTTGAGGCATGTTTATAGAGCCGGATATGCTCCAATGTGAATTAATGCCACGGTATGTTTGATCCTCCGTCGCATCACTCGTGTTTTTTTTCTTTTCCATTCTCTACTCTCTTGAGCAATAATGTTAATCTTTATACTTTCTACATAGTTTGAGACCGATTTGATGTCTGTGTGAGGTAATGTTTACCAGGGGTTAATATTTTTGGTTTTGTAATGTACAATGAATATTTTGTGCAAACGACCAATTAAAAATCCACAAAAAAAGAAGACTTAACTCATCCTTTTCATTGAGCTGATGTAAATGGCTTGGAAGGTGCCTTGTTACTGCCTGGGCAGCCTGCGTTCAGGAAGAAGAATGTGTTTGAAGTACAAATGCTAGGACTGTCTGTCAGACTGTCCAAAGCTTAGGTCAACCAGCGGTCACAAAACACAGCCTCGACCTTCTTTCTAGAGCTTCCTGTGATTTCTTATATTTAGTGTTAGTGTCCAGGCATGTTTTCTGCTTAGCAACACTATTCACACAATATTCAGCACTGGAACCCTTTCAGCTTTTTTTTCTTGTTTTAACCAACTGAGCTAGGGGAACGAGAACTATTCGGTCCATTTATAAAGCAGCACTCTTCGAGCTAGGTGTCTATAAAATTTTAATTTAGGCAGGTCATATTCAACCATATCAACTAGCAAAAAAAACATTTTAAGCAGTTAGTAATTGACATAGAGTTTGTGGAGCAACTAACGCTGAGAATAAAATTAGGCCATACTGGAAACATTTGTTGAGACTAATTTTCAACTTTTGTGAGTGGAATATCTCCTAAAAACCATAAAAATTTGAATCTCTGTTAGGTTGGTCATAAATCTTGTATGTGACTACAAGATCCCTTCTCAAAGTGTCAGCTATTACTAAAATTCCTCACTTGATGCAGTGCTAGATTTGGCACGTTTTGCACAATTTTTTCTCTTCAGGTTGAAGTAACCAATTGGAGCATCACCAGCAATAACTCCTAGAGAAAGTCTGTAGAGGAAAATGGTCTGTGCAGAAAACCTAATGCCGCGTACACACGACAGGACTTAAGTCCGGCAGACTTTCGACGGAGTTCTGACAGAGTTCTGACGGACTTTCCGAATGAACGGACTTGGCCACACACAATCACACCAAAGTTCGACGGATTCGAACGTGATGACGTATGACTGGACTAGAATAAGGAAGTTCATAGCCAGTAGCCAATAGCTGCCCTAGCGTCGGTTTTAGTCCGTCAGACTAGCACACACACGAGCGGATTTCTGGGTCCGGCAGAGTTCTGGCGGAAAAATTTGAAGCATGTTCCATTTCTAAAGTCTGTCAGACTTTTGTGAATCAAAAGTCCGTTGCAGCCCACACACGATCAAATAGTCTGCCGGAATCATTCCGTCAGACTTTTGATGTTGAAAAGTCCGGTCGTGTGTACGGGGCATAAGGGTACCTGCTTTGCATTTAGACTCTTACCTAAAATGTAAACCCTAACTGAATGACATTTAGTTTGCTAATAGGCTGGTCAAAACCAAGTAACCACTCCCCCATGCTATAAACAAAAACAAAGCGGACATTTTTTTAAAAAAAAAAGCAATATTTTCAACTGTTTGCTATAATAAATATCCCCCAAAAAATATAAAAAAAAAGAATTTGTTCCTCATTTTAGACCAATATGTATTCTACATATCTTGGTAAAAAAAATAGCAATAAGCCTATAAAGATTGGTTTGCGCAAAAGTTATCGCGTGAACAAAATAGGGGATAGATTTATGGCATTTTTATTATAATTATTTTTTTTTAATTAGTAATGACGGTGATCTGTGATTTTTATTGTGACTGCGACATTGCGGCAGACAGATCAGACACTTTTGACACTATTTTGGCATTGGCATTTATACAGCGATCATTGCTATAAAAATGCACTGATCACTGTGTAAATGTCACTGGCAGGGAAGGGGTTAAACACTAGAGGGCGATCAAGGGGTTAAGAGTGTTCCCTGGGCGTGTTCTAACTGTAGGGGGAATGAGCTCACTAGAACATGACAGAGATCACTGCTCTCGATCACTGGGAGCAGTAGAACACCGTCATGTTGCTAGGCAGAAGAGGCCATTTCTGTCTCTCCGGGTCACAATCGTGGGCCACCGGCGGACATTGAGTCCACGGGCACACACTCATGGCGAGCATGCATGTGCCCGCTAGCCGCGAATGACGCAGTAATGTACGGGTACGTTGTTTTGCGCACTCGTGCCACTTTGCCGACATATATCTGTGGAAGCCGGTTGGCAACTGGTTAAGGTTCGCTGCTTTTCCAGAGCAAATACTTCAGCCACAGCCCTGGAAGTCTTCCACAATTTGAAGATTTCCTTCCACATACTGAGATTAGGGTCTGCTGTCTTTTGGTATTGTGTGAATTTTTGGCTCTAGAATATTTCACACATAGGTTCTCTGCCTGCAGTCCTGATTGTAGATAATTTGTATGCAATGAAACTCCTCTCAATGAAACTCCTCTCTATAGATGTGTGTGAACACAGCACTAGGTCAGTCTCCCATCTCCGCCTCTACTAACACACAGGCCAGATGCTGGCCCCGCCCATCATGGATTCCAATGAGCAATGAGCTCTACTTGTGCATGTGGATTTTAAGACTCACTGTATTGTCCTTTGAGGTTGTCCTCTTTGCCCAATTCCGCACCAGGAGCCTTTAACAGATGATCTTGTTCAGATGGGGAGATGTCCATTTTCCCTGGCCGAGGAGATTTGACTCAACATATATGGATGACTCTGGGAAAGTTGTTTCTCCCCCTCTGCTGGATGGTTCTCGCACTGTGGTGAGCTGCTCTGACTGAGGAAGTGTTCTTGGTACTTTGGCAGGGCCATTAGATGCAGAAAAGATTCATACTGTAATTCAAACTGTGGGAAATACAAGCCATATAAGGCTGTTTCTGCTACACTGGGCCCATCATTTGGAGGCATATCAAGTGAGGACACAGTCCAGAAATACCATGTAATTTGCATACATCAATCACCAAGTTGGCACAAGAAGCTTGGTTGTGGCTTAAAGTGATTGTAAAGTAAAAAAAAACAAAAAAAAACAACAACGATCTTATATTTACCTGCTTTGTGCAGTTGGTTTTGCACAGCGCAGCCTGGATCCTCCTCTTCTCGGGCCCCTCTTCGCTGCCCCTGGCCCCTCCCTCCTTTTGAGTGCCCCCACAACAAGCAGCTTGAATGGACATACAGAGCTGCAGTTTGGCTCCTCTCCTCTCTCTCCTGATTGGCTAACTGACTTTAATTGACAGCCGTAGATGCCAATGGCGTTGCTGCTGTGTCTCAGCCAATCAGAAGGAGAGTCCCGGATGGCTGACGGACTCATGGACATTTCTGGACAGAGATGAGACCCAGGTAAGGACTTCTACACACAGAAGGCTTTTTATCTTAATATATTAAGATAAAGAAACCTTCTGCCTTCACAACTCATTTAAAAAGTTGAACGCATCTTTCACTGTGTCAAATGCCATGTACTGCACTGAGAAATGCTAATTGTTGACTTGACAGCTCCCAATCAAATCCAAGACGTAGACAGTTTTACAGACAATTTGCGAACCACTGACAGATGCAGTAGATGCACTTTTCACCCTTTGGATGTAGTGCTCCTGATGTGTCTCCTTCATTGAAACTCCATTCTTCACTTCTGTGGAGAAAGAAGTCAGAAGATATTCCCCAATACCTCATTGCTGTGGACTTGCCATGAAAAACCTGGTACTCCCATTGGGTTGCTGATGCTTGGTGGCAGCTTCCACACCTACCAAACCTATGGTCTCAGGGGCCTGATTCTACACACGGCTTCTTTGTCACTGGCTTCCATTGTATGGCTATTAAAGAATGGGTATGGTGGGAGAAGTTTCTTGGATGTAGTGATTTTCATCATGCTCTGGACTTGGTACCTTCTTCCTGGAAGTTATACGATTGTACTTGGAAGGCTTACTTCCTCTGCCTGAACCCACATACTTATTTAAGCTACCCAGATTATAAACTTCCTTCAATCAGGTATGGATCAGTGCTTAGCTCCAAGCGGTCTTGTTTCCATGACCTTCGGTATCCTACTCCCTAGCGTGTAAATAAGGTGATTGCTCTTGAAGTGAAGTGATAGGAATAATTACTCTCATTTTATGGTTGTGGATGAAGATTTTAGCCTTTTCCTGTTAATCACTGCTCACTAAGCTTGTAGCTTGAAGCTTTGCCCACTTGTTGAGGAATAAGTTCCTGTTTTCTGCAATAAATGACTGGACACAATGATAAAATGTATATGCAAAATCCTATGTTCCGTCTCTATGCTCTGTTCTCTGCCCCCTTAACCCCAAGTTAGGAGAAAATTGGGAAAAATGTTATTCCAAACTTTCTTTCAATACTTAAATCATGAAGCCAGATTACTGTGAGGCCAAACACAAAAATAACAATGTATGAAACCTTCATTAAGCTCCATGGCAACCAGGCTTCATCCAATAGGAGCCCCACACATATTGCTTGCTCATTCAAACCTGGGACAGTTAACCGCCTCATGACCTAAGCAAGTTTTGCATTTATACGATATTGTATATAAATGATTTATTTTGGAGAACACTGTCCACCAAAACCACAGTATGCATCAGCTCACAGGTGTTGCAACCTTGGGAAATGATTGATGATTTTGGAACCCCCCCCCCCCCCCCCTTGGTATCAGCTGACGTGTCAAAATACCCCTAGGGGTACGCGTAACCAAGGCTAAGAACCCCTGGTTTAATGTCAAGAAATCCAAGCTTTTGCCATATTGTACGGATAGGCAGTGTGACACGTCTATAGATAATATCACCTTAAGCAAATGGCAATTGAACTAAGCTTTTGTATTCAAAATTGCATCATTATTTTTCATGGCAAGCACTTTTGCTGATTGCTGCATCCCCTCGTGTGCCTATATATTTTCCTTTTTAACATTTTCGTTCAGTCTTCGAGAAGATGGATCTAGAAGCAAAAGCTGTTCTTTTTTTCTTGACATTTTCAAAGCAGGCAGCAGATTTTGCGTCTTCATCTCTCTGCTTCTGACTTGCGGTGCTACAAATCTATTTGCTGTAGATCTGTAAAACAATACTCGACTGCTCAGACAGTGATAAAAGGAGAAAGCATTCCATATACAGGATTCTTTTCCAGCAAAAGTTGGTAAAATAAAAACTTTAAATAATGTATGATGTGAATGTTTAGCCAAAACAAGTTTTTTTTTTTTTAACTTTGCATAGAGTGGAAAAGGATTGGATCCCCTGTCTGGCTTGTATTGATAGTCAGGACTCTGTTAAAGAGATTTATCCTCACTTACTGTCCAGGTAAAACTTAAATAGGAACGCAGACAGCAATAAAATGCTGACAGGGCTTCAAGGGCCTTCCCCTACTCTGTCTGAGATTTTCCCTCACTGGTTAAACTGTTGGTACCAAGACAATCAGTGAAAGGAACTCCCTCAAATGTGGCCATGAATAGCAGTAAAAAAAAAAAAAAAAGTCAAATTCTTCCCCACTTTATCCAGAACTTATAGTGTTACTAAACCCACAAACTGCATTCACTATATCTGGTCTCCCACACTACGCAAAACATGATATATATAATTATTTTAGTAAATACAAACTGATAAATACCTATTCTCATCAGCAGTATATAGCAGCCTTCTGACTTCTATCTGTTCCTAGTAAAGCTTGTAGGAGGAGTTTTCATTCTCCCCTGATCCTCTGTCTGGACATGCCTGGACAGGGCTGATTGGCCCTGTGCTGATCACATGCACCCTCCCAAGAAAAAAAAAAAAACTCTCTAGCAATACACACCAAACTGAGCATGTGCAGCCTGCCCCCTTATGCCGCGTACACACGAGCGGATTGTATGGCGTACTTAGTCCGTCATACAATCCGAAGGACAATCTGTTGTAGTTTCCACTGAACGGACTTGACCACACACGGATACACAAACAGTCCATCGAAAGCTTGCGCGATGACGTGTACAGCGCGTACGACGGGACTAGAAATAGGAAGTCCAAGACACAGCAAAGCACCCTTCCGCCGTGTAAATCCTTTCTGGGCATGCGCCATTCTTAGTCCGTCGAACTAGCATACTGACGACCGTATTGTCCGCTGAAACCAAAGTACGACGGACAGATTTTTGGAAAATCCGAAATCCTTAGTACTCCGGACTGCACGCTGAAAAAGTCCGCTGAAGCCCACACACGAGCAGATTGTCCGCTGAAATGTGTTTCAGCGGACTAAGTACGTCAAACAGTTCGACTGTGTGTACGCGGCATTACTCTGTAAATATCAGGTTATTTTTTTTAGACAGTGGAAGAAGAGGATAGACAGGATCAAACACCCTTTTAATGCACAATGCAAAGGATTAACCCCTTAGGTTCCACAGTGGATGGACATACACTTTAAAGCAACTGTCTTTTAAACGGAAAAGTAAAATAAGTGCACCTGCAAAAATAATTTAGATACTGACGACTTCTGCTGCCAATGTCACTATAGTGATATAGGGGTCGGTGGGAGGAACCACTGAGCGCAGTGGGAGCCAGGAATCTGGCACTCCCAGAAGGGTTGGATTCTGAGGTTTTTCTAGCTGTCAGTCTTTGTTTACTGCAGAAGTAATTGGTGGTGCATGTAGAATGAGGAACAAGTATCTTTTTTTTGCAGATGCAGCTTTATTATATATATATTCATTTTGGCAACAGAGTTGTATTACCAACAGTTTAATTTAAAATATTGTAAGTTTGTGAAAAAGAATGTCTCTATTACAAGCTAAAGTATAACTAAACTCCTTTGAGTCCTGGTGCAACCAGTACCCTATGACATTAAGGTGTCCGTTTATGAAGCAGTGAAGTCTATTCACTGCTTCATTCTCTGGCATTCTCAAAGAAGATCTTTCTCCTCTATGTGCCAGTTTATAAAGCGGAGTAGATCGCTTCACCTTCGGAGGAGTGAAGCGATCTACAAACGCTTTCAACAGTGGAGAACGGCCGCTGATACTGGAATCTCATGAGACTTTACGAGATTACAGTACCAGAAATTCATAGAAACACCGAGATGTCAGTTTATTAGGCAGTGATAAATTATCACCACTCAGTACTCTGACAGGCGGCGTGGTTAATAAAATAACGAGTCCCCCTACATTATATATACATGTGTACACACACACACGCATTATATATACATGTATATGCATACACATTTTTATATATATATATATATATATATATATATATATATATATATATATATATATATATATATACACATACATATGACAGAGGGACATGGTTACAGTATTGGGGGGTCTGAACAAGGCATAAGGAAGTTAAAAATCTTCCTCTTTCCCCTTCAGATCCCCACAGATCTTCACTCCCCACCCGATTCTCCACCTCTGAGCTGGTGAAACGGGGAGGTGAATTCTGATTCAGATCGCCAGTGAAGCACTGAGATCACATCATAAATTGGCCATTACTGTGTCAGTGAATGAGGATTCTCCATGTGTGGAGATCATCGGCGGGAGAACAAGTTCAAACACGTTCTCACCCGATTATCTCTGCTTCATAAACCGTTTATGGGCTGTGATCAGCGCCGATACTCGGGATCACTGGATAAGGAGTTAAGTAGCTCTATGGGGGGGGGGGGATAAAGGAAAGAGAAACAATAAAGAAAAGATACCTTTATTACAAAAATAAATAGGGAATACAATATATTAAAAACTTTGGGAATAAATTCAAATCCAAAAATAAATGCATGTAAATCCCCATTGAGAATGTCCATCTGATGACGAAACGCGTCTGGGAGGACGGGCAGTGACGTCACCGCGCTATCCAAGAAGGAGGAAGGGCTCCATTAATGCCGGCCGGCGCTGTGTTGCTTTTTAAATGTCCGTTTGTTTTTAAACATTGTGTGTATAATTTCTAAATTGAATAAATTGAAGCATCAATACAGTATTACACTATGCCGCTCTTCTTGATTTTTATGGTCTATACCGTTATGTCATATACGGATTGCTGAGTTCATGGGTCTACATTTATCTGGAAGAGGCTGCGGTGTGGGTCCAATACCTATATGCAAAGATCGTGGCTGAGTTCATATGATTGCCTTTGAGATTTTAATATCGGTGGTGGCACTTATTATAGATGTGGAGCACAGCGGTGGTTCCATGAGAATTTGCGGTATATCAAAGGACTGTTTATCTCTGCATACTACCATCTTCACATCCACAAACTGAGAATAATTATATTTCAGCTGGTGTTCACTTCAGCGATAATAACATAGGACTGTATAAGATTTTTTTTCTCTTATTTTATGCTGGGCTTTTATTATTATCATTAATAATATCGTTCTTATTAGAAATTTTTGGCACAGTTTATTTTCTCTATCATCTTGTGAGTAAGGTCTGCTTAAAGTTTTAGGTCACCTTTAGGCTGCTTTCACACTGGGGCATTGGCGGCATCGGCGGTAAAGCGCCGCTATTTTTAGTGATGCTTTACCGTAGTTTTTGCAGAGGTTTCCGGGCGCTAGCATTGCGCTTTTAACCCCCGCTAGCGGCTGAAAAAGGGTTAAAATGATCCGCAAAGAGCTGCCCATTCATTTCAATGGGCAGGAGCGGTGAAGGAACAGTGTATACACCGCTCCAAAGATGTTGCTTTTTTTTTATGACGTCCTGCCAGCGCATCGCCTCTGTGTGAAAGCACTCAGGCTTTCACACTGACACTGCAGGGGAGCCATTTTTTTAGGTGCTATTTTAAGCTCAGTGTGAAAGGGGTCTAACAGAAAATCTGTAAAGATGACCTAACACTGGAATCCCTCCCCCTCCCCATTCCCGGTGTACTTACTGCATCCTGCAATGTCAGGTCTCCTGCAAGCCACCGGTCCATAGCGGACCAGACAGATCCTAATTGGTAAACACAGTCACAGAGACATACAGGCAACAATAAAAAGCAGATGAGAAGATGGTTTCAAAACATAGCCACATAAAAAGCAAAGTGGTTTTAATGCTGTTGTTGTCCCCAGTGGATTTTCCTTAAAGCAGAGTTCTGACACCCCCCCGAATTATTGACCACTTCTAGGGATGAGCTCAGGCGTGTTCGCATGCTCCACGTGCAGAGCCCGCCAGGAAGTCAGCGCAGCGCTGCGCTAATCACAGGCAGTGAGACATTGCCTCGATGTGCAGCTGCAGAGATCGGGCAATGTCTCACTGCCTGTGATTAGCGCAGCGCTGTGCCTACTTTCTGGTGGGCTCTGCACATGGAGCATGCGAACACGCCTGAGCTCATCCCTAACCACTTCCTATAGTCTACTTGACTTTTTTATTTTGATTGTTCCTGCAGTACAAATACCTTTTTTTGAGGTTTTAATCCTCTGCTTCCGCAGTACGTCAGGTCTGTCCGCCCATTGGCTCATGGGATATGAGTGTCACCATTCCCAGGAGTAAATGGCCATTTGCCGCTTGTAGCATCGCCTCACCACACTTTATATGATATGAGCATGTGCAAGATAGCTAGCAGCATTGTTTCAAAGAAGGAGATACCAGTGGGCTTCAGATGCCCACACTTAAGATGGGAGCGTACTTGGTGGGGACAATTATTTACAAAATTTACATTCACCACTAATCCCGTTGGATATAGGATTAGGTGGAAACATCACAGGGGTGTTAAAAAAGGGAAAAAAAACGCTGGAGCTCCATTTTAATTTTCAACCTTGAGACCAGAGACACTGACAGGAAAGGTTTTTGGTTCTTGGAGGTGAGAAAATTTACACACTTGTATCAGCTGGATGCACATGCTTATGGACATTGCAGTGGCCTCTGATATCCACGTT
This sequence comes from Lithobates pipiens, assembly GCF_037356315.1. Classification (NCBI taxonomy): domain Eukaryota; kingdom Metazoa; phylum Chordata; class Amphibia; order Anura; family Ranidae; genus Lithobates; species Lithobates pipiens. The sequence goes on along the minus strand of NW_027507789.1, from coordinate 156,918,117 downwards.
TTCTCATAGGCCAGAAAGATCCAAGCAGGCTAAATAGTTGCTCACAATATGTACTGTCAGTCCAGGAGTTCAGCACAGCACACATAAAGGTTGGTTTACTAAAACTGTAAAATTGAAAGGTTTGAGCTAGGGTTGCCACATCATCCCTTTAATCCAGGACACACATTCATTACACAGGTTCTTTGGCTGATTAAGGTGGTAATTAAACTCACTTGGTGCCTTATCTGCATTAAATCAGGATCAGAACCTGTGTGATTAATATGTGTCCTGCATTAACGGCGTGATTTGACATGCCAAATTGCAGCCTATTGTCGGCAACGGCACTGTCCCCAATTTCCAAAAGTAGTTCCTGCACTACTTTTGGCAACTTTCTGGGGGTGACTTCAATAGACATCTGTGCACTACCCGCACAGATGTCTTTCAAATCTCCCCTGAACTTGCACTAAAATCGTGCGAGTTCAGCTGAACGAGGTCTTATTGTCAAACGCTTAATTGAATAAGCTGAAGTTAAAAGCTAATTGCCTACCATGCACAGCTGCACCATATTTTTCACTCTCCAGTTTTGGAAAATCAACCCCACAGTCTATTTGCCTTTAGTAAATCCACCACATAGTATTCCTAGATCATGAATGTTGTCCAGTCCCAACAAAATCCACAGGATCGTGCACCAATAATCTCATGTCTGTGAACAAATTATGATTCCATGCTGAAAGGTTTCTTTTTTTCCCCCTTTAGTATCCCTAGAATGAAAAAAAAATAAATGTAATGAAGGACCTGATGACAGCGTGGTATCAAACATGAGTACATTTGCTAATCTATATTTACTTAATCATTTAAATACCTGTGAAAAGCTTTCAACACTTCATCATGAGTAGAGGACCGGATAGAAATCTTTTATACCTCTGCCAAGTGGTTTCACAGCACACTGGCTCAGGAAATTCACTTAAAGGGCTTATGAGATGGTACATAGTGTCAGCTAATGTGGAAAACGAAGGAAAAGACTACAGAGGATGTGAATCAGTGAGCACAATGGTGCATATGTGGTATGTAAACCCCATGGACCAAGAAGTTTGTGTCTAGGAATTGCTCCTTCATTATTCCCAGAGGGAAGTCTCTGTGAATGAGACATTAAGTGTGGTAAACAAAGTTTCATACCTTCATTTCCCACAACCCTGTAGCCAGTTAATTAAAACTAACCAAGGCATGGTTGGCCAAGATATAATTGCATATTAAAGTGTATTAATCTATGTAACTTTGTTTTTTTTTTTGTGTGTGAACAGAGTGTGGAAGTATGAAAAACCCTGCCAGTTTTTTTTTGCCTGTGTACCTTTGGAAAAGTCTATCTTCACGTGTTTCCTGGGAATTCCCCTTTTAGTTGCCCATGAAACAAGGTGTCCCCATTGGATGATTTACCCTCACTTCTTGTTCTTGGGGGCAAACTCAAAATTTTTTGGCCTGACTTTTTTTATCTCACTGAGAATTACAGATAGAGGGTGAATTTCCCCAAAAAGGACACAGACAGCAATAAAACACAATGGAGGATAAAACTCTTCCCCACGTCATCCACAATGAAAAAAGGCTTTGTGTAGAGAAACAAACCACTTTGAAATTAAATGTATTAATTACATTTATTTAACTTAAATATTTATATATATATATATATATATATATATATATATATATATATATATATTTATATATATTTTTTTTTTTTTGAGGTGTTGCTGGGCAGTGTGTGTGTAATTATATAGCAAATAGCACTCTGCCAGCTTTAGGTTTTTTAGACTAGTGCACCATTGGGCAGCAGTCATGAGTGATTTACCCCACCGTTAGCACATTTTCTTTTGTATATTAGTACAGAAAAAAGGAGAGGTTATGGGACTTTGCATGAGGCGTGTCATTAAAATTGATGATACATGAAATATAATATAACTAATATAACTTGATGTCACAATCACATAAGATAATCCATGATTATGAAAAACATAGTATATCAATGAATAATAGTAATAATAATAGTTAATCATAAAAGATTAACATACCAAATATAATGATAATAAAGTATTTAAAGCGGAAGTTCTGTGAACATTTTTTTTTTAAAGTCTACAAATACTGCACCTGTTGACTTTTAAAATAAGGACACTCCTCAGTCCTCAGATGCTACAGCCGCCATCTTCGGTAAGGGAATCAGGAAATGAAGCCTTGCGGCTCCACTTCCCGGTTCCCTACTGTGCATGCGCAAGTTGCGCTGCGCAATCCGAATGCTCCCTGCTGTCTCTGGGACCAGTGTGTGTCCCATCAGACAATGCGGTGGGACGGGAAGAGGCGTAGACTCCTGTGGGAGTCTATGCCCAGAAGTGGGTGCAAATACCTGTCTTACACTGGTATCTGCACCCCCCTCCCCCCTGAAGGGTGCCAAATGGGGGGGGGGGGGGTTCCGAAAAGCGGAGGTTCAATTTTTGTGTGACTCTCCGCTTTAATACAGATAATCCGTGGATGTGATTGGTACAAGAAATTTGAAATGGATAATACAGACCATCATCTAAACATGATTAACAAGATGAATTCATGGCTTAGTCATATATCCAATATACAGGCCAATATATAATAATATTCAAAATAAAAAAATCATAATTTGGACAGGCTTGTCTTGGCACCCTTAGGCCGCTTACACACGGGCGGATTGTCTGCCCAACTAAGTTCGGCAGACAATCCGACAGACAGTCCGTTCAAAATTTGCATGAACGGACTTGACCACACACGATGAGCAGACAGTCCGCTAAAAGCGTGCGTGATGACGTGTACAGCACGTACGACGGGACTAGAAAAACGACGTCCTATACACTGCAATGCAACCTTCGGCCGTGTAAACCCTTTCTGAGCATGCGCCATACTTAGTCCGTCCAATTCGCCTACACACGAGCGGACTGTCCGCTGAAACCAAGTTTGGACGGACAAAACCAAGTTTGAACGGACTGTCTTACGGAAATTCCGTAAGACTTTGTTCGTCAGACTGTCCGCTGAAAAAGTCCGCTGAAGCCCACACACGAGCGGATTGTCCACTGAAACACTGTTCAACGGACTAAGTTGGACAGACAATCCGCCCGTGTGTACGCGGCCTTAGTTGTAAACTCTACGCATTTCATGACTTACAGCCACACATCAGGAGTAAGATGCAAGATTGTAAAATCAGCTCATAGGCTGTGCCCAACTTCTAAATGGGGAAAAATTGGTGGCCTTGGATATGATGTCTCACCCGGGGTTGAGGCGGAAGACCCCCCCCCAGAAAAAGGGGACCAAGTCTCGCCCCATTAAGTGCAATGGACCAGAACGTCACAACACAGTCCCCAAATGTGATGTGTGTGAACTCAACATACAACCAGGCCTGAATTAGGTGAAAGTGGCGTGAATGGAGTCCCTTCCTGGTGATGGTGATGACATGCCTCATGCAAAGTCCTATCACCTCTCTTTCTTTCTGTACTAACATATCAGGGATGGAGGCATGCCATTGCTGACTGTGTCAGGTCACATCTATTTTTATTTGTCCTTTCTTTTGTATATTCTTTCGTGCACCTCGTTAGAGGCATGTGCTGTATAAAAATTATGATTAGTGCTTCCTGCATTGAATCAACCAGGTTAGAGGTGCATTATAAACGTGTATACTTTGATTTACGACAGACTATTCTGTAAAGAGCCAGTAAGGCTGGTAATAATATCTTTCCATCATAACTAGTGACTCATCTTCACGCATTTAAACTAGAACTAATCCCATTGATTGAACGGTTTCCAAAAACTGCCACATTTATGACATGCTGTAAATGATATTTGTCACATTTGCTTGTGCTGTCAAACGAAGTGTCTAGCCATCAAATGGCTGGTGTCATCACTGATCACATGTGCAGCACCATGGCAACTGCAGATTAAACAGAGGCTAAGATGGCAGCTCCCTTGACTGTAAAGCATACGAGTTGAGTTACAATTTTTACTTGTAGGTTTGTGTATGAGGCAGGGATGGGATGTTTGCTACTCAAATTACTTTATACCTGTTCACCATACTGAAACAAATTTGGCAGTTTCACCTCAACCTTTACACAACCAGAAATTGCTGGTAAGTTATCAATAGCAGTGAACCACCCCCATCAAATCATTCTCTGCAGCTATTACCTTTTGTACCACCACCCCCTCCCTTTAGAATGTAAGCTCTACGAGCAGGGCCCTTCTGTGCCTTTTGTATTGTACTGTAATTGTGTTGTCCCCCTATACATTGTAAAGCGCTGCGTAAACTGTTGGCGCTATATAATTTGTGAATAATAATAACTTATACTGTATGAATAACAAATATGAATACAATGTGAGTTTGCATTCTAGAACTCCTATATTTATGTACATTACCTGTATTTATATATTAGCATCCCCAAATGAAAAACTGTTCATCAAAGCATTCAACAGTCCCTTCAGTGACACTACAAATTTCATTAGAAACCCCTTAAAATTTTTAATGACAGTGGTTTCAGTTTTAACGTTTGACTATAAGCTACTTTAGACAGAGCTCTTATCCCTTTATTTTTACCTAAAGGGATTTTACAGTCTAGTTTTTTTTTTCTATAAAAATAACAAATATGTTATACTTACCTCCTTTGTACATTGGATTTGCACAGAGGAGCCCAGATCCTCCTCTTCTGTGATCCTGGCCCCTCCCTTCTATCCAGTGCCCCCACAGTAAGCGGCTTGCTATGGGGGCACCCGAGCCGAGCCAAAGCTCCCTGTGTCTATTCAGATACGGAGCCCTGTCCCGGCCCTGCCCACTCTCTCTCTCCTGATTGGCTAGCTGACTTTAACAGCAGCAGCAGCCAATCAGGATACTTGGACGCTTGAGACACTCGTGGACATCGCTGGACAGAAAGGGACCTCAGGTAAGTATTGGGGGGGCTGAGTGCCTTTACAACCAGCCCTGTTCACACTGGTGCGGCATATGCTCTGACTTTGAGAACACATGTCGCATGACAAGTCACACCCCATTAAGTGCAATGGAACCGTTCTGATTGGAGTGACTTAGCCCTTGTACACACGGTCGGAGAATCCGTTGGAATGTGTCCTATCGGACCGTGTCGTCGGATAATCCGACTGTGTGTGGTATGCATCGGATTGATTCCGTCGGAATATCCGTCGGACGACCCAATTGTCCAACATGTTGGAAATATTTCCTGACCAACTGGGCCGGTCAGACATACTCCGATCATGTGTAGAGAATTTTGATCGGACCAAGTGCCACGCATGCTCAGATCAAATTCCTACATCAAAGCTATTGGCTACTAGCCTGAATGTAGTCCCATCGTAACGAAATTACATCATCACGTTCTGAAAGATCGGATTTTTCGCCAACTTTGTCTGACCGTGTGTATGCAACAGTTTCGGACAAGATCTGACGGGCAAAATCCGACGAATTTGGTTGTGGAAATCTCCGACCGTGTGTACAGGGGCTTAGAAAAAAGGTTCCTGCACTACTTTGAGTTCGACTGTGGCAGGATTTGCATTGACTTCTGGCAAAGAAGTTGTATGCAAGTCGAGCCAAAGTCACGCTGGGATGGCGGCTTCAAAGTCACGACAGTGTGAACTGGGCCTTAAAGTAACATTAAAGGGTCCCAGATCTTCTAGGGTCCCTCACCGATGCTCCTGGCCCCTCCCTCCTGCCGAGTGCCCCATACAGCATGCAGCTTGTTATGGGGGCCAGGAGCCAAGCCACTGGTCTGTGTGTCCATTCAGACATGGAGCCGCGGCTCTGCTCCGTCCCCTCTCTCTTTTCATTGGCTCACTGAATTTAACAGCAGTGGGAGCCAGTGATGCCCGCTGCTGTCTCAACCAATCAGGAGGGAAAGGCCTCTTCCTGCCCCTCCACAGCTCATCGCTTTAATGAGCGTGGAGAAGCAGAACAGGAGTGATGCTGACTGACAGTCAGCATCGCTCTGCTCAGGAAGGAGTGAGAACCGAGCCATCGGCGATGTTCGGTGGCTTAGTTCTCAATGCAAGGATGCTGGGGGACAGCTGCAGCATCAGTCTGAATGCTTCATCCACAGAGGTAAGTATGATTAGCAAACAAAAAAAAACCTATACTTCTCTTTTAAGATAAAGAACCCTTCTTCCTTTAAAACCACTTTAAGGGCTCATGTACACAGGTTGTTTACTTCACACAACTAAAATCCGACGTTTTTAGGCAAAAAGAAGCTAAAAGTGTAAAGCCCTTTGCTAGCAGCCTGTCAAAATCAAAGCCAGGCTGAAATGCAGCCGTATGCTGTTCCAATCATTGCTCGCATTTAGCACTGTATATGTTCAAAAGCGTATGCCCCACTGAATTTAATTTGGTACCAGACCTCTGTAATTTATTGTACACTCATACTAGCATACCTCCCAACTTTCTGAGTTGGGAATGAGGGATACGTATTAGCAAAAGTATGCAGGCATAGGACACACCCCCTGCTACGTCCTCCTTAAGGCTGGGTTCACACTGCTGCGGGGGGAGATCCGGATGTGATTCGCACCGCAAATCACATCCGATCTCCGTAGCGCTGCGAGTTCAGCCATACAGATAGTATGGCTGAACTCGCAGCGGTCCCGCAGCAAACTCGCACGGGACCCTTTTTTTCGTCCGCAACAGAATCGGATCGCATGGGCGTTCACACCATGCGATCCGATTCTTGTGCGAGTCGGCAGATCGCACTGCGATATGCGATCGGATCTGGGGGTGTCATTAACATATCATTGACACTCCCAGCCGTTCGCATAGGGCAGTGTGAACTGCCGGCGGGAGTCGTGCGATGCGGGAAAACGCCGCGGATTCGCGGCGTTCCCGCATCGCAGCGGTGTGAACCCGGCCTAAAGGAGAATTGTACAAAAAAAAGATTGGTTAAACTCACAACACCACTATTCCTTTATATTAGCTTTTGGAATTTTCAAATGCAGCAATTTAGAAATTGGATGAAAGGCTTGGCACTGGGAAACACTTTTTGATAGATTAGTGCATTTTAAATACAACTATTTATAGATCAGACCAAAATGAGGGATACATGAGGAGATAAGAGGGACAGAGGAACTTTGTTCCGAATGAGGGAAAGTCGAAATCAGGGACAATTGGGAGGTATTTACTAGGTGGGGGAGAGGGAGCACAATGGGTCAAACAGGTGTCCAGAATGCTTATGTGCTTAGAGGAAGCACGATGACAGGAGGAGAGAGCATATTGAGCATCCATGTGTACTGCATCTTCACAGTGCAGTGGACCTAGTTGTATTGGTCATCTGCAGTAGAGGGGGAAAAAAAATTCAGATCAACATGGCTGTGCAGCCTGTCAGGACTGTTAAAATCTTGGGACTGGGCAGGACAAATGAATTTTAATAGTTTATAACTTTTTCATGATTCTCATACTGAGAATAGTTCTGTTTTACCCTACGAGTATAATGCGGTTAAAGGAGGCTTTAGTCTTCTCTACTGGTCTTTACTAAAGCAAAAAAGTATAAAATAATAACAAAATAATAATATATATAAATCCTATATAACAGAGAGAAATCTTGTGGTTTGAAATAGAAATTGTATTGGTCGATTCCATTTGAGCATATTGATTAACCACTTGCTTACTGGGCACTTAAACCCCCCTCCTGTCCAGAACAATTTTCAGCTTTCAGCGTTGTCACGCTTTGAATGACAATTGCACGGTCATACAACACTGTTCCCACAAATAGGGCTTTCTTTTGGTGGTATTTGATCACCTCTGCGGTTTTTATTTTTTGCTAAAAAAATGTAAAAAGACCAAATAAAAAATAAAAAAAAGTAATATTTTGTTATAAAATTTTAAAACTGGTAATTTTTCTCCTTCATTGATGTACTCTGATGAGGCGGCACTAATGGGTGGCAGTAATGGGCACTGATCGGTTACACTGATAGGCAGCACTGCTAGGTGGCACTGATTGGCACCACTGGTGGGCATTGATAGGTGGCACTCATGGGCATTGATAGGTGGCACTGGTGGGCCCTGGCAGGTGGCAATGGAAGGCGGCACTGGCAGGGGGTCCTGTTGTGCAAGATGAGGCATAATTGTTTCTTCCTCTTCGGGACTGATGTCCCTTGCAGATGAGAGCCGGTGATCAGCTTTTTTTTTCTCCTCATACTGTCAGCGTGAGGAGAAAAAAAAAACGATTGCCGAGCTTTTGTTTACATTATGTGATCAGCTGTCATTGGCTGACAGATGATCACATGGTAAGGGACCGGGACCGGCCCCTTACTCAGATCAGTGATCATCCGAGTCTCGGTGACTCAGTGATCACAGCGTGCTCCGTGCTCACCCTGCAGGGAGCGTGCAGAAGGGAGGCTGTCATATGACGGCCTCCTGGGAATTCAGGTCTGCGCTGTGGCCGTCATTCGGCTATAGTGCGGACATCAAGCAGTTAAAGGATTCCCTGTCCTTTGCATGATGTTTGATTGTGTATACCAACTAAAGTGATATTAAAGTGGTTTTAAAAGCTCAAGCCTCCTCTGTGCAGCAGCCCCCCCCCCCCCCTTAATACTTACCCGAGCTCCATCTTCCTCCAGCGATGTGCATGAGAGCCACGGCTCTCCGGGAACTCTCCCTCCTCATTGGCTGAGACAGCTGCAGGAGCTGCTGTCAATGAGGAGAAAGAGGGGGCGGGCCAAACTGTGGCTTTGTGTCTGAATGAAAATGCAGAGCTGCAACTCATTAACAGCTCATTAACAAGCTTGCTCAGGTGCACCTAGTGCAAGCTTCTTGCTCTGGAGGCAGTCAGCAGGAGCGCTGGCAGGGGACCCGAGAAGAAGAGGATTGGGGCTGCTCTGTGCAAAACCATTGCACAGAGCAGGCAAGTATAATGTGTTTGTTATTTAAAAGAAAAAAGGAAATCCTTTAATATCACTTTATGCCCTCCGTTTTTAAAGCAATTTCAGGAGCTCATTTTAGCACTTACTTAGTATGGAGCGTCTTTATCTTTTAATCCTTGCCTATGTTCCTGTTTTAGCTGGTGCCACTGCCCCAGGTTTCCTGTTTGGGGGTGGCTCCTTTGCATTGCATTGTCTTATGGAGCAACCCTCCATAGTGTCCTGTGGAGGAAACCTTGACACAACTAAAGTTGTGTCTCCCTACACTGTGTGAATCAATAGAAACATACAGCCCCCACAGACTAGAATGGCAAGGCACTCCCCTTCTACTCTCTCCAGCTCCCCCTCCCTTCTCCAAGCTAACAGACTGACTGGAGACTGCACTGTCCACTGTTAAAGCAGTTGTCCGGTCATCTGTTCAAAAATTAAGAGTCAGCAGCTAAAAAAACAAAAAAAAACTGTAGCTGCTGACTTTTAATAATAGGACAATTATCTGCCCCAGGATTCAGTGTTGTCCTTCCCCAGGCAGTTTCTGCACTGGGCTTCAGTCCTAGGCACTGGAACACTAACTGTGGGCAGCTGGCTGTAACTGCTTGCAGTTTCACAGCCGGCTGCTCACTGCACATACCTGAGCCGCGTGCTGCGCTGCACTATTTTATTGGTCACACAGATTTCTGGGACCTGGGACATGTCCCAGAAGGCTGCAGGGGAAGGGGGGGGGAGCTTCTTCTAAGATCACTGCAACTGTCTGACCAGAAGTGGGGGAGCAGGCACCTTTCAAAACCAGGTAACCACTCCTCCTCCAAAAAAAAAAAAAAAAAGATGCCCCAAATGGGGGAAGTTTCGCTTGAGCACTTTCCTGTGAAGACTGGAAGCTCAGGGAAGCAGCACTGAGAGATCAAGAGCCAGCAGCATTGAAAGTTGTAAACTGCACATGCTGGAGTTAGAATTTTAACAAATCTTTACTGGGGAATGCTTACAGTGCATCCGGAAAGTATTCAAAACGCTTTACTTTTTACACATTTTGTCGTTATAGCCGTATTCCAAAATGGATTAAATTCATTATTTTCATCAAAATTTTCCAAAAAATACCCCATAATGACAATGTGGAAAAAGTTTTTTGTCTTTGCAAATGTATTAAAAAAAAAAAAAAAAAAAATGATCCCATGTACATAATTATCACAGCCTTTGCCATGACACTCAGAATTGAGCTCAGGTGAATCCTGTTTCCACTAATCATCCTTGAGATGTTTCTACAACTTGATTGGAGTTCACCTGTGGTGAATTCAGTTGATTGGACTTGATTTGGAAACGCGCACACCTCTCTATATAAGGTCCCACAGTTAGAAGTGCATGTCAGAGCACAAACCAAGCCATGAAGTCCAGGAATTGTATGTAGACCTCAGGGACAGGATTGTATCGAGGCACAGATCTGGGGAAGGGTACAGATACGTTTCTGCAGCATTGATGGCCTCCATCATCTGTAAATGGAAGTTTGGGACCACCAGGACTCTTTCTTGAGCTGGCTGTCCAGCCAAACTGAGCGATCAGGGAAGAAGAGCCTTAGTCAGGGAGGTGGCCAAGAACCCGATGGCCAATACCATCCCTACAGTGAAAGATGGTGGTGGCAGCATCATGCTATGGGAATGTTTTTCAGTGGCAGGAACTGGGAGACTAGTCAGGATTGAGAGAAAGAGGAATGCAGCAATGTACAGAGACATCCTTTCATGAAAACCTACTCCAGAGCTCTCTGGACTGGGGTGAAGGTTCATCTTCCAACAGGAAAATGACTCTAAGCACACAGCCAAGATAACAAAGGAGTGGCTATGGGACAACTCTGTGAATGTCCTTGAGTGGCCCAGCCAGAGCCCAGACTTGAACCCGATTGAACATCTCTGGAGAGATCTGGAAATGGCTGTGTTAAACTGCCCAAAATTAGCCAAGTTTGTAGCATCATACGCAAAAAGACTTGGAGCTTCAACAAAGTACTGAGCAAAGACTGTGAATACATATGTACATGGGATTTTGTTTTTATTTTTAATAAATTTAAAGATTTCAAACTTCTTTCACGTTGTCATTATGGGGGGATTGTTTGATGAATTTTGAAGAAAATAATGAATTAAATCCATTTGGGAATAAGACTATAGCATACTTTAAGGCAGTAAATGTTTGTTCAGGTGTTTCAGGGTTAAAAAATGTAGTGAAAGGTGGATGTGAGCAACATTATTGCTTTCAGTGTGTTGGCAATAAAGTGATTGTCAAGAAGAGGTTAAATGTCTGGGTAGATTATAATCTCCTGCAAATGTCAGAAGAGTGCCTTTGTCACATGTATCTGCTGCCACCTAGCTGTCATTCATTTAAACCGAGTTTTCAGTATAAACAGCAATGAGATAAATTGCAGCAAATATTACAATGCCTCTAAACAGTTACCATAACTCCTTAAACAGTATGTTACAATGGCCTCTCAGAGCTTTCTAACAAGGTTGATGTCATGTTTAATTATCACTGCCAATAGTTTTTAATAATCATGAACATGCTATGTGTATGAAGAGTTGTATTACATGTGAGAACATGCTGTAGTTTAGGTTAAATATGTTAAAATGCACCTGTACTGTACTATAAGCTAAATATTGGAAATCAGGATAGGTAAGGTGGAAACCATACTTGATAAACAGAAAGAAGTTATACATAAACTACCAGGCTCAACTTTGCTTATGCAAGATTGTGTTGAATTATTATGCTTTTCTAGACAAACTTGTATACATTACTTTTTTTTTTTCAGGGCTCTGTTATTTCATACTGCTATGCGCACTATGGAGCAGGGGCCCATCATTTTTCAGCATAAGAGCAGGCGACAGACACGGCAGAAAGGGATTGTTTAGCCTTGCAGTTGGAGGGGGGAGAAACACACAATTGAGTTGAGTTTGAACTAACTACCCTTAAAGTGTTACTAAACCCACAAGAGTAAAATCACGTATGTGTATACGCAGTAAAGCATGCTTGTTATACTCATTGTGAAGGGGTTCATTTTGTGCATTGTGTAAAAAGGCTGTTTGATCATGTCTTCTTTAATCCCCCCTTTTTCCACAGTCCCCAATATATCTGCTGACATATATAGTGCCTTGGAGGCACTCTGCACATGCTCAGTTTGGTGTGTGTTGCTAGAGAGTTTTTTTTTGGGGGGGGGGGGGGGGTGCAATCAGCACTGTCCAGACTGAAGGTCAGGGGTCATGCAGCCTCATAGCACAGTCAGAGGAGCTTTAACAAGCTTTAAAGTGGAAGTAAACTCCCCTATCGTTTTCAGCCAAGGAAGCTGCCATCTTTGCCTCTGTTTAATCTTCAACTGCTATGGTGCTGCACATGTGATTCGTTATGACACCAGCCATTGGATGGTTTGATAGTTTGGCTGAGAGCACAGCCAATGTGCAGTTAGCATTCCCGGCATGCCTTTTTTTATTAACTGTTTAAATCAATGGGTTTACTTCCACTTTAACCAGTGCTGGGCCGGACACTGATAGAAGTCAATAGACTGCTAAATACCGCTGATGAGAAAAGGTATTTAGCAGTTTGTATTTACTAAAATAATTGCATTTCCGTGTACTGTGGACCAGTGTTTCTCTACTCCAGTCCTCAAGGTGCCCCAACAGGTCATGTTTTCAGGCATTCCATTATTTTGCACAGGTTATTTGATCAGTTTTACTGCCTTAGTAATTACCAAAGCTGTTTCATTTGAGGGAAATCCTGAAAACATGACCTGTTGGTGTGCCTTGAGGACTGGAGTTGAGAAACCCTGCTGTGGGGGACCAGATTTAGTGAATGCAGGGTCCTGGGTTAAGCAACACTTTAACCACTTCCCGACCGCCGCACGACGATGTACGTCGACAGAATGGCACGGGCAGGCATAAGGGCTTACATGTACGTCCTTGCCTGCCCGCGGGTCGGGGGCCCAATCGGGCCCCCGCCCGGTGCCTGCGGCGGTCGGTATTCGTTCGGGAGCGATCCCGGACGAGGGGACGGCCATTCATTCATGGCCACCCCCTCGCGATCGCTCCCGACGAATGAAAATGCTCCGTGACATCACTTCCTCTCCTGTAATGTAAACACAGGAGAGGAAGTGATGTAATCTCTCCTCCGTGTCGGTATTTTTCGTTCCGGCACCGAGGAGAGAGCATCGGTGAGTTGCACCAACACGACACTACACAGTAGAACATGCCAGGCACACTCACACCCCCCCGATCACCCCCCCAATTACCCCTGCCCCCCAGTCACAGTGACACCAATGTCATTTTTTTTTTTTTTTTTTTGCATTGGTGTCATTTGTGACTGTAATAACTGTTAGGGCAGTTAGGGTTAGCCCCCCTTTAGTTCTAATGTACCCCCCTAACCCCCCCAATAAAGGTTTAACCCCGTGATCACCCCCCGTCGCCAGTGTCACTAAGGCTGGGTTCACATTGCAGCGGTTTATGAGAACGAATGTGATTCGCACCGCACTGCAGTGCAAATCACATCCGATCTCTGTGCGATTCGAGTTCAGCCATACAGATAGTATGGCTGAATTCGCATCGCACCCGCCGCAAATTCGCACGGGACCCTTTTTTTGGCCCGCCGCAGAATCGGATCGCATGGGTGTTCACACCATGCGATCCGAGTTTGCAGATCGCACTGCGATATGCGAACTGATCTGGGGGTGTCATTAACATTTCACTGACACTCCCAGCAGTTCGCATAGGGCAGTGTGAACTGCCGCCGGGAGGCATGCGATGCGGGAACCCGCCGCGGATTCGTGGCGTTCCCGCATCGCTCCAATGTGAACCCAGCCTAATAAGCGATAGTTTTTCTGATCGCTGTATTAGTGTCACAGGTGACGCTAGTTAGGCAGGTAGGTATTTAGGTTCGCCGCAGCTTTTTATAGCGCCAGGGACCCCCATATACTACCGCATAAAGCCCCCTGATTGCCCCCTAGTTAACCCTTTCACCAGTGATCACCATATAACTGTTACAGGTGACGCTGGTTGGTTAGTTATTTTTTTATAGTTTCAGGGCACCCGCCATTTATTACCTAATAAAGGTTTAACCCCCTGATCACCCGGCGGGTGTCATTTGTGACTGTAATAACTGTTAGGGCAGTTAGGGTTAGCCCCCTTTAGTTCTAAGGTACCCCCCTAACCCCCCCAATAAAGGTTTAACCCCGTGATCACCCCCCGTCGCCAGTGTCACTAAGGCTGGGTTCACATTGCAGCGGTTTATGAGAACGGATGTGATTCGCACCGCACTGCAGTGCAAATCACATCCGATCTCTGTGCGATTCGAGTTCAGCCATACAGATAGTATGGCTGAATTCGTGTCACACCCGCCGCAAACTCGCACGGGACCCTTTTTTTGGTCCGCCGCAGAATCGGATCGCATGGGTGTTCACACCATGCGATCCGAGTTTGCAGATCGCACTGCGATATGCGAACTGATCTGGGGGTGTCATTAACATTTCACTGACACTCCCAGCAGTTCGCATAGGGCAGTGTGAACTGCCGCCGGGAGGCATGTGATGCGGGAACCCGCCGCGGATTCGTGGCGTTCCCGCATCGCTCCAGTGTGAACCAAGCCTAATAAGCGATCGTTTTTCTGATCGCTGTATTAGTGTCACAGGTGACGCTAGTTAGGCAGGTAGGTATTTAGGTTCGCCGCAGCTTTTTATAGCGCCAGGGACCCCTATATACTACCGCATAAAGCCCCCTGATTGCCCCCTAGTTAACCCTTTCACCAGTGATCACCATATAACTGTTACAGGTGACGCTGGTTGGTTAGTTATTTTTTTATAGTTTCAGGGCACCCGCCATTTATTACCTAGTCTCACTAGTGTACCCCTAAATTTAGGGGTGTCTACTTTCCAAAATGGGGTCATTTGGGGGGGGGGTTTGTGCCATCTTGGCATTTTATGGCCTTCAAAACTGTAACGCCCTTAGAAAGCCTGAAGGCGGTGCTTGGTTTTCGGGGCCCCGTACGCGGCTAGGCTCCCAAAAAGTCCCACATATGTGGTATCCCCGTACTCAGGAGAAGCAGCAGAATTTATTTTGGGGTGTCATTTCACATATGCCCATGGCATGCGTGAGCAATATATCATTTAGTGACAACTTTGTGAAAAAAAAAAAAAAAAGTTTGTAATTTTCCCGCAACTTGTGGCAAAATATAAAATATTCCATGGACTCAACATGCCTCTCAGCAAATAGCTTGGGGTGTCTACTTTCTAAAATGGGGTCATTTGTGGGGGCTTTGTGCCATCTTGGCATTTTATGGCCTTCAAAACTGTAATAGGTAGTGAGAAGTGAAATCAAAAATTTACGCCCTTAGAAAGCCTGAAGGCGGTGCTTGGTTTTCGGGGCCCCGTACGCGGCTAGGCTCCCAAAAAGTCCCACATATGTGGTATCCCCGTACTCAGGAGAAGCAGCAGAATTTATTTTGGGGTGTCATTTCACATATGCCCATAGCATGTGTGAGCAATATATCATTTAGTGACAACTTTGTGTAAAAAAAAAAAAATATATATTTTTTTTTTGTCATTATTCAATCGCTTGAGGCAAAAAAATAAAATATTCAATGAGCTCAACATGCCACTTATCAATTTCCTTAGGGTGTCTACTTTCCAAAATGGGGTCATTTGGGGGGGTTTTGTACTGCCCTGCCATTTTAGCACCTCAAGAAATGAGATAGGCAGTCGTAAACTAAAAGCTGCGTAAATTCCAGAAAACGTACCTTAGTTTGTAGATGTGACAACTTTTGCGCAAACCAATAAATATACAATTATTGACTTTTTGACGTCATGTCCTGTCTATGTGTCACCACTGGAGGCTGTATTGAGCACTCACCATTCTGACACTGGAAACAGCAGAAGCTCCGCTCTCCTCTCCTTCTAAGCCAGCTCAGACCCTCAGGTAAGAGAAAGGGGGGTCAGATTACTTCCTGGGCCCCCAGATTGGCATTTTTTGTCTGATTTGATGCCAGCCAGCTGCCTTGTTCTTTTTTGTGAAAAAAAAGAATGTTTTTGGCAGGCCGCGGCCGCTCACTGAAGCGGAGAATTTACCCCCCCCCCCCACCGCCATGATGGAAGATGCTCGCGCAGGAGCCAGCCACACGTGCAGGAAGCATTGTAAAGCCCTGTGAGAGAAGCTGCTGCCTGGCGGTGGAGGGACAAAGCAGAGTGGTTGGCTGGTCAAGTTTGGTGACACAGGCATTTCCCTTTTGACAACATTGTACTGCACAGCTAGGATTAATAGCAGTTTGTACTGTACTATAGCCTAGCAAGTGTTACATTCTTTTGCTTGTAGTGCCTCTGCTTTGTGCTGTAAGCTATGAGTGGCAAAGGGACCAGGGACTCCTCTAAGGGGTTAATGGTATACAACAAACTAAAAACCCTTCCAAAAGAATGTCATCCTCCCCTGAGAGGTATACGGCTGGTCAGATGAGCCATCAAGGGTAGAACACTTCTGTCCCTGTGTATTTCATACAAACGGGTTTTTTCTTCTACCATTTAAAAGATTATTGCTATGACGTCTCTCCATAGTAGGACTAAACATAGCAGATTCCGATCTAGTCCTCAGGGCCCTTTTGTTGAGGTGCAGGAGGCTGGGGATCAGGTAGATCTTCCCAAATATTGGAAGATACTTATCTTTCCTCTTCGGAGGATCTTAACAGGGAGGGAGTAGCCGCACAAGTCAGGTGTTTGTCTACTTCCTTACTTAACCCTTTTGTTGCTTGCAGCACAGGCTCTTGAGGTATCTACCTCTAATAAGGTTGAACCTCCCCCACCTGGGGATGTTTTTTCCTATTCATGCATAGCTTATGTATTCTGAAAGGGAACATTTCTATGAAGAAATGGGGGGTTCCAGCTATTATTGCTGCAATCACCTCATTGAGCAGAGTCTCACATGTCCAGTGGATAATGCACTGGTGTTAAAGGATCCAGCAAGTTAAGGTTGGATTTTCCTTATAAAGACAGGATGTCTTTTGCAGTTCTTGCTGCAATTGGAGTATCTCAGTCCGTTAACCCTATAACGTCTGCTCCACTATTTTGGTGGAGAACATTTTGAGTCACGCTAATGCATTGGAAAATTATGCCTGATCAGCAGGCCCAGCAAGGAGCTGGTGTATTTGACACGCTGTGTCTCACAGATGCTATGAAGGACTCCATCGTTTAAGCCTTATGGCTTATACTTGGACTAGTGCATTCTTGCGGAGGTCCGTGGCTGAAATATTAATCAGCCGAAACACCATGTGAAGACCCTTAGCCAGTTTGTGTCCCTTCCTGGGGTATGGCTATTTAGAGTGGATAAGTACATCCAAAAGGGGTAAAGCTCTCTTTACCAGTAAAAGTTGGTTAAACATGTCTCCTTTAATCGTACAGCCTCTCCTATGCCTGGGGCATCTGCCTTTAGGCAGTCTCGACGGTCCCATACGTCAGGTTCAGGAGACAGTTCCCAAGGACAGCACCAGGATCTTGGGGGCAGAGAGCCCATAAAGCAGAATTCTAAGGCTTTCTCATGAAGGAGCACCCCCACTCGTTTGGGTGAGGGGGAAAGGTCCTGTAATTCTCAAGGTCTGGCAGGAACAATGTCAAGAGCAGAGGGATTTCTGCATTTTTTTCTCTTGGTTATGACTATAGTTCCAAGAGCCCGGATGGTTCAGTCGGCTTTCGATCTTGGGGTCCGGGGTTCGGGTCCCTGTTTGGGCGCTGCCTGTGGTGTGGGGTCCTTGGGGCTGCTGATGCGACAGTCTTTATGGAAGAGTTTCCATCTCCTCAGAGAATGTTTCTAAGGTTCCAGAGAAAAAAAGAATTCTCTCTTTCTGGCCTCTAGATCAGCTGTTATCCCAGTCAGTGATATCAGAGATAATCTTAGTGGAACAGGGGGTTTTGGCTCAAACCTTTTAGGGTTCCAGAGCCAAACAGAGAGGTAAGATCCATTCTAGATCTCGGAGATCCGATCCTTTCATAATTCAATCGGCTGTGTCCATCCTGCAAGGAGGGGAGTTGCATATCTCCATGTGCCAAAGTTTCCCGCTTACCAGAAATTTCTGCGGTTTGTAATATAATGTATTTCTTTTTTTTCTTTCAGTTGTGGCGCTGCCATTCGACTTAGCCACAGCACCACGAGTGTTCTGAAAGATTCTGGCACCTCCTTTAGCCAGGTTAAGGGTTCAAGGCATAACAGTCCTAGCCTATTAGAAGATCTACTTTTAATAGATCATTCAGGCTCAGGTCCAAAACCAGAGTCTGATCTCAGCTGTAGATATCTGAAATCTCTAGGGTGGATTCTCAGCCTAGGAAGATTCTCCTTAAAACCATCAAGGAGGTTACTTGGGGGCTGGTTATAGATACCATACAGAAGAAGGTATTCTTACCCCAGACGAGAATCAGTTTCATTGTAGGACTAATTCAACTTATCAGGATAAGGGAAAATTACAGAATTCGGCTGCAGGAGATTTTTAGGGGAAATGGTGGCCTCCTTCAAGGCCGTCCCTTACGTGCAAAGATTGCTTCAAGACACCATCCTGTCGGTCTGGAATAAAGAGGATTCAGGCCTTGTTTGTTTCCAATACGCTTGGCTCCCGACATAGGTCAGAGCCTAAATTGGTGGTTGTTATCCAGCAGGAGGGAAAATCTTTATCCTGGAAGGTGTTAACAACAGATGCCAGCCTTCTAGGCTGGGGAGCAGCCCAGAAAGAAGATTCTGTCCAGGGGAGATGGTCCAGGTTAGAGGACCTTGCCTATCAACTTTTTTTGGAAGTTTCAGGCATCTGGCCCTAGAATCTTGGCGGTCAGATTATGGGACTGTCCTGACAGGATTCAGTCTGACAGGGCCACGGCAGTGGCTTACATGAATCACCAGGGGAGGCACGAGAAGTTGTGCAGCCCAAAAAGGGGTGAATAATGTTCTAGCTTTGGCAAAACACAACACTCCTCGCCTATCGGCAATTCTAATTTTTCAGGCGTACTACTTGAAACCCAACAATGAATTTGGGAGAATGATCTCTTCACCCCATCTTCCTACCAATATGTCAGATGGGGTACTCCGGACATGGACCTATTCGCGTCCAGATTCATTAATAAGGTCAACAACTTTATGTCATACAAGGGGTCCGCTAGCAGGTGGAACAGACGCATTAGTCTTCCCAGGGGATCAGTTTTCACTGATCTATGCATTTCCTCCAGTTCTGCTACTTCCGCACCTTCTACGCAGGATTAAGCAGGAAAAAAAGGAGGTAATTCTGGCAGCCCCAGCGGGTCCCAGAAGATCTTAATTTATCGAGATCATAAAGATGGCAGTCGGAGTCCGTGCCATTATAGCCAGACCTTCTTGCACAAGGTCCGGTATTTCATCCTACCTTACGGACAAAGAGTTTAACAAGTTTGACTGTTGAATCCCACTCTATAAAAGATCGTGGGTGATCTCATTTGGTAGTGTCTACTTTGTCTAATGCCAGGAGGCCGGCTTCCAGAATCACTTACTTTAGGTGTCTGGAAGGCATAGGTTTCTTGGTATGGATCCGGGGGTTGGCAACCCAGGAAGTATGTCAATAGGCAGGATTCCTGATGTCCTGCATATAGGATCTGGAATGAAGCTGGTCTTGACTTCTATCAGAGCCAGATCCCGGCTTTGTAAGAGGTTTTTCCTATGGCCTCTTGCTTCCCACTCTTGGTGCGTAGCTTATTCAGGGGGTAATGCGGTTTATTCCCCCTATCAAGGCACCTCTAAATCGTTGGGATTTAAAATTGGTCTTATCGGCTTTGCTGAATCAGCCATTTGAACCTTACGAGAAATTCCCTTGGCAAAAAAGACAATCTTTTTCATGCATAAGGATGAGGTGGTTTTATGTCCTCATCCTGAATTCTTACTAAAAGTGGTCACAGATTTTAATTTAAACCAAGATATTATTCTTCCTTCTTTTTCCCCAGAGCCTTAATCTGGGGAAGAGAAAGCACTATGTTCTCTTGATGTAGTAAGAGTAATCAGAGTCAATTTAAAGGCGACCAATCAGGTTCGCAAAACACAGGTTATTATTATTATTATTATTATTATTCAGGATTTATATAGCGCCAACAGTTTGCGCAGCGCTTTACAATATGAGGGCAGACAGTACACTTACAATACGAATCGATACAGGAGGGATCAGAGGGCCCTGCTCGTTAGAGCTTACAATCTAGAAGGGAGGGTCAAGTTGAAACAAAAGGTTTTAACTGTGGGGGGATGAGCTGATGGAGAAAATGAAGATACAGTTAGGTGGGGGTAGGGTAGGCTTCTCTGAAGAGAAGTGTTTTCAGGGATCGTCTAAAAGCTAATAAAGTAGGAGATAAGCGGACAGATTGGGGTAGGGCATTCCATAGGATTGGGGAGGCTTTGGAAAAGTCCTGGAGGCGAGTATGGGAGGAGGTGATGAGGGAGCTAGAGAGCAGGAGGTCTTGAGAGGAACGAAGAGGACGAGTAGGTTGGTATTTAGAGACTAAGCCAGTGATGTAGCTGGGGGCAGAGTTGTGGATGGCTTTGTATGTAATTGTTAGTATTTTGAATTTAATTCTTTGGCTGAGCGGGAGCCAGTGGAGGGATTGACAGAGAGGGGTAGCAGACACCGAGCGATTGGTAAGGTGGATGAGTCTGGCAGCGGCATTCATAATGGATTGAAGAGGTGCTAGACTATGTAGAGGTAAGCCAGTGAGGAGGGAGTTGCAGTAGTCAAGGCGAGAGATGACCAGCGAGTGAATTAAGAGCTTTGTTGTCTCATTGGTTAGAAAGGGGCGTATTTTGGAGATGTTGCGGAGGTTGAGGCGGCAAGATTTGGACAGTGATTGGATGTGTTGCTTGAAGGAGAGTTCAGAGTCCAAGACTACACCTAGAATCTTGGCATGAGGGGATGGGCTTATGGTTGTGCCATCAATTTTGACAGTGAGATCAGGGGAAGGGGCATATGGGGGAGGAAAAATTATAAGTTCGGTTTTGGATAGATTGATTTTGAGGAAGTGGTGTGACATCCAGACTGATATTTCTGATAGTAAATTAGTGATACGTGAGGAGACAGAGGGAGTGAGCTGAGGGGTAGAGAGATAGATTTGGGTGTCGTCAGCATAGAGGTGGTATTGGAAGCCATGGGAGGCTATCAGTTGACCCAGAGAGGAGGTATAGATTGAAAATAGGAGTGGTCCAAGGACAGAACCTTGGGGGACCCCAACAGAGAAAGGAAGAGGAGAGGAGGAAGTAGAGTTGTAAGAAACGCTAAAGGTGCGGTTGGATAAGTAGGAAGAGAACCATTGTAGAGTACGGTCACAGAGACCAAAGGTGTGGAGTTTTTTGAGAAGGAGGGGGTGGTCAACTGTATCAAAGGCAGCAGAGAGGTCCAGGAGGAGGAGTACAGAATAATGTCGATTGGTTTTGGCCGTTAGTAGATCGTTTGTTAGTTTTAGGAGAGCAGTTTCTGTGGAGTGTTGGGGACGAAATCCAGACTGAAGGGGATCAAGAAGGCCATTATCAGCGAGGTGGTCACTCAGTCGGTTGTAGACCAGACGTTCGAGTAGTTTGGATAAAAAGGGGAGCAAGGAGATGGGGCGTAGGTTGTTAAGATTGGATGGGTCCAGTGAGGGTTTTTTAAGTATGGGTTTGACAAGTGCATGTTTTAGAGAGTTGGGGAAGATGCCAGAAGAGAGTGAGAGATTGAAGATGTGAGTTAGAGAGTGTAGCATAGAGTCAGAGGGTGAATGTAGCATTTGCGAGGGAACAGGATCCAGAGGGCAGGTGGTAAGGTGGACATTACCAAGTAGTTTAGCAACTTCGTCTATAGTGGTGGGGTTGAAAGAGGGAAGTAATGATTGTGACTGTGGGCATGAAGTGTAAAGCGTGGGGGGTATTAGAACAGTAGAGATCTCTGCGCGAATTGTATCAATCTTCTGTTTGAAGTGATTAGCAATCTCCTGGGCAGTGAGTGAGTTGGTGGGTGGAGGTGAGTTGGTGGGTGGAGGTTGTGTTTGTACTGCCATAGGGTCCAAGATATGGACAGGCAGCGTCAAGATCCACTATTTTCCAAATGGATTTGTCAAGTAATTGTTCAAGCTTCAGCTTAAAGAAGAAAATTCTTCCTTCTCATATTAAGAGCACACTCATCCAGGGCGATTAGTGCCTCTTGGGTGGTGCATCATCAGGCCTCTATGGCTCGGATCTGTAAGGCCGCGACTTGGTCTTTGGTTCAGATTTTTATCCGATTTTATCAAATCGATATTAAAGGTCATGAAGATATTGCCTTTGGGCACAGCATACACTGCAGGCTGCAGTATGAGTCCTCTGGCCTCCTGTATTTTTGTTCCCCCCCCCCCCTTCACTTGCCATTGTTATGGGACATCCCATATAATTATTACTATGGCTCTGTGTTCCCTGATGTACGAAAAGAAAACAGGATTTTTAAAATGGCTTACCTGTAAAATCCTTTTCTTTGATTTATATCAGGGGACACAGATGTCCCTCCCTTCTTCTTATACACTTGCATTGCTTGGCTACAAAACTGAGGTCTCCCAGTAATGGGAAGGGTTATATGGGGGAAGTACACGCCTTAAGGGCGTGCCAGTGTCTAGCACCTGATACGCCGATATAACCCATATAGTTATTACTATGGCTCTGTGTCCGTCGATGTAAATCAAAGAAAAGGATTTTACAGGTAAGCTGTTTTAAAAATCCTATTTTTTAGCACCCAAGTTCATTACTTTACATTTTTCAACATTAAAGTGGTTGTAAACCCAGATAAAAATTAAACTGAACATTTTACCCAAATCAGCAATGGAGCACAACTCATTTGTGCACAGTCTGATAGAGATACAAGCAGCCTGTCATCTGTAATCCTCCCCACTTTGCTACTGAAAAAAAAATCTGACACATGCAGAAGTTATGTGTCGCCAAGCCCCCTTTCTTTGACTGATTGACAAGCATGAGTGAAGGGTGCGTGCCTCCTGCTGCCTCAGCCTAAATAATAGACTGTTTAGTTTAAAGTGGCTGTAAACCTCTTATGCATCATTTCTCCAATACATCCAATACATGCAACACGGTATAGTTTGTTATGTAAGAATCCAAACTGCTGTATTATTACCTCTGTATTCTCATCTCTAAGCCTATCATAGCTCTCTGGAAATCTCCGGTTCGTGGGCGGTGGTGTTTTAACATCACTGGCCCCACCTCCCAGCTATACAACCCATCTCCCAGCAGGGATTGGCGTGCATACACGCTTCCAACATCATGCACGTTGCTACACCGGCACTAGCGTGTGAGTGTACAGCGGGGATATGGGGCCCGTGATGTCATGATTCTGCCTCCCTCTTTTTGGAGATTTTCAGAGAGCTGTGACAGGCTTACAGATGAGAATAGAGAGTTAATAATACAACGGTTTGGATTTTTACATAACATAACACCAAATCGTGCATCTATTAGAGAAATTATGCAAATGAGGTTTACAACCACTTTAAACCTCATTTGCCATGTAGTTGCCCATTCCATTATTTTATTTAGGTCTTCTTGTACAGTTTCCACATCTTGCTGTGAAGTTTTTGCCCTGCTTGGCTTTGGATCATGAGCAAATATTGAGATTGTGCTGTTTTTCCCATCCGCTATATCATTTATGAATAGATTAAAGAGAATTGGTCATAGCACGGATCCCTGGGGGACCCCACTTGCCACATCGGACCGTACTTGCAATTATTGTTAAAGCGGTAGTAACTTTTGTTTTAAAAAAAAAAAAGCCACCCTGCAAGACAATGTCATAATATGCTAGTATACCTTAAAACAAATACCTCCAGCAGCGGTCTGTCACCACTGACAGGGCTTCCATCTTCACCCAGTCTTCCTTCCCAACACACACATTCCTGTCAAAGTGGCTGTGTGTATAAGTGCTGAAGTGACCACCGGCTGGAACCGTGAGACAATCAGAGCGAGAAATGTCACCAGCACATCATGGGTCTCCAAAAATGGGTCCAAAGCTTTATTCAGCGATCACATCGTTACAGCAAACAGCAATGTTTCGGAGTCTCACAGGACCCATCCAGGTGCGTGGACTCCGGCCATCTGGCTGACCCACGATGATGTCACTCTCGAGCATGCGAATGGGAGTTACGGTTTATGGTGCAGATCTCTGAAGAAACTGCATGGTGTGGCGTTATTTCAGAGCGCATGGTCCAGTGGCGTCACCGGCTGCTGCTCCATGGAATATTTCCTAAATGGTGCACGTTTAGGAGATATTAATTTTACCTACAGGTAAGCTATATTATAAGCTTACCTGTAGGTAAAAGTACCAAAATCTACTTTACTACCACTTTAAGATGGCCATACACATTTGAGCTTTGGCTGATTCCTGCTGAATCTTGCCGAAATTCGAGCTGTGGCTGGCCCTGTTGGCACCACCTAGCTTGACACACTTCAGATGAAAAATCATAGGATTAAGGTGCAAAATTGTCAACCAAACAGGACTGCATCCAAATAAATGCAGTCATTATTTGGGTATTCAGGCAGCCATAGTTACAGAGGAGATTCTTCCATCTACACTGTTTAGGGTGGATGAGGGAATCAAGTGAATTTTCTTGTTTAGCTTACAGAAATCTTATCATATATGGCCTTAGTTGTACACTTCTACAGCCTGGGAGCCCTGAATTTTGGACTGTTGTTATCTACAAAGTTTTACACTGTATATCCCACATGTCCCATAAGCCAGCAGTAAACACTATCAAAAAGTGTTGGCCTTTGCAGATCACAGCAGTCTAGTATTCAGTGTTCCTGGACTGCAGTGGAATAATTAAGGGTGTTAAGGTGCAATGCAGTGTTAAAGCCTGTCCAGTACCCTTAGTGAACTTAAAAGCACATATTTAAATTTTTCACTTCCAGCACTAATAGGTCTTCCAAGGTATGGAGTAAGAGATGTCAGATAAAATGGTGGTGTGAAAGGTATATATGGTACCCAAAACTGGGTGAATGCTGCTTTCCTCAGATGGGGTAATACAAAATAAAATAATAAAAATGTTTTATATAAAAGTGGGCACAAAATGCAATCGACAAAAGGCCATAAAAACAATGCAAGGACATGCACAGAACACGGGGTACAGCAAACGCGTTTCTGGGGCGCACTGATGCATTGTTTTTATGGCCTTTTGTTAGTTGCATTCTGTGAGTACCCACTTCTATATAAAACATTTTTATTATTAAATTATCTTTGGTAATGCACTAGGTGTGCGTGCCTTCCATTTCTGTTTTTCTTGGAATTTGATTCAAATGTGTGCCCATTTACAAACGATTAATCACACTGCTATGGATTACTACCCATTTGGGTGTTATTTTACCACAGCACATATTATTTGGTCAAGTGTGCAATCTCACTAAGTTGCTCACAAGGGTGGGGTGTCAGAGTATAAGCAAAATGCGAAGACAAGGTGTGTAGAGGAGGCACAACAGAAGATGATGATAACCCATAAAAGAAGAAAGAAGTGGAAAAATTATGACTGCAAATGAGTGGGGAGCAGGAAAATACATGAGGCTGAAAGGCAACTGGCTGTGAACCAGGGGGTTCAAAGTAGGGTTGAAACTTAGGCACCGCACCACTGCTAATAGGTCCAGGTACAACTTTATTCCATTAAAGGTCAAGGGTACAGATTAAAGTGGAGTTCCACTCAAAAATGGAACTTCAGCTTATCCGTCCCCCCCTCCCCCCACGGTGCCACATTTGGCATCTTTCAGGGGAGAACGGGTACCTGTTTTTGACAGGTACCGTTCCCCACTTCCTGTTTGGTCCCTCCTCTTTCCTCTGCCACTGGACCAATTAGAAAGCGCAGCGCTGTAGAGAACCGGCTGTGAAGCCAAAAGGCTTCACTGCCGGGTTCCCTTACCAGGAATGGCGGAAGCTGCACCCGACAGCCGATCCAAAGTTTCGGCTGGGATGCCAAAATTGCCGGCTCTCTGGACAGGTAAGTGTCCATACATTAAAAGTCAACAGCTGGATCTCCTCTTTAAGAAATAGCCAACGCGTTTCGGGGGTCTACACGTTCCCTTGATCAGGGCTTGACTGGCAACCAGGGGAACAAACCAGTTGTGAGCTGGACCTACACTGGTATATATTTCAGTGTGAGTTGAAAGCACAGGCCTGATCAGCAGCTTATTTGGTAGCCAGGGGGTTCAAAGGAGGCAGTGTTGAAGCATTTAATGTTACAAGGTATGGAAAGAGAAGAGCGGCAGCTAACTATAGAGCCCTGGGAGAAACAAAAAAGGAAGAGATGGAGCTGGCCGAGTAGGAAAGAGTGAGGAGGCAGAGTGTAAGGTAGTCAGGTTCTGGAGACAGAATGCAAAAAGTAGATGATCATTGATGGTTAGGGATGAGGCAGAGGGTAAGCTGATCAAATACTGGGCAAAGTATAAAAATGCCCATTGTTTTGGAGTGGGATGGGCAATAAGCTCATATAGGTGTGGTGGTCAAGTGTCCACAATCTTTTGGCCTTATAGTGTACTATACAAAGCACAGGGGATCAGAGCGTATGTAGTGCTGAAAGCAGCAGACATTGTTGTAGAAAGAGTTTGGGGTAGAATACAGCTTTTCAATTCCCCTATCTGTGCTAAATAGCATGGATGAAGGAATTGCCCCTGTCAGCTGCCACCTACAGCTGTAAAAAAAAAAATTAATAGTGACTGTATTTAATTGGATGCAGCCACTTTCATCTGTTTCTGCCATGGATCCTTTGAGGGCGTTGACAGGTTCATTTGGAACAGTCTGAAATTCACTCTGTGTAGGTCCAGCTAACATACAGTGGTGTGAAAAAGTGTTTGCCCCCTTCCTCATTTCCTGTTCCTTTGCATGTTTGTCACACTTAAGTGTTTCGGAACATCAAACCAATTTAAACAATAGTCAAGGACAACACAAGTAAACACAAAATGCAATTTGTAAATGAAGGTGTTAATTATTAAAGGTGAAAAAAAATCCAAACCATCATGGCCCTGTGTGAAAAAGTGATTGCCCCCCTTGTTAAAACATACTATAACTGTGGTTGTCCACACCTGAGTTCAATTTCTCTAGCCACACCCAGGCCTGATTATTGCCACACCTGTTCACAATCAAGGCATCACTTAAATAGGAGCTGCTTGACACAGTAAGGTCCACCAGAAGATCCTTAAAAGCTACACATCATGCCGAGACCCAAAGAAATTCAGGAACAATTGAGAAAGAAAGTAATTGAGATCTATCAGTCTGGAAAGGGTTATAAAGCCATTCCCAAAGCTTTGGGAATCCAGCGAACCACAGTGAGAGCCATTATCCACAAATGGCGAAGACATGGAACAGTGGTGAACCTTCCCAGGAGTGGCCGGCCGCCCAAAATTACCCCAAGAGCGCAGCGACGACTCATCCAAGAGGTCACAAAAGACCCCACAACAACGTCCAAGGAACTGCAGGCCTCACTTGCCTCAGTTAAGGTCAGCGTTCATGCCTCCACCATCAGGAAAAGACTGGGCAAAGATGGCCTGCATGGCAGAGTTCCAAGGAGAAAACCACTGCTGAGCAAAAAGAACATCAAAGCTCGTCTCAATTTCTCCACAACACATCTTGATGATCCCCAAGACTTTTGGGACAACATTCTGTGGACCGATGAGACAAAAGTGGAACTCTTTGGAAGGTGTGTGTCCAAGTATATCTGGCGTAGAAGGAACACTGCATTTCATAAAAAGAACATTATACCAACAGTAAAATATGGTGGTGGTAGTGTGATGGTCTGGGGCTGTTTTGCTGCTTCAGGACCTGGAAGACTTGCCGTGATAAAAGGAACTATGAATTCTGCTGTCTACCAAGAGATCCTGAAGGAGAATGTCCGACCATCTGTTCGTGTACTCAAGCTGAAACGAACTTGGGTTCTGCAGCAGGACAATGATCCTAAACACACCAGCAAGTCCACCACCGAATGGCTGAAGAAAAACAAAATGAAGACTTTGGAGTGGCCTAGCCAAAGTCCTGACCTGAATCCTATTGAGATGTTGTGGTATGACCTTAAAAAGGCCGTTCATGCTCGAAAACCCTCTAATGTAACTGAATTAGGACAATTCTGCAAAGATGAGTGGGCCAAAATTCCTCCAGGACGCTGTAAAAGCCTCATTGCACGTTATCGCAAACGCTTGGTTGCAGTTGTTGCTGCTAAGGGTGGCCCAACCAGTTATTAGGTTTAGGGGGCAATCACTTTTTCACACAGGGCCATGATGGTTTGGATTTTTTTTCACCTTTAATAATAAACACCTTCATTTACAAATTGCATTTTGTGTTTACTTGTGTTGTCCTTGACTATTGTTTAAATTGGTTTGATGTTCCGAAACACTTAAGTGTGACAAACATGCAAAGGAACAGGAAATGAGGAAGGGGGCAACCACTTTTTCACACCACTGTACAGTGGAGATCGAAAGTTTGGGCACCCCAGGTAAAAATGTGTATTAATGTGCAGAACGAAGCCAAGGAAAGATGCAAAAATCTCCAAATGGCATCAAATTACAGATTTGACATTCTTATAATATGTCAAAAAAAGTTTGATTTTATTTCCATCATTTACACTTTCAGGATTACAGAAAACAAAAAAATGGCATCTGCAAAAGTTTGGACACCCTGCAGAATTTATAGCATGCACTGCCCCCTTTGCAAAGCTGAGACCTGCCAGTGTCATGGATTGTTCTCAATCATCGTCTGGGAAGACCAGGTGATGTCAATCTCAAAGGTTTTAAATGGCCAGACTCATCTGACCTTGCCCCAACAATCAGCACCATGGGTTCTTCTAAGCAGTTGTATAGAAAACTGAAACTGAAAATAGTTGACGCTCACAAAGCTGGAGAAGGCTATAAGAAGATAGCAAAGCGTTTTCAGATGTCAATATCCTCTGTTCGGAATGTAATTAAGAAATGGCAGTCATCAGGAACAGTGGAAGTTAAAGCAAGATCTGGATGACCAAGAAAAATATCAGACAGAACAGCTCGCAGGATTGTGAGAAAAGCAATTCAAACCCCACGTTTGACTGCACGATCCCTCCAGAAAGATCTGGCAGACACTGGAGTTGTGGTACACTATTCCACTATAAAGAGATACTTGTACAAATATGGTCTTCATGGAAGAGTCATCAGAAGAAAACCTTTTCTATGTCCTCACCACAAAAATCAGCTTTGCAAATGAACATATAGACAAGCCTGATGCATTTTGGAAACAAGTTCTGTGGACCGATGAGGTTAAAATAGAACTTTTTGGCCGAAATGAGCAAAGGTACGTTTGGAGAAGAAAGGGCACAGAATTTAATGAAAAGAACCTCTGTCCAACTGTTAAGCATGGTGGTGGATCAATCAAGCTTTGGGGTTGTATTGCAGCCAGTGGCACAGGGAACATTTCACGAGTAGAAGGAAAAATGGATTCAATAAAATTTCAGCAAATTTTGGATGGTAACTTGATGCCATCTGTGAAAAAGCTGAAGTTAACCACTTCAGGACCGCCGTATTGCCAATGTACGTCAGCACAATGGCACAGGCAGGCACAATCACTTTGTGCACAATCATTGCCTTCCAGCGGGTGGGGGGTCCGATCGGACCCCCTCCCGCTGGTTACGGCGGTCCGATTAGGTCCAGGAGCGCTCCGTGATGAGGGGATGGCCGTTGGTTTTCGGCCACCCCCTCTGGATCGCTCCTGGCCAATGAGAAGCTTCCTCCCCTGTGTATTGTTTACACAGGAAGGAGGAAGTGATGTCATTCTCCTCGGGGCGGTCTTTTTGACCGGACTACGAGGAGAAGAGTAAAAGTAAGTGTGCACCAACACTACACTGACATGTAGGTACACACAGGCACACAAACCCCCCCCCCCCCGATCCCCCCCCCGATCGCCCCCCGATCGCCCCCCGCCCCCCCTCCCCCCCCAGTCACAGTGTCACTGATTGCATTGATCATTTCTTTACTGATCAATGCATTCAGTGTCAGTTGTGACAGTAAAAACTGTCAGGACAGTTAGTGTTAGGTCCAGGGTAGCCCCCTATCACCCCCCAATAAAGATTTAACCCCCTGATTGCCCCTAGAGTTAACCCTTTCACCCCCTTTTGCCAGTGTCACTAAGCGATCATTTTTCTGATCGCTGCATGTGTCGCTAGGTAGCTAGTTATTTTTTTAGGTTCACCGCCAGGTTTTTATATCGCTAGGTACCCCGATATACTACCCAATAATGGTTTTAACCCCCTGATTGCCGCTAGTTAACCCTTTCACCCCCTTTTGCCAGTGTCACTAAGCGATCGTTTTTCTGATCGCTGCATTAGTGTCGCTACAGTCGCTAGGTAGCTAGTTATTTTTTTAGGTTCACCGCCAGGTTTTTATAGCGCTAGGTACCCCGATATACTACCCAATAATGGTTTTAACCCCCTGATTTCCGCTAGTTAACCCTTTCACCCCCTTTTGCCAGTGTCACTAAGCGATAATTTTTCTGAACGCTGCATCAGTGTCGCTAGTGTCGCTAGGTAGCTAGTTATTTTTTTAGGTTCACCGCCAGGTTTTTATAGCGCTAGGTACCCCGATATACTACCCAATAATGGTTTTAACCCCCTGATTGCTGCTAGTTAACCCTTTCACCCCCTTTCACCAGCGATCACAGTATAAGTGTCACTGGTGACGCTGGTTAGCCAGTTAGTTATTTAGGTTCCCCGTCAGGTTTTTATATAGCGCCAGGGACCCCCATATACTACCTAATAAAAATTTGAACCCCCTGATTGCTCCTAGTTACCCTTTCACCACTGATCACCGTATAAGTGTTACGGGTGACTCTGGTTAGTTTGTTTTTTATAGCATCAGGGCACCCACCATTTATTACCCAATAAAGGTTTAACCCCCTGATCACCCGGCGGGTGATATCAATTAGGTTTTAGGGTCAGGGTCTGCGTCGCCCCAGGCAGCGCTAGGTTAGTGCCAGTACCGCTAACACCCACACACAAAGCATACACCTCCCGTAGTGGTATAGAATCTGAACAGATCAATATCTGATCTGATCAGATCTATACTAGCGTCCCCAGCAGTTTAGGGTTCCAAAAAAACGCATTGTTAGCGGGATCAGCCCAAATACCTGCTGGCACCTGCGTTTTGCCCCTCTGCCCAGCCCACCCAAGTGCAGTATCGATCGATCACTGTCACTTACAAAACACTAAACACATAACTGCAGCGATCGCAGAGTCAGGCCTGATCCCTGCCATCGCTAACAGGTTTTTTGGTAGCATTTTATATTCAAATCCGGAAGGCAGTGCTTGGTTTTCGGGGTCCCGTACGTGGCTAGGCTCCCAAAAAGTCCCCCACATGTGGTATCCCCGTACTCGGAAGAAGCAGCAGAATTTATTTTGGGGTGTAATTTGACTTCTGCCCATAGCATGTGTGAGCAATATATCATTTAGTGACAACTTTGTGCAAAAAAAAAAAAAAGTTTGTAATATTCCCGCAACTTTTGGCAAAATATAAAATATTCCATGGACTCAACATGCCTCTCAGTAAATAGCTTGGGGTGTCTACTTTCCAAAATGGGGTCATTTGGGGGGGTTTTGTGCTATTTTGGCATTTTATGGATGTTAGGAACTTCAGGTATTGAGTCTGTCTTAGTAGAAGGGGACCTCTCTTACGGCTCTGGTTCTGGTCTCGCTGGAATGGGAACAGGGAGACCGGAGCGCAGTGGGGTAGGAGAGTCCAGCCAGGAGCAGTAGCAGGTATCCGGAGATGAGGGTTCTCAGGAGCAGGGACTCTCAGTAGTAGGAAGGCTGAGGACTGCAGGCCACCGGATCAGGTTGGATGGGTCCTCAGGATACAAGGTAGCGATGCAGGAACAAGCAGAGGTGTCAGGTACAAGCAGAGTTCGGCAACAGGAGATCAGTTCAAGAAGGGTCAAACAAGCCGGGGTCGGAGCAGGAGAGGTCAACAAGGTCAGACGGAGCCGGGTCGGATATCAGGTAGGTAGCAGGTAGACAAGCAGGTATACACAGGCACGAGCTGCAGACGAGACAGCACAGAGCTGCTGCAACTGTGCCTTTAAAAAGGGCCACTGGCGCCAATCGTGCTAACGCTCGCCCGTGCGTGCGTGTACCGCGCGCACACACGAACGGCGTGCACGCGCGCGCGTTGGAAGACGCTCGTGCCTACGACGACCCGCTGCACGAACGTGCACGCGCGCACGGAGAGCCGATCGCGCAGGACGAGCGGATCCCTGACATTGCCCCCCCACAAGGGGCAACCTCCGGGTGCCCCTAGTAGGTCTTTTCTCTGGGTGTGCAGCAAAGAAGGCCTGTATTAGTCTATTGGCATGTATGTTAGTAGCAGGTTCCCATGAATTACTCTCTGGGCCATAGCCCTTCCACTTAATCAGAAACTGACCTTGTCCCCGTCGTCTTCTGAAATCCAAGATGGCCTCCACTTCGAACTCCTCACTGCCATCAATCAGCACAGGATCGGGTGGTCTTGTTCCTCTACCAGGGAAGGGGTCAGGTATGACAGGCTTGAGTAGAGCTACATGGAAGACTGGGTGTATTCTCATGGAATCGGGTAAAGACAACTCATAAGATACCTCGTTAATCCTCCTTTTAACGGGAAATGGACCCAGAAACTTTGGTGCCAACTTCCTGGAGGGACATGCTAATTTTAAATTAGAGGAAGACAGCCATACCTGGTCCCCGACTTGAAGGATCAACTCTCCCCTTCTTCCTTGATCGAAACTCTTCTTGCTGTCAGCCTGAGCCTTGGTTATAGCCTCCTGCAGGATCCGGTTGTTCTGCTGAAGAAAGGATACTGTGTCCTGAACTGCTGGTACATGCGATTCTGTAGGGATATCGGGAAGAAAAGACAGGTTAAAACCGTAATTGGAAAAGAACGGGGACTGCCCGGTGGTAGCATGGCTGGCATTGTTGTAGGCGAATTCCGCCAAGGGTAACAGGGAAACCCAATCGTCCTGGACAAAGGAAGAAAAACATCTGATATACTGTTCGAGGGTTTGGTTGGTGCGTTCTGTTTGCCCGTTAGTCTGTGGGTGGTAGGCGGAGGACAAGGCCAATTCAATTTTCAGAGCTCCGCATAAGGCTCTCCAGAAACGGGAGGTGAACTGCACCCCTCTGTCAGATACAATGTTGGTGGGGACCCCGTGAAGCCTGATTATTTCCTTAATAAAAACGTGAGCCGTTTCGGTAGCAGAAGGAGTCCCCTTCAAGGGAAGAAAGTGGGCCATCTTAGACAGACGGTCACACACAACAAAGATGGCGGTACAGTTCTCAGAGGGGGGGAGTTCTACGATGAAATCCATAGTAATCATCTGCCAGGGGCGGTCGGGTGCGGGGAGAGGCTTAAGCAGGCCCCAGGCCCGATTCCTGGGAATCTTATTCCGGCAACATACTGGACAAGAGTTCACGTACTGCTTGCAGAACTCCCTCATGCCTGGCCACCAGAAGGAACGTTGTATCAGCTCTAAGGTCTTGCGGACACCAAAGTGACCCGCGAGTGGATGGTCATGGAGGAGCCCCAAAACCTTAACTCTCACCTCCTCAGGAACGAAGATTAGGTTGTCTTTCCAGAGCAGGCCCTCTCTGGATGTTAATGAGATTCCTGGGGGACAGGAAGATGTGGAAGAGGCACTCTTGAGCAGAGAAACTAGGCCCGGTTGGATGAGAAGAAAGGAGTTAGCAGGGAGGATAGTATCCGGAGGTGCAGAGTCCTTAGGATTGTCAAACATGCGAGAGAGTGCATCCGGCTTGGTGTTTCTTGATCCAGGGCGATAGGTGATGTGAAAACTGAATCGGGAGAAAAAGAGGGCCCAGCGGGCCTGCCGAGGTTTCAGTCGTTTAGCGGTGCGGAGGTATTCGAGATTTTTGTGATCCGTGTAGATGAGCACGGGGTGTACCGCCCCCTCCAGTAAGTATCTCCACTCCTCCAAGGCCGATTTAATGGCAAGTAGTTCCCGATCTCCTACATCATAATTCTTCTCCGCTGGAGAGAGTTTTCGGGAGAAGAACCCTACGGGGTGCATCAGGTCGTCTTTACCAAAGCGTTGGGAGACCACCGCCCCTACTGCTATCTCGGAGGCGTCTACTTCCAGAATATAGGGTCTAGATGGATCCGGATGACTGAGGATGGGGGCAGAGGTGAACAAGTCCTTGAGTCTTTCGAAGGCGACCTGGGCTTCAGGACTCCAAAGAAAGCGCATATTCTGCTTAGTAAGCTGGGTGATGGGGGAGATAATGGCCGAGAACCCTTTAATAAACTTTCTGTAGAAATTGGCGAAGCCTACAAAGCGCTGGACGCCTTTCTTGTCGGTGGGGGCTGGCCACTCGAGAACAGCAGCGACCTTTTGCGGATCCATCCTGACGCCTGCTGGGGAGATTTCAAGGCCAAGGAATTGGATCTCTTGTTGCTCGAACTTACATTTCTCGGCCTTGGCGTATAGTCCATGTTGCCTGAGCCGAAGTAGAACTCTGCTGACGTGCCCCCGGTGCTGTTCCAGGGACCTGGAGAAGATCAAGATATCGTCAAGGTAAACGATGACAAAAATGTCCAGGAAGTCCCGGAAGACATCATTAATCAAGTGCTGGAAGGTGGCTGGGGCATTGCACAATCCAAAAGGCATCACCAGATACTCGTAATGCCCAAAACGAGTTCGGAACGCAGTCTTCCACTCGTCGCCTGCTCGTATACGGACCAAGTTATAGGCTCCTCTCAGATCAAGTTTGGTGAAAATAACAGCCGATCTCAATTTTTGAAAAAGTTCTGGGATCAGAGGTAGGGGATAGCGGTTTTTAATCGTGACTCTGTTCAGTTCCCGATAGTCTACACAGGGTCGGAGGGTCTGGTCTTTTTTAGTGACGAAAAATATCCCAGCCCCGGCAGGGGATGTGGAGTGACGGATGAACCCCTTCTTGAGGTTTTCGGAGATGTATGCCTTCAGAGCCTCCTGCTCCTTCTCGGATAAGGGGTAGACACGTCCAAAGGGAATCTCAGCCCCAGGGAGGAGCTCAATGGGGCAGTCGTAAGGACGATGCGGAGGTAAGGAGTCAGCCCCCCGTTTACTGAAGACATCCAGAAACTGATGATAAGGCTCTGGAACCGATTGACATAGGTCCAGGTCTGGATCTAGACAGAGGAGTGTTCTGGATTGTGCAGGAGCCCCAGAGAGGCAGTGGTCCTGACAGTAGGTGGAGAGGAATCTTACCTCCCCAGAGGACCAGTCAATGGAGGGGTTGTGGGCTTGCAGCCATGGTATGCCCAGAATCACAGGAAAGAGTGGTGATGAAATGACATCAAGAGTTAGTAGTTCCGTATGTCGGCAGGAGGTGGAGGTGGGTAGAGGAAGGGTCTCATGAGTGACCCGGCCGGACTTGATCTGAGAACCATCGGCCAAGAAGATAGAAAGTCCATGAGATTTCGGCTGAAGTGGAATGGAATGCAGGTTAGTGAAGGCAGCGTCGATGAAGCAACCGCAGGCTCCGGAGTCAAGGATGGCTTTGACGTGGATCGTTCTTCCATGAAGCTGAAAAGAAAGCAGAAGGGCAACATGTAGAGAGTTGGAAGATGAGTTAACGAAACTGCGGGACACAGAAGAGAGGCACTTACGAGGCTTCACAGGGCAGTTGGCCACATAATGTCCGGAGCCGCCACAGTATAGACACAAGTTCATATGTCGACGACGGGCACGCTCCTCCGGAGACAGAGTAGGTCGGAGTAGTCCAAGCTGCATAGGTTCCTCGGGAGCAAGAGAGGTACTGGCAGGCCCCTTTTGAGAGGGCGGAGAGAAGAACGGATTGGGAGACGGGGTTCTGGCGGTCATCCAGGCAGGTCTCAGAGGTTGAGAAGAGCGTTCGGCCTTCCGCTCACGGAGTCTACGATCGATCTGGATGGCTAGAGCAATTAAGTCCTCTAAGGCATCTGGGATACCAACTCGGGCTAGTTCGTCCTTGAGGCCTTCAGACAGGCCCATGCGAAATTGGTGTCTAAGGGCCGACTCGTTCCATAAGGTATCTGCACTCCAGCGCCTAAAGTCCAAGACATAGTCCTCGGCCGTCCTACGGCCTTGCTGGAGCGCAGTTAATGCGGATTCTGCGGTGGCAGTCCGCTGGGGGTCATCATAAAGTTGTGCCATCCCTTCAAAGAAGGCAGAGAGAGTCTGAGTAAGAGGACTGTCATTCTCCAGGAGATGGTGGGCCCATGACTGAGGTTCTTCTTGCAGGAGAGAAATGACAAATCCCACCTTAGTTGCTTCCAGTGAAAAAGTCCTGGGCTGGAGGGCAAAGTAAAGCTGGCAGGCATTACGAAAACCCCGAAACTTGGAACGGTCCCCAGAGAATCTTTCCGGAATGGGAACCCTAGGCTCAGGTGGAAGCATCACGACTGCCGGATGAGTTGCAGGCTGGACTGGAGGAGACTGAGGTGCAGTGTCCGGGGATCCCGAAATGGAGAGATGTTGGACCCGCTCTTCCAATCTGGTGTAGCCGTCTTGAAGGGATTTCACGGCCTGGGTGAGAGCCGCAAGGTGAGAACAAATCTCCTTCATGGCGGAGGCCCCTTCTGCAGACTCAGACATGGCTGTCTCGTACTGTTAGGAACTTCAGGTATTGAGTCTGTCTTAGTAGAAGGGGACCTCTCTTACGGCTCTGGTTCTGGTCTCGCTGGAATGGGAACAGGGAGACCGGAGCGCAGTGGGGTAGGAGAGTCCAGCCAGGAGCAGTAGCAGGTATCCGGAGATGAGGGTTCTCAGGAGCAGGGACTCTCAGTAGTAGGAAGGCTGAGGACTGCAGGCCACCGGATCAGGTTGGATGGGTCCTCAGGATACAAGGTAGCGATGCAGGAACAAGCAGAGGTGTCAGGTACAAGCAGAGTTCGGCAACAGGAGATCAGTTCAAGAAGGGTCAAACAAGCCGGGGTCGGAGCAGGAGAGGTCAACAAGGTCAGACGGAGCCGGGTCGGATATCAGGTAGGTAGCAGGTAGACAAGCAGGTATACACAGGCACGAGCTGCAGACGAGACAGCACAGAGCTGCTGCAACTGTGCCTTTAAAAAGGGCCACTGGCGCCAATCGTGCTAACGCTCGCCCGTGCGTGCGTGTACCGCGCGCACACACGAACGGCGTGCACGCGCGCGCGTTGGAAGACGCTCGTGCCTACGACGACCCGCTGCACGAACGTGCACGCGCGCACGGAGAGCCGATCGCGCAGGACGAGCGGATCCCTGACAATGGACTTCGAAACTGTGATAGGTAGTGAGGAGTTAAATCAAAAATTTGCACCCTTAGAAATCCTGAAGGTGGTGATTGGTTTTCGGGGTGCCGTGCGCGACTAGACTCCCAAAAAGTCCCACACATGTGGTATCCCCGTACTCAGGAGAAGCAGCAGAATGTATTTTGGGGTGTCATTTCACATATGCCCATAGCATGTGTGAGCAATATATCATTTAGTGACAACTTGGTGCAAAAAAAAAAAAGTTTGTAATATTCCCGCAACTTGTGGCAAAATATAAAATATTCCATGGACTCAACATGCCTCTCAGTAAATAGCTTGGGGTGTCTACTTTCCAAAATGGGGTCATTTTGGGGGGTTTTGTGCTATTTTGGCATTTTATGGCCTTCGAAACTGTGATAGGTAGTGAGGAGTTAAATCAAAAATTTGCACCCTTAGAAATCCTGAAGGTGGTGATTGGTTTTCGGGGTGCCGTGCGCGACTAGACTCCCAAAAAGTCCCACACATGTGGTATCCCCATACTCGGGAGAAGTAGCGGAATATATTTTGGGGTGCAATTCCACATATAACCATGGCATGTGTGAGCAATATATCATTTAGTGACAACTTTTTGTAAAAAAAAATTTTTTTTTTTTTTTTGTCATTATTCAATCCCTTAGGACAAAAAAAATAAATATTCAATGGGCTCAACATACCCATCAGCAATTTCCTTGGGGTGTCTACTTTCCAAAATGGGGTCATTTGGGGGGGATTTGTACTGCCCTGCCATTTTAGCACCTCAAGAAATGAGATCGGCAGTCATAAATTAAAAGCTGTGTAAATTCCAGAAAATGTACTCTAGTTTGTAGACGCTATAACTTTTGCGCAAACCAAAAAATATACGCTTATTGACATTTTTTTTACTAAAGACATGTGGCTGAATAAATTTTGCCCTCAATGTATGACTAAAATTTAGTTTATTCGATTTTTCTTATAACAAAAAGAAGAAAATATCTTTTTTTTTCAAAATTTTCGCTCTTTTTCCATTTATATCGCAAAAAAAAAAAATCGCAGAGGCAATCAAATACCATCAAAAGAAAGCTCTATTTGTGGGAAGAAAAGGACGCAAATTTCGTTTGGGTGCAATATTGCATGACCGCGCAATTACCAGTTAAAGCAGCGCAGTGCGAAATTGCAAAAAGACCTCTGGTCCTTAAGGTATTTATTGGTCCGGAGCTGAAGTGGTTAAAGAGAGGATGGCTTCTACAAATGGATAATGATCCTAAACACACCTCAAAATCCACGGGAGATTACATCAAGAGGCGTAAACTGAAGGTTTTGCCATGGCCTTCACAATCTCCTGACCTCAACATTATTGAAAATCTATGGATAGACCTTAAAAGAGCAGTGCGTGACAGACAGCCCAGAAATCTCAAAGAACTGGAACACTTTTGTAAGGAAGAATGGGCAAAGATACCCCAAACAAGAAATGAAAGACTCTTGACTGGCTGCAAAAAGCGTTTACAAGCTGTGATACTTGCCAAAGGAGGCAGTACAAGATATTAACTCTGCAGGATGCACAAACTTTTGCAGACACCATTTTTTTGTTTTCTGTAATTTTGAAAGTGTAAATGATGGAAATAAAATCTAACTTTTTTTGACATATTATAAGAATGTCAAATCTGTAATTTGATGCCATTTGGAGATTTTTCCATCTTTCCTTGGCTTTGTTATGCACATTAATACACATTTTTACCTGGGGAGCCCAAACTTTCGATCCCCACTGTAGGCGTGTGTCGGGGGTGTGCCTGGGACTAATAACACCCTAATAACCTTATGCAGTGCTGATTCCCCTCTGCTGCCCAGTCCCCGTCTCCCACCCCCCACAGTGCTTCCGGTTTCCCTCCTCCCCTCTTCCGCCGGCTGCTGCGGGGGGTTGTGTCAGGATGGAGAGTGAGGGAATGGGCTGCTAAATGTTATTTACCACCCACTTCATTTCCTGAATGAATACAGTGAGTGATCAGTACCAATCCCTCCTGTGTCTATTTAGAACTGAAGCATAGTAAACTGTGTTTGAGAATTAACAGGAAGCTGCTTAGCACAGAGCACTAGCCATTTACTACAGCTGAGGCTGCAGAGAAAGGTACTAGGGAATCTCTGTCCTCTGTCTCAAAAGTGAGGCATCAGAAGTCTGTTTAGACCCTTGTTATTTCACCAAAGTCCCCCATAAGGGCTGCTAAATAAACTAGTAAAAAAAAATATAAAAAATAATTGTAAAAAAAAATAATAAAAATAAAAAACTACTGTCCAATGCGCTACTGATACGGTCTAGGGCTCTACTGACATTGTCCATGTTTATTTAATTTTAAAATGTTTTAATACATTGATTTATAATAGTGTGTGTCTGTGTTTGTATGTATGTAAACTTTGGGGTGCACACCCTAATGCAATAGGCTGCGCACACCTATGCCAACTAGTAAGGATGGAGAAAGGGGGCAAAGTTACTGAAAACTGTGAGGGGAGAAACATGATAGAAGCTGTTGTAGATGCTGGTGAGGAGTGCACACCGAGGTGTGGAAATTGTGTTGCAATGTTTATACTGCTGTGGCAACAATTAGCAGTGGAGACGTAAACAGTGGTAAAGTCCTATAGCATTGAAAGTGAAAGTTGCAATAATGGCCGGGCAATCTTCTGGCACCTGTGACGTGTGTCATAAATTTGCAGGGAGGGAGGGGAGAGGAGAACTTCCACTTGAGTCGCCTAGGCATCCCGTGCGGGAGCCGGGTACCTGTCAAAACTAGGTATCTGACCCCCCCCCCCCCCAAAAAAAAAGACATGCCAAACGTGGCATAAAAGGGGGTGAGGAGTACTTAAAGCAGAACTTTCACTTTTAGGTGGAACTCCGCTATAATGATCTTTCAATGCTGTACAAAGAATGACAAAAAAAAATCACCTCTGAGTGCATAATACAGGCTTCATCACAATAGGGAAGGCGTTTTACGATTTATGTAGTTAGTCTATAGCAATAAAAAATACAGAACATCGTAATTAACACTGATTGTATTGTTTGGACTGGAAGATCACATCATATTCAGAAGTCATTCCTGATCTGCTGTCTTACATAATGGCCATTTTAAATGAGTGTAAAACATGTACAGCCTTTAGGGCGGTGTTGTTGCGTAGGTCCTGACCAACATGCTTAACCTAAAGGGAATGTTGTTCTGATTCCAAGCCAACACAGAAAATCCGGCTTTACATTCACCATAAAGGTCTCCAAAGGGGAAAGGAATTATTTCCGAACTGCAGGATTTCCCGCATTCCCCCACCCTTTTCCTATAATTAATACGAGCAGCAGACCCCACAATACATTTCCTTTCTAAAAATAAAGTAATATACCTGGAGCAATTAAAAATTGTTATGTTTATATCACTTAATGTATCTATTTTATTCTTGAGGAGACTTCTTTTTGTTTTTCAGAGAAATTGCCACTTTTTTGTTTAGTGGTATGTATTTGGCTGTTTTGCCATTTTGTGTCTGCATTAGGTCAGGCCACTCGTGTCAAACTGGGGTCGCTTCAGCTGTTGCAGAACTACGAGTACCATGAAGCATTGCAAGACTGACAGGTACAACCATGAATCCCACAGGCAGAGGCATGATGGGACTTGTAGTTCTGCAACAGCTGGAGGACTGCCAGTTTGAAACTACTGCCTTAGGCAAAAGGTATAGGCAAATGTTTGATTTACAAGTTATTTTTGAACATTTAAACTGTGTGTGCCTCATATCACAGAATCCCGTGACTGTCTTGTCCAGCCCTTGAGGTACTACAGTGGTGTGAAAAAGTGTTTGCCCCCTTCCTCATTTCCTGTTCCTTTGCATGTTTGTCACACTTAAGTGTTTCGGAACATCAAACCAATTTAAACAATAGTCAAGGACAACACAAGTAAACACAAAATGCAATTTGTAAATGAAGGTGTTTATTATTAAAGGTGAAAAAAAATCCAAACCATCATGGCCCTGTGTGAAAAAGTGATTGCCCCCCTTGTTAAAACATACTATAACTGTGGTTGTCCACACCTAAGTTCAATTTCTCCAGCCACACCCAGGCCTGATTATTGCCACACCTGTTCACAATCAAGGCATCACTTAAATAGGAGCTGCTTGACACAGTAAGGTCCACCAGAAGATCCTTAAAAGCTACACATCATGCCAAGACCCAAAGAAATTCAGGAACAATTGAGAAAGAAAGTAATTGAGATCTATCAGTCTGGAAAGGGTTATAAAGCCATTTCCAAAGCTTTGGGAATCCAGCGAACCACAGTGAGAGCCATTATCCACAAATGGTGAAGACATGGAACAGTGGTGAACCTTCCCAGGAGTGGCCGGCCACCCAAAATTACCCCAAGAGCGCAGCGACGACTCATCCAAGAGGTCACAAAAGACCCCACAACAACGTCCAAGGAACTGCAGGCCTCACTTGCCTCAGTTAAGGTCAGCGTTCATGCCTCCACCATCAGGAAAAGACTGGGCAAAAATGGCCTGCATGGCAGAGTTCCAAGGAGAAAACCACTGCTGAGCAAAAAGAACATCAAAGCTCGTCTCAATTTCTCCACAACACATCTTGATGATCCCCAAGACTTTTGGGACAACATTCTGTGGACCGATGAGACAAAAGTGGAACTCTTTGGAAGGTGTGTGTCCAAGTATATCTGGCGTAGAAGGAACACTGCATTTCATAAAAAGAACATTATACCAAAAGTAAAATATGGTGGTGGTAGTGTGATGGTCTGGGGCTGTTTTGCTGCTTCAGGACCTGGAAGACTTGCCGTGATAAAAGGAACTATGAATTCTGCTGTCTACCAAGAGATCCTGAAGGAGAATGTCCGACCATCTGTTCGTGTACTCAAGCTGAAACGAACTTGGGTTCTGCAGCAGGACAATGATCCTAAACACACCAGCAAGTCCACCACCGAATGGCTGAAGAAAAACAAAATGAAGACTTTGGAGTGGCCTAGCCAAAGTCCTGACCTGAATCCTATTGAGATGTTGTGGTATGACCTTAAAAAGGCAGTTCATGCTCGAAAACCCTCTAATGTAACTGAATTAGGACAATTCTGCAAAGATGAGTGGGCCAAAATTCCTCCAGGACGCTGTAAAAGCCTCATTGCACGTTATCGCAAACGCTTGGTTGCAGTTGTTGCTGCTAAGGGTGGCCCAACCAGTTATTAGGTTTAGGGGGCAATCACTTTTTCACACAGGGCCATGATGGTTTGGATTTTTTTTCACCTTTAATAATAAACACCTTCATTTACAAATTGCATTTTGTGTTTACTTGTGTTGTCCTTGACTATTGTTTAAATTGGTTTGATGTTCCGAAACACTTAAGTGTGACAAACATGCAAAGGAACAGGAAATGAGGAAGGGGGCAAACACTTTTTCACACCACTGTAGATAAACATATAAGAACCCCATACCTCTGGTACACAGTGGGCTGACAGGTGCAAAAGAAAGGAAATTATGATATATTGTACAAAATGTAAGCTTGTAAATAAAGCGGAGTTGCAGTAATTCTCACCCCCCTAACTTTATAGGTCCCAGGGCATTTACACATTCTATTTCCTATATGGTTACTCCCTAGTGAATAGCCATAGTAGACTCAGACATAACGTAGACTGGTTTTGTGAGCATGGCTCAGTCATGTTGCGGTTCTTAATGATGCAGTTACCCTCTGTTTTATTAACATCTACCAGAACTATTGCTTTGCTTACTATGGAGTTTACAAGTAAGTAGCTATTGCATAGCTCCCAACTGTCCCGGATTTGGAGCAATGTTCCTCTACTCCTCTTTCCCCCTCATTGTCCCTCATTTTGGTCTGATCTATATAGTTGTATATAAAATGCACTATCTATCTATCTATCTACCTCTCTAGCTATCTATTTTCCAGTGCTACACCTTTCATCCAAATTCTAAATTGCTGAATTTGTAAATTTTAAAAGCAGGAATAGTAGTGGTAAAAATAAAGCCCTTGTGGATTTAATTCATTTTTTTTTTTGGTTAATTCTCTTTTAAGGGGATGTGGCAGGGGGAGTGTTGCTAGTAGGTGTCCCTCATTCCCATTGCAAAATGTTGGGTGGTATGGCTATTGTAGACTGTATTAGCTAGGTGTGTGTAGTTGAGTACCAGCTAGTACTGTCAGTTTGTCAGCAGTGCCGGTGTCCGATCAGATAGTGTCCCCCATCACATAGTGTCCGCCCTGTACTGCGCTTGCGCAGTACGGGGGACAAGGAGAAGCCGAACATCTCTGAAGATAAACAGTGTCTGCGCACTGTGTCCAGGTACAAGCCCCACCATCCAAGTGGATATAGAGTTAGAATATAAAAGAGCCGAGCGAAGCGAGGCTGTGCCCGAAGCGTGGCGAGCGAAGCGAGGCTGTGCCCGAAGCGTGGCGAGCGAAGCGAGGCTGTGCCCGAAACGTGGCGAGCGAAGCGAGGTCGTGCCCGAAGCGTGGCAAGCGAAGCGAGCCCGCGAGGGGCCCTGTTACTATGACCAACCGTATGTCCCTTTGGATGGTGGGGCTTCAACCCGGACTCAGTGCACAGGTGTCGTACTTCTTCTGAGATGTTCAGCTTCTCCTTGACCCCCGTACTGCGCAAGCACTGCGCCTGCGCAGTACGGTCTAGACACTATTCGATAGGTGGACACTTTGTGTCAGAACACCGGCCAAGACAAAACTTGTTGTTGCTCAGAATCATAACTAGTGTGCAATATTGTAAGCTCATGCAGGCTCTTGCTCCATAGTCAGCCTGGCTTTACTATGAAATGTGGTATACTAAAAATGTGATAAGTGAATTACTGTATATTTAATATGTATTTATACATTTACAGCAGCCCCTTTCTTCCATAATGTCCATTTGTTGTTTTTACTTAAAGTGCTATTAAACCCAAAACCAAAAAATGGAATATATCACAGCTTACCAATCGTTAGATGTAGTGGCTGCATTTGTTTTCCCTCAGGCCGCGTACACACGGGCGGATTGTCTG
Organism: Lithobates pipiens; assembly: GCF_037356315.1. Lineage (NCBI taxonomy): Eukaryota > Metazoa > Chordata > Amphibia > Anura > Ranidae > Lithobates > Lithobates pipiens. The sequence continues at coordinate 156,873,992 of NW_027507789.1, read as the reverse complement.
TCCAACTTAGTCCGCTGAACCGTGTTTCAGCGGACAATCCGCCCGTGTGTGGGCTTCAGCGGACTTTTTTAGCGGACAATCTGACGAACAAAGTCTTACGGAATTTCCGTAAGACAGTCCGTTCAAACTTGGTTTTGTCCGTCCAAACTTGGTTTCAGCGGACAGTCCGCTCGTGTGTAGGCAAGTTGGACGGACTAAGTATGGCGCATGCTCAGAAAGGATTTACACGGCCGAAGGTTGCATTGCAGTGTATAGGACGTCGTTTTTCTAGTCCCGTCGTACGTGCTGTACACGTCATCACGCACGCTTTCAGCGGACTGTCTGCTCATCGTGTGTGGTCAAGTCCGTTCATGCAAATTTTGAACGGACTGTCTGTTGGATTGTCTGACGAACTTAGTTGGGCAGACAATCCGCCCGTGTGTACGCGGCCTCAGTTTTCACCTGCTGATCTATGTTAGAGTGCCCCCACTCTGAATGAAGGAGCAAAAGGGGCACCTTTTGGACTGCAGCTTTGGCAGTCTTGGGGGAGGGTAATGTTGGGTGTACTAGCACTATATAGTTTATAAGCAGTTACAGCAAACATTTTTTTTTCTTTTGTAAGCACCCCTACCAGTGTTGAATGGTTTGCCCCATCCCTGTAGCTGATGCATATGCAAGAGAGCTTGTTATTTTGAAAGACAACAGATGCACTGGCCAGATCACCAGGTGAATATAGAAGAAAGCAAGCCTAAAAATGCAACCATCACATCTATAAATTGGTACTCTGCAATATAATAAATGTTTGCTTTTGGTTTTCAGCACAATAACATGACAGCACCTCTTATGATATATGACTTGAATATGCACTCCATTAAAACAATTTGAAACTATTTGATTTCAAGCAGTTATAGTAGACTATATATATAGGTATATAGCTGCTTTACCTTCCCATGCCATATAGCTACTTTATCCTCCCATGCTGTGCACTAATGATCGTGGGGGGGGGGGGGGGGGGGTGGTTAAGTTACATTAGAGAAAAGGTTTCTATACTCCACAGTACTGTGCCGCTATACTCTCCTCAGTGCTTTACAACAGTGTTTCTTAACATTTAAACCATGTACAATCTTAAGGCTCCCCATTCTAAAATGCAAAAAAACGAAACTTAATAGTTTTACATATGACAGCAGCATCCACAGACATGGGCCACCCAACATGCGAGGTGATTTATTACTCCACCATTGCACACTACTGGCTTATATTGTAGCATTTTTATTCTCCCTCTTTTTCTCTTCCTTTCTTTACAAGCATGACTCAGTGGTGATAGAGAGGAGCAGAGGAGAGGCTAAAAAGGGTGCTGTGCAGGCGCCTGACTTCCTATTTATCAACCGATGATTTGACAATTTTTTGGCAATTTGTGGCACCCTGGTTGAACATTAGACACGCGATCCATAGTTTCATAGTTAGTAAGGTTGAATGAAGACACCTGTCCATCCAGTTCAACCTGAGTGAGTGTCTACAATTGTCCCTATCCCTGTACATTGCACACTTACATTTGTCCCTACCCTCAAGGAGCCCACAATACAAGGTCCCCACTCATATACTAGGGCCAATTTTTTTTGGACAGAAGCCAATTAGCCTACCTGCATGTCTTTGGAATGTGGGAGGAAACCAGAGTACCTGGAGGAAACCCACGCAGGCACAGGGAGAACATGCAAACTCCAGGCAGGTAGAGTCATGGTTGGGATTTGAACCAGTGACCCTTTTTACTGCTAGGTGAGAGTGCTAACCACTACACCACTGTGCCGCACATTGCTTTCCTCCATAGTGTTTTGCCCTTATACTGCTCTCAACCTCTGTTTTTGTGTCCTGATACTGCTTTTCTCCTCAATGTACTGCCCTGACAATTTTCTGCTTCTCATTGTTGTGCCTCAATACAGCTGCCCACCTCAGTGCCCTGCTCTAACATTGCTGTCTTCCTCAATTCTCTTTCCTGACGCTGTCTTCCTCAGTGCTCTGCTGTAACATTGCTCTATTTCTCTATGCTGTTTCTCTGTTTTGCTCATAAACTCAGCACTCTACCTTGACACTGTGGTCCTCCTTAGTGCTGTGACTCAATATTAATTTTCTGCTGAGTTCTGTGCCCCAACACCACCCATCTTCACAGGTTCTGCCACATACTGCCCTACTCCACAGAGGTCTGTTCTGACACCATTCTGCCCTGGCATGTCTCCATTCTATAAGAATCACCACTTTCCCCTCTGTTTTAAGCCTCTTCTTCCCCGATGTTCTATTCATGTGCCACAGTAGTACTTACACTATTTGATTTCATGCCCAATGCTCTTTTACGCTTATATCCCTCAGTTACATAGCACTTCTTCTGTATTACAGCTCCTCTCTAGCATCTGTCATCGCACATAATAAGCCCTTTGGTCATTACACAGTCTCACCACCTGTTCTCCACTGAAGTCTCATGTCTATTATTGTCACTCTAAAGTTTTCTCACCATTCCATCTCCACCATTCTGTAAGGACCCATGAATCTAGGGCCCAATTTGGTAGAGGGTTGTTTCAGTCTCATGTATTTGGTTGATAGCCAAACTCTGTCCCCCACCACATATGGCGGTATATGGCATCTTCTTTTGTTGGAGAAAAGTGCATACTTGCCTGCAGACTTCCGTAGTAATAAGCAAATATTTTTCCAGCGTAGCGGGATATTTTTCACCCGTTGATCTGCTGGTACACCAGAAGAAGGCTGAAGTAGGGGAAACGTCTGAGGGTGTTAGCCTAGGGCTGCGTAGAATGGTGTGGTATGAAGAGCACTATGCCAACGGGAATTAATGGCGAATTCAGCCAAAGGCAAATATTCAGACCATTTGGAGTATAACGCATTGACATAATGTCAAAGATAGGTTTCCATGGTCTGGTTCATACGTTTGGTTTGACCATCTGTTTGAGAGTGATGTGAGGTAGAGAGTGAGAGCGTTACTCCCAGTTTCTTGCAGAACGCTCTCCAGAATCAGGAAACAAACTAGGATCCATGGTCTGAGATGACATTGGTAGGTATACCATGATGTTTCACAATATGGGAAAGGAAGAGGGTAGACAGTGCTTCTGCTGTAGGTAATCCAGGGAGTGGTACAAAATTTGACATTTTGGAAAAGCGATCCACTATGACCCATATAGCAGTCACGCCCTCGGACTTGGGTAAGTCTGTAATGAAGTCCATAGTCAAATAGGTCCAAGGCTGGCGAGGTGCTGGAAGGGTTTGTAACAGTCCAGGAGGCAATGTGCGGGGTACTTTATTAACAGCACAAGTTGGACAGACAGCCATATAGTCAGTAACATCTTTTTTTATATGAGGCCACCAGACATGACGCTGCAAGGTCTTAAGAGTGATGGTGACACTAGAATGACCAGATAACACACCATGATGTGTCCAGAGGAGTGCAGGTTTTCTGAGGCTAGGGGCTATGAACAGGTGACCTGGTGGTATCTTCAAGCCTTGGGGAACACGATTCTGGGTTTCTTGTAACTGTTGGGAAAGAGCCGTAGAGATCTCTGTGACAATTTTGTGAGGTGGGATTATATACTGCTTCTTCAGAAGTAGCGAACTGTCTGAAAAGAGCATTGGCTTTCTTGTTTTTATGCCCAGGGACCTAAGAAAGAACAAAATTAAAATAGGAGAAAAACAGAGCCCATTGAGCTTGATGTGAATTCAAATGTTTAGCAGTCTAAAGATACAGCAGGTTGTTATGGTCAATCAGGATAGTAAAAGGCTTGGGAGCCCCTTCCAGAAGATGTCGCCATTCAGACAATGCCAATTTGATGACCAGTAGTTCTCGATTCCCAGCATCATAATTCATCGCCGCCGGAGAAAACTTTCTAGAAAAAAACACCACTGGGTGGATTCTACCGGACTTAGGCTGTCTCTGGGACAGCACCGCACCTGCTCCTACCTCGAAGGCATTAACCTCAGCAATGTACTGGAGATCAGTATTTGGATGCTGAAGAACTGGAGCCTTGCTGAACATGTCTTTTAATTGCTGGAAAGCTGATTCTACTTCTGAGGGCCACACCTTGCAATTGGTACCTTTCTTAGTCATAGCAGTAAGGGGGGCAGCAATGGAGGCAAAATCTTTGATGAAGCGTCTGTAGTAAATTGCGAAAACTATAAAGTATTGGAGCCCACTTAAAGTGGTCAGTTGGGGCCACTGCAAGACAGCAAAATGTTTTTGGGGGTCCATTTGGAAACTAACAGCACTTATAATGTATCCAAGGAAAGGTATACGGCTTTGATGGAAACTGCATTTCTCAATCTTTGCGTAAAGGTGGTTTTCTCTAAGTCGTTGTAATACCTGCTTTACATGTGAGATGTGCTCTAGGTGAGTCTTGGAAAAGATTAAAATTTGGTCCAAGTAGATGATAACAAAACTGTTGCTGAAATCGTGAAAAATGTCATTCATGAAATGTTTGTAGACAGCAGGGGCGTTACACGGTCCAAATGGCATAACCATATATTCAAAATGTCCATTACAGGTGTTGAATGCTGTCTTCCACTCGTCCCCCTCTCTAATTCAAATCAGATTAAGCCCCTCGGAGGTCCAGCTTAGAGAAGATAACAGCTCCCTGTAGTATGTCAAACAGTTCTAGAATGAGAGGCAAAGGGTAGGAGTATTTTACTGTTATCTGATTTAACCCTCGATAGTCTATGCATGGTCGAAGACCCCCATCTTTTTTTTCAACAAAATACCTCCCGCTACTGGAGAAGAAGAGGATCGGATAAAACCTCTTTCCAAGTTGTTTTTTACATATTCCTCCATGGATTTTTGTTCAGGCAATAACAGGGGATAGGTCCTTCCTTTGGGAAGAGGTGTTCCAGGAATAAAATTTATTGCGCAGTCAAAAGAAAGATGTGGTGGTAAAACCTCTGCCTTTTGCTTGCAAAATACATCAGCAAACTCATGGTATTTGCGAGGCAAGGTAGATGGGATGGCCACGAAAGCCAACAGATGACCAGAAAGTATTTTGGGTTGAGACAAACAGTTTAGATAACAGGATGGCCCCAAGAGTTTAATTCTCCATTTTCCCAATCAAAAGAAAGGCTGTGTTGTTGTAACCATGGGTAACCAAGGATAACGGGCAGAAGCGGAGAATCAATAAGAGACAAGACGATTTTCTCTTTGTGGCCTACCTGAAGGGTGATTGAACTTTACAAGGCCATCTCCCAATGGTTGTCCATTCAGGGTGGTGATGCTCAGGGGTCTAGACTTGGGAACACACGGCATGTTATTTTTCTTAGCAAAAGTGTAGTCCAGGAATATGCCAGCGGCTCCAGAATCCGCAAAAAACTCACAGGAGACAAGTTTAGAGGCTAAATGGATAATTGTGGGAATGGTAATCTTGGTCTTGGAGGATATACCTGTAAGGTCTAACCCAGCACCTCCAACACTGGTTATTCTCTGCCTTTTGCTGGACAGGAAGGGCAGACAGATAACAAATGTCCTTTAAGTCCACAGTACAGGCAGTATGTCTCCTTTGTTTTTCTGACTCTGTTAGGTGGAGATGGCTGACTTCCATGGGTTCCACAGGTGCCTGGGGTTCAACTGATATTTCAGGTTCTGGCTGAGTAGGTGCTTGGAAGTTAGGGCCCAAACAGTAAACTGGCCTAGGAAGCTTGCGAGTTCTAAGTCTCTCTTGGCACCTTTCATGATAGCAGACATCCAGATGAACACACAGCTCTATGAATTTTTCAAGGTCTTTGGGGGAATCCTTATAGACTAATTCATCCTTGATGTGGTCTGTAAGACCTTTTCGGAAGGCTGCACGTAATGCCCTTGAGTCCCAATTAGTCTTAACAGCCAGGGCACGGAACTCAATAGCATACTGTGTCACAGACCTGATACCTTGCTTTATGTCCAAAAGTGAGTACTGCAGAAGCTCTATCTGGCTTGCCAAATTCCAGGTAAGGAGAGACCCAGGGCAGGGCCTTCCCTTTTAACAAGGAAATGACAAAAGTCACTTTGGCAGATGGAGTACTAAAAGTCCTAGGGTTGTTGCGAAAATGCAAACATTTAAAAAACCTGCTGCCATTCCAGTACACAGTCTCTTTAGACCAGTGCAGCCAGCTACAGTGTCTCTGATTGCTGCCGCACCGGTACACTGTGTCACCAGAACTGTGCAGTCAGCTACAGTGTCCTGATCACCACATTAGTGCACTGTGTCATCAGAGCATAGCATCCAGCCACATTGTCCCTAATCGCAATGCTAGACCAAGTGTCTCAGATCATTGCCATGCCAGTACACAGTGTCGCCAGGCCAATGTAGCCAGCCACAGTGCCCTTAATGGCTGCCACACCAGTACAGTGTCACTAGACCAATGCAGTCAGCCACTGTATCACTGATCACTAGCCATACCAGTAAATAGTGTCACCATACCAGTGCTGCCAGAAACAGTGTCCTTGTTTTCCCCCATACCGGTCACCATGTCACCAGACCAGTGCAGCCAGCAAGTCAGCCAGTGTTCCTGATTACTAACCATGCCAGTATAAACTAACAAGTGTTTGGATTGCCGCCACAGCAGTGCCAGTGTCACCAAAGCCAGTGAAGCCAACAATATTGTCCTGATCACTAGTCACAACAGTGTCACCAGAGTCACTGAAGCCATTTTCTCACCACACCAGTGTCAGTGTCACCAGAGTTAATGTAAGCCAGCAGCAGTGTTCCTGATCACCGATACACCAGTACAGTGTTACCAGACTCAGTGTAGCAAGTACCAATAACTTGATTGCCAGCCACACCAGTAAAGCATCATCTTGTATCATTGTTAGCTAGAACCGGTGTCTTAATAATCAACCAGCACCAGTACCAGTGCATAATGTTCCAGCACAGCTGCTGCCACAAATGTCCAAAAAATGGAAATCAGTGAGGAAGTCTTTCAAATTCTGAGTATGATTGATGAGGGCAGAGGGGAGGAGAGCTGAGAATATCAGCAGTCCAGTAACAACCACCTCTGATTTAGAGAATAAAGGGGTCACTGCTAAAAGAGTCAGAGTCAGAGTACTATGTGAAGCAGCGAATAACCTTCTGAATTGCAAGCAATAGCAGTGTAGTACGTTTAAGTGAAAAAGTTGATAGATAGTCAGATGATTGGATGTGTAATTTATGCCCCTTGCCTGAAGGCAATCTTTGGATTTTGGGCTCCTCTTTGCAGCTAGGCCAGTGGTTCTCAACTTCTGTCCTCAGGACCCACTAACAGGCCAGGTTTGCAAGATAACTGAAATACATCACAGGTGATATCATTTGCTGCTCAGTGATTGCAGTATTCTAGTCTGCATCTCCCCAAGGTAATACTTAAAATCTGGCCTGTTAGTGGGCCCTGAGGACAGTAGTTGAGAACCATTGAGGTAGGCCGTAAAAAAAAATCTCCAACATTTTGTATCCCCATACAGGGGAGGAGTAGTAGGGTGAGTTTTGGGGTGTCATTCTAAATTTGACAATAAAATGTGATGGAAATAATCTATTACAAACCCAGGCACTCTTGGAAAATATTAATTTAATTGTGTAGAAAAGATGAATCACAGACGTGCCTCAAAACTATTTTCATTTAACATTCCAACCTTCTGATTTAATAAAACCTTTAAATAAAAAAGAAAGGAAACTTTGGTCAATTGCAACTGTTTTTGCAGATCAAGCAGAGAAAAAAAAATATGGAATTAATCAATTCTGAGGAAAATATTATGCAGTTGTAAAACAAACATCTTCATTAGATTACATCTGCTAATTAGTCTGCAGTTAAAAAAAGAGTGCTTGCAAACCTTCACCTGATTGACATGACTTTTGGCTCCAACACGAGAAATTACGGTTGACAGAGAGGATTATAAAACTTCTTCAAGAAGGTAAATCATCACGGAATGTTGCAGAAGATATTTGTTGTTCCCAATCAGCTGTGTCTAAAATATGTACAAATCAAATGGGAAGGTTGTTAAAGGAAAGCGTACTGGTTGACGAAAGAAGACATCAAAGGGTCAATATAGAAAACTTAAAGCAATATCCCTTGAAAACAGAAAATGCACCACAAAACAAATAAGGACCAAATGGTCAGAAACTGGAGTCAATGTCTGTGACCAAACGGTAAGACATTGCCTAAAGGAAAGGGGATTTACATACAGAAAAGCTAAACAAAAACCATCTTTAACACCTAAACAGAAAAAAACAAGGTTACAGTGGGCTAAAGAAAAGAAATCATGGACTGTGGATGACTGGATGAAAGTGATATTCAGTGATGAATCACGAATCTGCATTGGGCAGGGTGATGAGGCTGGAACTTTTGTTTGGTGCCGTTCCTATGAAATTGTTGAAGATGCCTGCCTGAAGAAAACATGCAAATTTCCACAATCATTGATGATATGGGGTTGCATGTCAGGTAAAGGTATGGGAGAGGTGACAGTCATTAAATCTTCAAAAAATGCACACATATATATTGAGATTTGGACACTTTTTTTATTCCATCAATTGAAAGGATGTTTGGTGATAACATCATTTTTCAGGATGATAACGCATCTTGCCATAGGGCAAAAGTCTTGAAAACTTTCCTTCAAGAAAGACCTATAATGTCGAGGGCATGGCCTGCAAATAGTCCGGACCTCAATCCAATTGAAAATCTATAGTGGAAATGAAAGAAAATGGTCCATGACAAGGCTCCAACCTGCAAAGCTGATCTGACAACTGCAATAAAAGAAAGCTGGAGCTGGATTGATGAAGAATACTGTTTGTCGATAGTTAAATCCATGCCTCAGAGAATTCAAGCTGTTAAAAAAGCCAGAGGCGGTGCAACAAAGTACTAGTAGTGTACTGTAGGTTTTTTTTTTATGATTTCATAATATTTTTATCAGAATTCTCTGCAAAAACAATTGCAATTGCCTACAGTTTTCTTTCTTTTTAATTTTTTTTGAGAGTTTCTTACATCCAGAAGTTTGGAATGCTATATGAAAATAGTTTTGAGGCATGTATGTGATTTAGTTTTTTTTTTTCTACACAATTAAACAATTGAATGAACGTTTTCCAAAAGTGGGGATTTCACACTTTTTGCCAGGGGTTGTAATTGACATGTTTGCTTTTTTTTTTATTTTGTTCTTTATTTTTGTAAACCCTGTGGCAAAAAATGAAATCTTTAAAAGACTCACCGTGCCTCTTAAAAATAATATTTTTGGGTGTTTTTCCCCAAAGTGGGGTGATTTTGTGGCTGTTTCTACTATTTGGAACTCCAGGACATCCAAAAAAAGATTGGTAGTCAAGAAATTAGAAGTGTAACAAACAATTGTGCTCATAAGTTTACATACCCTGGTAGAATTGATGATTTCTTGGCCATTTTTCAGAGAATATGAATGATAACACAAAAACATTTCTTTCACTCATGGTTCGTGTTTGGCTGAAGCCATTTATTATCAATCAATGGTGTTTACTCTTTTTCAATCATAATGGCAACAGAAACTACCCAAATGACCCTGATCAAAAGTTTATATACCATGGTATTTTTGGCCTGATAACATGCATGCAAGTTGACACAAAGGGGTTTGAATGGCTATTAAAGGTAACCATCCTCACCTGTGATCTGCTTGCTTGTAATTAGTATGTGTGTATAAAAGGTAAATGAGTTTCTGGACTCCTGACAGACCCTTGCATCTTTCAACCAGTGCTGCACTGACGTTTCTGGATTCTGAGTCACGGAGAAAGCAAAATGTCAAAGGATCTGCAGGAAAAGGTAGTTGAACTGTATAAAACAAGAAAGGGATATAAAAAGATATCAAAGGAACTGAGAATGCTAATCAGCAGTGTTCAAACTCTAATAAAGAATTGGAAAATTAGGAGTTTTGTTGAAACCAAACCACGGTCAGGTAGACCAACTATAATTTCAGCCACAACTGCATGGAAAATTGTTTGGGATGCAAAGAAAAACCCACAAATAACTTCAGGTGAAATACAAGACTCTTTGAAAACATGTGGTGTGGCTGTTTCAAGATGCACAATAAGGAGGCACTTTTTGGCCACAACCATAAACACTACATTTGGAGAGGAGTCAACAAGGCCTATGATGAAAGGTACACCATTCCTACTGTGAAACACGGAGGTGGATCTCTGATGTTTTGGAGATGTGTGAGCTACAAAGGCACAGGAAATTTGGTCAAAATTGATGGCAAGATGAATGCAGTATGTTATCAAAAAATACTGGAGGAACATTTGCATTCATCAGCCAAGAAGCTGCGCATGGGACGTACTTGGACATTCCAAAATGACAATGATCCAAAACACAAGGCCAAGTCGATCTGTCATTGGCTACAGCAGAGTAAAGTGAAGGTTCTGGAGTGGTCATCTCAGTCTCCTGACCTCAATGTCATTGAGCCACTCTGGGGAGATCTAAAACGTGCAGATCATGCAAGACAGCCCAAGAATTTACAGGAATTAGAGGCCTTTTGCCAAGAGGAATGAGCAGCTTTACTATCTAAAAAAGATAAAGAGCCTCATCCACAAATACCACAAAATACTTCAAGCTGTCTGGGGTGTGTAAACTTTTGATCAGGGTAATTTTGGTACTTTCTGTTGCCATTATGATTTAAAAAGAGTAAACATAGTTGATTGATAATAAATGGCTTCAGCCAAACACGAACCATTTGTGAAAGAATCGTTTTTGTGTCATCATTCATATTCTCTGAAAAATGACCAAGAAATCATAAATTCTGCCAGGGTATGTAAACTTAGGAGCACAACTGTATACCCCTTGCAAGTCTGCAGGAACATTAAGCCTATTTTATCTTCCCTGTAAAAGGAAAGATGCCTATTCTTGCCTATTCTGAAGATGCTCTGGTCCAGTCACATGATTGGGTCCCAGCACCAGTTTCAGTGTAGAGGATGAACAGCTGACAATGGCTGCTCCATAGTAAGCCTATGAGTGATGTAACATGATCTGTGAATGGGGAAGAGTCTGATCAGTCACAGGATTCTCTTCCCCATTCACAGATTGTGTTACAGGCAGCATAATCATCTCTGAAATAACTTTTTTCAGTAGAGAAGAGGGCTGGAGAGGTTTCATGTTAGATAATTTTTAGTGCAGCTGAGCCTGGAGACCCAAAGCTGTTAACCCCCACAGTGCCAGGAGGAACAGGACAGCGGGTTCAGCAGCAGGAAGAGGATGGGGAAGCTCCACAGTGAAGATTTCCACAGACGTACTTCATTACAGGCAAGTATTGTAACTAGAGTTGTAAATTAAAAAAAATTTTTTAACTAAACCTCAGCTTTGAATATAATTTTGGCTGAGATCTCTATAATTTAAAGTAGTTCTAAAGGCTAAAGTTTTTTTTTTACCTTAATGCACTCTCTGCATTAAGGTAAAAAAAAAATGTGCAGCTCAAAATTTCACCTTTTTTATCACTCTAACTAATCTGGTCACGGCTGTCATTTTCCAAGTACAAACTAAAAAATTCAAACAGAAGACAGATTATTTTTTATAGTCGACACCTGTACTTTACCTTTCTGTTTTTATATTTAAAGACAGCTTTCGTCTTCCTTTTTTATAGTTTCTTCACCTATCGATGTAGTTGTGTACACTCTTTGGATTCCTCCTCTGCGTAATTCTTTATATAGTTGATTTCTAAACGCCTTGTCTTGTAACCATAGCACCCTGAGCACACACGTTGTGAATTAAATAATGGAAGTCTTTGGTGACACAAGTTTGTTACAGAAAGTTTCCCTGTGTTATTTTATGGCCGAGCGAGACAGAATTTACAGGGAGCTGAAATCATTGTAGCTAATTAGTTGAATGGCCCTATTATTTATCCAGGGACACGTAGTACAATAATTGCTATTGCAGGTTTGAAACATCTCGGGGATATTAATTCCAGAGCCTTCATGTCATCTCAGTACAGTAAAACTTCCTAATGGTACCCTGAAGGTGCATAATCTCATTTTAAAAGTACTTCTTTTTTTTCCTGGGCGAACTGGCAGAATCTCTTTCCATAAAAAAATGGGAAAGGGGAAGAAGATAATATTTTCTTCGGAAGAAACGTTAACATGTTCTTATTATTTTTCAACGTGCGACCTTTGTCAGCCTGGATGATGGCTGTAGCAATGATGAGCAATCCCTGTTATTTCTACTAGCTCTTAAAACCTGGGATTAATGAACACGTTATTAATGTATAGGGCTAATTAGGGAATACCGTCTGCTGTGATTATATAAAAGGCTGTGTTGTCAGAGACAGACAATAGATGTTTGTCAGGTTTTGTTAAACAGGCAGGTATTAGGCTGCTGCCTGCGGTCACTCTAACCTGAGTCCTGCTTGTCTTGTGCAATCATATTTAACAGCTCATATGTTCCCTACAGGTCAGCTGGAGCCGGTCACACGACAGAGCCTCTTGGAATGGCGTTGCGTTGTTTTTATTTCTCTAACTCTTGCAGCGTCTAAGCCTCATTGATTTCTCTCTAGTAACACATCTGTGTTCAGCTTCTGAACCTTCCATCACCTCTCTGTGTGATTTCCAGCCCCAACTTATTTCTGTTCTTGCCTTTTCCCAAAAAAATTAACAGACTTCTCAGTATTAATTGTTGTAGGCAATCTTCATTGCCCAGTGGTGGCTATGCATCGGTTTCTAATGTTTGTCACCAAGTTTTGCCTTCTGGGCATGTATTGTATTAATTTTCCTCGGCTTGGTAAGGATTCTGTCTGGGTGCATCCATCTGTTTTCTTTAGAGTTAATTTTAGTGCTATATAGCACCATTACTTTTTTGAGAATACATGAATAGGAGCTGAACTCCAATATCCACTTTTCTGGATTATTTTACTCAAACCTCCATGCCATAAATACAGCTGCGTTTCACTACATAGGGATTGATCAAAAGGATCCTTGTTACTTGTGATCAAGCTCTGTGTGGTGAAATGTGTTAAGGAAGTATTATTATTGATTGGAGAACGTGGCTGTAGTTATCGCATGGATGCTTAAATAAAATAATCTAAAAATGTGGAGATTGGAGTGGGGCCTCTATTAATTCATTCCCTTTAATGATGAGCAGGGACAGGGTGCTTTGAGCAAGCACCCTGTTAATCCATGGATAATGTAAAGGAGTGGGTCTGGAGTGTTGCAAAGTTTCAACCATTACATTTGCCACATTCATCTCGGCCCTCAAAGAGCTTATAGTTTGGTCTGCAGCCATAGAGACACAGACTGTTTTTTTTTTTTTTCTTGAGACATGAAGAGTTAGCCCTTGTACACGCGGTCGGAGATTTCGTTGGAATGTGTCCGATCGGAGCGTTTTGTCGGATATTCCGACTGTGTGTGGTATGCATCGGACTGGTTCCTTCGGAATATTCGTCAGAACAACTTTTTCAACTTGCCGGAAATATTTTCCGACAAAATGCTCCGATCGGACATACTTCGATCATGTGTAGAGAATTCCGATCGGACAAAGTGCCACGCATGCTCAGATAAAATTCATACACCAAAGCTATTGGCTACTAGTGTGAACGTCGTAACGAAATAATGTCATCACGTCGGATTTTCTGACAACTTTGTCCGACCGTGTGTATACAACAGTTTCGGACAAAATCCGACAGACAAAATCCGTCTGACAAAATCCGTCGGATTTGGTTGTCGGAATCTCCGACCGTGTGTACAAGGGCTTAGAAGAGACAATCCAATCCTTGACTTAAGCACTGTCAGAAATTCTACAGATATTTATTTCTTTCCATAGATGATTCTAGGACTGGGCACTGTCTGACATGGCCCCTAAGCATGGTAATAAAAGTACCACGTTCTGAACTTTTAATTGGTCGCCTCTTTGGGGTTAGAGGGGCTTTGTTCATGTCCTGCTTTCATGTACATGTTATATTGTACTCTCATGGAGAAAAGTGGGTCTTTTTTTCTGTTGCAATAATTTTATTGTTTGGTAAGAGCAAGAACAGAGACATAGTTAGCCCTTACAGGGGCTAAACGTTGATCAGGTATTACAGATAAAACAGCAAGGGCTACAGTCATAGTAGCTGATACCAAATAGCATCAGCTTTATCCCTAAGGGCTCAGTATGAACGCCTTGGGAGTGGCCTTCCTCGGGAAGCCAGCCCCAAGGGACTACAACCCTTTGATAGAAAGACAGATAGAAACCAGAAAAGGAAACCAGGGGAGAAAGGGAGGGGTTATAGCAAAGGAGGGGAAAGGCGGAAGGGACATTCCAGACTTGGAAGCTTCGGAGGTAGCGGTCATATGTGGCCTGAACAGGCCCGTTGGAGCGTGGTACACTTGTAAGAGATCCATGGTCCCCATGGAAGCAGAAAGGGAAAGCCCCACTAAGTGTAGTAGGACAGGTAACATGTATTATACCCCTAAATAGGACTACTCACACAACTGATTTAAAAACAGGCTCGTCTCTGAGTTTTGGCCTGGGGCGCAATGCTTATCCCCCACCTGTATCACTGGGGGGGAAGAAGACGCTTTGATATCCCAGGAGCTGGTGGAGGAAGTCCGCTGGTAGCTGATAGCTCTCCTGTCCCAATGAAACACAGCGTGAACCACAGTGTAGAGGAGGCAGCTGTGCCTACGCTGCGTTCTATCTCCCTAGAGTCCGCTACAACTCTTGGAACAGCTTGCCCTAGGACCACCTATTTATACATATGAACTTTAATAGACAGAGAACTTTTTGCCTTTGCGCCTACCACTGTCCCCATTGTTGCAATCCATGGTTCCCATACCTTAAGAAATTTGGAGTGTGAACCTTTCAGGATACTGGACATTTGCCCAGGCTTGGGGTCTTCCAAGTGGGTCTTATTTTGTAACCATCTTTCAGCATTTTTTCGGGGCACTCAGCCAGGGCTGTTTGCCCAGTCCAGGCAGCGCTGGTTGCTGTTTAGTTGTGCAGTTAGCAGATCTTATAAGATAACCTTTTCATGCAAAATTAAAGCTGAACTAACACTGTAATCCTCCCCTTTCGAATATTTGCTGCTGCACCTACCTCCATGGATGATTAGCTTTCACTGCCCATGCAGCCTTTTTTTCCTTGAGGACAGTGGGATGGATCAGAGTGATTCAGATTAGCCAAAACAGTCATTTATCAACACATTGGACCCCTGCATCAGCTGCATGGGCAATGAAAGCTAATCATCCATGTAGGTAAATGCAAAGGGGACCGGGGGGGGGGGGGGGGGGTGTATGGTGTTTGTTCTTTTTTTTTTTTTTTTGGGTGAAAAGTTGAACTTCTACATTAAAGTTGGCAATACAGTGAAAAGTCAGGCGTTGGAAATTTATCGAAGGAATATATTGAAAAATATTTCTTGATGAGTGTATTCTGTCAATTTCCTGGCTGGGAGGATTCCTCCACCCACCTCCATCTACACTGTTTGGCCAGATTTAATCTATAGGTTATTTTTAGCTAAGATTACTACCTTCTGTTTAAAGCTGAACTCTGAGGAATAGAAAAATCCTCCCTTGCAATGGGACTCCCCCCTGCAATGCAAGGGTTAAATGCTTGCACCTAGGTTACCAGTAAAAATGATTTTTAATTTACCCAATCCCTCACTTCTACAGGCCCCCTCCACACTATACGACCACCCCCTATAGCCTCTTCTGTAAGGCCCTCTAGCCATCACAGGAACTTTGGCTTCATAAAGTACTAGGCAGGGCCATTAGCAATGCATTGTATGTGAAGATACCAAAGGTCCACTCACAAACTAGAGCATCTGGGAGAAGAGGAGAGCACGAGCTGTCAGGTAGGGCAAAGGATTAGGCAAGTAAAAGTCTGTGTTACTGTACTGCAGTATGTGGGAAGCCCCACTGCAAGGATGGGATTTTCTTTAGGAAGACCATGCTGTATTTTACAGTTTCTAGTAGAGGGTTTTTGGTCCTATGCCATAAACTGACTGTTTAAATTGTCTATGTGCTTCCTATTTCCCAATGAGGGCTAACAAGCTTAAAACGGTTCCCCCTCCAAGACCATACCAACCTCTTTGGTCTGGTATGGATTTGAAGGGGAACCCTTCAAATCCATACCGGATCCTTATCCGAGCACGCAGCCCAGGAAGTCAGGAAAGGGGGTGGGAACGAGCGAGCTCCTCCCCCCGAACTGTACTAGGCTGCATGCCCTCAACATTGGGGGGGTCTTGTGCCCCTACCCATTCACCTAAAAAAAAATTGTCAAAAATAAAGCCGTACACAGGTTTTTAAAGTAATTTATTAAGGCAGCTCCGGAGTCTCTTCCGATTTCTTATCCCCTCTCCAGCTTTTCTACTTTCTCAGCTGATGTCTTCTGTCTCTGCCAGTTCTTGTCCCCCTCTCAGGGTCTTCTCCGCTGATATTTTCTAGTAGCCCCGGTTCTTTTTTCCTCTCCGGGTCTTCTCCACTGATGTCTTCTAGCCCTTTCCGGTTCTTCTCTCTCTGTCCGCTGTCTTCTCCCTCTGTTCTTCTGATATTTACTTGGCGCTCTGTCTCGCTGTAATGCTGGGTGCATGGTGTGCCACTACTTATATTGGCATGGGGCGGGGTCATCTGGAGGCCCCACCCTTTATGATATCACCGCCCCATCATGCCCCTTTCCTGACCTGCTGGGCTGCGTGCTTGGATAAGGGTCTTGTATGGATTTTGGGGGGCCCCACGCCGTTTTTCCAGCATGAGCGTTCCACTTAAAATTCATGCCAGACTGAAGGGCCTGGTATGGTCTTGAAGGGGAACTCCACGCCATTTTAATTTTTTTAATCTGGCATGGAGTTCCCCTTCAAGATCATCAGAGCACAAGTCACATGCCAAAGTCAGATCAGTTAGGACCGCGCTCCAACTTTGATCCAACTTCAGTGATATTCAATGGGCTGAAGTAGGATCAAAGTTGGACTAAAGTAGTGCAGGGAGCATTTTCAAAGTTGGACCAACTTGTTGGACCAGTTAAGACGGCTCCCATAGGGAAACATTGCTTTTTACACGTAATGCGGCCTAAGTGTTTGATCATAATATTAATGCCCTATACACACGGTCAGACTTTCCGACGGAAAATGTGTGATCAGACCGTGTTGTTGGAAGATCCGATCATGTGGGGACTCCATCTGACATCGGAATTTCCGACACAAAGTTTGAGAGCTGGATCTAAAATTTTCCGACAACAAAATCCGATCGTTCAAATTCCGATCGTGTGTAGACAATTCCGACGGACAAAGTGCCACGCATGCTCAGAATAAATTATGAGACGAAAGCTGTTGGCTACTGGCCCATTTATAGTCCTGTCGTACGTGTTCTACGTCACCGCGTTCAGAACGATCAAATTTTCCGAAAACTTTGTGCGACCCTGTGTATGCTAGACAAGTTTGGGTCAAAATCCGTTGAAAAAAATCCAACGGAGAGTCCGACCGTGTGTACAGGGCATAACAGTGCAGTACCATTCGCTTTTACACATTCCTTTATTGGTCACAGATAGACCCTCTTGGTGATTGCAGCAGTTAGACCACAGGTTAATATTTATTACTTTGGCAGGGTGGGGATACCAATACACTACATGAGGAATATAGTGCCCGCATTAGTAATAATAAAATATAATGTCAGTAAAAGCTGAAGTCACTTTCAGGCTGAGTGAAAAGGGTCAGATTCCTCCATCTACACTTAACCAATAAACAGATGGGCAAATCTTCTGCAGCGGCTATTGTATTCTGAGAGGCAGCACCACCAGCTGATAAGGGGTAGCACCTGCCTTCCTGTACAGGGCCCAGGCCCCATAAATTCAAAAGGGGTGCCCAGAGCAGCAGGAGTGGGCACAGTTACAAGAACCAATCCCCCTGTGGCCCTCCCTGTGTTTACATTGCTTCAGTTTGTGAAGGAACAGGGAGCTTTTGTACAGAGTGCTTCCTGTTCATTCACTCTGAAGCTGAGGCTGCAGAGAAAAGATTGAAGAATCTTTGTCATCGATCCTTTTCTCTCTCTCAAAAGTGAGATGTTGGGATATTTCAACAACCCCCCACAGGGCTGTTAAAATAAATGTAAGAGAATTAGAACTAAAATTGTAAAAAACTCAAAAAAATCCCATAAGGGCCCATTCTCACAGGTATTCTGGTTGCATAGATGAGTGGTTTGTTCTTGCAGCAAAAGCCACCTGTTAGGCTTGGTTGGCTGTTCCCGCCAGCTAGGCTGTACGAGGGCTACAGGCTTTCTAACAGAAGCCCTGCTAATACAAGACAACATAGATCATCTTATTAGCCAACACAGGAAATATTTAAAAACCAGTGTGGTTTTAGGTAATTGTATTTTCTGTCGTGAAAAACACAGCATACTCTTTTCTATAATTTTTTTTTTGGGTGTTTTATCTTGGGAAAGAATGTATAGAATCTTTGTTCCCAGGTTTGTGGTATGTTTAGAGGATTGGTTCTTATCACCTAGCAGAGAAAAGCTCCATCATGTTGAACAGGACAGGAAGCTGCTCTTTGTCAGGCAGAGGATGGCTATTGTACTCCTGCTTTTTTGGATGGTTCAAAGGAAAGAAGGCTTGCGTCTGGAGTCCCAGCTGCAGCAAGAATACACCAGAATGAGTCTGAGGTATTTATCACCCTACAAAGATAAAGCTGCTACTGAATGGTGGCTGTAAACACAGCAAGGAGAAAACATTTATGGCTGGCCTGCTGTGGTGTGAATTCTGTTCCTCTGCTGTTCTGTTATGTGATTGTCTCCCATCTATGCACCATGATCTGATCTCAAGATGTTCTCACAGGACAGACGGTCCCCTTCCTCTGTTGGGGGATAGCTGAGGAAGGAAAAAGGAGGAGCAGATTATTTTCACAAGATCGTTTTATGGCCTAACCTGGAGCCTTCTGATTAAAGAGACGTGTCCAGCATGGGGTCATCAGACCAGCGTCTGTAGTAGTGTAATCTCTATACTGCTCATAAAGCATGCTATTTCTAGATATTTATCGATCTTGTTTCATAAGAATATGATTGCTTGTTTTGTTTTATGGGTCAGCACTGATGACAAAGGATTTGTCTTGTTAAAAGAGTAAAATTGTAAGAGTTACACCAAAAAATCCACACTCAAATATCAAATGTTCTAGAAAGTTGAAATGTTTTAGCTTAAAGATAATTCAAAGCAATTGAATCCATCTTGTTCATTTGGCTTAATGAATGTGTATAGTTAAGCTGGCTTTATACCTATAAATTTTTTAAATCATCTTGTGGGCTGAACAAAAAAAAAATCGATTCCTCCATCGCGGGTAAACAAATCTCCAATTTTGGCTATAGTATTTTGACAGCTGGCCCTGCTGACTATCAAGACACTGGCACAGCGGCTGCATGTGATTTGGATGTAGCTGTTATTCAGTCAACAATTTTTTCCATCCAGCTCCTTCAATTTTTTTAGTGAATAGATGTCCGGAAGGAGGGTGCCAATAAGGTCACCCTCTAAGTAAATTTTAGCCAGTTCTAAACTTGCATAGTGTATGGCTAGATTAACGCAAAACCTTATCCGCAACAAAGGTTCACCCCTATGCCTCCTCTCCACCTTCCTCCAATATAATAGGGGAACTTTCTTGGGACCCCACCCAATGCCACATTAGGCATAATGCAGAATGTGTCCTGCTCTGGGAAACCCCCATGATATATCATATGGCTAGCTGCCATAACCCCGGTATCCTCTTCCGCCAGCGGTCCGCTTTCCGATAATGGTGGTCTCTGTGGCGGAGTTGGTCCACCTTTTGCAGCTATAACAGCTTCAACTCTTCTGGGAAGGCTGTCCACAAGGTTTAGGAGTGTGTCTATGGGAATGTTTGACCATTCTTCCAGAAGAGAATTTGTGAGGTCAGGTACTGATGTGGATGAGAAGGCCTGGCTTGCAGTCTCCGTTCTAATTCATCTCAAAGGTGTTCTATCGGGTTGAGGTCAGGACTCTGTGCAGGCCAGTCAAGTTCCTCCACCCCAAACTCACTCATCCATGTCTTTATAGACCTTGCTTTCTGCACTTGTGTGCAGTCATGTTGGAACAGGAAGGGGCCATCCCCAAACTGTTCCCACAAAGTTGGGAGCATGAAATTGTCCAAAATGTCTTGGTATGCTGATGCCTTAGGAGTTCCCTTCACTGGAACTAAGGAGCCAAGCCCAACCCCTGAAAAACAGCCCCACACCATAATCCCCCCTCCACCAAATGATTTGGACCAGTGCACAAAGTAAGGTCAAGACATGGATGAGTGGGTTTGGGGTGGAGGGACTTGGCTGGTCTGCAGAGAATCCAGAAGAGTTGAAGCTGTTATAGATGCAAAGGGTGGGTCAACTCAAAATTTAACCCTACGGGCGAAGACTGGAATGTCATTAAAGTTCATGTGCGTGTAAAGGCAGGCGTCACAATACTTTTGTTAATATAGTGTATTTCATTTTGGGCCTAATTCCACTTTAACTTTTGCATTAAACCTGGCCAAATTTCAGCCGCTTTTTGTGATTTAGGTCAAAATTTGTGCGTAGGTAACCCTGCTGACACTGCCTAGCTTGACAAACTTTGATTGAGAAATTAAAGGAGCCAGGCAAAAAATTGTGTAAATTGGTCACTAAAGACAAAGCTTCAACTCTTTTGGGAATACAAAGCTGGGCATACACGTGTCTCTTTTACATTATTTTAAACCATTGTTTAACGTGTATATCTGAACTCATGTATACTCTGTTACAAACTTGCACAATGGTAATTGTTTGACTCTATTGCATTGTATTTTAGATATGGAAAGAAGCAATACTTTTATACCTTTGTGTATAGAATCTACATATTTTCTTTTTGTGTCCACAAATATGTGAGTCTTCTTCTGAAATGGACATTAGACTGTAAACACCATTGGAGCAGGAAAAAGCGTGATTATGTGTAATTATGTAATCATGAACTTTTAAATACATTATTGGTTTTACAAAACTATAGCTAGCAAAAAAGAAAGTAAATTGCCAATTAGTTTGATTTTTTAAGTTGTTTAAAAAAAAAATGAAACACATTTGTGGTTGAAGGCATGTTACAATTACACACCCTAATCCTTCTGCACACCAAAAATGTAATTTTGGACCCGTTCTATAGAATGTGATTGTTCTGTGGCTAATGTTAGGGTATTCTAGATCTAGACGAGCCATGGCTTTCTTCCAGCTATAGTTTTTATATCAGGATATCCCTAAAACCTCTGCCTGTCTTTGGATAATTATAGAAGCAATTTTCCACTGATTATTTAAGACAAATGAATAACCATGTTGCATACTACATTCTTGAGCTATTGGGTCTTGGACGTTATTTTCATAATTTGTGGTGTTCAGGCAATATATGTTGTGACAGGTCCCATGTCACCATCTTTCTTTGTGATATTATTGGGAACTGGCTGTCTCTTCCAGGTTCTTGCAGCATACACCCCAGTGGTGGGCCACAGGGTCCACCCTTCTCCAGCCACACTCTGTAAGCTGATGCCCCCTGAGATATCTGATGTGGATATCTCAAGTAGCTGGATGGGGGTATAGTGAGAATGGAGAGAGGGAGGCAGACTGGACCAAAAAACAAGTAGGCGAAAAAGAAAAACCATTGGCTTTTATGATTGTGGGGGAGGCAAAGGGTTTAAAGTGTTTTAGGGCAGAGAAGATATGCTCTATGTTGCACTTTAAAGAACATGTAGAATATTCCCATCACATGGCCTAAAGTATGTGGGTGCTTTAGCAACTACCAGCTGGAAGCCACAAGTCATAACATCTCCAGTACACCATGGATCTTGGACGTTATTTTCAAGATCTATGATGTGCTGGCGATATGTGTTCTGGCAATTCCCATGTCACCAACTTTGTTTGTGATATAATTGGAAGCTGGCTGTCTCTTCCGGGTTCTTGCAGCCAGTCCCCCAATGGTCAACCACAGGGTCCACCCTCCTCCAGCCACACTCTGTAAGCTGATGCCTCCTGGTATATCTTATATGGATATGCCAAGTAGCTGCTGGAGGGGGTATGGTGATAATGAAGAGAGGGGGCAGACTGGACCAAAAAAAAAGTAGGCAAAATAAAGTAGGCAAAAAAAACCATTGGCTTTTATGACTGTGGTGGTGGAGCAAGGTTCAAAAGATCCTGTGCTTTAGGGCAGAGAATGTATGCTCTAGTATGCACATTAAAAAAAACATAGAATATTCCTATCATATGACCTTAAGTAAGTGGGTGCTGTAGAAACTACTAGCTGGAAACCATAAGTCAGAACATCACCAGCACACCATGGATCTTGGACTTTATTTTCAAGATCTGTGGTGTGCTGGCACATGTTATGGCTTTGAAGAACACATCTAACTGATTGTCCTGGGTCACTGCACTTTGAATATAGCATTTTGGATGCCACATCATTTATTGGTGCCAAATCAGAAACGTAATATTGAATAAGCCTTGAATGTCTAGGAAGAAATAGCAAACTTTGATGTAATGAAGCCAGCAGTCAGCTAGAGAAGAGTCTGTATGCAGTAGCAGAAAGTCTAAATTTTTACGCTCTGTTGCTGGCGTTTCTCTTTCAGTCTCCCTCTGCTGGTGTCCCTTTGCTATGTCCGTCTCTTTTTCCCCCCTTACTTTCACCGTGTTCTTGTAGTAATCCCTAGAAGGTGAGGAATAAAACACAGGCACCGCTCACTTTCCTGATGGACTTCTCATTGCTATTGCTGGAGAGGTTTGTTCCTTTATAAACTCTTAGATTTTGGTTGACATTGCTTTTCTGTCAGCCCTGGGTACGCTTTGCTAGTATTCCTGTGTCAGGCTATTACTGCCTGATTGTATTTGCAGTAAAGAGAGAAAATGAGGGCCATAAATCTGCAGGCTGAGATTCAGGGCTCTGCTGCTGTTTCCGTTGTTCCCCTGCGGCTGAATTATATTCCTAGGAGAAACCCTGTCACACTTACCAGGATAAACCTTTCCTTTTCATGGTGACAAGCTGCGTGGATTGTAAAAGAAAGAGGAATTCCCAATGCTTAAAGGGAATCTGTCATCCTTACTATTATTTTTTGGTTGAAACCTGTCCAAATGTATGCTGTCAATTTGGGCTGTTAAAATATATAGTAATAATAGTTATTAATTAGGTGTTAAAAACTATAGGAGTTTGTTCAATTAGTTATCACATACATATGTATATGTTGCACTCAAAAGTGTATATATTGTATGTTGTGTAATCCTTTTTTATGTCACGTTGCTTCAAAATGTTCCTGACTACACCTATCTCGTTGCCTAAAAATCATATCTTTTATTTTAGGTAACTAATCGGGGGGCACAGGTCTGCTCAAGCTATCCAGGGTTCAATGCCTCTGGATGGTATGAGTATGATTATAATTGGTGAGGTTTTCCAAAAGTGATAATTTTAAGCAAATATATCCTCCTGTAATGTAAAGTGTACAATGGGTTTGTGGAATCTAAATGACACCAAATCAAATTATAGCTTTATTTTTGCCTTGCATGACAGTTATTTCCTCCATTATATTCTCTGCTGTTTAATACCCATTGCTTCATGGTATGCCCTTTGGCAACATTTAATGCTCTATGAAATTTTGCAGAGTTAAAAAGGCTCTTTTGCTAAATTTGCCCAGTGACCCATAATGCTCTGATCATGCCCCAGGTGGTGATTTTGATTTACAGTGTGTTAGTTAAGATGCATTTAAAATTACCCATTGCGCCATTGTTTTTTAAGCTTGGTTAAAACTTGTTTTAGCCAAATGCATAGAGTGTATATTGCATTAGACAGCTGAATTGTCATTATCTTACTTTTGTTTTTATATGTGGTATTGCAGAGCAAGGGCACTTGAGATTGGGCCTCAGAGGTTGCATGTAGGCCAGGCTATGTATAAAGAATAAGTTAACATTCACTGTTTATAATGTGTAAATGGCAGCTACATGCACTGCTAGCTTACCACCCAGTGTCAAACTTAGTTCAAAAGCTGATTTTTTTTTTCCCCCTCTCCAGTTAAATGTAAAAAATTATCATTGCTGTAGTTATGGGGAATTACTAGAGTCTAGTACATAGAAAAATAAAGATTCTGGAAATAGTGAACTCCTGTGCAGTATGTGTGTAACACACAAAGTGTATACAGTATCTCACAAAAGTGAGTACACCCCTCACATTTTTGTAAATATTTTATTATATCTTTTCATGTGATAACACTGAAGAAATTACACTTTGAGACAATGTAAAGTAGTAGGTAGCTTGTATAACAGTGTAAATGTGCTGTCCCCTCAAAATAACTCAACACACAGCCAATAATGTCTAAACCGCTGGCAACACAAGTGAGTACACCCCTAAGTAAAAATGTCCAAATTGGTCCAAAAAGTGTCAATATTTTGTGTGGCCACCATTATTTTCCAGCACTGCCTCAACCCTCTTGGGCATGGAGATCACCAGAGCTTCACAGGTTGCCACTGGAGTACTCTTCCACCCCTTCATGATGACATCACGGAGCTAGTGGATGTTAGAGACCTTGCGCTCCTCCAGTCCATCACCTTTACCCTTAGCTTCTTTAGCAAGGAAGTGGTCACCTTGGAGGTGTGTTTGGGGTCATTATCATATTGGAATACTGCCCTACGGCCCAGTCTCCGAAGGGAGGGATCATGCTCTGCTTCAGTATGTCACAGTACATGTTGGCATTCATGATTCCCTCAATGAACTGTAGCTCTCCAGTGCCGGCAGCACTCATGCAGCCCCAGACCATGACACTCCCACCACCATTCTTGACTGTAGGCACACACTTGTCTTTGTACTCCTCACCTGGTTGCCCCCACACACGCTTGACACCATCTGAACCAAATAAATGTATCTTGGTCTCATCAGACCACAGGGCATGGTTCCAGTAATCCATATCCTTAGTCTGCTTGTCTTCAGCAAACTGTCTGTGGACTTTCTTTTGCATCATCTTTAGAAAAGGCTTCCTTCTGGGATGACAACCATGCATACTAATTTGATGCAGTGTGTGGTCGTATGGTCTGAGCACTGACAGGCCCCTACCCCTTCAACCTCTGCAGCAATGCTGGTAGCACTCATAAGTCATTTTCCCAAACACAACCTCTGGATATAATGCTTGAGCACATGCACTCAACTTCTTTGGTTGACCATGGCGAGGCCTGTTCTACGTGGAACCTGTCCTGTTAAACCGTTGTATGGTCTTGGCCACCATGCTGCAGCTCAGTCATCTTTATGTAGAGAAACATTTTTTTCAGATGCTCAGAGAGTTCTTTGCCATGAGGTGCCATGTTAAACTTCCAGTGACCAGTATGAGAGAGTGACAGCGATAACACCAAATTTAACACACTCACTCCCCATTCACATTAGAGACCTTGTAATACTAAGGAGTCACATGACACCAGGGAGGTGAAAGGGCCCAATTTGGACATTTTCACTTAGGGGTGTACTCACTTTTGTTGTCAGTGGTTTAGACATTAATGGCTGCGTGTTGAGTTATTTTGAGGGGACAACAAATTTACATTGTTATACAAGCTGTACACTCACTACTTTACATTGTAGAAAAGTGTCATTTCTTCAGTGTTGTCACATGAAAAGATATAATAAAAGATTTACAAAAGTGTAAGTAGTGTACTCACTTTTGTGAGATACTGTACATAAAGTGCTGTGAAAAAGTGTTTGCCCCCTTCCTGATTTTCTATTCTTTTGCATATTTCTCACACGTAACTGATTCAGATCATCAACCAAATTTTAATAACTTTTAACTTTTATGAAGGGAAAAAAGCTGTTCAAACCTGCCTGGCCCTATGTGAAAAAGTAATTGCCCCCTTCCATGCTGAATCATGAATGAACTGTGATTAACCACCATTTTTTAGAAAGCTGAGTTAAATTTAATTTGCCCAGGCTTGCTTACTGCCAGACCTGTTGAATCAAAAAATCACTTAAATAGAAGCTGCCTGACAAAGTGAAGCACGCTAAAAGATCTAAAAAAGCAACACATCATGATGTGATCTAAAGAAGTTCAAGAACAGATGAGGAACAAAGTCATTGACATGTATCAATCTGAAAAGGATTGCAAAGCCATTTATAAGGCTTTGGGACACCAGCCAGCCACGGTGAGAGCCATTATCCACAAATGAAGAAAACTTGGAACAGTGGTGAACCTTACCAGGAGTGGCTGGCCAACCAAAATTACTCCAAGAGCACAACAACGACTCATCCAGGAGGTCATAAAAGAACCCATAACATCTAAAGAACTGCGGGCCTTACTTGCCTCAGGAAAGATCAATGTTCATGATTCAACAATAAGAAAGAGACTGGGAAAAAATGTCATCCATGGGAGAGTTCCAAGGTCAAAACCACTTCTGACCAAAAGGAACACAAAATCTCATCTCACATTTAACAAAAAAACATCTTGATTATCCCCAAGACTTTTAGGCAAATATTCTGTGGACTGATGAGACAAAAATTTAACTTTTTGGAAGGTGTGCATCCCTTTACATCTGGCATAAAACTAATACAGCATTTCATAGCAAGAACATCATATCAACAGTCAGACATGGTGGTGGTAGCATGATGGTCTGGTGCTGCTTTGCAGCTTCAGGACTTGGACGACTTACCTTAATTGATGGAACCATGAATTCTGAGCTCTACCAGAAAATCCTAAAGGAGAATGTCTGGCCATTAGTTTGTGACCTTAAGCTCAAGTGCACTTGGGTAATGCAGCAGGACAATGATTTAAAACACAACAGCAAATCCACCTCCAAATGGTTCAAACAAAGCAAGCTACTTATTCGGTTTAGGGGGCAATTACTTTTTCACATAAAGCCAGGCAAGTTTGGAAAGTTTTTTTGCCTTAATAAATTAAACCATTTAAAAACTGCATTATGTACCGTATTTATCGGCGTATAACCCGCACCCCAAGTTTAGGAGGGAAGTTTTAGGAAAAAACCTTACATTTTAAATGCCCATCAATGTAGCCTTCCACTGTCCCCCTGCAGCCCTACACTGTTCTCCTGCAGCCTACCACTGTTCTCCTGCAGCCTTCCACTGTTCTCCTGCAGCCTTCCACTGTCCCCCTGCAGCCCTACACTGTTCTCCTGCAGACCTACACTGTTCTCCTGCAGCCCTACACTGTCCCCCTGCAGCCTTCCACTGTCCCCCTGCAGCCTTCCACTGTCCCCCTGCAGCCTTCCACTGTCTCCCTGCAGCCCTCCACTGTCCCCCTGCAGTACTCCACTGTCCCCCTGCAGCCTTCCACAAAATTGCAGTATGGTTAGTTTTAAATTTACCGCTGCCGCCGCGATCTTCGGCTCCTCCCGCCGCGACCTTCGGCTCCTCCCGCCACCGCCGTCGAGATCTTCGGCTCCTCCTGCCGCCGCCGCCGAGATCTTCAGCTCCTCCCGCCGCCGCCGTCGAGATCTTCGGCTCTTCCCGCCGCCGACATAGACCGAACCGAGGGTACTCGGCTCTGCTCGCAGTAACGCCCCCGTCCCGCCCCTTGTCCTGGCTCCTGTGATGGACACAACACCGGGCCAATGGTGGGACGTAAAGGCTAGGAGGCGGGACTGGGCGTGACTGAGAGCGGAGCCGAGTACACAGTACACTCGGCTCAGCTCGGTAAATGTGGCAGGCGCTCCACAGAGCACAGATCGGCAGATCGCCGGGGGGATCGGCGTATAACACGCACCCATGATTTTCCCCCGATTTTAAGGGGAAAAAAGTGCGTGTTATACGCCGATAAATACGGTATTTACTTGGGTTATCGCTGTGTAATAATAAAATGTCTTTTATGATCTTAGTAATTTAAGTGTGACAAATATGCAAAAAAAACAGAAAGGGGGCAAATACTTTTTCATATAACTGTAGCTCCCTATTGACATAACTGGAAATGATGGTAAATTACCTATAATTCACTTTTGCACGTAATGCTTTGTGATATAGAATGTACAAGCCTAATTACCTAAATGCCACACCCTTTCTTTACATATCAGCCTATATATGTTTTCCTTGCACTCTTTGTGCATTTTCGCAAGGTCAGTTTGAAAATAAAAGGGTTTGCCCACCAAAAAAACGATGGAGAGGTAAATTGCCACACCAAAAATAGAAGTAAATGGACTTTTCAGGTACCAAATAGTCACAAAATATTTGTTAAAATGATAATTAAAATTTTCAATAAAAACAAACTGTACTTTAAAACCATTACAACTTCACAGTAATTCTTGTGGTCAAAAAATGGCTTCATGTAAAAGCTCTCGTTTCGACATGTTTTGCCTTTGTGGTTTCTTCAGGGAGAATCTTCGTTACATTAAGCTTACACCATTATGGTGGCATTGGATAGACACAAAGAATTGTATATTGTCATAGAAAGATGAAAAGTCAAGAATCTTATGAAAACTCAAAATAATGGGATCTCAAGATGACACCAGCATTCTCAAAATCATGGGTCCCAGATGGTATATTGGTGCACCACAGGAGAGCAAATGTTGGCTGCCCACCAGAATTTGAGTTATTATCAATTAAAGTCGCCACAAGAGGGTGCCCATAGGTTGGTAAGCTTCAGAAGGGCTTAGCAGCTTGAAAACGGGGAGAGAATTTAAGATTAACAAGGAGCAACCACAACCTGGGCCACGTCCTCGGTCGCCACACAAACATTCCTTTTGGTCACCAGGTGCCTCAACCAAGGTTGCTTGCACCTACAAACCAAATTCCTCCATTAGTTTCAAGCAACCTTCGTATGTCAAAACTCTATAATCTGCTGACAAGGCAGTCGTCTATGCACCAGGTGGTGTTTAACCATATCTGTCAACACTGGGGAAGTCTGGATGTGAATCTGATGGCCTGTTATCCCCAAGTGAACATGTTCATCACAAGAGTGGAACATTTGTTGGTGCCATACATTTTGTATGTATGTATTTGTAGTATTATACAGGATTTATATAGCGCAGTTTGTGCAGCGCTTTACAAAATTAAGGCAGACATTACAGTTACAATACTATTTGGTGCAAGAGTAATCAGAAGGCCCTGCTCGTTAGTGCTTACAGTCTATATCTACAATGTACAAGTGCATCTCAAATAAATTTGAATATCATTAAAAAGTTGATTTATTTCAGTAATTCAAATCAAAAAGTGAAACTCATATATTAGTTATATCACAGAGTGATACATTTCAAGCATTCCTTTCTTTTAATTTTGATGATTATGGCTTAGAGCTAGTGAAAACCCAAAATTCAGAAAATTTGAATATTGTGAAAAAAACCAATATCATAAACTCATGGTGTCACACTCTAATCAGCTAATTAACTCAAAATACCTGTAAAGGTTTCCTGAGCCTTTAAATAGTCTCTCAGTCTGATTTAGTGAGTTACACAAGCATGGGGAAGACTGCTGACTTTACAATTGTCCAGAAGACAGTTATTGACGCCCTCCAAAATGAGGGCATGTGGTTTCTCACAGCTGGCTCTTGTATCCAAGATGGCAGCACAGGAGAAAAAGGACTGGACTGTTGCTCAGTGGTTCAAAGTCCTCTTTTCGGATGAAAGTCAATTTTGCATTTCATTCGGAAATCAAGGTCACAGAGTCTGAAGGATGAGTGTAAAAGCACAGAATCCAAGTTTCATGAGGTCCAGTGTGATGTTTCCACAGTCAGCGATGATTTGGGGTGCCATATCATCTGCTGGTGTTGGTCCACTGTGTTTTATAAAGTCCAAAGTCAGTACAGCCCTCTACCAGGAAATTTGAGAGCACTTCATGCTTCCCTCTGCTGACCAGTTTTATGGAGATTATGATTTCATTTTCCAGCAGGACTCGGCACCTGCCCACACTGCTAAAAGTACCAATACCTGGTTTAATGATCATGGTATCACTGTGCTTGATTGGGCAGCAAACTCGTCTGACCTAAACCCCATAGAGAATCTGTGAGTTAGTGTCAAGAGGAAAATGAGAGGCACCAGACCCAACAATGCATATGAGCTGAAGGCTGCTATCAAAGCAATATGGGCTTACATAACACCTCAGCAGTGCCACGGGCTGACCACCTCCATGCCATGCCACATTGATGCAGTAATTCATGCAAAAGGAGCCCCAACCAAGTATTGAGTGCATACTATACTGTACATGGACATACTTTTCAGTAAGTCAACATTTCTGTATTAAAAATCCTTTTTTTTATAGGTCTTATGTATTATTCAAATTTTCTGAGATACTGAATTTTGGGTTTTTACTATCTGTAAGCCATAATCGACAAAATTAAAAAAAAGAAATGCTTGAAATATATCATTCTGTGTGTAATGAATCTATATAATATTTTCACTTTTTGAATTGAATTACTGAAATAAAGTAACATTTTGATAATAATCAAATATTTTTAGATGCACCGGTATATCCTCCTCTAAATCCTTTTCCAAGTCCTCCAGTAAAGCTTGGACTGGAAGGTATCGCTGATTGATTAGTACTCAAATCTGGGTTGTCGGTTTTCAGATGTTCCCTTGCAGCTGCCATACCAACCAGCCCTTCTCTGACAGCAGCTGCAGCTGCTGATCAAAAAAAAATTTCAATTTGCATATTTAACAGAAGTAAATCAAATAATCGACTTCTGTCGAACAGGGACAGCCACACACTTATCATAATTCAGCCATTCCCTGCTGATCTTGCCAAATTTTGATCAATGTATGGCCAGCTTTATTTCACTCCTTTATACAGTCGATTACTCATGATGCTCTCGCTGTGAGACCTCTGCTAGAACCATGGGATTCTAATTTTAAGGTCGCCAGAAGCCTACTTTTGAACCTATCAGGGATCTTTGCTACCCTTGTCTCAGAAAGTGGCACTCCTCATAGCATCACTTCTGCAAGGATGGTTTCAGAGCTGGCAGCTGTCCGACAGGGCACGCTTCCTTGATCTTCACAAGGCTTAGGTAATTTTAAGACCTAGGCCTTTCATTTTCCATACTTTCCATTAAATAAAAAAGACAAGACTGTACTAAATATAATTAGCTTCAAAAATGTATGCACTTGCGAAAGAGCAGAAAACTACTGAGCAAAGGAAATCGCCCACCACTTCACATCAGTAGTGGCCACAAAGTTCACATGTAGTGTGTAGATGGCTTTACCGCCTCACAAATCTTTCTGCTAAGGTTAAAAAAGCTGTCTGAGATAGCTGGCTTGTGTGGTTTTAAACTACACCATCACTTCTGTCTGTGACCTCCCCCTACCGGACCCTAGGGGATTCTGTTTATTTACACAGCATCCTCAGAAAGCTTACTTCTTGTTCATGTGATTAGCTTACTATCTTTCCCAAAAGTCTGCACAGAGTTGGAAGGCAAATTTAAAGCTTCCTCTGCAGTAGGAGTTTCATTTTGGGTGAAGTATTGTCTTTGATGGACCCCCTGATCTTATGGACCTAGGAGCAGCAACAGCCACTAATCCTATCCTTCAAATCAATGATTTGTACCGGTAACGCAATAGCAGTCCGTGGTCCGGTTGCAGTGAGCTTCATAGTTCTAGGTGGGAAATACTGCACCCACCTAAGGCAGTGCCTATGAGCCCTTCTCCCTTAGGTCAGATTCACATCAAATAGTGTCCACTTTTGTCCAT
Source organism: Lithobates pipiens (assembly GCF_037356315.1). Lineage (NCBI taxonomy): Eukaryota > Metazoa > Chordata > Amphibia > Anura > Ranidae > Lithobates > Lithobates pipiens. The sequence continues at coordinate 156,842,505 of NW_027507789.1, read as the reverse complement.
TTTTTTCATCAGTTTTTAAATGCATTTTAAAACATTTCCCTTTATTTTTTTTTAGAATCACAGCATTTGAAAATGCACAGAAAATCTGAGATGTCTCATTTTTGCAAATTTGAACGGTCTCACTGAATTTGTGTTTTTGTGTGTTACAGAGTGCACATAAAAAAGGTGTGAACCAGGCCTTAAGACAGTTATATCATTTTCCAAGTTTGAACCTTATTTTGTTTTTAGATGTCTCTGTATATGCTGATATGGCTAAAAGGAACATTCTCTTCCTTGCATGCAAGTACATGGACTCTTCAACCAAACTCTAAAGATCAATCAGAGTCCTTTACAATGTGCAAAGTTCAGGATGAGGTCAGGCTCAGCCTGGATTTCCTGTCCATGGAGAGGAGAGGGTGTGTTGAGCTATAGGATGTGTGAGCTAGCCAGATTTCAGTAACCTTTTTTTACAGCTGGACAAAGAGCACAGTGAGAGGCTAGCAGGGCATGGAGAGGTCTACAGTTCAGTCATATCTGGATACTGAGACAACACAAGCCCAGGGCACCTCTCTGCCAAACTCATGGCTTTAAGGACTGTAAAATACTGGAGCACTCTGACCTCTGACAGACAAAGCACACACTTGTGCAGACCGCACACACACCAAAAACACGGGATGCAACACTTACTTCCCCATAAATGACCTTAAGCAAGCAAGTTACAAGTGCACAAACACTGCTGTGCGGGCTGGTCTATGTACCCTTCTAGTCTATGGTCTAGATTGGCTTTTCTCAATCTTTTTAATACAGAGGAACCCTTGAAATAATTTTCATCTCTTGGGGAACCCCTGCTAAATAATTTATTTTGACCACATTTGACTACCCCTGCTAAATTATCACTTACCACATTTAAGTGGTCAGTAAGTTGTGAATATATTACTACATAAAAGAATAAAAATGTCGTATATCTAGCATATTCGATACCCAGAGTAATGTATTTAATGCTCAGTAACAATTATGATATGGAACAAATGATAATGGCAAGAAAATAAACACCAATGGTGAAAATTGTAGTGCCCCTTACATTGGTGGTCAGTTAAAAGTGCTTCTTTTTTGTAGTTAGTGTAGTGGTCCCATATATTGGTGGTCATTTGGAGAAGGACACTCTTACATTGTTGACCAGTGGGACCTCTGATATCCATTATCTTTTCAGGTGACTACGTCCAGGCTCGGACAAACCACCGCTAATTGCTCTGTGTGCAGATGCATGCATTTAGCAGCAGCTGCTGTGAACACACCATTAGTTTAAATGGGCAGAGCGACCTCTGCTGATCGTAGGAAGAGAGCAAACGCTGCTCCAGGTGAGTGTAATTCAAATGGATTGATTGGATGCTAGCCCTGGCTTGCTTCCATAGCAATATGAATAAAGAGGAATTTGGGTGCACACCACTGCCAATCCAACAATGTTTATTGAAGCAATAAAAGACTGCCACCAGGACATAGAACACATGTACAGCGGTTGACGCGTTTCACACTAAAGTTGCTCTTTTTCAAACCTCTGCTGATCGCATAACCCAGTAATTCCAGTAGCAAGATTTCACAGATTCTTGGCGCAGGAATCTGGCGGCCGCAACAAACCGGCCATGTGAAAGGGGCCTGTCAGCTTCTGCTATTCGTTTCTGCACACAATAGTTAAAAATGAAACAAGGATTCTGACTCATAGCTAGAAGCAACAATACATTTTCATGTTAGCACACATTTTTTTTTGTCAATAAATTTTAATTCATTTTTTGAAGAGAAAATACAGAGTATATAACATACACGGATGCTTAGGAGCTCATGCTTCATATATAGCACAGGGTGAAAACAAAAGAAGAAATAACAGAAACATTGTTTAACAGCCAAACTGGATCAGACCAAGAGAGGTCACAATCTCTAAATTTAGGAACAAAACTCCACTCTACACAAGGTTTCCATACCTTAGAGTAGGTTGGGTATGAGTTGCAACTCAGAGCTTTTAGGGCCTTTTCTTAAGAGAACTGTGTTCTAACTAGAGAGAGGACCTCTGATGGATTAGTTGTCAACTGGGATTTCCAGTTTCTAACAATCAAGGTTCCTAGAATATGGGTAATAATGATGTGGTATGCTTTCAGCCACTGCTCTAGATCTGCGTTTAGTAGAGCTAAAGCTGGATTCATAGGCATTAATATTCCAGTGATATCAGAAATGATGATAGATATTTTGTGCCAAAAGCTGGGTGAACATTTAGTATATGGTATAGAGATCGTACTTGTCAGCAATCCTGCCAGTACATAGGGGTGCCAATGCAACAACATTTGCATAAACCTAGTGACATATAGTACCATCTACAGTTAACGGACATTTTATAAATGTACTGTATTTGAAAGCATAAGTGCTATTGCTACTGGGCTATATAAATAGATCTCCAAAGGGCCAAAAGTATGCAAAGTGTACGTATGATAAAATTGTGCTGTGCTGTTCCATGTGTCAGTTTGCCAGTTTTTCAGAAGCCTCTACTGATAGTGTTTCTTCTGGCATCACCAAAAATATTGTTTTTCATAAGACTCAAAACAACTTATCATTTTGCAAGTCGCCGGAATGGCTGGCTGCCATTTTAAACAGTATATAAACATGCCATTTTGCCTCTGATGCAGCTGGTCTAAGCCAGCGAAACCGTTCAAGCGTTCATCTTGACACAAGCCCTGCCTTTTTCTGAAATACCGTTGCTGGGACTGATAAGTATCATTCTACATTATCTACTATTTTTATGAGGATTTGCCACAATATTGTTGGGCAGTATATGGCTGGCTTTCCTTTGAATGGCTAATGGACTTAGATGGTATAATCCTCCTACTTTATGGAATTACTTGGTGCCACTGGCTGATGTGTAAGGGAGGTGCAATAGCCGTTATCTGGCAAATACGAATATACAGCATATAGGTGATGATTGTGTTTAGTCCACCCGGCCAATACCTTTATTAATCATCCTCTGGACCACATGTGCCTAACTGCATATACCAGGTACTACCAGCTGCTTTGAAGTGCTTATGAGTGGGCATGGAACTGTAACCTTCTAGAATATTATATGTTAATCTCTTCAGATTGAGAAAGCCCATGGCCCTATGCACATCGCATTTAAAAAAAAAAAATTGAATGGACTTTTATGGTTTATGAATATTAGAGGCTGCCTGGTGTGGTATTCTTAAGAATAGTATACTTTAGCACATTAAATAAATATTTGTAAAACATGTTATCATTATCAGTACCTTATATTGCATTGTGATACAAGCGAGAAGGCACTTTTGGTGTTTTTACGTTTTGTGTTTAACATTATGGCTTTTAATGTATTGAATAAAGCTTTTTCCTATTGTACATCTGCTAGGTAGAGCATTGATATTTAGGGGTTTATAAATAATATTTTTCACTTATTTATGGAGGAGGTTGAGCCTAATCCCAGGTCTTTGTAGGTGGATTGTTTTTTCGTAAGACTCAGCAGAATAAATGCCATAAATGGTAACCTGGGAACACTACCCTCAAAAATGTTGCATACTCTTTGTGCTGCTCTGCCTTTACAAGCATTTACGTATACTGCTATTGGGCCAATTCATTCTGGTTGCCTATTATTTGGTTCCAAGGTGTCCTGGACACATGGAATCCATGTTTAAATGTTTACCCTATTGTAGTTTGTGGATGTGTACGTACTGCCCTAATACCATTGGGATGTGCTAATAAAAAACAAAACAGCTTGAAGGAGTAGTTTGTGTGTCTTCTATTCAAGGCATTGACAGATGTCCTTAGATGGATGTGTCCCTTTTCAGGAACACATTGAAAGCTGTGGGTAAGCTTTGGCCTGCATTTGTCAATATGTTGACTTCCACGTGGCCTTATACTGCTTATTGAACTTTCATGACCACAGTTATTATGTTCGGAAAGGTATAAAGACTCACTCCAGCAAGTTTCTGTAGAATGGGGAAGAGTTAGAGTGTCCCTCATATTTTTGTCTCTGTTTGTGACGCCATTGATAAGATTTTCCTGAGTGTAAAAAAAAATGTGCTTTTGTGTTTGTCTTGGACCCCATTTAAAAGTTTTTTTTCAGAATTTATTGTTCTGCTCAGATGTCAGGGAAATGTTCCCAGTAGGGGGAGATGGCAATAAAAACCTGACAATGGTTCTAACTCTTCCCTGCTATATTCGACACAAAGTAAAGTTTTGCCAAGAGTAGGGCTTTAATGTGTCTCAGGTGACTGCCTATTAGGCCTATCAGATAGGGATCCCAATAGTCAACTGAAGGGGTTTACATGTCAAGATGCCAAAGCTGCTGCAAATTGCAAAACAATGGCTTAGTGTGGTCAGCCTGCAATATAAACTACTGTTACTGACAGGAGCAAACTTATTTCCCTTAACCAGGGTTAAAACCTTAAATAGGTGGAGATCTACTTGAACAACATGAGAGAAGTCAAATATCACCAGGCACAGTGTAGCCCAGTGTCACCTCCTCACACTTGGTTTAAACCTCTGATTGCCATACTACCGTGTCCAGTCGCTTGCATTACATGGCAATCATGAGTTTAAATCAGGTGGTGAGGAAGCAACATATTGTCTCACCATCTGTCAAACACACTCAGATCGCTTTTCAGAGGAGCAGCAGTGCCTGCAGAAGCCCTTGCATTCCGCAGTGGCACCCTTAGGGCTCATTCACGCATAAAGTTAAGGGATAATAAAACCCTGTGATTGAGTTTACTGCCTCCAATCCCTACCCCCTTTAGCTGCTCAGGCAAGGGTGTACACATGCCACAGCAGGATATGAACCCCCTGTTGCTTTTGGTGGGTGCTACCGCCTGCCAATCACGACCCGTTCAAGTAAATGGGGCCACTCTGAAAGTTCCATGCTTCTGCAGGGTTCAAAGGGTTAAAGCAGGTGGTGAGAAAACACAATGCTGCTTGCTTTAACCCCTTGTTTGCTGCACTGCACAAGATTGCAGGGCACTTGCAGAGCAGTCTCATTCACTTGAATGAGTCATGCTAGCCAGGTGCTACACCCCCAAACTGCAAATGTAAATTAACCCTTACCGTGGGTGCAGCGCAGTGCATTTATAACTTTCCTGGGTTAGCTGTGCTTTGCTATCGACCTCTAGCCACATCAGTGTGAAAGTAGCCTTATGCCACGTACACACTATCGGAATTTCGGCCAACAAAAGACTGATGAGAGCTTTTCATCGGAAAATGCGACTGTGTGTAGGCACCATTGGAATTTAGCTGGCCGATATCCCACTAGCAAAAATTTGAGAGCATGTTCTCAATTTTTCAGACGGAAAAGGTTTCTATCGGAAATTCCTATCGTCTGTAGCAATTCTGACGCGCAAAATTCCTACGCATGCTTGGAAACAATTTGACGCATGCTCGTAAGCATTGAACTTGATTTTTTTTCTCGATTTGTAATGTTGTATGTCACCGCGTTCTTGACGGTTGGAATTTGGTGTGACCATGTGTAGGCAAGACAGCTTGAGCGGAATTCCGTCGGAAAAACCATCAGAGCTTTTTCTGACCATAATTCCGATCGTGTGTACACAGCATTATACTATTATGCCCAGTGTATTGCTTTAGGCTGGGTTCACACTATTGCGAATTGGATGCAGTTTTCCCCAAATCCAATTCACATGACAGGAGAATGTGACTGGCTCTCAATGGAGCCAGTTTACACATCCCTGGGGAGGCAGTGGAGCGCACAGCAGAAGAGCCCTGTGCGTCTTTGGCTCAGTTTCAGGTCCGAATTCAACCAAAAATCTCACCTAATTCGGACCTGAAACGGTGAACAGGGGCATTTAGAAAGTGCACCAAAACTGCAGAATAAAATAGAAGTCTATGGCTAAGTGCAGCAAACCCGCAGTGTGGGTAAAGCACAGCACATCAGTGTGAAAGTAGCCTTATACTATTATGCCCAGTATATTGCCTTAGGCTGGGTTCACACTATTGCGAATTGGATGCGGGTTTCCCCATATCCAATTCGCATGAGAATGTGACTGGCTCTCAATGGAGCCAGTTCACACATCTCCGGGGAGGCAGTGGAGCGCACAGCAGAAGAGCACTGTGTGTCTTTGGCTCAGTATCAAGTCCGAATTCAACCAAAAATTCTGACCTAATTCGAACCTGAAACGGTGAACAGGGGCGCACCAGTCCCCCTGCTGTTCCCCACGGCTGCACATAATGTGAACCCAGCTTTACACTGACCCGAAGATCTCTTTCCTTCTGCCGACACCACTCTGGGGACCGCTAGCAAGACAGGAGCCCAGACCACGATTTACCACTCACCTGCCTGCAATCTACTGATAGATCATGATCTACAGGTTGCTGACCCCCCCCCCAGCCTAAACTAAACCCAAGAACAAAAACTTAATTGCAGCTTACCAGTTTTTAGATGCGGTGGCTGCATTTGTTTTATTTGTTCAGTTTAAATACATTTTCAGCAAGCAGAAAGTACCTTTTATGCCTCGTACACACAATCAGACTTTCCGACAACTGTGGAATTTTGCAAAAAACAGAGAAATTGAATAAGAGCCTAGTTGATTTAGTTAAATAGACCCATTATTAACATGTACCATCATCCAGAATTATGAAGAATATAAACCGGGAGGTCTGGTTCCCACACCAGACCTACCAAAAACAACAGCGAGCTAGCGGACTATTGCGGTACATGGTAAAAGAGTGATATAGAATTATTGGACCAAAGTTAAAATACAAATAAAGTTTATTCAGATAATAAAAACATTTAACAATGCACAAACAGGTACAGGTGGTGACATGCTTCTACTAGTTTCATTCAAAATGAGCTTCTTCAGGAAACATATACATCTGTAAAGAGGTATAAAGGTAATAAGAATTCAAGACGCAATCATTTAAGATGAAGAACAAAAATACATGGGAAAGGTTAACAACAGAGGATATATGTATGGTTCTTACCCCACTCAATGTACCAATCGCGGCGCCTGGGGACCCCGAGAGAGTCTCCCCCGGCGACTGGGGGAGGTGTTAAAGTAGGCAGGCCGGCATCTGGGTAAGAAGTAATTGTACTAAATTATATTGAAGATAGATAGTTATATCATACCTAGTGAACCATCTGGCAGGGTTAAACCACCTATGTACCCACACAGATCCCATAAGTAAACATGCAAAGGTGATGATTGATGAGACCTATAATGTGCCATTATACAAAGTAATATGTGAAAGCACACAATAGGGGATAATTGAAGCTGATGTATACATGACATGTGTGCAAGGAGTGTGTGCCGGGGAGGGAAAGAAAGAAAGAAAGAAGAGAGCACGCCTCCAGTGCCCATCCCAAACCTTTAATTCACAGTATCCCATACTTGCGCATGAGAGGAAGATTTTTTTGTCCAATCAACCTTGTTAACCTTTCCCATGTATTTTTGTTCTTCATCTTAAATGATTGCATCTTGAATTCTTATTACCTTTATACCTCTTTACAGATACATATATGTTTCCTGAAGAAGCTCAATTTGAGTGAAACAAGTAGAAGCATGTCACCACCTGTACCTATTTGTGCATTGTTAAATGTTTTTATTATCTGAATAAACTTTATTTGTATTTTAACTTTGGTCCAATAATTCTATATCACTGTTTTACCATGTACCGCAACTGTGAAATCTTGTCTGAATGGTGTTGGCTCAAACTTGTCTTGCTAACACACGGTCACACAAATGTTGGCCAACAATTACAAACGTAGTGACATACTAGACATGCTACGTGTTTTTTCAGCTCTTTAGCGCCACCCTTTGGGCTCCTTCTGCTAATTTTGTGTTAGAAGTTTGATGAGTGTTGATTTGTGTTTTTTTTCCGCGTTTTTCATTTAGCGCTTTTCATTTAGCGCTTTTCATTTCGTGCTTTTCAGTTTGTTTCTGAATGGGCGTTCATGACCAGATATGTTGTGGAATCGGAGGAGATAACGTGTTATTTATTATTGACCTAGGAGTTATTGCTTTGACATTATTTTTTTGGTTGAATACTGATTTGATTTGTTCAATTTTCTATATTTTTGGATGCATAGAATGCACTTTTTGGTTAAGTTCTATTGGCAGATAACATGTCTATTTTTTTTTTTTTTTAATGCACAATAAAAAAATTGTGAAGAATAATACTATGTGTTTTACTTGAAATGACAGTTTGGGAGTAGGCAGTTACATTTTAAAAAATACAATGTAAAATTGACAAGGGACACCAACATAGTTGTATCTTTGAAAAACTACGGAATAATAGTGTTGTGGTAACTTGCACATATAAAAAAAAAACATAATATTATTATTCTTGATATCACTAGAAAAAAAAAGCCTTTGAAACTTTGTTTGCAATAGCTCCATCAGTATCACCAGCAAAGCAACTTCATTATTATCCCATTAAAGAAGAGAATGTGCTCTGCATTTCGAGATTTCATAATTTGCCACGTCACGAATATTAATTCTCCCTTACAAACACTAGTTTACAATACCGACCGCTTCTGCTTCCGAGCATGCGTGTTTGTACTTTGGTTTTTGTCCGACGGACTTGTGCACATACGATCGGAAAGTCCGACAACACACATTTGTTGGCGGGAAAATTTGAGAACATGCTAGCCAACATTTGTTGGCGGAAAGTCCAACAACAATTGTCCAATGTAGCATACACACGGTCAGATTTTCTGCCAACAGCCTCACATCCAACATTTCCTGTCGGAAAATCTGATCATGTGTACAGGCTTTAAGTGTCCTGAACTGAAAGCAAAAACAATACTTTAACCCATTCCGACCGAGCGTACGCAGATGTACGTACTTGGCTTAAGGGGGTTATACCGAGATGATGGCCTCAGCTGCAGGCATCATCCCAATACCATTGTTTAGAGCAGGTGATCGTCTTTCCGAGAATAACAACCGATGCAGCTAAAAGCTGCTCAGTTGTTATCCCGGAGGAGCAGGAGGGGACGTCCCCATCCGCTCTTCCTGGGCCTCCCGGTGGCACGGGAGAGCCAATCGATAATCTGGCTCTTCCGGCAGCTAGTGACAGACTGGAACGAAGCCAGAAACGGCTTCGTTCCAGCCTCCTTGATGTAAACACGTCACTTCCTGTTTACTCGGCTGCCAATGGGGCCGAATTTAAAAAAATATATATTATTCAGATACACCGTTTTCGGTGATCTGAATATTTTGAAGTGGAAAGGAGGGATTTGGGGTCTTTTAGACCCCCGATCCCGCCATAAAAAATGCCTGTCAATAATTCCTGTCAATAATTAATAATAATAATTAATAATATAAAAATAAATAAAATAAATGAGAAAAAAACATCACCGCAAGCTCGCGCAGCAAAGAAAACGCATTAGGAAGTCGAGTAGCGAGATCAATAAGACCTCCTCTGTAACTCTAACCTGGTAACCGTAAAAAAAAAGCGAGAAAAACAAAACAGCACATTTAGGCTCGGTTCACACAGGGGCGACTCAGATCCGACTTCAGGTCTCCCCTAGTCGCCTCAGGTCGGACAACATTTAAAAATCAATGTAAGTGAATGAGAGCCGTCTTAATGCACGCTACTGAAGTCGCTCCGACTTCAGAAAAGGTTCCTGTACTACTTCAATCCGACTTGTAGGCGACTGGTACCCATTGATTTCAATGGAGGTCGCCTCCAAGTCGGATCTCCGTCTATACGGAGGCGACTCTGACAGAATTGTCAGCTCTCAAGAGGGAACTCCACTCCAAATTTATGAAAAAAATTTGGCGTGGGTTCCCCCTCCGATAACATACCAGGCCCTTAGGTCTGGTATGGATTCTAAGGGGAACCCCCTATGCTGAAAAAACGGCGTGGGGTCCCCCCCCAGATCCATACCAGACCCTTATCCGAGCACGCTACTCGGCCAGCCAGGAAAGGGGTGGGGACGAGCGAGCGCCCCTCCCCCCCCTCCTGAGCCGTACCAGGCCGCATGCCCTCAACATGGGGGGTGCCTTGGGAAAGGGGGGGCCACGCAGCCCCCCCACCCCAAAGCACCTTGTCCCCATGTTGATGAGGACAAGGGCCTCTTCCCGACAACCCTGGCCGTTGGTTGTCGTGGTCTGCGGGCGGGGGGCTTATCGGAATCCGGGAGCCCCCTTTAATAAGGGGGCCCCTGGATACCGACCCCCCACCCTATGTGAATGAGTATGGGGTACAATGTACCCCTACCCATTCACCTGTGGAAAAAAGTAAAAATAAAACACAACACAGGGTTAAAATAGTTTATTGCACAGCTCCGGGGGTCTTCCGTCTTCGGGGGTCTTATCGCCGGACTCCTCCGCTATCTTCTGCTCTTTTGCTAGCAGAGGAGCCCGGCTTTCTTCTTTGCCGCCCTCTTCTTCCGACTTCGGGGGTCTTGCCCCCTCTTCGGTTCTTCTTGCCGGGCCACCGCTTCTTCTTCCAGCTCTTTTACTAGCGGTGGCCCGGTCTTCTGTCGCCACTGCTGCCTTCCGTTCTTCTTCTTCTTCTTCTTCTGGAGATGTTGACTCGACGCTCTCTCCGGCCGCAATGCCAGGGACGCGGTGCGCGGTGACTTATATAGGGGCGGGGTCATCCTCCGGGACTGTGACATCGTAAGGAGGCGGGGTCACCATGTGACATCAACCGTGACCCCCGCCCCTTGTCCCTATATAAGTCGCCGTGCACCGCGTCCCTGGCATTGCGGCCGGAGAGAGCGCTGAGTCAACATCTCCAGAAGAAGAACGGAAGGCGGCAGCGGCGACGGCGGCGACAGAAGACCAGGCCAACGCTAGTAAAAGAGCTGGAAGAAGAAGCGGTGGCCCAGGAAGAAGAACCGAAGAGGGGGACAAGACCCCCGAAGTTGGAAGAAGAGGGCGGCGGCGAAGAAGAAAGCCAGGCTCCTCCGCTAGCAAAAGAGCTAGAAAAAGAGCAGAAGATAGCGGAGGAGTCCGGTGAGAAGACCCTCGAAGACGGAAGACCCCCGGAGCTGTGCAATAAACTATTTTAACCCTGTGTTGTGTTTTATTTAACTTTTTTCCAACCTTTTTTTGGTATGGATCTGGGGGGGGGGGGCACGCCGGTTTTTCGGCGTAGGGGGTTCCCCTTAGAATCCATACCAGACCTAAGGGCCTGGTATGCTCTCGGAGGGGGAACCCACGCCAATTTTTTTTCATAAATTTGGCGTGGAGTTCCTCCTTCAGAGCTCATTCTCTGATTGGCGACGGCAAAAGTCGCCTGGCCTGGGGCGACTTCAAAGTCATGTTGTAAGTCGCCCCAGGTCGTGTCTAAGTCGTGTTCAAGTCGTCTCCAAGTTGCCTCACAAAGTCGTCCTGGAAGTCGTGTCGCCCTGTGTGAACCGAGCCTTAGTCACCTCATCTAAGGACACATAAGCTGTAATACATTGCATTTTTGTTTTTGAGTTTAGATATGTTTTAAGAAAACAGTACTTTGTTAGGTTTCAGCTTTTCACCTTTTCACCTTTTCACCTCGTCCTGGACATTGTACTTTTTTTCCTCTGTCTTCTTGCATTTATCTTGCAGCCAGTGTTTTCTTTAGAAAGACGGACCGGAGAAGACTTACTAAAACTAGTGCACAAAGAATCTGATGCAAGCTGTGCATAGTAACCAATCAGCGTCTAACTTCAGCTTGTTCAGTTAAAGGGTAACTCCACTTTCCTGGTGGAAAAAAAATAGCACGTAAAGAAAAAATAATATAGCGCATATGATTACGACACTAATCGTTTTGTAATTGAATGTTATTAAAAATTACCTTTCCTTTTTAATCTGCAGCCAATGTAATTTTCTGAGAATATTTTGCAATATGGCTACCTGGAGTTGTTATGTACACAGAGTGTGTACTGACCACTCCCCAGAAACATCATTTCCTGCTTGTGTGATTGGCTCACAAATTTTCCCTGATGTCTGCCTAAGATACAAATCAGATATACATGGATTTCTTCAGAATAACAAAAGGTAGGAATCTGCAACAAAGTTTGTTATAATCCTTGCAATATACATTGATCATCCAGAGGGGAATGTTTTTTTCTCAACAAAAGTGGAGTTACGCTTTAAGCTTTGACAATAAAATCTGGAAGTTGATTGGCTACTATGCACAGCTCTGTGTGCACCAGTTTTAGTAAGTCTACCCATACTGTCTTTGTCATCCCATATGGCCCCTGCCAAAGTAAAGTAACTTCTTGCGTCACCATTTCTTGGTGACAGAGCATTATTGAAGCCTGTGGTCTTAAGGATTGGGTTGCACCCTTTCCTGTAATGGCGCGTACACACTATCGGACTATCCGGTGGACTTAGTCCGGCGGACAAACCTCTGGCCTTTGAAGCGGAGGGCCGCTGGACTTTCAAGCGGACCTGCCGAACGAGCGGACCTGCCCACACACGATCGGACTTTTCCGCCAGACTTTTGAAATGAACAGACTTGCCCACACACGGAGGAAAGTCCGTTCATTTTGAGCGCGGCTCCAAGTAGACGGGACTAGCGAAGGAAGTCAACGTCGCCGCTTTCGGCGGCGAGATTGACACGTCACTGGCCCCGTCGCCTGGTATGGAATTACAGGAGAAGCCCTACGCTGAAGAAATGCAGTGGGGTGCCCCCCAAAGTCCATATCAGACTCTTATCCGAGCACGCAGCCTGGGCGGTCAGGAAAGGGGGTGGGGACGAGCGAGCGCCCCCCCTCCTGAGTCGTACCAGGCCGTGTTCCCTCAACATGGGGGGTGCTTTGGGAAAGGGGGGGCCCGTCTTCCGGACGGACTCCTCCGCTATCTTCTGCTAGCTCTTTTACTAGCGGAGGAGCCCGGCTTTCTTCTTTGTCGCCGCCCGGGGGTCTTCTTCCGACTTCGGGGGTCTTGTCCCCCTCTTCGGTTCTTCTTGCCAGGCCTCTGCTTTCTTCCTTTAGCTCTTTTACTAGCCGTGGCCTGGTCTTCTGTCGCCGCCGCCTTTTCTTCCGACTTTGGGGGTCTTGTCCCCCTCTTCGGTTCTTCTTGCCAGGCCTCCGTTCCTTCTTCCAGCTCTTTTACTAGCGGTGGTCCGGTCTTCTGTCGTACCGTCACCATTGTCGTCATCGCCACCTTCTCCTCTTCTCTTCTTCTTCCTTGAGATGTTGACTCAACGCTCTCTCTGGCTGCAATGACAGGGACGCGTTGTGCGGCGACTTATATAGGGACAGTGGGCGGGGTCACCGGATGGTGTCCCCGCCCATTATGATGTCACAGTCCCAGAGGTGGCGGCGACAGAAGACCGGGCCACCGCTAGTAAAAGTGCTAAAGGAAGAAAGCGGAGGCCCAGCAAGAACCAAAGAGGGCTACCTGGAGCCGCGTTCAAAACGAACAGACTTTTCTCTGTGTGTGGGAAAGTCCGTTCATTTCAAAAGTCTGGCGGACTAGCACACAGATGGCCAGATTGTCCGCCGGACTCGCAGTCCGGTGGACAATTTTTGAGTCAAAACGACTTTCTAAGTCCACCGGACTTTTGGGGAAAAAAAACACATGGGCGAATTTTCCGGCAGACTCTGTCTCTCTGATTTTTCCCAGATTTGCAAGGAAACCACCTGGTCTTCACTTTACATGGGTTTTCAGGTGCCCTCAGATTCCCCATCTGGCACCAACTTTTTTCATTTGGCTCTCTGAGCTACAAGCAGTCCCCAGTTATTCTGTTAGTAGGGACCTGTTTGCGTATTTTCTTTTTTTTTTTGCAGTGCTGCCCACCTCTCATTTTGACTGTCTCAGGTATCTATGACTTGTGTCCTTCAATGAATAAGAAGAAAATATAATATTTGTACTTACCATAAAATATTTTTATTGGAGGCCCTGCCTTTCTTTGTTTATGGTCTTTTTTTCACCAAATCAAACACAGGGCCACACTCTGGTGGTGTTGTTCTTCATAACAAGCTTTATTCAGTCCAGACAAACATGTAAGTCCTTATTGTCATAACAAAAGGGGAAGGTGGTCTTGTAAGCCACAACCACTTTTATGATGGCCACATATTACAACATGATTGTACTGTATTCTCTACTTTGAATTTATCAGCACCTATGTAGTGTGAGAGTCTACTGTGTTGAATAGATTGTTTAGGCAGGGTCCAATCTCATAGGCCGAAAGTGGTTACTTTATCTGGAAGTTAGTACTATAATCAGCCAGTGACCTTACAGATGTAAAGACTATCATCTAGACTACAATCTTTCTTGATATAGTGTTAGTAACTTGTTACTAGCATAGCATAGAAGCCAACAAGTACTTTCTGGGTCCAGAGCCATGGCACAGCCTCTCACATCACCTGCAAAAAAATATATATTTTTTGTTTTTTTAAAGTAAACTTATCCTTTAAGAATAAGGTTCCACCTTTTTCTATTAAGGCAAAGTCTATCGGTGAGTGTTTTTCGGCATCAGGCTACTGTCTCTCTAGAAGACCATCCCATAGTTATCTGTTCACATGTTCCCTATGTTTCACCAGGTTTATATTCAAGTCTCATCTGATGTCACCTTTGGTCATAAGGTCCTTCAGGTGGCTCAGTTAGTATTTTGTTGCTGTTGCCCACCCCTTAGTTTGACTGCTTTTGGATGTCCCAATATCTACTGAATCCTGTGTCCCTGAATGAGGAAGAAATATGTTTTTTTCTGCAGCTTAATTTTGATTTTTGCCCTCACTACAAAATCCATTAAGGACAAAGTTCCCACTCCTGATCTTACTCCTAGCATTGCTTTTATACAAAACGAAGGCATGTTAGGAGTAGGAGTGGCTATACTGACTGGTCACTATTTTTTTGTTTGTCAGTGTCCAAATCCTCCTGTAAAGGACAGTATACCCTGATTGTCACTGAATCATGTGTCCCTCGATGAAGTCCAAGAATGAGGTTTTATAATAAGTTAAAAAATCCAATTATTGCTGTAGAAGAACATTTCATGAATGACCTATTTATTAGTAAATGAGCTGTGATTGTTTCTATTTGATCATGGGAAATTATCTATACCATAGACACACATTTAACTGATCTTCATAATATTACTGCAAATTACTACGCTCTCCTTTCCAATATAAAGAGATCAGGCCCTTGTACCCAGTGAGCTGGGCAAGCCTCATAGTCTTCTGTCCCTCGTCATTCCTTTCTCTTCCTTAATTCACTGTCTAGTGGCTTTCTGATTGACTCAAATACCAATTAAAGTAAAATTTAATGGGAGAATATATTAACTCCCTGAGGTTTCCCTATCATCCATCACCTTTTTATAGCAGGAGCTGTGTGGAAGCTCATAACTTCATGCTGTGAATGTGATAATAAAGGGGGTGAGGAGGAGACCTGGATTTACTGCCAGCCTCTTCTGTTAGGTGTGTGAATTTACTACAGTCTTTTCCTCTCTTTATACAGGGGGAGGTGACCAAACGCATACATACAAACACTTTTTGCTCTCTTTGCCAGAGAACAGGCAATTTGATGAAGTGCTTTTATCCCTTAGGGTAGTTGCTGCTGGAGGTGCGTGTATCCTACTCACCCAGGGAACCAAGGGTCACATTTATCTTTCACATGCTGGCAGCAATGGCGATAGATAAACTGGCAGTACATCGGCCAGAGTGAAGATTCTGACAGATCATCAGCTGATTTACATCCGCTAACAGCCTCCATAGTGAGGTATCACCGCCATTATTCCCACATCATCACTAAGATACACATGGCACTCTGGCACCGTAACCAGATTTGCTTTATATGAAAAAGGTATGTTAAACATGTCTTAAAAAAATCTATCAATATAGCATTAAAATATAATTGCATCTTAAGAGTAAACTTCTAGGAATACTTCAAGCTAATCAATATATTTTCAAATCATATCTTGATATCTTTCCTTACTCTTTCTGTTAACTAAAAGGCTTGTGTCTTTCAGAAATGGATTGCACTAAATGGATAGTTTTACTAATAAACTATTGCCTTCTTTTAAGCAAACAGAAAAGTGGGGTTGAATGTTGTCAAATCGATATTTTCCTATTGTGTGTCGAGCAATCAAATTTGAGCAAAATATTGTTTGAAAATATCGTATTTATGATCAATCGTTTGTTGCCCCATGTGCGACTGGAATTAATGAATTTTACAGCTTATTGTAGATGGATGATTGATAATGTGCGTGAAAGATACAGTTTCACTTAAAATTAAAATATTCCTTTTATTAAAATATTTGGTTTTATGGGTGTTTGCTCATGGCAACCAGCCAGAGTACAGGTGTTGGTTCTCAGAATACAGGTGTTAGCGATTTAGTACATGGGTGCTGACAGCTTTTCAGTTACTGAGCGCAACACCACAACCTCTCTTTTTGTACAGGAGCCTATTATGAGACTTTTTTTTGATAAAGCAGTGGATCTCACATACGCCATACAATTCTGTACAGGTGAAACGTCCTGGTGCACGTGTTTTAAATTATCCTAGTTTATTCACTCCCAGTGAATGTTTAGTGAAAATAACATTCACCGCTTTAGAAATATGCGCCTAAATTATGTAACAGACATTTTTTTGTGATTTTTAGATGTTTAGAGTGTTTAATAGTTAAAGCCTTTTTGACATCTCTTCTGCACTGGGGAGAGTTCCATTAATTTCCTGTCTCATAGACCTAGCAGTAAGTGAATGGAAATCTGTTCAAAAAGAGGGAAAACCTCTCTTAGACAGTTGGTCTCCAGAATACATTTCCATTTGCCATATGCCAAATAAGCAACATAGTGTTCCTATGTTGAAGCGGGTTTGCAATATTTGCATCAGAACCTGGAAAATCACAAACTTTAATGCAGCACAGATATTACCCGCAGATCTCTATGCAGTCTGATCAGGTGCAGACTTTGGCTAGTCCATTCCTGCCCCTCTGCTGAAGGATTCTCACTAAGGACGCAAGCCTCTCCAGTTGAAGACGTGTTCTGGGTGCTTAATTTAGCTGGATGCAGGAAGAATCCAAACTGCTAGAAATACAGAGCCATAAGACTGTGCTGCACTAAATCCATTGGAGGCTCATCCCGTGAGATATATCCAGTGAGGATACAGTCTGACAATGCCAATCATCAAGAGGGCATAAGAAATGTGACTGTGGTGTGAAAGTGGAACAAATCTGTCACTGAGTTGGAGTCCATGTGCCTGTCCTCAGCAGTCCGCATTCCAGGAGTAGAGACCTAGCGAATGGACTTGTAATTGTCAATGCCTATCCTGGTAGAATGGTCTGTTCACCAGGGAGTATTCCATCCTATCAGTCAACAGCGAGAAATGGTGGATGTATACTTAAGAGCATTCCAAGGTGGACAGGTTCACATGTACTTTGAGACCCACTGGCAGACGCAGTAGATATATGTGTTTGGTTGCATTACACAGAAGGTATCCTTATTGCTGTCGACTAGCCAAGAAGAACCTGGTACTCCCACCTGTTTTTTTTGGTTGTTAATGCTTGGTAGCAGCTTCTGCACATTGCCGACCTATTATCATAGGTCATATGATCTCTGCTTCACACTCACTGTTTTTACTGGCATGATTATTGAATCCGAGGTGTTGGGTGAGGGGTCTCTTAGGGGCAGTGATTTACACCAAGCTTTCGGGTCCAAGAAGGTCCTAGACTATGCAATCTAGTACTTGGTACACTTGTATACCTTGTGGCTGCATCAAATTTATTGACAACACAGCATTAGATAAAGTAAAACATTACATCAGGTTAGTTAGCAGGCACTGTTTTTTTGCCAAAAGAGACTTCTATCGAAATATGCTTTACCTGTCTGTAAGACGCCGAGAATGGAGATGATACGTCTCCTTTATTTTCATTTTCTTTTTTCCAATAAACACAGAAATATTTTTCATACAAAAGACCATAAAAAAACAGTACACAAAGATACATATTCAACCCAGTGCTTTCAATGCATCTATCAGGTGTATATGTGGGGTACAAGACATTAGTGCTCGTGAATTATAACTAGTGATAGTATTACCTACCTCCCAACCCCCCATTCTGCTGTAACTGAGCTGCCAGGAAATAACTCCAGGGATTTGGCACAGCTAAACCTCCCTTATCTCTCGGAAGCTTCATTCAGACTCTAGCCTGTCCTTTTCTCCAGATCAATTACCTAAATAGACCCTCCAGTTTCCTGAACCATATCCTGGGGATCCATTTTGGCAAATTTTGCAAGATATACAAGAGCTGGGGTACCATGTCATCTTGATTAAGCTGCAACGATCTACCACTGACAGAGGAAGACGGTTCCATGTCTCACATTTTGTTCTAAATGCCTATATTAAGGGCTCTAGATTATTTATTATATACAACGTGGGGTTTATTGTTATATTAACACCCAAATATTTAAAACTCTATACTATTTGTAATTGTCTAGCATTTTCTGGTAGTCCCTGTACTATTCCATCCACTGGGAGGAGAACAGTTTTTTCCTAGTTAATGGAAATTCCAGAGAACGAACCAAATATTTTTATGATATCCATTGCCATTATCAATGAGTGTTCCATATCTCCCAAAAGCAAGAGTATGTCATCCGCGTATAGCAACATTTTTTCTTCCACTCTCTCCCTTCTAAATCACTTTACATCCACCGATGTTCTAATAGCTATGGCTAATGGCTCCACCACCGGGGGGAAAAAGCAAGGGCTACAGTGGACACCCCTGCCTTGCCCCCCAAGCCAATGGGAAGTATGATGCATCTCCAGTGTGCACATCTATTTTACTTGGAAGGCTAAATACCTGGGCCTTCTCCGTCAGTCTTATTCAGTTACCCGAACTCCAAGCTTTCTTGAGTTGGGTATGGATCTCCACTGAGCACACTCGAAGGTCAGATTTCAGCTTTGATGGTCTTGTTTCAGTAGCCTTTGGCCACACATTCGTTGGCCTGTACCTTTATGAAGGCATTATTTACATCACAATTCCTGTTCAGTCACTTCTTGCTTACTTCTTTCAGGCTCAGCTTTACTACTTATTTCAGCTTTACTGCTTGAAGAAAATTAGATTTTTGATGATAGCTATGGAATTATTAAAAAAAAAAAAAAAAAAAAAACTATACATTTGGTGCAAAAAATAATAATTTTTGGCTGGATTCACACCTATGCATTTTTAGTGCTTTTTGCCGATTTGCACTACAGAACGTGTTCCATAGGAAACCATGTTAAATGGACTGTAGTGTAAATCTGCAAAATGCAAAAAGCACTAAAAATGCATAGGTGTGAATCCAGCCTTAAAGGTGATCTCTGGGTAAACAGTCAGACACACTTTAAACATGAATAAGGAAGCGGTTTTGAATGTGAAATAATTTTTCTCCTACCAGTCCCTAGATTTTATTATTACAGCCAAATCAGTGTGCACACTTTACTTTGGTTAAGCAATACAGCTTGGTCACCTCCCTGCTCTCAGCTTGTGACTGGACATTAAAAGAGCAGCAGTAGACTTATAAGGCCATCTTTCTTCTCTCTTCTCAGTCAGCATGTTTATCTCTGCAATGCAAATATTGTTGTCCAGGGCATTATAAGAGGTTGTTTTCAAAACAGGTTTTGGTACTTTTATTAATTGCATTTAATGGTTAAAATATAACTTACAGTTAATGGTGTTTTATCTGCCTGACGTCAAGCTTTAATTGGCAGCATTCCTGCAAGCATTCAAGGCACGAGGCTCATTCTTATTTTCGTTATAGGTCTGATAAAGAAATCACATGCTTGAGGGCATGCAGTGATGGCTGTTGCTAACCATTAAAAGTATTAGCCTGACATACAGTTCTTGATTCAGAACAAGTTAACTGTTTTAAAAATGCTCTTTTAAAAAACTAGACTGTAGTTTTGAAGCACATGTGATCTGTGACTAAATTTGGGAAACATTATATTAATCCATTATGCAGGGGATGAATTGTTCATGCATCCCCAAAAAACTCAGCTGAACGACATTTAAGTGGGTAAAACTAAGACTGCAGGCTTGAAGATGATCGATCCTACAATTAGTACACATGATGAGAAAATCGGACGAAAAATACCGCTTTCAAAAGCCGATCACAACAGTTCATGTGAAATTATCTGAAAGGAGAAGCATGAAAAATGTTCTTGTATGATACTAGGATGAGCGATTTTCATATAAAGTGTAAAAAAAAAAAACCTGTTACCTTATAGCAGGTTAAACAGCACAGTGCTTGTACTAAACCGCCCCTCTGAAACCTGTAAAAAACCTGGCTGATCCTGACAGTTTCTGCCCTCCCCCTTGTAAACCGACCAGGGTGTATCATGGCTGCTAAGCCCTGACACCATGGTCAGTTTACGTGCCTCCATCATCTGTAGCTCTTCTCTGTGCTCCCCTCCCTGCCTGTCAGTTTGGGAGTCTGTGTCTCTGTGTCCCCCTCCCCTTCTGCTGTTAGTAAAATACTAAGATTTTTTTTAAATCGCTGCCAGCTCCTCTCTTAAGCTTTCATCCTCCACTTTGTAATTGTTAAAAATCTAGACTCTAAATAGGTTTTTGTGATGTATCTTCAGGCCAGTCACGTGACTCCAGGCTGCTCTGATACTCAGATCCAGGGCTACAGCGGGAGGAGCTGAGTGGCCAGTGGGAGAGCTCAGCTCCTGCTGTAGCCCTGGTTCAGAGTATCAGAGCAGCCGGGAGTCACTTGACCGGTCTGAAGATACTTCACAAAAAGGTATTTAGAGGCTTCAATTTTAACAAACAATTGCACTATGCAGGATGACAGCTTAACCACTTCAATACAGGGCACTTCCCGCCCAGTCCAATTTTCAGTTTAGTGCTCTCACACTTTGAATGACTATTAGTTATGCTACACTGTACCCAAACAAAATGTTTATCATTTTTTTTTCCACACAAATAGAGCTTTCTTTTGGTGGTGTTTAATCATCTTTTATTTGTTGTTATATAACCTAATAAAGAGCAAAAATTTTGAAAAACAAACACTTTTTTTTAGTTTTTATTGTGAAATTTGGCAAATAAGTCATGCTTCATAAATTTGAGCCAACATTTATACTGCTACATATCTTTGGTAATAATAACCCAAATTGGTGTATATTATTTAGTCTGTGTGAAAGTTATAGAGTCTACAAGCTATGGTGCTAATCATTGAACATTGATCACACTTGATGTACTGACGGGCCTATCTCATTTCTTGAGACAGAAAGACCCCTTTCACACTAGAAATAGCGCCTGAAAACCACCTCCCATTCATTTCAGTGTGACTTTTCACATGCTTGCGGGACATTAGGAAAAATCCTGCAAGCAGCATCTTTGGGCGGTTTTGGAGTGCTGTATACAGCGCTCCCAAAATACCCTGCCCATTGAAACTAATGGCCAACGATTCCAAAGCGCCTGAAAAGCGATCCGGAAGCACCGCAACACGGGCTCTTTTAACCCTCTTCTTCAGCCGCTACCGGGGCACTTTTAACTTAAACAGCGGTAAATCGACAGCGGCGCTTTACCGCTAATGCACTGTGGCCCCAGTGTGAAAGGGGTCTAACAAGCCAGGAAAGTACAAATGACCCCTTTTCAAAAAGTAGACAGTCCAAGGTATTTAGTAAGAGGCATGGTAAGTTTTTTTTTTAGGTTGCAATTTTTCCCCACAATTCTTGGGAAAATTAAGACTTTTATTTATTTTATTTTTTTAAAGAAACTTGTCATATTAACAAATTTCTCACACACAGCATATGCATACTTGCAATTACACCCCAAAATATATTTTGCTACTCCTGAGTATGGCGATACCACATGCGTGAGACTTTTACACAACCTGGGCACATACAGAGGCCCAACATGCAGTCAGCTGGCGTTCTAGGAGCATAAATTAGACATATAATTTCATGACAACCTATCACAATTTTGAAGGCCCTGGAGCATCAGGACAATGGAAACGCCCACAAAATGACCCCATTTTGGAAAGCAAACACCCAAGAGGTATATTCTATGAGGCATTATGAGTCTTTTGAATGGTTAATTTTTTCCACAAGTTTTCAGAAAACGTGGAAAGAAAATGAAAACTTTTTTTTTTTTTTTACACAAAATTATTACTTTATAAGATATTTCTAACACATGGCATGTACATAGTACAAATGATACCCCAAAATACATTCTGCTACTCCTCGTGAGTATAGCGATACCACATGTGTGAGACTTTTACACAGCCTGACCATATACAGAGGACCAACATCCAAGTAGCACCTCCAGGCGTTCTAGGAGCATAAATTACACATATAATTTTCTGACTACCGATCACATCATAGTACAGGCAGAGATACTGTCAGCACAGCCAAAGCATTGGTCTAGGTAGCAGGCAGATATGTCCAGGCAGAAATACTGTCCATAGTCAGTAGAGGCAGCAGGCAGAGATATGGTCAACACAGCCAAAGTATAGGTCCAGGCAGCAGGAAGAAACATGGTCCATAAAATCCTGGGTCATTACAGGCAGCTATATGATCAGTACAGCCAAAGTATTGGTCCAGGCAGCAGGAAGGACCATCAAGCTTAGGGCCAGGGGGACAGTGGTAGAGGTTTCTCTCACCCAAATCTCTTTGCAGTCTCCGGACACCAGACCCTGTTCTGGGAACACAGAAAATCAAAAACTGGTTTTCTGAAACCACTCACATATGTCAGATCCCTCTGTATTGAAAGTAGAAAGGCAAAAGATCAGTCCAAGTGGCAGGCAAAAAACTTTAAATAACAGGAGGAGAGCTGGCCGGAGCGCCTGTTACTGCTACTATTCTTATTGCTCCATGATCGCTCTGTAATCGGCCAGCACCCCAGTCCTCTCATATAGCCTCACCAATTGCAGGCAGGGATGACATCGCTCACTACCTCCACGTTGCATAAAATTCCCCAATCCTTCAAAATAAGCTGTGGGCACATCCAAGGGCAGATTGAACAGCTCATGGGGCCCTCCTGACTCCGGGGCCCTCGGTCAGCGACCGAGTGACCGAATGGTCAGTCCGCCCCTGGCTGTTTGGAATTCATCTTTTAATTTATTTTATTTTACGATTTTGTATTCACATTGTTGATTTATCCCTATTGAGATTTCCTATATACTGCTACCTTTAGCAGTGACTTTTTTTTTTTTTTTTGTCACTTTGTTGGGAACAGCGCAGCACCACCTTTCTTTGATTCAATTTTCTACGGGTAGGGTTTGACCCTTATTTGGTGCCTGCAGCAGTTCCATTACCCTCCTTGTATGGTAGTGCAGGAATAACTATAGACTTCATCTGGTCAGGATAATTTAACCACTTTGCACATTTTGTTATATGGCGGGTGGGAAGTGGTTAAAATGGGGAGAATGGCATAAAATCATGATGTAGGGTTACAAACCCTTTAACCAGTACAGTATTTGTCTGAAAAAAATTGAGTGACCAAGGCTGCTCATGCTGGAAATGAAGGAATACGTTGAAATACAATACATTACATCACTTCTGAAGTTGTATTCTGTCATACGAGAATTTTTGTAACTTTAGTAACCTCTTCATTTTCGATATAAGACTAGTATGCAAAAAAAATTTAAAATACGGATGATCATTCATCCTATATTCTCATTGTGTGTACAAGGCTTAAAGGAGTTGTAAACCCTTGTGTTTTTTTTACCCTAATGCATCCTATGCATTAAGTTGAAAAAACTTCTGACAGTGGCCGGCCCCCTAGCCCCATTTTACTCCCCTGACATCCCTCGGCAGAGACACACAGGACTACTCTGCCGGTGTGCTTTGGTCTTGATTGGATAGATTGATAACAGCGCAGCCATTGACTCCCACTGCTGTCAATCCAATGACCCGGGAGATGGGGCCGAGTCCTACATTCTGCTTCTATGGACGCAAATGCTGGACTCAGGAGCGAGCCCGCAAGGTAACCCCCCAGGAGAGTGCTTCTCCTAGGGGGTTATACAATGCAGAGAGCCCCTATAGCGCCACTGGGGGCCCCCAGAAGCGGATGATCGGTGCCACACTGTGCAAAATGAACTGCACAGTGGTAGTAAGTATGACATGTTTGTTACTTAAAAAAAAAAGCTTTACACTCACTTTAAGGTTTCAAACTTCAGAGTACATTACAAATAAATGTATGCATCTAGAAGGACTTTCTAAAATTCCATTTGCTGCAATAACTTTGTGATATGTGGTATACAGGTGCTGCAATAAGTAGTTGTGTACAGCGTCAGCTGTAAGGGTATACTTTACAGGCAGTTGGCTTAATAATAATACAGGAAACAAAGTTTATATGTAATAATGCACAAATAATTGCATGCTAATTGCTTACCCCAGTTTCTGCTGTATCCATGGTATAGATCAGATTTTTTATTAGCAGAATGGCCAAGCAGTGCTAGCACTCATTGGTGCAGCCGGGTGTGTAAACATGTCTCAAGTGAAAAATGAATTTCTCATGCAGTAAAATTGCTTATAAGTGCCAGTGTAATTAGGAAACGCTTTATGTTGCTATCATTAGTCATGCGTAACATCAATCTATTTAATCATGGCAAAGGGGCATTAGTATTGAAAACTTTGTTTTTTTTTACAGAACACAACATGGCTGCTCTCATGAGCCTTATTTTGGCGAAACCAATAAAAAATCACGTTGCAGCTGTGGACATTAAATGGAAATGCTGGCGGGAAGCATACTTAAACAAATAATAATAACATTTAAAGTCTTGGGTATCATTTCTCTTTTTCCTTTTAAATGGCAGCTGCAAGACAGCACAAGGTATTCCTGCTCATGGGACATCTCTCCTATGCACTTATCTAGAAACATGACTTCTGAGGTGGGTTCATTCTGCTGCTGTGAGAAAAAAAAAAGTGTACTGAGAGGAAATGGATAGGATTGCACACGTCTTCCTCAGGTGGAATAGTTAACATAAAAAGGCAGTTTGTGAAATGGCTACCATAATATCTAGTGAAATAGTACAGAGTAATAATATTCAGTGTATTTTAGCAGCATTCGGAAATGTGAGGATAGCCGTAGGAAAGGCTGCCTGCACACTGATAGTAACTCCACCACATGTTCCAATGTTGCCACCAGGCTGAAAAAAGACACCAAGATCATATGGTGGAGTAAATCACTAGTGGTGTGCAGAAAGTAAATGCTCTGACCGCTATCTCATAGCTGGATACATTTGTTATAGATGTCTGCTTGTGTTACAAGCTGGTTTAAATACCCTTTTGCATTGTGTCTGTGACATCAACAAGTTCCGCTTGGTGCACTTGAGTAAATATTCCTCTTTGTTGCAGCAGCTCTTTTTGTGAAAGACACAGGGAGAGGAGCCTTTAGTGGCAGTACAACCAGCCCTATTGTACTGGGCCCAGTCAGCAGGGGCAGGGGGGCCCAAGCAGCTTTGTAGGTAATTTCTAGCTAAAAAAAACAAACTAGCTAAATAACTTAAGCTGCACCCACTTGATTACCAATGTATATAGTAATGTCCTAGGCCCCATCAGGTTAACAGAGGGGCCCAGGAGGTGAGAGCAGAAGAGGGACTTTTCCCCTATTTTCGGGCGCAGGCAGACAATCCTGCACCGCAGGTTGCTCTGCACCAGTGTACCTGCACAAACTAAAGTATCGGCCGCTCACTGAATGTTTTCCCTGGCGGATGGATTGCATTGTAATGTGGCTCCCCTGCTGGCGGAGAGACTGATCACTGAGGCGGCGATAGCACTGCAAGGGTAATCCCAGCGGCGATGTACAGGCAAGCAGTCCCCCTGCACACACAATGACACACTGGCATATAACTGGCATATAACACAGACTAAAGTGCAGTCCCCAGACTCTCCATTGTGTGCTCATGGTCATTATCATTATGATGATCAGATCACAGCAGGTGCTCTATGGCTCTGTCAGTGTCACATGGCTGTTGGGTGTTGGGTTGGGTTTTCTACTTTTTGTTATATAAAAAAAATACAATAAACTACATTTTAATCATACATTTAGGCCAAAAAGCATTCAGCCACATGTCACAGGTAAAAAAAAAAATCAATAAGCATATATTTGTTGGTTATAGTGTCTACAAACTAGGGTACATTTTCTGGAATTTATGCAGCTATTAGTTTGTAACTGCCTATCTAATTTCTTGAGGTCCTAAAATGGCAGGGCAGTACAAACCCCCCCCCCCCCCCTTTCCATTTTGGACAGTAGAAACTCTAAGGAATTTTCTGAGAGGCTTGTTGAGCACATTAAACATTTTATTTTTATGATTGAAAAAAAAAAAAACATTTACACAAAGTTGTCATTGAAATGATATATTGCTCAAACATGACATGGGCATATGTGAAATGACACCCCAAAATACATTCTGCTGCTCCTCCTGAGTATGGGGATACCACATATGTGAGACTTTTTGGCAGTTTAGTTGCACACAGGACCCCAAAAACCATGCACGACCTTCAGGCTTTCTAAGGGTGTACATTTTTCATTTTACGCCTTACTACCTATCACAGTTTCGAAGGCCATGAAATGCCCAGATAGCACAAAACCACCCAAATGACCCCATTTTTGAAAGTAGACACCCTAAACTATTTGCTGAGAGGCATGTTGAGTTCATGGAATATTTTATATTTTGCCACAAGTTTCAGGAAAATTACAATATATATTTTTTTTCTTCATAAAGTTGTCACTAAATTGCTCAAACATGCCATGGGCAAATGTGAAATTACACCCCAAAATACATTATGCTGCTTCCCCAAGACACCCCAAGCTGAGAGGCATGTTGAGTATTTTTCAGATCTCGCTTTGTCACAAAATTTTGAAAATTGAAAAAAATGGGGTTTTTTTCCTTTCTTTTCAAAAACAAATGAGAGCGGCAAAATACTCACCATGCCTCTTAGCAAATACCTTGAGGTGTCTACTACTTTCCAAAATGGGGTAATTTGGGGGGGTTTTGTGATATCTTGACATTTCATGGTCTCCGAAACTGTGATAGGTAGTGAGGAGTTAAATTACCATTTTACGCCCTTAAAAAGCCTGAAGGCGGTGATTGGTTTTCGGGGTCCTGTACGCGGCTAGACTGCCAAAAAGTCCCACACGTGGTATCCTTGTACTCAGGAGAAGCAGCAGAATGTATTTTGGGGTGTAATTTCTCATATAACCATTGCATGTTTGAGCAATATATAATTTAGTGACAACCTTGTGAAAAATAAATTATGGTAATTTTTCCAAAACTTGTGGCAAAATATAAAATATTTGATGGCCTTAACATGCCTATCAGCAAATAGCTTGGGGTGTCTACTTTCCAAAAGGGGGTCATTTGGGGAGGGGGGGTTTGAACTGTTGTGGTATTTTATGAACAACATTAGAAGCTTATGCCACACATCACCCACCTTTCTATCCACTTGAAGACAAAGCCCTTTCTGACACTTTTTGTTTACATGAAAAAAAAATGTTGTTAGAAAATTAGTTTGCACCCCCAAACATTATATATATATATATATATATATATATACACTACCGTTCAAAAGTTTGGGGTCACCCAAACAATTTTGTGTTTTCCATGAAAAGTCACACTTATTCACCACCATACGTTGTGAAATGAATAGAAAATAGAGTCAAGACATTGACAAGGTTAGAAATAATGATTTGTATTTGAAATAACATTGTTTTTACATCAAACTTTGCTTTCGTCAAAGAATCCTCCTTTTGCAGCAATTACAGCATTGCACACCTTTGGCATTCTAGCTGTTAATTTATTGAGGTAAGCTGGAGAAATTGCACCCCACGCTTCTAGAAGCAGCTCCCACAAGTTGGATTGGTTGGATGGGCACTTCTGGCGTACCATACGGTCAAGCTGCTCCCACAACAGCTCAATGGGGTTCAGATCTGGTGACTGTGCTGGCCACTCCATTACCGATAGAATACCAGCTGCCTGCTTCTGCTGTAAATAGTTCTTGCACAATTTGGAGGTGTGTTTAGGGTCATTGTCCTGTTGTAGGATGAAATTGGCTCCAATCAAGCGCTGTCCACTGGGTATGGCATGGCGTTGCAAAATGGAGTGATAGCCTTCCTTATTCAGAATCCCTTTTACCCTGTACAAAGCTCCCACCTTACCAGCACCAAAGCAACCCCAGACCATCACATTACCTCCACCATGCTTAACAGATGGCGTCAGGCATTCTTCCAGCATCTTTTCATTTGTTCTGCGTCTCACAAACGTTCTTCTTTGTGATCCAAACACCTCAAACTTGGATTCATCCGTCCACAACACTTTTTTCCAGTCTTCCTCTGTCCAATGTCTGTGTTCTTTTGCCCATCTTAATCTTTTTCTTTTATTGGCCAGTCTCAGATATGGCTTTTTCTTTGCCACTCTGCCCTGAAGCCCAAAATCCCGCAGCCGCCTCTTCACTGTAGATGTTGACACTGGTGTTTTGCGGGTACTATTTAATGAAGATGCCAGTTGGGGACCTGTGAGGCGTCTGTTTCTCAAACTAGAGACTCTAATGTGCTTATCTTCTTGCTTAGTTGTGCAACGCGGCCTCCCACTTCTTTTTCTACTCTGGTTAGAGCCTGTTTGTGCTGTCCTCTGAAGGGAGTAGTACACACCGTTGTAGGAAATCTTCAATTTCTTTGCAATTTCTCGCATGGAATAGCCTTCATTTCTAAGAACAAGAATAGACTGTCGAGTTTCAGATGAAAGTTCTCTTTTTCTGGCCATTTTGAGCGTTTAATTGACCCCACAAATGTGATGCTCCAGAAACTCAATCTGCTCACAAGAAGGTCAGTTTTGTAGCTTCTGGAAGGAGCTAGACTGTTTTTAGATGTGTGAACATGATTGCACAAGGGTTTGCTAATCATCAATTAGCCTTCGGAGCCAATGAGCAAACACATTGTACCATTAGAACACTGGAGTGATAGTTGCTGGAAATGGGCCTCTATACACCTATGTAGATATTGCACCAAAAACTAGACATTTGCAGTTAGAATAGTAATTTACCACATTAGCAATGTATAGAGTATATTTGTTTAAAGTTAGGACTAGTTTAAAGTTAGCTTCATTGAAAAGTACAGTGCTTTTCCTTCAAAAATAAGGACATTTCAATGTGACCCCAAACTTTTGAACGGTAGTGTATATATATATATATATATATATATATATATATACCGTATATACTCGAGTATAGGCCGACCCGAATATAAGCCGAGGCCCCCAATTTACCCCCAAAAAAACTGGCAAACTTATTGACTCGTGTATAAGCCGAGGGTGAGACATGCCTGTCCATCCCTGTGTGTGTGTCCGTCCATCCCTGTGTGTCCGTCCATCCCTGTGTGTCCGTCCATCCATCCCTGTGTGTGTGTGTGTCCATCCATCCATCCATCCCTGTGTGTGTGTGTGTCCATCCATCCATCCATCCCTGTGTGTGTGTGTGTCCATCCATCCATCCATCCCTGTGTGTGTGTGTCTCCATCCATCCATCCATCCCTGTGTGTGTGTGTCTCCATCCATCCCTGTGTGTGTGTGTGTCTCCATCCATCCATCCATCCCTGTGTGTGTGTGTATCCATCCATCCCTGTGTGTGTGTGTCTCCATCCATCCATCCCTGTGTGTGTGTGTCCGTGTGTGTCCGTGTGTGTCCGTGTGTGTGTGTGTGTGTGTGTGTGTGTGTGTGTGTCCAGCCTACCTGTGTCCCGAGCCTCCGTCCCGTGCCTTGCCAGGATCGCCGCTCTTCGTCGGCGCCCATTCTACCCTTCAAACGCCGTGCCTCCGCCTGTGATAGGCGGAACACTGAATTTCCCAGCAGCCTGTGTTCCGCCTATCACGGACATCGTCTCATCCTCGTCCGTAGTACGAGGATGAGACGATGTCTGTGATAGGCGGAACACAGGCTGCTGGGAAATTCAGTGTTCCGCCTATCACAGGCGAAGGCGGAGGCGCGGCGTTTGAAGGGTAGAATGGCCGCTGTCTGTCTGCTCGACACGCTGATCGAGCAGGCAGACAGCGATGACTCGAGTATAAGCCGAGGGGGGCACTTTCAGCCTCAAAAAAGAGGCTGAAAATCTCGGCTTATACTCGAGTATATACGGTATATATATATATATATATATATATATTTTTTTAAAAGCACAGGCCCTATAGATTTTTCAAACACAATTTTTTTTCAGAAAAAAACACTTTTTTTAATTCAAATGCAATAAAACACACTATATTTCCCAAATGTTTGTTAAAATATAAAAGATGATTGTATGCAGAGTACATAGATACCAAACACGACACGCTTTAAAATTGTGCACAACCATGCAACGGCGACAAACTACATACGTTTTTAAAAGCCTTTACAGGTTACCACTTTAGATTTACAGAGGACGTGATACCTCACATGAATAGTGCAATTTCTGTTTACATATGGCATGAGACCGACGCTTGCGTTTGCCTTTGTGCGAGAGCACGGGGGGGACAGGGGTGTTTTTTTATTATTTATTTTTCTTTTTTATTTCATTTTTACACTGTTACTTTCTTTCTTTTTTTTATCATTTTTATTTTTATCACATAGACTGTAAAGATCTCCTATGATAGCAATAGGTAGTGACATGTACTCTTTTAAAAAAAAAATTGGGGTCTATTCGACTCTAGATCTCTCCTCTGCCCTCAACGCATTTGACCAAACCAAGATCGCTGTGATAAGATGCTTTCCCAATCTCCCAATGGCACTGTTTATATCTGGTGAAACCAAAGTCATGAAATGCTTGTAACTTACGGTTTCTTAGGCCAAAGAGATGATTGGAGCTGATGGAACCACTGGCTGCATTATCAGGGGAGCCCGAGAAAACCATGGCAGATGGTGGGGGGGGGCATTCCCTCCCACTGCTTGTAAAATTTGCCACTAGGATTGCTTTTACATGAGAGCCGACCACTGACTGAAAAGACTGATACCAAGATGATCCCGAAACCTGCAGGCATCATTCTGGTACAACCACTCAAAGTCCAGCAGGATACCAGTACGTTGCTGGTCCTTGCTGGGCATATATTGCAATGTTCTTTTTTTTTTATGCAGCCTGTGGGCTGAATGAAAAAAGTGATTAATAGGTGGGTATGCCCACCATTAGAATACTGCCCTGCATCAACCCACTTCTAATGATGTGCACCATTTTCTTTTTTTTTAACTGTGGTGGTGAAATCATCTCCTACAGTGCTGAATGCGCTGATTTACGTACTGTGAAAGCAAATGCTGCTGTTGTCAAGATAAATAAACCAATGCTGCAGCTGAATGGCGTACCTGAAAAGCAAACAATAGTAACAATAAAATATTAACTCAATAAAACAACAACGATCTGCACCAAAAAAAGAGTAAAAAATATATGGCGAAGGGTGTTAGGAGCAAATCGCCCCTCTATCCCTGCCCCCATGCTTTGGCATATATGTTCTTTTTTTTAAATGTGGTGGTGAAATTGTCTTCTACAGCACTGGAGTCGCTGATTTATGTATCGTGAGAGCAAACGCTGTTGCTGTCAAGATATATATATCAGTGCTGCATCTGAATGGCGTACCTACAAAGAAAATAATGGTTAACAATAAAACACAGTAAAATATAAAAGAATTACATACCTGCAAAGTAAACATGATAAAACATAGTCAAATTAAAACATTGCCATTATAAAATTCAGTGAAAAAGAGCAGAACAGTAGAGAGAGAACAAGAGAGAGAAAAGAGAGAGAATAACAATAAAACTACAACTATTTTTATATATATATTTTTCCTTTTTTTCTTTTTTTTTCTACACTTTTATTTGTAACTGTAAAGGTTCCAGGTTCAGGTCTCTAAAAATGCATCTTTGGAGACACTGTGAATGTGTATCCTAGACTGTGTCCTGCTATACCCTACTACTCCACTAGTGTGTGCTGACGTTGCAAAGATTCACTGATGCAGAGACCAGGTTGGTTAGCACAGGAGAGACAATAAAAGCGGGTGTCACACCTGTATCTGCATTTCCATGTGTTCTTTGACCTGAGGTACCAGAAAGGACTGGAGCCGGCTCGCTGCATTTGCATTGGGAAGTTGAGCCACAGCACCGTCTGGAAATAGAAGGGCTGGGATGATCTCTTCATGGAATTTAAGGAAGGATCCAGTTCGTCCTGATGCTTTGTATAGCACATAAGCGTTCAGCAGAGCCAATTGAAATAGGTATACATACACTTTTGTGTACCAGCGTCTGGCCTTATGGGCAGTTAGGTACGGAGCCAACAACTGGTCGTTGAGGTCCACCCCTCCCATATTTAGGTTGTATTCGTGGACACAGAGGGGTTTCGCCACATCACCAGTTGCTGCTTGAATTTGGACAGTCGTATCTGTGTGAAGGGAGGACAGAACGAAAACATTCCGATGATCCCTCCACTTATCCCTTATTACACTTCAAGCATGCTCTCTTCCCCAGTCAAAGTCAGGATTCTACAAGCCGCTGGAGTAAGCCCCAGCGATTAGATTGCACGGTGCAATGTGCACCAATTTCATGATCAAACAAGTGACTAAAAAGTGGCACACTCGTGTAATAATTGTCCACGTACAAGTGGTACCCCTTTCTGAACAAGGGCAACCATGTCCTAGACAATTTTACCAGCACTCCCTATGTAGTATGGGCAGTTCTCAGGCTCCACGTGACTATCTTTTCCATAACCATAAAACTATATGTATAGCCTGTTCCTCTGTCACAGAGCTTATACAACTTGACACGCTTACTGGGAAGGTACTGTTTGAAAGACAAATGGCCAGAAAATTTAATCAGGGACTCATCAACGCAGACAACTTAATTGGGAGTAAATAAGGCTGCAAACTGTTGTTTGAAGTATAAAATAAAAAAGGACTTTGTATGAAACACACCACTCGGGCAGGATGAGACATTGAACATAATAAAGAAAAATACTGTATAGTAACAACAGAGGGCATAGTTCAATAATAGGTATATATTTAATTCAAGGATATAATACAAAGGAAAAAAACATGATTAGTATGTCATATTGTAAAAAGATTCATCGCAACAAGGTACGACAAACATGATTAATGCAAGTCTTGTAAAAGAATTCATAATATAGTATGCTGTATACAACATGATAATAATAAGTATCAAAAAAGCACCCACAGTATACACAGACATAATGAGTATAATAAAATAATTCAATGGCTCAGCCGAATAAAGCCCATAGAAGAAAGCATGGTAACTGTGACATCAAATATTAAAGCTCTACGCGTTTCTTGGAGTAGTATCCACTCGTCAAGAGCAGCTATCTGGGAATATCTAAAATGAAAAATGGATAAATGATAAATACTAATAAATAACACAGGAAGAGGGGGATCAAAATCTATGGTCCTAGCCCTCTTACCTGTGGGTATAGGTAGAATTGTATAAAAACCATATAACTTGTAGATATACTTGGTGGTGAGCATCAGGGGATGAAGACACCATCCCACCGGGAGCTGAGGCGGCGACAAGGCGGCAGCAGGAAGGGACAGGTCAGGGAGCAATGAAGATGAAGTGCATAAAGTAGGATCCCCCTTCTACAACTGGGATGATCAGTGTAAACCCGAGGGGTATGCTATAAAGAAAAAATATGTGTAGTGAACAAAGTGAGTATATATGCCTAAACTAACAAAAAAAATATATGCTAAAGGAAACAGTGTAAGCAAGAAGTTAGGAAAAGCAATTAAACAACACCCTAGGGTAAAGGGGAATGAACGTAGAACAAGAGGATTATGAAAAACTTGATCCACCAGGCAGCAATTAGCAAATCATGAAGTGAATTTTGTTTGAAGTAGTTTACAAGGGGCCGAATTTTGTACAGTCGATCAAATTCAGGGTCACCCCAAGGACGACAGAGTTCATTGTCATTAAAATGCATGAACCGTGAGATCTGCTCATATCGTGTCCTGGTCATGGAGGCAAAGAGCATGGTGAATTGGGTGAGTAGACCAATATGACCGCAACTCACTTTTTTTTTAAACTATGCCCATGAGGAGGGATAGGCCCAGAAAGGTCTTAAATTTGGAAACCGCAATAGGTTTCCATTCTCTGGCAAGGGTCTACATGGGATTAGTGGCGATCAATTGACCAGCATCCGTAAAATCAACTGTTTCCACCTGAATTCCGGGTTGGCCAGTGAATTGGGTGAGTGGACCAATATGACTGCAACTCACTTTTTTTTAACCTGTGCCCATGAGGAGGGATAGGCCCAGAAAGGTCTTAAATTTGGAAACCGTAATAGGTTTCCATTCTCTGGCAAAGGTCTGCAGGGGATTAGTGGAAATAAATTGACCAGCATACGGTTGGCCAGTGAATGGGCAAAGTACAGGTGCTGCAAAAGTGGTGGGCTCCCAATTAGGTTGGCAAATGTAGCAGGAAGGGCACTATGGGCTCGACAGGCCTGTGTTTGTCTTCTTGGTGGCTGTGGGACACTACTTGTGCTAGCCACCGCACCAGCTTGAACTGCACTTATAGGACTCGCCACGTCACCAAGTGTTACTGCAGTGATTGATTTACGACAAGGATGTACTAGGCCACTGGTGCTTGCTGGTTCACCAGAAGGATGAGCGGCACTTGTACTGGCTCTCTGCTCCATATGAGAGCCCTGCAGTTCTTGCACCTCAACAACAGAAGAAGAATGTGGTCAGGTATGCCTGACCTTGGCAGGGACTACTACTCCGTCGTCAGAGCTATCTGTCAGGTGCCGCTGCTGTCTACTGGTTCGTATTCTGAGCCTGAATCTGACAGATGGGTGACTTCCTCTTCACTATCCTCTGTCATTCTCAGAAACGTGTAGGCCTCTTCACTACAATACCTCCAATAGGACATTGTGGCCTCTCAATTTACAAGTGACTCAGGCAAAAAAACACATGGTTGTCAGAGCCTGCTTCAATCGCTACCAAAAAACCTGTTAGCGTGTGTTGTGTTTTGTAAGTGACAGTGATCGATTGGTACTGCACTTGGGTGGGCTGGGTTGGGTGGAGGGCTAAACGCAGATGCTCACAGGTATCTGGGCTGATCCTGCTAACGCTGCGTTTTTGGGAACCCTAAACTACTGGGGGCGCTAGTATAGATCTGATCAGAAAGATATTGATCCGTTCAAACACTATATTAGTAAGGGAGTTGTATGGTGCATGCGTGGGTGTAATGCCGCGTACACACGACCGGACTTTTTAACATCAAAGGTCTGACGGAACGATTTCGGCAGACCATTCGATCATGTGTGGGCTGCAGCGGACTTTCGATTTGCAAAAGTCTGACAGACTTTAGAAATGGAACATGTTTCAAATTTTTCCGCCAGAACTCCGCCGGACCCAGTTCCTACCTACCGAGAAATCCACTCGTGTGTATGCTAGTCCGACAGACAAAAACGCGAGGGGCAGCTATTGTCTACTGGCTATGAACTTCCTTATTCTAGTCCGGTCGTACATCATCACGTTCAAATCCATCGGACTTTGGTGTGATTGTGTGTGGCCAAGTCCGTTCATTCGGAAAGTCCGTCAGAACTCTGTCAGAACTCTGTCAGAACTCTGTCAGAACTCTGTCAGAACTCTGTCAGAACTCTGTCGAAAGTCTGTCGAACCTAGTCCCTCGAAAAGTCTGGTCGTGTGTATGCGGCATTAGAGCTACTGGCACTAATCTGACGCTGCCTGGGGCTGATGCTGACCCTGATGTTAAAACCTGTACTGGGGGGGCAATCAGGGGGTTACACCTTTATTCAGCAATATATGGCGGGTACCCTGACACTATAAAAAAATTGACGGTGACACTAACTAGCATCACCCGTGGCACTAAATACAGTGAATCAGAAATAAGATCTGTACACTATATTAGTGACACTAGTGACAGGGGGTGAAAGGGTTAGGGGGGGCAATCAAGGGGTTAAACCTTTATAAGGGGGGTTTAGGGGGTACCTGGGCCTACTACTAACTGCCCTAACGCTGATTAGTGTCACAAATTACACCAGTCCAGTGATAAATCAGAAAACTGCACTTGGTGATACAGTGACAGGGAGTGAAGGAGTTAACTGGGGGGCGATCGGGGGACAAGTCCGCCTACGTGTACTGGTGTTAGTGTAGTTTTGTGCAACTCACTGTTAGATGTCCTCTCTCCTCTCTCTGGAACTAAAAAGAGTTCCACAAGGGGAGATGACATCACTTCCCCTGCCTGTGTTAACATTACAGAACTGATCAGCAGGTCCAGGCCAGAAATCATTGGCCTAGACCTGAAGACTGATCGGTTCTGTAACGAATCTGTGGGCACGGTAGAGGTGCACGCCCCCTATCCATGAGTGCCGTACAGCTACGCGCAGCAGTGCCATTCTGAACAATGGCGGGTGGTCTTAAAGCGGTTAAGATCCTTTCACCCAAGCTTTGCAGTTAGGTCCGCCTGTCAGTTTTTCATGTGGACCTGATTGAACGCTCCATGTAGGTTTACAGGAGTCCAGATATGAACTGACTTGTGTGCATTTGGATCCACCTACCTCTATTCAGGTCAAAATCATAGGCCTGATGTAAATGGACACAAGTCCGTGGTGTATGTGGACACAAACTGGACGGGGGCGGATGTCAGAACACTGACATCTCTCCCATTCAGATCCAGTTATGATTGGTGGCGCGCTCTAATGCTTCCTGGTGGTATAGCTAAGGTGGGTTTAGACTACGGTCCGAACATGCCTGACCTCATCACTGCTAATTAGTCAAAGTTCTAAAATAAGACATCTCTGCTGCTTTACAATAGTGTAAAAAGTTTATAATAATAATGGTTATTAAAGGTTCACCTTTTGGAACATGTTACATGTTTCAGCTCCTGCCACCAATCCCCCAGATCCCCCCGGGCAGAGGCAGGGGTGGGGTTGTGGGCGGGATCAATGGGGCCCATCAGGTAGGCTGTATGGTGCCCCATGATTTCTAACAGTGGCCCTGGTGCCACCCATACAGGGGTTCTGAAGATGGATTCTCACAGTTGTGTGTTGAGCTTAGTGCCATTCCAGGAGCATGTGAGTGCATTATGTGTCTTTTTATTTTTGCTTAATAAAGAAGTGTATTGCACTACTAGGGCATGCGCTTCTTTGGTCTGCTGTTTTTTTTTGCTTAGACTGGTTCAGAGATTTTTTTTTTCTGGTTATACCTGAGTACAAGAATGGGAATAAAAAAAATTTGATTTTTGTGATCAAGCAGTAGGTAAACATGCATCAGGGATTGGCCCCACGTAAAATGATGATGCTCATTGCTTTTGTTACAGGTGCTTTTCTAGCTCTGTCAATTTACGCAGTGCTTTATATATACTGTGTATTGTACATTCACATCAGTCCCTGCCCTCAAGTAGCTTACAATCTAAGCTCGCTGACTCATATTCATACATACACATAGCAGGGACCTTTTGGACAGGCTCCAGTTAACCTACCAGTATGTCTCTGGAGTGCGGGAGGAAACCCACACAGGCGCACGGAGAGCATGCAAACTCCAGGCAGGTAGTGTCATAGTTGGGATTTGAACCGGCAACCCTAGTGCTGCTAGGCTGCTAGGCAGAGGTGCCAACCACTTAGCCACTGTGTTGTTGTTTAAAATCGTCATCATGCTATTCAAAATAAAAAAAATGAAATTCTGAACCATTTAATTTTATTGTGGCCCGTGTCCGGTTACCAAATCACTTAGGTTGCCTCCACTATTCAAAATTTTGAGCACCCTTGCTTTAGAGTCATAGATAAAGTCATGAATATACCTGTGCAGTAATCTGGAGCTCCTTAGAACTACTGTGATTTGTTAAGATGGCTGAAGTTAAAATTGTGTTCATAGGCTAAAGTAAAATTCAACAATTGAAAAAAAAAAAATACTGTACATGTATATAATGCATGCATATAATACAAGTCAGAAAAATGCCAGTATTCCCTATTCCAGGTCAGCAACTTGAAAAGCATGGAAGCCAAAGTCCCTTACAGTAAAGATGCACATGTATAAGAGATAACAGTTGGCCATTTTTTGTGGGCCCACAGGGGACATTGATTGGCTAGTGTCAGGGCAAATAAGCAGTTGAATAGAAAATGTGTTCATCTCACCAGCCTCTCCTAATAGGTAGGCACAAGCAGCACATTTTACTTGCTCCTTCTTCATCTGCCCTCTCCATAGATGAAAACTTGTATGCCTGCCAGATAAGAACAAGTACGTCTCTACAGACACTTCAGCTGAAAGTAGAACTGTAGCTGTAGGCTTTAGAGTGTATTCACACAGGGGCAACATGACTTGCAGCACAACTTTGGGAGACAACTTGGACATGACTTGAGCATGAATCACAGGGCGACTTGGGGCGGCTTTCATTGCGACTTGGGGTGACTTACAACACCCAGGCCAGGCGACTTTGGCTGTGGCCAATCAGAGAATAATCAGCTCTCGAGGGGGAACTCCACGCCAAATTTTAAATAAAAAAAACAGCATGGGTTCCCCCCAAAATCCATACCAGACCCTTATCCGAGCACACAGTCAGTTCCCTCCCCCCACAGTTAGAAACACCTCCTAGGGAACACATTTAACCCCTTGATCACCACTAGTGGTAACCCCTTCCCTGCATATCGCAGTGTCATTTATACAGTAATCAGTACATTTGTATAACACTGATATATAAATGTCACTGGCCCAAAAAAGTGCCATGAATCTATCCCCTATTTTGTAGATGCTATAACTTTTGTGCAAACCAATCAATATACGCTCTTTACCAAAAATATGTAGAAGAATAAATATTGGCCTAACAAACTGATGAAGAATTTTTTTTTGGATATTTATTATAGCAAAATGTAAAAGATATTGTTTTTCTTTTTTAATTGTTGCAAAAAATAAAAACCGCAGAGGTGATCAAATAAAACCAAAAGAAAGCTCTATTTGTGGGGGGGGGAAAGGACATTTTGTTTGAGTACAGCATTGCCAGACCGCGCAATTGTCAGTTAAAGCGACGCAGGGCCGTTTTCGCATTAAATGGCCTGGTCATTAAGGGGGAAAATCTTCTGGTCCTTAAGTGGTTAACATTTAATTGCTGAGTTTGTTTTGCTTTCCCAACCCAGCAGGTAC
Source organism: Lithobates pipiens (assembly GCF_037356315.1). Classification (NCBI taxonomy): domain Eukaryota; kingdom Metazoa; phylum Chordata; class Amphibia; order Anura; family Ranidae; genus Lithobates; species Lithobates pipiens. The sequence continues at coordinate 156,803,561 of NW_027507789.1, read as the reverse complement.
ATTGCCAGTTTTAAAATTGTTAATGTATGGGCAAGTAGGTGCTCAGGAACTGAGGAGGGATGCTACTGATAAGAGGCATGGAGGAGCTCAGTTATGAGAAAGATTAGAGCAACTGAATCTATTCCCTCTTAAGGAGATTAAGGGGGGGGGATATGATCAATATATACAAATACAGTCCATATAGTGAACTTGGTGTAGAGTTATTCTCTTTAGGCTGGGTTCACACCTATGCGAATTGGATGCGACTTAAACCACATCCAATTTGCAGAACATTTTGAAATCTATTACTTTCTGTTTCAATATGTTTATTGTGAATTTTTGAAGAAGCAGTAATAAACAAAAGAGCATAATCATCTCCTTGTGAGCCCTCGCAGGGGCCACTCATCACAAATATAAATCCAAAGGGCTAACTATCACAATATATTCCTGATAAACACAGGAAAAAAAAGGGGAGATGAGCAAAAAATGGGATCTAGACTGATTCAGTGTCAAACAACTCGTCTCTTAATCATGGTCTGCAAGTAAGCCCTGTTCCTGCCACCCCCGTCCATGGGAGGTAGCAGTTTTTATTTAGAAATATGAGAGAGTACTAATGAAAGAGAAAAGAAATAGGGAACAGAAGAAAGAAGGGTAGAGAGAAAGAGAAGACAAAAAAAAAGGGGGGGGGGGAGGAAGGGGGGAAAGCTCGGGCTCGGACGCCCCGCCAGGAGAATTCAGACCAAACCCAGGCATGCCGCTTGGAGCGTGGGGAACTCATAAGAGATCCACGGCTCCCAGATCTTCAGAAATTTAGCATGAGAATCATGGACAATACTGGACATACGTTCTTGAAGTAACATAGCAGTCATACGTGTCTTAACCCCTTGAAAATCTACCCGTGGTGACTTCCAGGCTTGGGCAATGGTCCGCTTGGCCGCTATAAATAGATAGGTAGCCAGCTTCTGTTGAGGGCCGCGCAGGCCAGGGACCGGGCAGTGTAGGAGAGCTAGCCTAGCGTCCCTTCGGATCGTTAGATGAAAGAGTGTCTGCAGTAAACCGAAATCTATTACTTTCAATCAGTCTGGTTCACTTATGTGCGTTGCATTCACACTCCACATTTCCCAAAAAAATGTGTGTTTCCTAGGCAGTGCAGTGCGAATTGCAGACACATTTTCTTCTATGGGCATGCATCTGATTCACTCATGCATTCCCTTGTGAACAGGCACTTTGTCCCCCTCCTGGCTACACCTCCCCCTCTCCCTGCTCAGCTGATCCACAGCTATAAATGGAGAGGAAGTGCTGAACAGCTGCTTTTTCTCTTCGCACAGAGAACGGAGCTGGAATTCCCACCGGACTGGTGTGAATCCACCCTTAAGGTAATCACCGAGGACTAGGGGGCACTCTTTACGTCTAGAGAAAAAAAGATTTCATCTCCAAATAAGGAAAGGTTTCTTCACAGTAAGAGCTGTGAAAATGTGGAATAGACTCCCTCCAGGGGTGGTTCTGGCAAGTTCAGTAGATTGCTTCAAGACAGGCCTGGATTCTTTCCTAAATGTACATAATATAACTGGGTACTAACATTTATAGGTAAAGTTGATCCAGAGAAAATCAGTTTGCTTCTCGGGGGATCAGGAAGACATTTTTTCCGCTGCTGTAGCAAATTGAATCATGCTTTTCTGAGGTTTTTTGCCTTCCTCCGGATCTACTGTGGGTGAAGGATTGTGTATATGGGATTGCATTATTATTTTTTCAGCCTAACTAAGTAACCATGTAACTGCAGAATTACCAAGTGAACAACTACAGTGCATGAACTTTGAGGATTAAAGTGTACCTATAAACCAATTTTATTTTATTATTATTAGTTCTGAATAGAGTGGGGAAGGGTTAGAACCCCAGGGTTTAGTGTTATCTAAGGCTCCATTAACTTCTGTTTTAGGCACAACATTTTTACCAGGCGGGAAGTGAAGGATTCTCTCCAAAAAAGCTTGCAATGGCAGAAAAATGTGACAGAATGTCTGACTCTAATCCTTCCCCAATCTATTCAAAAGGTTTTGCTATATAGACACTTTAATTGGACCACAATATATGGGTCTGCAGTTACAAAGGTCAGTGAGGACTTGTTTTGAAGCTGATTTACTGCTTGTTAAAAAAAAATAAAATGCCCACTTTGGTGTCCAGACAAGACGTGCCCGAGATGTGCACAATCCCCAGGCTTATACATATGCTGTGGAGATGTCCCAAATTACATATATTGGACAGAAGTCTTATCCAAAACTATGTATTTCATACATCTTTTCATATAGATCCAAATTATTATTATTATACAGGATTTATATAGCAACAACAGTTTTCGCAGAATTTCACAACATGAGGGCAGTTAGTACAGTTGCAATACAGTTCAATACAGGAGGATTCAGAGGGCCCTGCTTGTTAGAGCTTACAATCCAAAAGGGCTTATACATTACAAAAGGTGATAACTGTGGGGGGACGAGTTGATGGAGAAAATAAATGTACAGTTGTTAGAGGGGGGCAGGATAGTCTTCTAAATCGAAGTTTTTTTTTAGAGCTGGCCTAAAAGTGGACAGAGTAGGAGATAATCAGACAGATTGTGGTAGGGATTTCCAGGGGATGGGAGAAGTCCTGGAGGCAAACATAGGGGGAGGTGACAAGGAAGCTAGAGAGCGGGAGGTCTTGGGATGAACAAAGAATGCTTTTTGGTTGGCATTTTTAGACTAGGTTGGTGATGTAGCTGGGAGCAGAGTTGTGGATGGCTTTGTAAGTTGCTGTTAGTATTTTGAATTTCATTAGTTGGGTGAGCGTAAGACAGTGGAAGGATTGGCAGAGAGGGGTAGCTTGCTGAGTTTGATGGATGCGGCATTGATCCCCTCGGCACAACAAACACCTATCCATAGATGTATTTTTCTAGTCCCTAAATGTATTGCTCAGAGGTGGATTGCTATCATACCCCTGACCTACCTATCTTTGATTAAACTAATCAATGATATTCTGATGAGGAAAACATTGACATATTCCGTGTTTGATTGCCTCGCCAAATTTAAGAAAGTTCTACCAGCATGTTTGGTTTTATAAGTATTTTTGCATGGATGGCCCCAGTGCTGGGGCAACTGTAAAGGGAGAGGGGGTTTCTTTTTCCGGGGAGAAAAGGTTGGTTTCCTTTTTTGTAAAACATGTTAAAATATGAATAAAAATGATCTGATTTATAAAAAATGCCCACTATACACAATCAGTGGGTGCTACATCTCAGTTTGATCAAATAACATAGACTAAGGCCTTTTTTTACACTGGCATTGACAAACTTATATGTGTTTATAGACCATTTCTAAATGTATATAAATACATATAACGATTTTTAGTTGTAAAATTCACACTGTACATTTAGTTGCCTTCAGGTTTAAATGTATCTAAATACATCTAAAAGCAGAACTTGATCATAAAGCATAAAGTCGCCTCTGTCTATGCACTGTCGCCTCCTTACTGCCTGTTTCAACACCCATAAACCTGCACCACCGTGCTGCAACTGTATACATTGCGCATGTTGCCGGGCAATTGTGGTGTGGCCCCATTTAGTTGAATGGGTCGTGTTCAGCACTACACAAAAAGTGACAGGAGGATATTATTTTTGCCACACCATGATGCTTTGCATCGGGGCTGCAACGTGTACTCCCCTGTCTCCTGCCTCTTCAGTTTAAGAGGGAACAATTGGGGGGCAGTAAAAATGCAGCACAATCTCATGTCTTTACCACATTAACCATCCCAGCCCCCCCCCCCCCCCCAACTGCAAGTGTAAAATTAGGCCTTAGGGCCCTTTCACGTAGTCAATCCGATCAAGTCCACCTGTCAGTTTTTCAGGCAAACCTGATTGGAAGCTCCAAGCAGTCCTATGGAAAGGTGAATGTTAAAGCCTGGTTCATACTGAGCTGTGGGAATGAAGCCGTTTGCATTTGGGTGAACTTGCACGATTTCACTCCCGCATTTCAGTCCCGATTTCAGCTGCAATTTCACAGACATCTGTGTGGGTTTCTGCACAGATGTCAATGGAAATTGCAACCTGAAATCCCAAAAAGTAGTACAGAAACTGCTTCTTGAAATCGGTGCGGCGCCGCAAATGCAGCTTCGCACCGATTAGGACTCTGCCACTGCCGCCAATTGCTGCAGATTTGACATGTCAAATTGCACCAGTGTGAACCAGGGCAAAGGCCTTGTGTCTGTTTGCATCCGCTTACCTCCGCGTCTGTCCAGGTGCAGAAAAAAACAGTCTAGTAGTGAGATAAGAGTATCATCAGGGTCCAACTAGCGCAGCCTGCATTGATAATGAGCAAATATGATCATATACATCTATAATTAGAAACAAGGGTTTGAAATAAGCACACACAATTGGAATTTGTACATTTAGCATATATTTAATTACAAATAAAAGAAAACAATAGTTCTACATTAGAACTTTGATCCTAATTCATTTGTCCCCTCCTCCCTAAAAATTGATTTTACACCCCTAAACATAACACAGCCTATGTATACAGCTCACATTTTCGTCTCTCAGTTATTGTTTATTGATGACCTTGTTTATTTAATCTCTTTAACTGATGATACCCTTATTTTTTGCTTGGTTCCAAAACTCCACAGCTTCGGGAGTCAAGGATCTATAGTTATGCCCAGAAGCACTGTAAAAAAGAATTTTGGATCTGTCTGCATATATTTTGTAAGGGCCCCTAAACACCATTTACTTTGGGCTGTGTTTGACAGCCTTGCTCAGTGCAGTCCTAACGCAAAAACAAGGCAATTTGTTTTCTTTGCAGTCTGTTCTCACCACATTGTGGTGGTGTGTGCTGCAAAAAGTACTGTATGTAGTACTTTTTTCAAGGTGTGTCGCTACGCAAATTTCTACATCAAAAAGCCACTGTAGTGTATAGAACTGAATGAAATGCCATTTCTGATATTTAATTAAGTTATAACCAAATCAAAAATAAAGAAAACTGTGCAATGCCCCAGGATCGATGCATCGACACTGTACTTCCCATGTGTTTAGCGTGGTTTGCTGCTTTGAACTAGCCCTTGGACTTAGAGATAAATTGTCATGGATATGCAGTAATGCTTGTCTGTCAGCTTATCTCTCCATGTGCTCAGCTTAAGAGGCCATCCACTCTCACCTGGCTGTTTAAGTAATCTCTCCTCAATGCATGACTCCACCCCAGCTCCTATCAGGAAACTCTATATTAACCTGTGCACTGCAAGCCAGCCCTGCTGATCAATATTGTGTGTTTGGCTTCCATGTGCTACTTGCTGTGTGTTCTACGTCTGACTCCAGTTACCGATCTTGGCTTGTTCTTGACTATCCTTACCTGCTTGTTGCCCTGATCTTTGGCTATCTCCTGACTATCCTTTGTTGTCGTAGTCTGCTGTTTCCTCTCTACCTCCCTGTAGTCTAGCGTGAGCTGGGAGGCCCTAGTGTTCACAACCTTGAGCCAGACTGCAGTTAAATCTATTCCCACCACTAGGGGCTTCTGGGGAACATCCACTGGCTCTTAGATTCTGCGCCCTGGGAAATCTCATGCTCTAGCTCCCAGTGTCATCTGTGTTGGTACTACAGAGTACCTGCTCTATTGTATCACCTAGAGCTCCATCCGCAGAAGTCAGCCATAGGGTCCACTACCTTGCAATCCAACGGTGTGCACCTGTCACCTGGACTCAGGTGACTTGAAAGTTTGATCAGCCATGGACCCGGCTGACGTGCGGCTACCAGCAGATGATCCATTGCAGGGCATAGTCCACAGACTTGAGATCCGGGAATTGAATCAGACTCAGGTGATGTGATTCCTCCAGGATCTGGCCTCCCACTTTGAGCAGCTTCAGGCCTCCTTGGAAACCCTGAGTCAGCAACCTCAAGTACATTCGGCAGCTGCACCTATTCCAGTTGCAGTCACAGACACACATTAACTACAATTGCTAGCTCCGTCCCATTTCTCTGGGGACTCCAAGGCCTGCAGGGGGTTCCTCAGCCAATGCCCCATTCATTTTGAGCTCCAGCCTCAAAACTTCCTGTCTGATCAAGTAAAAGTAGCCTATATTATTTCCCTCCTCTCCGGTGAAGCTTTAGCCTGGGCTTGCCCCCCTGTGGGAGAAGAATGATCTTGTGGTTTCCAGCCTGTCCGACTTTTTGAAGCTCTTTCAAAACATCTTCAAGGAACCGGCTCGGGTCTCTTCAGAGACCAGAGCTCTTTTACGTTTTCGCCAAGAATCTTCTTCAGTGGGACAATATGCTCTTCAGTTTCGTATCCTCACAGCTGAGTTGAGCTGGAACAATGATGCCCTGGTTGCAACCTTTTTACATGGCCTCTCTGACCGAGTGAAAGACTAATTAGTGGGAAGAGCCATCCCCGCCTGTTTGTAATTTCCTTGTGTAACCAGATCGACATTCGTTTTCAGGAGAGTTCCCTAGAAAAAAGACGCCAGCACTCCCTGGGCCCTTGCCAGTCTGACATCCCCTCCTTTCATCCCGTGGAGCATATTCTGCCTGCTGAGGAACCTATGCAGCTGGGGCGGACCAGGCTAACCCCTGAAGAACATGTTAGGTGCAGAACTCTGGGCTAGTGTCTCTATTGTGGGGGCAAGGGTCATTTTTGGGAAATGCTCAGGTCTAATACACCTGAAAGGTGGAGTATTGGACCCAGAAATATCACCTTCTCGTCTTCTTCTTCCAGTGTTCCTTCATGTAGGCGCTTCTCCTCAATCAATCTTTACATATCTGGATTCCAGGGATGCTGGAAAAGTTATGGACTGGAGAACTGCTTCTATCGCGAAGCTTACCATTTTGCCCCTCGCTACGCCACTGGTAGTCTTGGCAATTGATGGCACTGTTCTCCCAGGGGGCCCTATCCGCTTCCAGACTCTACCTATTAAGATGTCTGTAGGCATACTCCACCAGGAGTAAATATCCTTCCTCATTCTACCCAAGGCCTCTACCCACATTGTATTGGGCCTTCCCTGGCTACAGCTCCACTCTCTACATGTTTCTAGTCCTGCCTTCTCAAGGTTGCCCCCAAGGAGGACCTTCCGGATACTACCACATCTGTATCTTCTGATCTTCCTGCTGCATACAGCGATTACGGGGATATGTTCTGTAAGAAATCAGCTGAGGTGCTTCCTCCCCACAGGTCTTTTGATTTTTGTGAACATTTTGAATAAGTCTGTTGCCAGCTCGCTTACCTTTATTTTAAAATTTTCTACTCTATACCCTGAGAATGAAACATAATTCTACCAAACTGTGATAAATCACAGGATGAGACTCATAGTAAAAATATATATTTTTCTGTTGGGTGGATTGCTAGTACTTTACAAAACTGTTTAAGCTTAGTCTCACGGGAGCTGGGAAGGTTTGCTTAAAGCTAAGTAGGAATCTAGTAATGATATATTCCCCTTTACTGTCCTCTAGTGAGACTATTAGAGACAAGGCTTCTCTGAGCAGCGCCAGTGGCAGGTATGATCAGCAGTATTACAGTAATCAATGGCATGCTGTATTATTAATCCCATTCTTGATGGCACGAGGAAGATCAATGCCTGAACAAGTTACTGAAATTGAAGCGATCAATGGAACATGGTTTATTTCTTCAATGCGCACCTCGCACACAGTCAGTGTATTTAAATGGAGACTGCACATTTATTTTATCATGTTTGAAGTGGGAATTCCCTATATGATTCAGAACTAGACTGAAAAATGGCATAAGATGTAAACTTTCTAATATATTTGCTATGTCTAAAGATATTTATAGCATTATTTAAGCCACTTGCTTGGAATGCAGTAGTTCTATTACAAGGGCTGTACAGAAAGTAGTGCAAAACTGGACATACGTTTTTTTATTAACTTACATAGATCTCTGAAATTTCACATGTCGGTAGAGTAACTCTTCTTCTATAGTAACTCTTCTTCTTCTTCATTGCAGGTAAATAATGGATTTCAAGCAGAAGAAATGTGCAGTCATTGAGTTCTCGACAAAGGAAGGGTGCAGGCTGTCAGACCTCTACAGAAAGCTACAGAATGTTTATGGGGATGACACCACTGACGAGAGTTGCTAATGACAAGACATTGCTCTTGTCAATAATGTCATTTTTTCGTAAACATTCTGTACCCTGCTGTGAATATTGAACAGCCTTCCTCAAGAACTCAATGATTGCACCTTGCTTCTGTTTGGAATCCATTATTTACCTGCTATGAAAAAGAAGTAGGTAGTTTAGAGGAAGTTACTCTACTGACTTACGACCATCAACTTTCTCACTTTTGCATTACTTTCATTACAGCCCTTGTATTATATCTTCTCTGTTTGAATGAACAACACCCCAGTATGATGGATTTCAGGCTAGAATAAAAGTTTAAAGATTTGGTTCATTGTTGCAGCTGGATGGACATGTTATACATTTTATTGACCATCATCACGGACAGGATATTCCCCATGGCGTTCTGGCTCCCCTACATCATAAAGATTCACTCTAACCTAATTAATAGTTCCATTGATGATAATTCGACTCTTTCGTAATCGCTGTTTCAAAATTGGTGGGGGAAATTTAATAAATGCTGCAACCAAAGTACTTAAGACATAAACTAATTTTAACTAACCAGCATCGAATCAAAAGTAAGATATTTTTTTGGTGCACAGAAGTGTTAACCATATCATTCCCTAAATCAGTGGAATTTCAAGTATTATTTCCCTAAGGCAGCAACCAGCAGGTTGAATGAAAAAAACAATTGTATTCTGACAGCGGGGAAACTTCCCTGCAGTAAGAATACGTTGATCAGCAGTTGATATATAGCCGCAACTGCTGATCAGATTTGGCCGGTCCCAGCTGAACCGAACAAACTTCAGTCCATGTATGGGCCAGCTTAAACAAGCCAAACAAAAGGGTCAGTTTGAGTAAGAAAGACTTGCTATATGCCTTTAACAAATCTATAATGAAAAAATGCGTAAGCAGAAGTTACTCTTAGGAAAAAGACGCAGAATAATTGGTTATGCTTGTGTCTGACACACATTATATACTTTAGGACAGGCGCTGAAGTGATCAGATGGATGAAGCCATCAAAAATGAAACTTTACACAAAAATCTTCAACAGCACATCTTTCCCATAAATTATGAAATCTTTATTTAGACATCGGTGCACGATAGTCCTCATCACAGACCAATGTTTTCAAACCACACAGGATACCTTTATCGGCCAATTTAATGCATATAATCAATAAATACACCAAATCAGATGGCAAGTTATTGCAAGTGAAAGTAATGATATCACCATGACATTACATTCCCACCTTTTATTTAGGTTCCTTTACAAAATGTTTGTAGTTCAGATGATACATTTTATTGATTATTGAATGCAAGCTTTCCCTTCTCCAGGGAATGCAGTTTAAAGCTGAACTTCAGGAATTATGTTTTTTTTAAACTTACATATTCTGGAGTATTTTAAAGCTGCTTTGAGTACCTGTTTGAGTACATCCTGGCGTTATCCAAGGAAGACAAGTTACACACCCATCTTAACCAACCGCTGATCAGGCTCTGAGCAAATGTGATGCAGTTAATCCACTGAGAATAAGCCTGGGATGTGCACTTTGTAAATATTGCATGTGTTTTCTCCCTGCTGGTTTGGAATAAACAAAGGTAAATAACCAAACTAAAAAAAAAAAAAAACTGATTCGGAAAAAGTGAATAAGAAAATCTCTGCATATCATAACCATGTCTGTATAATAGAAACAAACATAGATGATCTTTTTCTCCAGGAATCTGACAAAAAGACTAGCAGGAAAGCTGCCCAAGGATGCACCTAGAGTCTGTATAGAAGTGGATTTTTATAAACAAGAGAGTGTGTTCTAATACCAGTCTCAAATCTTCCAAAATACAGTATATGGACCAGGAAAAATGTTCTATGGATTTTTCTGAGAAATGTCCATTGTTCCTAATAGCCAACCACATTGAAAATCTATTACATTCACAATTTAAGAAGAAAGTCCCATCTATCTAGCTATATACAGTGCCTTGAAAAAGTATTCATATCCCTTGAAATTTTCCACATTTTGTCATGTTACAACCAAAAACATAAATGTAATTTATTGGGATTTTAAGTGATAGACCAATACAAAGTGGAACATCATTTTGAAGTGGAAGGCAAATAATAATTGGTTTTCAATTTTTTTTTTTACAAATAAATATCTGAAAAATGTGGCATGCATTTGTATTCAGCCCCCTTTACTCTGATACTCCTAATCATTTGTAGGCAAAAGTCCAGCAGCTACACCAAGGGCTATGTGACAAATTCGGTAGTTATAATTTGATGTGATAAGTGGCCCTATTTGCTTATAGGCAGCTTCTGTGACGTGGACCCAAACATGATGTTACAGGAAGAAGAAAGAGTTGCATGTCTTTGACTGTCTATATCTGATCTGCCCTTTGGATCCCCTGGTTGTTTTGACATGAAATTTCATTAAAAGTAACCTCTGCTCTTGCATACGGGAATTGCCAAAATGCTGGATTCACTTCCAACTAAATTCGACCCCAGGAGCTTCTAAGGATTTCATGTCTTACTATGCGGGGAAGGTAAGCTATCCTTAAAAAGGAAATCAAAAGACCTTGAAATTTAAGTATCTTGGAAGATCTTGAATTTAAGGTTCACGTTATGCTTTATAGCAGACTTACTTTGTAAAGTTAGACCTATTTGATTAGAGTTAGAGCGTTAGTGAGGTAAGCTAGGGGTGTGCAGAAAAGTCACTGTTGTCTTTACACAGCAGGCGTATGGTACTCCAATTTTGGGTCTTACCCATTGGCAGTTTTCTGCTGCTCAGACATTTTTTTTCTGCAGCTTAGTTGCCAGCAGAGTTTCAGTGAAAGTAAATTAAGATTTTTCTGATGTTAGTAGTCATAGTGTAGACAGTCTGTAGATTTAGTCCCAACATGGTGGCTTCGGGTCCCATGACCATGAGCTGGAGCACTGCAGGACCTGCTTTTTACAGCTGGCAGTAAAGGTATTGCACACTTTCACACCCATAATCAGTGTTTATAATCCTTGACTGTGTTATTAAAGTTTTACAGTTTATGTCCACTTTAACCCCATGTAGACTGACATTTGTGCATGTTTGCAAACGTGATTACAAACATTGTAATGAGCCATGACTTACATATTTGGCATAAATCTATTCTTAAATAGAAATTCCTTTAAATCCCCACTGACCAGCATCTGGTACTTTGCTATCTTATCAACAGGGAATCTTGTTGACACAAACTGTACATAACCCGCCTTGGAATTGCATTGACAACATTTGCCACAAGGAAGCAATTGGATTGATCTTTGCCCCTTCATGTGGCACTAACTGCTGGCGTAGGAAAACTGTAATGTTACTGAGTTTGCTGGCCACAGAGTACAGAATGACAGCCGCATACTGATACTGAAGCAGAATAAGCAATGATTCTCTCTCTCTCTCTCTCTCTCTATATATATATATATATATATATATATATATATATATATATATATATATATATATATATATATATATATATATAATGTGTGCAAAGGGGAACATATGGCCATCCAAACAAAAAACAGGTATTCTTATTATAATGATAAAATGTTAAAGATTAATTCTAGGGATGGCAATTTATACAGCTTGGACTGTAATGTGCCATACCTGTGGAATCAATCCCCCTGCAAGCTAAAAATCACTAAAATAGGCACCACTGGATGAAGTGGAGAGGTGTCGAGAAAAATAGCAGGAGTTCTCTGAGTAGAGCCTGTGTCAAGCAGGTGTTCAGTTATCAGCAGGGCATGAAATCCCGAAAGCTAGCAACAGTCAATGTAGTAGCTGTGCCTACATGGAGGTCCCATATGTACAGTGGAGGAAATAATTATTTGATCCCCTGCAGATTTTGTAATTTTGCCCACTTACAAAGAAATGAAGGGTCTATAATTTTTATCATAGGTGTATTTTAAATGATAGAGACAGAATATTAACAAAAATCCATAAAAAAAACCACATAAAACAAATGCTATAAATTAAGTTGCAGTGAGTAAAATACGTATTTGATCCCCAAGCAAAACATGATTTAGCACTTGGTGGAGAAACCCTTGTTGGCCAGCATAGAAGTAAGACGTTTCTTGTAGTTGGTGACCAGGGTTGCACACATCAAACACATTTCTAAATCCTTTAGATTTCTTGTATGTCGCTTGGCAACTCGAAGTTTCAACTCACTCTATACATTTTCTATAGGATTAAGGTCTGGAGACTGGCTAGGCCACTCTATGACCTTAATGTGCTTCTTGAGCCACTGCTTTGTTGCCTTGGTGGTATGTGCTGACTATGACCCTAAGAACACCATCCCTACAGTCAAGCATGGAGGTGGAAACATTATACTTTGGGGCTGTTTCGCTACTAAAGGTACAGACTAACGTTGCCGCATTGAGGGGCCAATGGACGGGGCCATGTATTGTAAAATCTTGGATGACAACCTTTTTCCCTCAGCCAGAACACTGAAGATGGGTCTTTTAGCATGACAATGACCCAAAACATATCGCCAACGCAACAAAGGAGTGGCTCAAGAAAAAGCGCATTAAGGTCCTGGAGTGGCCTAGCCAGTCTCCAGACCTTAATCCTATAGAAAATTCATGGAGGGAGCTAAAACTTTGAGTTGCCAAGCAACAGACAATAAAATTTAAGGATTCAGAGAAGATATGTAAAGAAGAGTGGACCAAAATCCCTCCTGAGATGTGTGCAAAGTGTGTCTTACCACTGTGATTGCCAACAAGGGTTTCTCCACAAAGTGCTAAGTCATGTTTTTCTTAGGGATCAAATACTTATTTCCTTCTCATACATCAGGGGACACAGAGCAGCCATTTACATTACGACTTGGATTATGCACCACCTATAGGTGAATGGACACTGGCAGAACAAAAAAAAGACCCTCTATAAAACCCCTCACATACAGGAAGTACTTCCATTTTTATCGCCAGTGTCTTAAAGGTGGATGATGACTGTTAAACTCTCTGTGAGCTTCCATGGTGTAATCCCGAACAGGTTCTTGAGAATCAAGCGGTGGCTTTTCCAAATCGGATCCATTTAAAAAAAGCTACTCTGCTAAGATAAATGGTACCCGAGCCTCATAAAGAAGATCAAAATCAACTATGAGGTTCTGCCTGTATTGCTACCTCTGGGCGCTGGACCCTGTGTAGTGGAATCCTGAACACCACAGAGCTAAGGCATTCCTGCAGGGTGCTATACAGGTCCAAGGGAGTGGGCCCTAAAACATGAAAGGGTACCCAGTCCTTGAAGGTCTGTGACTGGCAATACCTGCCGTGATGGGTGAAAGCTTTACCTCTGGCTTAGGCCATAGTCCTGCGGCAGGAGTGGTGAGTGGCCCTGTGCAAGCAGTGGCTGATTATTATGTATTCCCCTGCAACACTCTTTTAAATCTAGGCTGACTTTTTCCTTGCTATGGTTGTTTTGCCCTCTGAAGGGCATGGGTTGCTGTACTGTGTTTCGATTTCCACAGGCGTGGGCACGGCGCAGGAGCAGTGGGAAGAGCTACAATCAGAAGTCCCGTTAGACAGATTGGAGGGACACAGAGCAGCCTATCCTGGGTTCACGTGAGTCCTTTGGGTGTTGACAAGTGGCAGCCTAGTTATGTTAGGGAAATTGTGGTACTGAGGGACTTGTGTATTACTTTTTACAAAGCCAGTTACCATTTTCTTCAGCAAGCTATGTCTTCTAGAATACGCACTGAGGGGACCGCTGCAACAAAGGGCACAAGTGTTCCACCTATTGCTCCACCTAGAAGCTAATAGGAACTCTGCTGCAATAGCCTCCCCTGAAGAACTGGTAGACACTGGGCAATCTGAGCCGCTGTGTCTATCCAGAATTATGGCTGCTACCAGTGCTTCTACCTCAGCATATATTACTAGGGAGGATCTATCATCAGCTTTGACTGGTTTGGAACGCAAAATTACTGGTATGATCACTTCTGTCATGCAGAGTGGCAGAAAGCATTATTAGATTCCCTTCCCCTGTTCCTCCTATATAAGCGCAAGACAGGGTAGAAAATGTGGTGGCTGATGATGCAGATAGGTATCCAGTCTGAGGAAACTGCCTCTGGTGAATCGGAACCTGAAGAGGCTCAGATTATGTCAACCTCTTAATCACAAAAGCTTCTCATCCATACAGATGGTTCGTACAGATTTTAGATTGCCTCCAGAAGAGGTCCCTGAAACACCTTGTTCCTCCCTAGATTCTTTGAAGCCTCAGCAGGGTACCCAAGTGCTTCCCTTTCACCGCTCTTGAAGCAAGTGGTATATTTAGACTGGGAGCTACCTTTCAATTTGTATTGTTGGGTGCCTTTTTCAAATTCTCTCCAGCATTGGTTTCACCACGGTAAATGTTAAAGTGATAATAAACCCTTACATAATGAAGTGACTGGAGCCGTAGGTATAGCTCTGTCATTGATGCAGCAGGATTCAGTTATGGTGGAGGTGTTCACTCTCCATCAGGAGATTAAAATTTAGCGGGTGATACTTTGGTCTGGCCATTTGATCTAAGTATCCAGTATATACTATCTTTTGCAATATTCAGCGATACGTTTGGTACTTTATCTGTGGTTAAAGACGCACTTAATTGTGAAGGGTATATATAAAGTGACTCTAAGCCATGAACATTTCCACAGCATCTTTTGCTTGCTTACCAGCAAGCTGAAAAATGTTTATACTTAGAGCTTTTCAAATCCTACGTGTGAATCGCTCCTGAAGAAGCGCTAAACTAGCGCAGAACATGTCGAGCTATCTTGCTAACTAAAAATACGGACCCACATACCTGACACCACTCTCTGGGACTCTGAATATTTTTCTACTACTGGAGACCAAACCACTGGCTTTGTATTGTTAACTATTGTATTATATACTTTAATGGAGAATAACAGTGGTCAGGCAATATGGCTCAAGCAACACTATGTTTTATTCAAATAATTGCTGTACCTATGTGACTGTTTTATGTGTATGACATTTTTGATAATTAAATAATAAAATATTTCTAATACTTTTTAGATTGAATACTCATGTGCCGTATAAAGTCCACCCAATATTAGTATTTTTTCCTTATTTCACTGAAGTGACTAGCCTCAGGTGATACACAATGATGAATTAAATCCTGCTGCATAAGCTGTGCCTGTTTATCTGCAACATTCTCTCCTCCACAGCCTTCCAAAGTAAACAGTTTAGATGGTATTGCTTGGCTTGCAGGAGGTAGGGGGCAGGGATCTGAGGTCACACATTGCACAGCACAGAGCTGAGACCTGAGTGGAGGAAAAAGACACCCCCCCCCCCCCCCCCCCTCTATACAGTCTCACTGGGAAACATGGACATCTGTACCTGTCAGTTACCTGTTTTGTGCTGTGGTGAAGGGGGAAGCATGTGTTCAAGGATTGCCTGGTGTTTGGATAAACAGGATATGCTTTGTTCATTTTTTAATTCAGAGGTCGACAATTATTTTAAGGCAGAGGGAACTGAGCAGTAACATAATCCACTAGGTGAAGTTTTCCATGCATACATGCCATGCTCATTTTCCCACTATTCAGCCTAGAGGAAGCACCATCACGCTGCTATTCTTGAAGCACTAGAGGGGTCATCCATTCTCCAGTCTCATTCCCCTGCCCACATAGAGGACAGTCATACTACAGCAGGTGACTTCAGCCCATACGTTCCTACTGCTTCTGAAGGCATTTATCTGATGTCCTTGGAAAGAACCAATGCCTGTAATCTTCAATCCAGGACCCGTATTACTATGCGGCCGTCCTCTTGGGGAGTCTTTTTCAGCTCTGTTGGGCGGCCTAGGACTCTGGGCCTTTAACTCAAAATGTGCCTAAAACCCATCTAAGCCCTTACAGTCTGCAGGAAAGGCTGTTTTTTAGCTACCTGCAAGCTACAAGGAGTTGTTTCTAACCTAGTCGATGTAGTACACGCTACTCTGCATTTAGAGGGTCTGCCTGCTGTTTCAGGCTTTGGTTCTTTTAGAGCTGCTACAACAACAAAGACCATTACAGTCACTGTGTCATTTCTCTATGAGGACTGCAAACACCCTGTAGCTTCCTCGGCTCCTCTGGAGAATGTGGCATAGCTTTTCTTCTTTGGGAGAGAATTTATAGCTCAGTGGTCTCTCCCTATCATGCTCTAGAAACGTATATTAACAGGCATGTTATTAAACGGGTTGTTGGTGTTCTCATGTTTTGGTATTTCGCTAACAGTCAGATTGATTCCCTACTTAGATCAAATTTTTAAATAACTGACATGTCTCTTCACCTTGTGTAGGTGGTGACCTTTATTTGTGAAACTGCTACTTTAGGGTTTTATTTCCTTAAAGAGGACCCTGCCATTAGTAGGAACCTGTCCTTCTACACTGACTTGCACTCCTTCCCACAAGAGATTCATTTTTTCTCAGATGTGGTTACATCCCTTGTGGTGTTTGATACACCTCAGTCCCATCCCTCCCCTGAGGGAACCCTAACCCACAAGATCAACAGGGATGAGCTCCTACTGCTTATTATTCTGGTAAGGGCCCGACACATCAACGTTATACAGTAGTTCAAGGCCCTAATCACAGCATTAGTCCTTGTGCCCATCCTATTCCTTTTTTCTGGCATCACCATTGTGGAGCGATCAGGCAGCATGTCTTAAAGAAGGAGGCCAGTTTCCTTAAAGAAGGTCAGTTTCCTGGATTCTGGCAGTCCAATCATCTGCAAGACTCATCTAACTATACATTGCCAGGTGTCTAGCACTTGTAGTCATAGGTTATTGTTGAGTGGGGCTGTTTAGCTCAAATCTACCCTAAGTGAGTACACTTGCTGTGATCCTTTGACATTTTCCTTATGTATTGCAAATTTTTTTCCTGTCTTTTGCCTTTCACAGGTTGTAGGGTTGCTGGTGGATGGTCTTCTAGTATGGTCTCTCAGGCCTTTTCAGTCTTTTCCTCTTTATGAAGTCTGGTCTCTGTGCAAGACACCAATATGGTTTGTTTGGACCAAAAGGTTCCAGGCACTATCTGTCTCTAATGGGGGGTGAGATAGTTCCCTCCCATTCCCCTTGGGAGGACACCTCTAACTGGTATATCCTCTTATGTAGTTCTTGAGTCCGGTTCTCTGAAATCGGAGTCATTAGGGATTCTTTTGTGTGTCTGTGTTTTGCCCTGACCTTTGCTGTACATCACCTGGGTGCTGAGGTGTGTTGTTCATGACTGTACTATTTTTATATAGTGTGTTTTCCACCTGTTTTTGGGTGGGTAGTTGGATGGGGGCCATGGGTTTCCTCAGGTCCAAGTTTCCTCCTAGAGGTGATTCTTTGTCCTGGACTGGAGCACCGGGTTGATCGTCGGTGCCCACTGATTGTGTCAGTTTCTCTATTTTGCATGGCCCTTTCTTCATCTAGCCTTGATATAGGCAATAACTCCTTAAGATACTCTGGTGTGGAATGGTCTCTAAATTCATTGGACTTCTCTGTAGCTGTTTCTCACTTCTCAGTTGGACTACTTTTGGATGTCCTGACTGTGAAATAATTCCTCAATTTCTATGTACTTCAATGGACAATAAAGATTTTTCCATTAAGGGACACAGGTTGTGTCCCTTTTTGTTAGTTTTTACTGGTTGCTCACAAAACTGAGCCATGCTGAGTAGAGGAGGGTTTATACAGATACTAGCCTGCAATTTTTTTTTGTCCGTTTCCCAACCTTCTAAGAATTGCAGTATAGCCCAGTCTGTTTCAGATCTCTTTTGCCCCTCAATGGACTTAAAAAAATAAATAAAAATTTACAGTAAATACAAAAATCTTAATTTTTAAATTGTATTGGAATTTGAGATATTTGCTATTACCTGCACTTAGTATGATCAAGGTTGTCCCCTCATTTGATTAATTAGTCATGCAACAACCTTGTACAGGATCTGTGGCTTATTGGGTTCATTCAACTACTCTCTGGAAATTAGTCTGCCACAGACAGACAGTGTAATTCATGTGTGTCAATTATTGTAGGAATGAGTTGACTACCTTGTCAAGGCACACTGCCCATGCGCGGAATAAAAGACAATCAGCAATGTGCACAGAGAGCATTAACTGGGGTCCCAGACTGTTTCAAGGACCCTTTGCAATCAAGTCTTCGTGTTTGATCAAAAAGAAAACCAATTAAAAAAAAATGATCTTATTAGCCTATGTAATGAAGAACATTACCGAAAAATAAATAAAAAAGTATTTTTAAATTGTTCTGTAATACATCTTATTTTCAATCTTATTCAAGAATATCTGATTACCAGAATCATGGGAAACCAGGATAATAATATGTTTTCACTGATGAATTCAACATATATCTGTGCATTAAAAAAATAACTTAAATGTCCATTACTTGCATAATTCTTTTGTCATTAGAATACATAATTTCCCTTTTTTCTTCTTTGCTATTATTAGTCTGTCTTCTTCATCCGTTTAATTTATACATACATTATGAATTAAGTTACCTGTATCCATTTGATCTTTTCGTTCACATTGTATTCTATACTACTCTTATGGCAGAACAACTTTTCATCCAATCAATAAAAATTAAAATTTCAACAAAACAAAAGAGGGGTAAGCAAAACTAAAAATGCCAACGAGGGTCAGACAAATGTAAAAATGATATCCAGGAACAGAAAAAAATTGAAACTTACAATGATTTTTAACAATTCAAAAAATGTAATTTCTAGAAATTGTTCATCATTAAGATTGGTGTGTTTAGCATAATTCTACAAAGCAATACAAGTCTTCCACTGTCATTCATAAAATCTATCATTGCTTACTGTCTTCAGAGGATGCTTTTGCCAGTTTATCAGTTTAAACAGTGTTTTTGTACATAAAATTAACCAGTTGTGGTAGATTATCAAATCTTGGATTGGAAATAGCATAATTCTGTTTTTGTTTAGCCATAGAAAAGTGTGCAGGATTTAAACACAATAAAATGTTTTCTTTTTTTTGGGTGTAAAGCAGTTGACATGCAAATTGTATCAGAATACAGCATATCCAAAGCTGCAAGTCGGATGTTGATCAAGGACAATTAATTCTAATATTATTATACTGGATTTATATAGCACCAACAGTTTGCGCAGTGCTTGACAGGTCGTCCAATATAATAAAAGTTTTGCAAGTCCATGATTCGTTATTACTCTTGTTTAGTATAACATAAACTGTGAACTAGGTAAAATGCCTTTATTATTATTAATTTAGTGCTTTATTTTTGTTCCTTCTATAGCGCTGTCAATTTACAGAGCACTCTACATTTACAATATCTCACAAAAGTGAGTACACCCTTCACTTTTTTGGAAATATTATACCTTTTCATGTGACAACACTAAATAAATTACACTTTTCTACAAGGTAGTGAGTGTACAGCTTGTGTGTGTGTGTATATATATATATATATATATATATATATCTCAGAAATCTAAAAAGTTCATGTACAGTGATCCATAAGACTTAGGCTGGATTCACACCTATGCATTTTTAGTGCTTTTTGCATTTTGCAGATTTGCACTACAGAATATGTTCCATAGGAAACCATGGTAAATGGACTGTAGTGCAAATCTGCAAAATGCAAAAAGCACAAAAAATGCATAGGCGTGAATCCAGCCTTAAGCAGCGCTCTTCAGTGTATTAAACACAGAATTTTTCACAGTTTATAAGGATCCACCCTGTGACTTGTGATTTCAACTGGAGCATAATCCATTTGAGTGTTCATTTGGGGGCTTGATGAATAGAGTATAAAAACCTTCACTGCACCACGTGATTCCACTCCCCTCAAAATTCACACTCACCAGATTGAGATAGGGTAAACACTTTTTGGATAAATCTTTCTCATTAACGGACTCATATAGGAAGACCACCTCATCTATAATCAATCAAAAACTCCTGAGCGATTTAAAGCATGTCCCTCACTAAGACCCCATACACACTATTATATTTTCTGCAGATTTTTGTCTTCAGATTTACCAAAACCATGTAGTGCAAGGACCTGCCTGATTGCATTTAAATTTATACTCTTAAGGTGTGACCTCATATTATATGGTTTTGGTAAATCTGCAGAAATTATAATAGTGTGTATGGGACCTTAGTCTGGGCATTCAAGCTTTGATACCGCTGACAATCACAATAGCTCATAACTCCACAACCCCCAAGTCCTGAACTTCTCATAGCTGCTCATATAGGGTATGAGAAGTTCAGGACTTGGATGTTGTGAAGTTATGCACTATTGTGGATTGCCAGCAGTATCAGAGCTCGAATTCCCAGACTAAGTGAGGGAGTTTTTGATTGATCATAGATGAAGTGGCCTTCCTATATGAGTTGCTTAATGAGAAAGATTTATTTACCCTATCTCAATCTGGTAAGTGGGAATTTTGAGGGGAGTGGAATTATGTGGTGCAATGAAGGCTTTTATACTCTATCCGTCAAGCACCCCAATGAACACTCAATAGGATTATGCTCCAATTGGATTCACATGTCACAGGGTAGATCATTATAAACTGTGAAAAATTCTGTGTTTAATACACTGAAGAGCGCTGCTTAAGTCTTATGGATCACTGTACATTAACTTGTCAGACTTCTGATACATATGTACAGTATTTATTATTATAGCAGCAGCCTGTTTAATTAATTTTCTTTTTTTTTTAAGTGCTGGATGAGTGATATTGTTTACTCTAAGATTTAGGTACAGCTTGTATAACAGTGTCAATTTGCTGTCCCCTCAAAATAACTCAACACACAGCCATTAATGTCTAAACTGCTGGCAAGAAAAGTGAGTACACCCCAATGTCATGTAACTTGTTAGTGTTACAAGGTCTCTGGTGTGAATACGTTTCGTGTTACTGCTCTCTGCTCTCTCTGCTCTCTGCCAACATGTACTGTGACAAACTAAAGCGGAGCATGAATAGGCCGCAGGGCAGTATTCCACCATGATAACGACCCCAAGGACACCTCCAAGGCGACCACTGCCTTGCTAAAGAAGCGGAGGGTAAAGGTGATGGACTGGCCAAGCATATCTCCAGACCTAAAGCCTATTGAGCATCTGTGGGGCATCCTCAAGCGGAAGGTGGAGGAGCACAAGGTCTCTAGCATCCACCAGCTCCATGATGTCGTCATGGAGGAGTGGAAGAGGACTTCAGTGGCAACCTGTGAAGCTCTTGTGATCTCCATGCCCAAGAGGGTTAAGACAGTGCTGGAAAATAATGGTGGCCACACAAAATATTGACACTTTGGGCCCAATTTGGACATTTTTTCACTTAGGGGTGTACTCACTTTTGTTGCCAGAGGTTTAGACATTGATGTCTGTGTGTTGAGTTATTTTGAGGGGACAGCAAATTTACACTGTTATACAAGCTGTACAACTCACTACTTTACATTGTAGCAAAGTGTCATTTCTTCAGTGTTGTCACATGAAACAATATAATAAAATATTTACAAAAATGTGAGGGGTGTACTAACTTTTGTGAGATACTGTATGTATTATAAATTCACATCAGTCCCTGCCCTCAAGGAGCTTACAATCTCAAAACAATGTAATATATGTAAATAGGTTTATGTTTCTTTTTAAAGCCAAACTCCAGGATTTTGAGAAAGTCTACCCTTGCAGTGGGGACCCATTGCACTTACAAGGGTAAAATGCTTGTTTGGCCTAGGGGTACTATATCGGAAGAGGCTGTTACTTATCTTACCCCCCGCTGTGCTTGGCTCCAGCTCTCAAGGCTCTGGTGGGTCCCCATGTGTCATCATGTAAAATGCAGGGTTATTAACCCTGCATTGTACATGAATAAGGCATGATTGCGATCATGGATAGGAGTGCCTTAGGGAGGAGGCTTTGTGGGACCAGTCGCACCACTGGAGGGACCTTCCTTGAGTGAGGAATAAGGACATTTTTTCACCTTATTTCTGCACACCTAGACTGAACAAGCAACCCTTGCAACGGGTAGATTTTTTTCCTGGAGTTGGGTTGTAAGCAGGGGTGCTGAAAACACCCTCTCATATATTATGTCCTACGTTACAGCAATAACTATATACAGTAAAAAGGAGAAACCACCTTTTTTATATCAGATTTTATTAAACAAATCATAATACACATATACGTATCGTCCATTACATGGTATACAATTCGGTACAGTCTAAACAATCATAGGGTAATAGAGACATTGCGAGAACCTTGCTAACAATGGCTGGGAAGAGGAAGTGTTTTGTTTTGTTAATTTTTTTGTTACATTCTTAGGCTTTCTTTTTTTAAATGACAAATGTTTGCTAGCTTCATTTTCAGATTGGTACTTAAAGCGGTTCTGCACCTAAAAAAAAATATTAAAAGCCAGCAGCTACTAATATTGCAGCTGCTGACTTTTAATAAAATCACACTTACCTGTCCCAGGGTCCAGCGATGTCGGCGGCAGATGACGAGCGATCGCCCGTCTCGCTGCTGCCCCCGCCGCCATCCTCTGTCAGGGAATCGGGAAGTGAAGCATTACAGCTTCACTGCCCGGTTCCATACTGCGCATGCGCTAGTCGTGCTGCGCGTCTCTTATGGTCCCCCGCTGTGTCTCTGGGAACTGTGTGTTTCCCAGAACACAACGGGGGGGGCGTCTGCGGGGGTCTGCGGCGGTCTGCCCGGAAGTGGGTGCAGATACCTGGATTATCCAGGTAACTGCACCCCCTCCCCCCTGAAAGGTGCCGATTGTGGCACCGGAGGGGGGGAGGGATCAGATTAGCGGAACTTCCCCTTTAGGGTGAAGAACCGCTTTAATATATTGCCAGAATGCACAAGTACTAACTGACAAAATAGTACACTACATTCCATACTGTCTTGCACTCGGCGTAATTGAGAGCTAATTTACATAAGTGGCAGCTCTTTCCACCCCTCTGAGAAGCGATCTTTGGTGGATCACTTTTCAGAGGGCATTTGACAGGTGGTTGAATGGCAATATGTTTCCTGCTCAATAGCTGTTTTAACACTGTAAGCCCATGTTCATTTGAATGAGGTTATACTCTTTGTGCAGCATGTGTGCAACTTCCTCCAGTTGAAATGTGTTAAGTTAAGATCGGCAGTAAATATGTAATATGTACACATGTTTACATATGTAAACTAGGCCTTGAAGAGAAGACCTCATATTTGACCATGATTCATGTTATACCCATATTTAGAGTGTAGCAAGAAACATTGCCAGAGTCTGTAGACCCTGTACCCCTTCCTCACTTACAGAATCTGGGTTTCTTATCCCCACCAGCTCCTGTCACTATTTTAATTCATGGCAGCTGTGTGTGCCTCCTCCCACACAGCAGCCTCATTTATTAACTGAGATCTGTGAATGTAGAAACTACAAGTCCCTTAGTAGTTATGGCAGAGAGCCCCATAGTTCTTAACAGTGCACAAGTGCAGTGATGACCATTGATACTTCCTTCAGCCCTACAACTGAACTACCTCATATAGACCTGAGGCTGGAGTAATAGTCTACAGGAGCTGGAGCAATGAACCCCGTGAACCTATGATTGTCATTGCAATCATTTGCAGGCTTCAATGAAAAATCTTGATAAATGTACATTTTTGCATTAATCTATTAGGGTGCACTTATTTTTTGTAAAAGATGGACTTAGGCAGCCCATACATGATTCATTCTTTTCATTCAACCAGCGGGTTAAACTGATTCCCCGATCCACAGGTTTGATACGGGAATCCTGCTGTGCTATTGTATTATGTTCTGGAGCCTCAGTAGAATACAATGATCAGTGTTGCCTGCTAAAGCCAGCAGCACTGATCATTCGGGAAAAAAATGACAGGCTGGTTGTATAAGGGTCGATTAGTAGATTGATTTGTGTACAACTAGCTAGCCCTTGAATAGATCGAAATTTGGCTGGTCCTTCTGCTGAACGTATGTACAAATGTGGATTCCAGTCAATGGCCAACTGTTGGGAGTGCCGTCCGGGAACAGAGTTTGACTCGGCTCCAAACATCAGCATGTAGTGAAGGAGAGATCCCTCAAGCCTCACATTGCTGCAAATCCACTAATGGAAAAGTATGTGGCAGTCTCAGCATGGGCTCCAGCCAGGCCACGCCTCCAACATGAACCATGAATGCCAACATGTGCTGTGACATACTGAAGCAGAGCATGATACCCTCCCTTCGGAGACAGCATGTAACATGTAGACAGCACACTAGACAGCGTGCAGTATTCCAACATGATAAAGACCCCAAACACACCTCCAAGACGATCACTGCCTTGCTAAAGAAGCTGAGGGTAAAGGTGATGGACTGGCCAAGCATGTCTCCAGACCTAAACACTATTGAGCATCTGTGGGGCATCCTCAAATGGAGGGTGGAGGAGTGCAAGGTCTCTAACATTCACCAGCTCTGTGATGTCATCATGGAGGAGTGGAAGAGGACTCCAGTGGCAACCTGTGAAGCTCTGGTGATCTCCTTGCCCAAGAGGGTTAAGGCAATGCTGGAAAATAATGGTGGCTACACAATGTATTGACACTTTGGGCCCAATTTAGATAGTTTCACTTAGGGGTGTACTCACTTTTGTTGCCAGCGGTTTAGACATTAATGGCTGTGTGTTGAGTTATTTTGAGGGGACAGCAAATTTACACTGTTATCCAAGCTGTACACTCACTACTTTACATTGTAGCAAAGTGTAATTTCTTCAGTGTTGTCACATGAAAACGTAGAAGAAAATATTTACATAAATGTGAGGGGTGTACTCACTTTTGTGAGATACTGTAACTCATTGCATGCTGTGTTTGCCTTCTAGAAGGCTACTCTGCACTGTTTGTAAGATTTGGGGGATTTTCAAAGTTCATTCACAACCGTAAGGTTATAGCTCAGAATTAAAGATCTAAGATTGCAAGCTCCCTGTTTTCTATGATTCTAAGTGGATGGATGAATATAGTATATTTGATTTTCTATATATTCGGTCACTTGCCTGCGATTCAATCTATTTTTCTGGTTTTTTTTTATTTCTTATTTGGTGTTAGTTGTCCGTACCGCCTCAATCTTTTTTTTTAAGGATTTAAATGCATTCATGTTTGGGTTTTGTTCCCCCCAGAGAGTGATTAGAATAGAGATTATCATCATAATATAATGCTATTGAAGGGGTCAGTTCTTGGGCATTTCAAATATATGAACAGAAGAATGACTGAGAAGTTAAGAAAGGTGCTAGGAGGTAGCGATAGAGTGGGGGATGGAAACATCATTATACCCAAGCATGATCTTCTACTGCTCCCTTGTGGAAGGAGTGTGAGCCAACATCTGCCAAACCCCATATCTAGATGGCGTATAACCTCTTATTGAGTGATATCTTGATTATGGTTACAATAGAGGTTTAATTTAGGTCTTCTGTGCTTTAAATCGCATTTAATTTCAGAATTTCAAAAGTTATTATTTTAAATCAGAGCAATGTGATATGGACAAAGATAAGACTAGGTTAACCTATATGTGTTTTGGTGTGATAAAAAAAAATGGTGTTTGTTAAAACTTTGGTATAGTTTCCAGAAAAGCAAATCTTTCATAGGAATACATTGGTTATGCATGTAAAATACATGCAGAGATATGACTGTAGCCTTAAAGCTGACATTTAATCTTTGCTGCTTCCGAAGATTGATAAAAGTTTTCTGTCTTCGTTACATACCTTATTTTAGACTTATTGACGTTATCACTGGGTCTCTGTGCTTCTCTGTGCAGGCAGGTCATGGTGGGTGGAAGGGGCTGTACATAGCTTCCTGAAAATATCTCAGGACCCTGCCCTAGTATTCCCCTCAGGAGTCCGCAGCCCTGGTGCAAGCTGGCTCTTGGAAGGAGATACACATATCAAAATGCCTTCATGGGTGGATGTCAGTCTGGAGAATAACTAGGTGGACTGGATTTGCATGCAGCACGCCCTAGGTAATGTCCACATGTGATGCTAAGCCTTGATGATTTAAAGAACTGAAGTCCAAAAATCAGTGGATTGTTACATGCATGAGCAGCTGATCCTTAGGCCTGAACACTGTCACATGGGAGGTTGGCGGCATGCTTAGACTGTGCAGAAGACATGAAATACCTTGGTGGATGAAACCGCTGTTCCAATGATGGTGTGTCACATGTACAAACTGAGCATTGGTCACATGATCTCTGCTAAGGTAGAGCCTTCTCTTTAGCACAAGTCAGATTACCTGTACCCTTGAGTATAATCATGTGACCAGCCAACTTTGGGTTCCAAAACAGCTATATGCTATGAAGGTATTTTATAGCTACTTGTTATGGTGCCAAATCCCAACCCTGCACTTTGTGCTTCCCACCTAAAATTGTGCCTCCCACTGGCAGTATATTTATTATTAATACTTATCTTTTCCAAGGTTTCAAGCTGGCCATGGGACACTATAGGGTCCTCTTCAACTCAGTCTCTTTTCCAGGTGGGGAAGTCCATGCTTATGCAGAGAATGGCACTGGCATGATCATGTCAGTGGCGTTTTCTGCATCAGGAGAGTGTGAATGAATGCTCCATGGTGGTGACGATCCAGTAACTTAACCACTTCTCGACCGCCTCACGCCGATATATCAGTCTATATATTTATACAATTTGTACCATTGTTATTATCAATATTTATAGATATATTTTTTACCTAGTGTTTCAATAAACATTCCTTTTTATTCATCCAATTATATTTATTGCTGTCCGGTGCTTCAAATAAAGTCCCAATTTCCTTCTGGTGTTTTATACACCTTCTTTGCCTCACGCCGATATACGTCGGCAGAGGGGCATGTACAGGCAGAATCACGTACCTGTATGTTGCCCTTTTAAGAGGCGGCGATCCCCCCGCGGACTCGATGGGGGGAGGAAGAACGGGGAGATGCTAAAGTAAACAAGCATCTCCCTGTTCTGCCTAGCAACAGTGACACTGATCTCTGCTCCATGTGATTGGAGCAGAGATCAGTGATGTGTGAAACACAGCCACGCCCCCCACAGTTAGCAACACGCCCCTAGGACACACTTAACCCCTACACTGCCACCTAGTGGTTAACCCCTTCACTGCCAGGGTCATTTACACAGGAATCAGTGCATTTGTATAGCACTGATTGCTGTATAAATGAAAATGGTCCCAAAAATGTTATTTATTATAGCAGAAAGTAAAATATAATATGTTTTTTTGTTTATAGCGCAAAAAATAAAAACTGCAGAGGTGATTAAATACCAACAAAAGAAAGCTCTATTTGTGGGACAAAAAGGACGTCAATTTTGTTTGGGAGCCATGTCACAGGACCGTGCAATTGTCAGTTAAAGCGGCGCAGTGCCAAATCGCAAAAAGTATTCTGGTCAGGAAGGGGGTAAATTCTTCAGGGCTGAAGTGGTTAAAATGGGAATAGACTCTTTTCATAGAGTAGTGTGCATGACTGCAACTAACGTGAACTGCCTGTTCAGAACAAACAGCAGTAATGCGAAAAAAGAGAGGTTTGGGAGTTCACTGAGGATTTCACAATGATGCAGAAAAACACTGTAAGGAAAAAAATTCTGAAAAAGATTACAGGGCCTGTAGGCAGTGGATGTTTATGGATTATATTTGGAGAAAAAGAATATCATTTAGTGCCCCTTTAGGTACTTTTTAAATCTCTGTTCTGAAATAAGCATTAAATCCAGACCTCAAGGATAAGCTCACCTTTCATATCACCTTTGATATCATGTTACACCCTTATTTAGGTTGTAACATGTTACAAAAGGACTGGCCCCTGCTGCCAAACCCCTACTCCTTGATCCCCCGCTTTGAAAGCTAGTGGGATCTTCTCACCCCCCGCTGGCTGTCAAAATTGAAAAAAAAAAAAGTCTGTGCGGGGGTCCACCCACTCGCTAGCCCATGTCACTCGTTCACAGTGTTCTGTGAATGGAAAACTAAAACAACTGACAGTCTTTGCAGCTGTCTGCTTGTAGCTCCTAATGAACTACAATGGCACTGTGGTAGTTCATTGATTATTCCTTTCAGTAAGTAACTGCTTGCCCGTACGATATACACACAGACAAATACACTGACCAGTCTGCAGGAGTCCATGGCATCAGTGATCGCCAGTGCAATGCTTAATAGGCTCCTACAACAAACAAATAATAAATGCACATTTTTTTTACCTGCAAAAAAACATGCATTTATTATTATTATTATCAAAAGGTGAACTTTTCCTTCCACTCTTACTGTATGTTTTCTTCAGGACGGTGACTTAAAGTATGCTACATGCCACATTGTAAGGCCCCTTTACAAAGGCCAGATGTGTTTTTTCTCAGCAGGGGATTCACCCTCTAATCCCCTGTTGAGTTAAGCAGAGCAGCCAGATGACAAGTCTGTGCCCGTTTCAGTTATGCAGAGTGGACACGGACACAGCGCGCTCTGCTCTATGGGCAGTCAGATGTAAATGGACCATGCATAGTCTTAAGGCTTCATTCACATCTACATGGTACTCAGCTGAAAGATACAGTTGGCTTCCAAAGGAACAGCAAACCAAACACTGGGTCATAATGGAAATAAATGAATCCAGTTCAGATCTAAGGCTCTATGGCTACCTTATACAGCAGAAGTAGGCAACCTCATCCCTCCAGCTGTTTTAAAACTACAAGTCCCATGAAACATTGCAAGACCCTGACAATCACAGGCATGACTCCTAGAGGTAGAGGCATGGTGGGATTTGTAGTTTCACCACAGCTAAAGGGTTGAGGTAGCCTATCTGTTATGTAGCATGGATGGATAAATCTTCCCTGGTTCCGCAGCTGAGTACCTGAACAGTGATTACATCTGATAGGATGCTGTCATTGTTTGGCTGCCAATTTTCCAACCAGCAGGGTCACCCAGGCTTGAATTTTATCTGATTCAGCAGGGCCAAGATTTAAACTATATACAGGTGCATCTCATAAAAATTAGAATATCATCAAAAAGTTGATTTATTTCAGTAATTCAATTCAAAAAGTGAAACTTATATATTATATAGATTCATTACATATAGAGTGATGATTATGGCTTACAGCTAGTAAAGCCCCAAAACTCAGTATCCTTGAAAATTAGAATATTAGAAAAGACCAATAAAAAAAAGTGTATTATAATACAGAAATGTTGGCTTACTGAAAAGTATGTCCATGTGCAGTATAGTATGCACTCAATACTCGGTTGGGACTCCTTTTGCATGACTTACTGCGGCTTGGCACAGAGGCGATCAGCCTGTGGAACTGCTGTGATGTTATGAAAGCACAGGTTGCTTTGATAGTGGCCTTCAGCTTGTCTGCATTGTTTGTTCTGGTGTCTCTCATCTTCCTCTTGACAATACTCCATAGATTCTCTATGGTGTTTAGATCAGGCGAGTTTGCTGGCCAATCAAGCACAGTGATACCATAATCATTAAACCAGGTATTGGTACTTTAAGCAGTGTGGGCAGGTGCCAAGTCCTGTTGGATATTTAAATCAGCATCTCCATAAAGATGGTCAGCAGAGGGAAGCATGAAGTGCTCTAGAATGTCCTGGTAGAGGGCTGTGGTGACTTGAGACTTGATAAAAACACAGTGGACCAACACCAGCTGATGCCATGGCTCCCCAAATCATCACTGACTATGGAAACTTCACACTGAACCTCATGGAACCTGGATTCTGGGCCTCTCTACTATTCCTCCAGACTCTGGGACCTTGATTTACAAATTAAATGAAAAAAGAGGACTTTGGTGCACTGAGCAATAGTCAAGTCCTTTTTCTCCTCAGCTCAGGTAAGACGCTTCAGACGTTATCTCTGATTCAAGAGTGGCATGACACAAGTTACGCGACAGTTGTAGCCCATGTCCTGGATATGTCTGTGTGTGGTTGCTCTTGAAGCACTGACACTAGCCGTATTCTACTCTTTGTGACTCTCCCCCACATTCTTAAATGCAGTGCAGTTCATTCTGCAGTCCTGTGGCCCACTGTCAGGTGACGTCACTCAGCCAGGCCAAGCTGGGGAAAGATATGGTCGGGATCCATTCACATGACTAGACTTGCACTTGGCTCAGCATCTCAGCGATCCTCTGAGTGATCGGTGACTGACAGTCACAGCTCTCTGCTCAGAGTAGAAGGGGAGACCTGACTGATTAGTGGTGTTTGATCACTCAGTTCTCACTGCAGAGCCGGTGGGGGATAGATGCATCATCGGATCAATGCTGTATTCACCTGAGTATAAATGTTTGTTTTTTTGTATGTTAAGTAGGAACTTCCGTTTGTTTTTTGCTTGTTAAAAATATAGCTACTGACTTTTAAAAATCAGATATTTACCAACACATGGGGTCCAGTGCTATCTTTCCACAGCCAATTCTTAGAGCTGTGGGTCCCCCTGTGCTGCCATCTTGGATACAAGAGCTAGCTGTGAGAAACCTTCCCACTGCACATGTGCAAGCCCGTGTGGTACTTTGTGAATGGTCTTGCAGCTTGCTGGGACATGTGATATATCCGAGTAGAGGGTGGGGCAAGGGGCAGCATTCTCACCTAATGAGTTACAAGCTGGGGGGAGGGAGTGAACCAGCAGGACTTTTTGAGTTAAGTTTTGGTTTAAGGTCCCACTGAAAAGAATGGAAACAATAAAATGCTGTTTAACACAGGGATTTTGGGTTCATGTATAATGCAGTAAATGTGACTTTCACTGAACATTTCCTGTAGATGAATGGAGTAAATGTAATTTAAAACATGTACCAAGAAGATACAAATCCAGTGAATATTTGGTGAGGGTCATGTCCACTGCTTTATAAATATGCCCCCTTCCCCCCTTTTTTTGTTAGACCATAATAAATGCATGCAACAAATCAGACATAAAATGCTTGCTTGCATCAGAGTGCAAAAACACAAAAAAATGCATGGCCTACTGCACATTGATAACATTTAAAAACGCATACATTATTAACTATTTCCACCTGGCCTGTTGTAAAATGATGGCCAAGCAGGAGCAGTGTTATCCTGTGTGGACATCATATGATGTCCTTCAAGTGCAGCCTCTTGCACACCCAAGGACCATGCTGCCACACGATCTGTCACCCCCTGTGTCCATCGGACACATCAGAAGACAGATTGTTGTACCGAGGCCAGCCCTGGTACCATGTGATCACTGATCAATCACAGTGATCTTATGTCAATACACAATGTCGGTATACAATTACTTTCATTCCTAGCCATTCATTGTGTACTCTTGTGATCTCTGTAATTGGCCATAGCGATCAGATAGTAAAGGGGCCAAGCACAGTCGACCTGTACCATGTGATAGCTGTGGACAATCACAGTTATCACAAGGGCACATGAATAGATGCTATTTATGAAAATGATTGCTTATAACAGTGATCAGATCATCACTTTAATAAGCAAACATAGTGAAAAAAAAACATAATCACCTCCTCATAGGTCACTGTATGATAAAAAAAAAAAAATGCAAAACATTGTAAAAAAAAAAAAAAAAAAAGGTAAAAAAAAGTGACTGGTGAAAGTATGTAAAGAAAATCTTTTTTGTATTTAATTTCTTCGTTTTCCAAAAAATTGTGACAGAAAATTGCAACTTACTATTCCTCTGACTAAATACCTCAAATGGTTAAATCACTGGTGAAAGAATTCATAGAGTGTCCAGGAGAAATGTTGGCACAGGCTTCAGATTTGGGTAGCTGTAGGTTGTACTTTGTTTGGCTGTACATTCCCTGTGTACTTTCCCGTTAAATATTTGCACTTTGGTGTAGCTTTCCTCTTCCCCTGCTCCATTTCCTCTCTATTACTAGATATCCCTTCCATCTGTGTTGTGCCTGTCTGCAGTAACCTCCCGGCACTTCCTTTCACCTGTCTTTGCTTTGTTTTCTGTTACATCATGCGGACATAAGTATTGAAAGTTAAAAATAAAAACCAATGTCTCAAATGTTATAGAACGTTCTGCAGAAGCACAATTTGAAGGCTTCATTGAGGGTACTCATAATTGTGTGTGAACATCTGAGATCTACAGGCCCAGTGACCTACGTTGATGGCACATACATCTCTTTGATGAATAGAGTTTATTGCAGGACAATTGCATATCAAAGGACCAGAAATATACTCATTTTTGTTCTGCTTATGTGTAAACCTGCACTGACATATAATGCGTTGTATGATAAAACCTATATATTAACAGAGCTGTATTGAAGTCTGCTAACAGCTGTTAAAGTCAGTGTAGTTTGGTGGGTGAGGAGATCTTAGGTCTTCATGCAAGAGTAGGAGCACAGTAAAAGTGAGCTACATCTCAGATTAATAGATTCTTATGCCCTTCTTTAGAGTGCTCAAAGAGAGTATACATTTCATTAGCAGTCTATGAGAAATGTATTGAGTAGGGATGAGCCGAACACCCCCCGGTTCGGTTCGCACCAGAACTTGCGAACGACCCCCGCGTTCGGTACGAACGTTAGAACCCCATTGAAGTCTATGGGACTCGAACGTTCGAATTGGAAAGTGCTCATTTTAACGGCTAATATGCAAGATAGTGTCCTAAAAAGGGTTTGGCGACCTGCCTCCTGCCTCAGGGGACATGGGTCACTGCAAAAAAAAGTTTTAAAAACTACCGTTTTGGCGGGAGCACTGATTTTAATGACGATTAAAGTGAAAAAAAAAGTGAAATATTCCTTTAAATATGGTGCCTGCGGGGTGTCTGTAGTATGCCTGTGAAGTGCCACGTGTTTCCCGTGTTTAGAACAGTCCCTGCACAAAATGACATTAAACGGAAATAACACCATTTAAAACTGCTTGCGGTTTTAATGTTATATCTGGTTCCTGCAATATGGTTGAAAATCATTGAGAAACATGGCATGGGTAGCCCTCCCTGCCCATTACCAGCCTAATTGGGTCTTGTACGCATATTAAGGGGAACCCCGTACCCATATTAAAAAAAGGAAATGCGTGTGGCCCCCAGGCCTTATATACTCAGAACAGCAGTATACAGGCGGTGCAAACAAGACAGGGACTGTGTAGGTTTGTTGTGTTAAGTTGAATCTGTTTGTCATTTTCAACCGGTACATTTTTAAAGTGTAGCTCCAGTCAAAAAAACTATCTTTAAGCTTTTTGGAAAACATAGGGAAGGGTTATCACCCCTGTATAATTTGTTTTGTCGTCCATCTTTTTTCATCTCACTTGCTGCTGTCTCCTTGCGTTTGCAAGTAGGAGATGTTTGTAAGTTGGATGTTTGAAAGTAGGGGCCTGCCCTATATTATAGCGGTATGTACTGGGTACAGAGCACGCAGACAGCACGCACTCCTAACACTACTGACTGCAAGCTCTATTATTAACCACTTGTTAGCCCAATGTTTGCATAAAGTGAAAGATGAAGTTATGCTGAGTAAATAGATATCAAACATGTCACTCTTCAAAATTGCACATGCCCGTGGAATGGCGCCAAACGTCGCTACTTAAAAAATCCCCATAGGCGACGCTTTAAATATTTTTTTACTGGTTACATGTTTTGAGTTGCAGAGGAGGTCTAGGACTAGAATTATTGCTCTCGCTCTAACATTCTCGGCGATACCTCACATGTGTGGCACATGCGAGCACATGGGGACATGGGCGCTTTAATTTTTATTTTATTTTTTTATTGTTCATTTTACTTTATTTATTTTAGTTTGACATTTTTTTTCCCAAAAATATATTTTTGATCACTTTTATTCCTATTACAAGAAATGTAAACATCCCTTGTAATAGGAATATGGGGTGACAGGTCCTCTTTACAGTGAAATCTGGGGGGTCAATATGACCCCACATCTCACCTCTAGGCTGGGAAGCCTGAAATAAAAAATAAAAAAAAGATTCTGGCTTTGATCGTACTGGCGAGTTGGTAGAAGCACCGGAGGGCGGTGAGGGGTGGGGGGCGTCTATGGCTGGGTATTTCAGGGTATCACCGAGTATGGCTGGGTATCTCTGAGTATGGCTGGGTATGGCAATTTATGGCAGGGTATTACAGAGTATTGGCGGGGTATTGGCGGGGTACTACAGAGTAATAGCAGGGTACTGCACTGCAGAGTAATGGCGGGGTACTGCACTGCAGAGTAATGGCGGGGTACTGCACTGCGGGGTACTGCAGAGTAATGGCGGGGTACTGCACTGCAGAGTAATGGCAGGGTACTGCACTGCAGAGTAATGGCGGGGTACTGCACTGCAGAGTAATGGCGGGGTACTACAGAGTAATGGCAGGGTACTGCACTGCAGAGTAATGGCAGGGTACTGCACTGCAGAGTAATGGCGGGGTACTGCACTGCAGAGTAATGGCGGGGTACTGCACTGCAGAGTAATGGCAGGGTACTACAGAGTAATGGCAGGGTACTGCACTGCAGAGTAATGGCAGGGTACTGCACTGCAGAGTAATGGCAGGGTACTGCACTGCAGAGTAATGGCAGGGTACTGCACTGCAGAGTAATGGCGGGGTACTGCAGAGTAATGGCGGGGTACTGCACTGCAGAGTAATGGCAGGGTACTGCACTGCAGAGTAATGGCGGGGTACTGCACTGCAGAGTAATGGCGGGGTACTACAGAGTAATGGCAGGGTACTGCACTGCAGAGTAATGGCAGGGTACTGCACTGCAGAGTAATGGCGGGGTACTGCACTGCAGAGTAATGGCGGGGTACTGCAGAGTAATGGCGGGGTACTGCACTGCAGAGTAATGGCAGGGTACTGCACTGCAGAGTAATGGCGGGGTACTGCACTGCAGAGTAATGGCGGGGTACTACAGAGTAATGGCAGGGTACTGCACTGCAGAGTAATGGCGGGGTACTGCACTGCAGAGTAATGGCGGGGTACTGCACTGCAGAGTAATGGCGGGGTACTGCAGAGTAATGGCGGGGTACTGCAGAGTAATGGCGGGGTACTGCAGAGTAATGGCAGGGTACTGCAGAGTATGCACTGGTATTGCAGAGTATTGGCAGGGAATTGAGGGGTTAAATTCGGTGAGCAGCGATGTGGGCACTGCAGATGCAGCCCACATCGCTGCTGACACCGATCTCTTTCCCCTCCGCTGTACCGATCGGTACAGAAAGGGGAGGTAGGAACAGGCGTCATAACATGACGCCGGTTTGTTTCCAAGTGATCACTCCGTCATTTGACGGAGCAATCACGTGGTAAACGGCCGCTATGAGCACGGATGCTCTCGAGTGCGCACACCTCGGGGCACGCGAGAGCAGAATTCTGGGAGGCCGTTAATTAACGGCCTCTCTGAGTTAAACAACCGCCCTGAAGCCGTTAATCGGCAATGGGCAGTTGTTAAGTGGTTAAAGCTAGATCACTAGCTATATAGGTGAGGTGAATATAGTGGTGTATACTGCAGTCAGGGCACAGACAACAACCACTACACAGCAGCAAGATAGGAAATCAGCCAAAAACGATTGGTGTGTACTGTGTTGAAGGTACACAGAACACCCACTGCTTCAGATGCAAAGTAACACACTACAGGAGGCCGCCTTAAAGGCGGCCTTATATAGTGTGGGGCGTGCACTACACAGCCTGAGCTATGATTGGCCACAGGCAGGATGCCTGTGGCCAATCATGGCTCTCCTCGCTGCCGGCGCTGCGATTGGCCAAGCATGCGGGGTCACAGTGCATGCTTGGCCAATCATCGGGCAGCAATGCACTGCGCCAACGCAGTGCATTGTGGTCCGCGCGCGCGTCACTCGAATTTTGACGCGAACGGCCAAAACTTTCGGAATTCGCCGAACGGCCAATGTTCGAGTCGAACGTACGTTCGACTCGAACACGAAGCTCATCCCTAGTATTGAGCTGACATACACAGGAGAGCCGGGTAGTCAGCATTTGCTTTGTGCTAAACCTAACTGTACTGTCATTCAAAGCCGCTTAAAGACTTTAGTAGGCCCAGGGCAAACTTTTAATGGGTGCCCCCACCTCTTTAATTTTTTTTTTAACCTAATAAAAAAAAAAACACACAAGACAAGAACCATAAGTATTTTAAGATTATTATATTTAAGAAACTTTTACCAACAAGATAAGAAATTAATTGGGTGCATTAGCACAAAACTGTAAATAATTTTTATTTAACACAATGAACTATTGCTGTTACTGAAGAACATACCTACCTGTTACACCTCTTGTCCTTTGGTGAATTAAAAGTGATAAAAAAAAAAAAGAAGCTGTCAGTGTTCTGATTGGCAGAGGTGCCCGTTATCATCTGTCTAAGCCCCTGTACACATGGTCGGAGATTTCGACAACCAAATCCGTCGGATTTTGTCCGTCGGATCTTGTCCGAAACTGTTGCATACACACGGTCGGACTAAGTTGTTGAAAAATCCGATCATTCAGAACGTGATGATGTAATTTCGTTACGATGGGACTACATTCAGGCTAGTAGCCAATAGCTTTGATGTAGGAATTTGATCTGAGCATGCGTGGCACTTGGTCCGATCAAAATTCTCTACACATGATCGGAGTATGTCCGATCGAACCAGTTGGTCGGGAAATATTTCCAACATGTTGGAAAATTGGGTCCGACAGATATTCCGACGGAATCAGTCCGATGCATACCACACACAGTCGGATTATCCGACGACACGGTCCGATAGGACACATTCCGACGGATTCTCCGACCGTGTGTACAAGGGCTAAGATTCAACTGGTTTAATGAACATCAAATAACAATATGAGGGCACCATCCTTTAAAAAAATAAAATTAAATGTGAAGTAGAACAGCTTAAAAGTGTTAAATGAACATCAAGTTGCTTTATTTTACATTACTGGAAAAAAAAAAAAACCTTGATGTTCATTAAAGTGATTTGAAGCCTTTATTTTTTTTTAAATAACAAACATGTTATACTTACCTGCTCAAACCCGATCCTCCCCTTCTGAGCTCCCCCGCTGGCCTTCCTTGTTCCTCCTGCCTTCCGAGTACCCCTCCCACCCCCCATAAGTCGCTTATTGGGGGGTACTTGTGTAGGCTCACCCCCGAGCCGCACTGCCTGCATGCGTAGACGCAGACAGTGGGGCTTTGTCCTGCCCCTCCCCACTCCCTCGTCATAGGATTTGATTGGCAGCAGCATGAGTTAAGGTGGTTGTAAACGCTTACAGATCACTTTTACCTACAGGTAAGCCTAGATTAAGGCTTACCTGTAGGTGCGAGAAATATCTCCTAAACCTACACGGTTTAGGAGATATTTGCAAAAGACAGACACTGCTGTCTACGTTGCATTCGCCATAGAGAGCGGCATGCAGGTGCATTGAGCATGCCGCTGCTAGCGGCGATTAAGCTGTTAGTGGCGGCTCCCGTGCGCATGCGCAGGAGTGACGTCATCGTGGCTCCTGCCAGTCACAGCCCCGGAGCCACGATACCCGGAAGTCACTCTGGGATAGATGGTGGCATCGGAGGAGGACAACAAGGGTCGCTTCGGGGGCTTCCATCTCAGGTAAGTTATTCATAATGAGCTAGTATGCTATGCATACTAGCTCATTATGCCTTTGCCTTGCAGTTTCTATTTTTTATTTTTATTTCAGTTTGGCTTTGCTTCCTCTTTAATGGCATCCATTGCTATCATTTCACCCAGTGAGGAGAGAGCCGCTGCCCTCATGCACAGCACTGGATCGAAATCAGGATCAAGTAAGTATAAGGAGGGCTGAGGGGGAGGATCCTAAACACAGAAGGTTTTTTGCCCTAATGCAGAGAATGCATTAAGTATTAAGATAAAAAAAAACTTTTGAAAGGCTTTGGAACCACTTTAGGCTGGATTCACATCTATGCATTTTTTGTGCTTTTTGCATTTTGCAGATTTGCACTACAGAACATGTTCCATAGGAAACCATGATGAATGGACTGTAGTGCAAATCTGCAAAAAGCACTAAAAATGCATAGGTGTGACTCCAGCCTTAAACCAGGTGACTCCAACAGGCCATGTTTGCAGGTTTTCTTTTATCTTGCACAGATGCTTTAAGGCCTGATTCACACCTATGCAGGTTGCTGTTTGCATATTCCAGGTGCATTTTGTGTTTTTCAATAGACGTTTTTGATCAATTTTTGGACTGTAGCGTGTTTCTGCAAAACTGAAAACGCACTTAAAATTGCATAGGTGTAAATCAGAGTCAGTGGCTTGGCATTTTGGATAAGGAAAAATGGACTTTGAAGGCACATTTGAAAATTATAAACAAGTTGTATTCTTAATAATTCACATATATTGACTAGACTTATTCAGGGGTTTGATTGCTACCCCAGGGCATAGCAATTCGTTTTTCTCAGCTTCACTCTTTTTTTGTTTATAGCACAAAAAAATAAAAACTGCAGAGGTGATCAAATACAATCAAAAAAAAAAAGGCTCTATTTGTGGGAAAAAAAGGACATCAATTTTTTTTAGGTACAACGTCGCATGACTGTGCAATTGTCAGTTAAAGCGAGTGGTTAATGTTCTAATGACATGTGTTGTTTGGCTTTCTGGATCACTTTTAGCAATTATCTGGATTTCTGCCTTGGAAGCAGTGTTCATTTTGACATAAACTTTCGATTTAGTTTTAGTCATAGTCTTTTGACTAAAATGCCATTTTAGTTTTCGTTGTATTTTAGTTGACTAAAATATTGGTAATTTAGTCGACGATATTATTTTATTTTTATTTTTTTTACAAAATGAACACTGCTTAGAAGTGAACATATTTGAACAGCGTGTGAATCTTTATCAAGCTGCTAAAAAAAAATGTTTGCGCCTGTGAACGGCAGTAAGGTGGGCCCTTTCGTTAGACTCTGATCTATTTATTTTCCCTCTCGGTCTCTCCAAGTAGACATGCTCATGTTTGTGCCCTCTGTCTCCCTGTTGTCAGGACCATTACACCTGTCTCTGGAAAGCCACTATTCCCACAAAGCATCTCCTGTCTGTACTTGCTCCTGTCACTGTTTTCATCTAGTCTTGCTCCCCTGGCTGTGGTTTCTCATGTCCTTCTTGATTGCCCTGACATTGTTCTCTCTGCTTTCATTTGTCACCTGACCATTTGCTGCTCCTCTCTCTACCCTTTACTTCTCCTCTCTTTGATTCTATGCTTTCCTTTAGTGGTTTTCCATATTTTAATGGTTTTATAGTGTTGGAATACTTTGGCTATCTGTATACTTTACTAGATACATTATTTACCTTTCATTCCTTTTTTTTGTTTTTTTTTGTTTTTAACAGCTTTTTTATTTCATAAAATCAGTGGAAAATGTTTATTTTAATTACACTATACATAATTATATATACATAATAATTACAATATACAGCAGAAAGCTGATTTGTGGCAACATCTTGTAATAAGTAGAAGAGGACATTAGAACTGTTTCATGAGTTGGTTATGTTCAAACGTTAAAGTGTCACTAAACCCACATCATTAACCACTTGCCTACCGGGCACTTAAACCCCCCTCCCTGCCCAGACCAGCTTTCAGCGCTGACGCACTTTGAATGACAATTGTGCGGTCATGCAACACTGTACCCAAATTAAAGTTTTATTATTTTTTCCCCACAAATAGAGCTCGCTTTTGGTGTTATTTAATCACTGCTGGGATTTTTATTTTTTGCTAAACAAACAAAAAAAGATGGAAAATTTTGAGGAAAAAAAATATCATGTTTCATAGTTTGTTATAAAATTTTGCAAACGGGTAATTTTTCTCCTTCATTGATATGCGCTGATGAGACGGCACTGGTGGGCACTGATAGGCTGTATTGGTGGGCACTGATAAGCTGCACTGGTGGGCACTGATAGCCTGCACTGGTGGGCACTGATAGCCTGCACTGGTGGGCACTGATAGGCTGCACTGATAGGCACAGTTAAGGTGGCACTGATAGGCACAGTTAAGGTGGCACTGATGGGCACAGATAAGGTGGCACTGATGGCCACAGATGGGTGGCACGAATGGGCACTGATAGGTGGCACTGATGGGGAATGATAGGTGGTACTGATGGGTAGCACTGATGGGCACTGGTAGGTGACACTGAAGGGCACTGATCAGTGCTGCACATCAGTGCCACCTTTTTGAGGCACTGTGGGCACTGATGGTGGCACTGGTAGGCGGCACTGTTGCCTACTGCTAGGTGGCACTGGCAGGGGACACAGGTGGGCACTAAGGATCTGCAGCAGCTCGCCGTGATCAGGACTGATGTCCCGATGACGGCCGCTGGTGATCGCCCTTTTTTTTTTCTCCTAACGCTGTCAGTACAAGAAGAAAAAATAGACGATTACCGGCTCTGCTTACATCACGTGATCAGCTGTTATTGGCTGACAGCTGATCATGTGGTAAGGGGTCAAGATCGTAGGGGTCTCAAAGACTCGCTCATCACAGAGCATGCCGCGTGCGCCCTGCAGGGGGTGTGCAGGCCGCACAAGCACGGGGCGACGTCAATAGATGTATTCCCGGCAAAGCAGAATGATGGTTACAGCGTGGATCTGTAGTGGTTAAAAAATATCAATAATGCTGTTTTACATGCTGTTCATGCTCAATCATCATGGTATTCATTTTTTGTATTAGGCAAAAAAACTTGATCCTGCTCTTCTCTATCTCGCTCTCCTGTCCATGTCACCACTGCAGTTGGGGATTTTGCAGAGCAGTGTTGGCAGCTAGTGCACATGCTCAGTTTTGAGTGTATTTCTAGCTTGAACTCTTCCTCCCTGTCACATCGCAGCCCATGTGACTATAGAGTCACACATGTGCATGTATACACAATGGTAAATTACAGCCCGCTCCATGTCTAATAATTGGCTAAACACAATGGGGGCAGGATATTACATATAGATCGATGGAGGCTTCACCTCCCTGTTATTCTAAGACACACAGGCTGGAGGGGCGTTACTCAGCCTGTGACTGTCAGAAATCCACCCATACTATGTTATTGCCCAAAAATAAAAGATTTGATTTCAAATATATATTTTTATGACAATTTTAAACCGTTTATTGATATAATTTATGTTATTTTTACTCTGTATTCCAAAAGCTGTTTTTTTTTTTATTCTGAACATGTGACCAGCAGCAGAGGACTAGAAGCGCCTCCTGCTTGTGTTTCCCTGTAGATAGGCTGGGAAAGAGCTGGATAATTTGACAGCTGTGTATTAATTAGGAAAAAGGTACTTTAAATGTTTTTTTTTAATGAAAATAATTACAGTGCCATCATCCACATACTGTACAGAAAGAGAAGAAATTATGTAAATGTTACATAACAGTGTGTGTTTAGTATAATTTTAAATTCTATTTAATTAGACATGTGTTTAAAGCTCTAAAGCTGTCTATACGTTGTGCGGATTATGTCCAGTTCCTAACAAACTGGAGGAAATTCGCCTAATGGGTGGCCCTGTCAGCCCCCTCCCACCCAATATCCGTTGATTATAAAATTGAAGAAGCCAGGTGAAAATTTTCAGCTGAACAGTTGCTGAATCCAGTCCAATGCAGAATAAAATAGCCTGCCAGGAAGAATTTATTTGTCCAGGCTGTTGGCTTAGATGGAGGATTCTGATTTTATTTTTACATCAGTGTATGACCAGCTTGGGTAGGCATGGATGTATAAAAATTTCTAAGTAGGTTTAGGTGTCATGGGAATGGATGTGTCAGTATCTGCCTTTTCCCCGCTATTCCTTTTGATGTGTGCAGAACAGAAACAGGGGCTTTCTCCCCCAAAACCGAGTGACCAGCACAGTGCAGACAATGGCAGCAAAGGTGTTTGAATGGTACAGCAGATCATGTAGCAAAAACAGGTATTAACTAGCTTTATTACCACTGATCAGCATAAAAGTCAATATATTTATATACACTAGATTAGTCATTTTTGAATCCCAACCACGGCACTACCTGCCTGGAGTTTGCATGTTCTCGCTGTGCCTGCGTGGGTTTCCTCTGGGCTACGCCTGTTTCCTCCCACACTCCAAAGACATGCTTGTAGATTACTTGGCTCCTGTAAAAACCTGGCCTTAGTATATATGAATATGACTTTTGGGACCTTAGATTGTAAGCTCCTTTGAGGGCAGGACTGATGTGAATGCACAATATACAGTATATGTAAAGCTCTGCGTAAATTGACAGTGCTATATAAGTACCTGCACTAAATATATAAGAAAAATAAATCGTGGCCGATATGTGTCTTGCTGCTACAGCTTTCTGTACTTTTAGCAATAACCAAGCCATCGGGTGGGGCCTCAAAGGAGAAGTACAGCCAAAGCTTGTTCACTGTACTTCTCCTATGGATCACAGGCGTGCAGTTCGTTTTGCACTCCTGTGACCCATTTTCAGCAGACAGCGGACTGAAGTCCGCTGTCAGCTGACGTCACAGATCCGATCCAAGCTCGGGAAAGATCGCGACCATATGGTGGGGACCCACCCACATGCCTGGACTGGCACCGAGCTCAGCCTTTCAGCAAGCCACTGAGAGCCTGAGCCAGCCGCTCCAGCCCCCTCCACAGCCCAGTGATCCAGGGAGTGCGGGGGGAGAGGGGGCAGAGCAGAGAGCCAGTGACTGGCAGTCACCAGCTCTCTGCTCACAAGCTGTGAGAACCGAGTGATCGGCGATGTTCGATGGCTCAATTCTCAGTGTTACAGCCGGCGGGGGACAGATACAGCATCAGAGTGATGCTGCATCCACCCTGGTAAGTATGATTCAAGGAAAACGATCTATCCCATATTTCCCTTTTGATAAAAAGGCTGCAAAAGTGGGCATTACTTTTTTATTGAATTTCACATGCTGGTAGGGTAGATCTTTTCTATAGTAACTTTCCTCTTCTTTTTTTTCGCAGGTAAATAATGGATTCCAAGCAGAAGCAACGTGCCATCATTGAGTTCTTGATGAAGGACATCTGACATCCAGAGAAGGCTACTGAATGTTTAGGGAGATGACGCCATTGACAAGAGTCACCAATGACGACATCTCTGTAAACATTCTGTAGTCTCCTGTGGATGTTGGACAGCCTGCACCTCTCTTTCATCAATAACTCAGTGATGGCACATTGCTTCTGCTTTGTATTTATTATTTACTGGCAATGAAAAAGAAGATGGTTTACTAGAGAGGAAGAGTTATGCCCTGTACACACGGTCGGACTTTCCAACGGAAAATGTGCGATTGGTTCGTGTTGTCGGAAAATCTGATCGTGTGTGGGCTCCATCTGACTTTTTCCGTCAGAATTTCCGACACACAAATTTTGAGAGCAGGATCTAAAGTTTTCCGAGAACAAAATCTGATAGTTAAAATTCCGATCTTGTTTAGACAATTACAACGGACAAAGTGCCACGCATGCTCAGAATAAATTACAAGATGAAAGCTATTGGCTACTGGTCTGTTTATAGTCCTGTCGTACGTGTTTTACGTCACCGCGCTCAGAACGATCAGATTTTCCGACAACTTTGTGCAACCGTGTGTATATTAGACAAATTTGGGCCAAAATCCAACAGATATTGTCATCGGAAAGTCTGATCGTGTGTATAGGGCATTATTCCGCCAATATGTAATATTTGTACAACCTATGTAAGTTAATCACTAGCCGACCGCTGTCAACATATATACATCAACAGAATGGCACGGCTGGGCAAAGTAACGTACCCGTACGTTACCTTGAATTTCCCAATGCACGCGAGCCTGCAGCGAGCTCCATGACCATGCACGTGGACTCGATTGCCACGGGTGTTACCCGCGATTGTGTCACGGAGCTCAAGAACAGCCAGATGCCGATGTAAACAGCATCTCCCCATTCTGCCTAATGACAGGACCCTGATCGTCTGCTCCCTGTCATCAGGAACAGTGATCAGTGTCATGTCACACACAGCCCATCCCCCAGACAGTTAGAAACACTCCCCTAGGACACACTTAACCCCTCCCCGCCCCCTAGTGGTTAATCCCCTTCACTGCCAGTGACATTTTTACAGTAATCAATGCAATTTTATAGCATTGATCGTTGTCTTAATGCCAATGGTCCCAAAAATGTCTGATGCGTCCGCCATAATGTCTCAGTCACGATAAAAATCGCTGATCATCGCCATTACTAGTAAAAAAAGAAAATAATAAAAATGCCATAAAACTATCCCCTATTTTGTAGACGCTATAATCAATGCAATTTTATAGCATTGATCGTTGTCTTAATGCCAATGGTCCCAAAAATGTCCAATGTGTCCGCCATAATGTCTCAGTCATGATAAAAATCGCTGATCACCGCCATTACTAGTAAAAAAAGAAATTATTAATAAAAATCCCATAAAACTATCCCCTATTTTGTAGACGCTATAACTTTTGCGCAAACCAACCAGTAAATGCTTATTGCGATTTTTTTTTTTTTTACCAAAAATATGTAGAAGAATACATATTGGCCTAAACTGAGGAAAAAAAATGT
Source organism: Lithobates pipiens (assembly GCF_037356315.1). Classification (NCBI taxonomy): domain Eukaryota; kingdom Metazoa; phylum Chordata; class Amphibia; order Anura; family Ranidae; genus Lithobates; species Lithobates pipiens. The sequence continues at coordinate 156,759,250 of NW_027507789.1, read as the reverse complement.
TTTTTTATATATTTTTGGGAATATTTATTATAGCAAAAAGTAAAAAATGATGTGTTTTTTTTTTTTTTAAATGGTCGCTCTTTTTTTGTTTATAGCGCAAAAATAAAAACGCATAGGTGATCAAATACCACCAAAAGAAAGCTCTATTTGTGGGGAAAAAAAGACGTCAATTTTGTTTGGGAGCCACCTCGCACGAACGTGCAGTTAAATCGACGCAGTGTCGAATCGCAAAAATTGCTCTGGTCAAGGGGGTAAATCCTTCCGGGGCTGAAGCGGTTAATAAAGTTATGCCCACTTTTGAATTATTTTTGGCACAGCCCCCGTACATGATTTTGGCACATGAATGAAATGCTAAGTCATGTGATATCTTAGTGGAAAAAAAAAGGATGTATGGCGCTTGATCTAAACCTTCGGAGGCCCTGTGTATTAAAAGTCCAGATCATGACGCTTTCATAGATGAGGTGAAGTATTCCTTGTTCGGAGCGTGGTGTCATTTATTTCATCTTCTACTTGTGTTTTCGACAATCCTTTGCTTGTTTGACCGATCTTTCTGCTTTTTGAGTTCTCTTTCTTTCTAATCTTCATAACCTTCCCGCATTGCTTCACACCAGTGATTTCAGCAAACCAAACATCTGTTCCCTGTTTTTTTTCTGAGGTGCTTGGCACAGTCTACATGGGGCTTTTCTCCCGTCAGTGTGTGCTCTCTTTACAAGCCCTGATAATGTAGATGGTTTGTCCCCCCAATCACATATAGTACATGTACTGTGTTTCTCCCCTCCGGCGTCCCTACTTCCAGTGCCTTGATGGCCTTTCTCTGTGGCTCTGCTTGATCTCCAGCTCCCCCAGCCTGCACAGAAAGAGCCTGGGATTAGGCTACATACAGTGTCTGCTGAGCCACAGAAATGAAAATATTTGGATAGGTTGTGATGTGAAGTTGATGATATTTACATGTTATTAGGCTACAGTCCTCACATGAAAGGCCAGGCACCAGTCAGATGTGCTCTGCTCTTCATCACCTCCTCAAGCTGTCACTGGCAGCATTCCATCCCCTTCCTTGTTTGTTTGCATTAATTAAGATGTGAAATTAATCATTGTGACTTTTTCTCTTAAAAGATTAGTCAGAGTTCAGTGTCAGGGTAGGAATCGGACTGCACAGTGCAGGTGTGCGGCTGTTTGTGCGCCTGCTGATAAGAGTATTTATCTGTGTAGGCGTGAGGACAGACGGACACGGTTTTCATAAACCCCACCTTTCCTGATAACTGATGCTTTTATCTGTACTAGTGAAAGGTGGATACTCATATTCCACTCTAACTGAAGAGAAACAAGAAGAAAATGGAGCTTGTGATGTCACTTCCTTTTAGCACTACACACACATCAATCTGTCATGCCGCATCTTCCTGCTGCATCTGGTCTGCTCCAAAAATGACAAAAAATAGAGCTGGCTAGACCTGGTCCTCATTTCCCCGGGGTCGACCCTGGCTGAATTGCAGAGTCTGATTTAGCACAGATTGCCTGTGTCAATTTTATATTTCCACTTGAATGAAAACGGCAGAGGACTATATAGCATCACTTTGGTCAGGCTGTATGTTTAACCACTTGCCTACTGGACACTTTTACCCCCTTCCTGCCCAGCCCAATTTTCAGCTTTCAGAGCTGTCACATTTTGGATGACAATTGCACGGTTATGCAATACTGCACCTATATGACATTTATATAATTTTTTTCACACAAATAGAGCTTTCTTTTGGTGGTATTTAATCACCACTGGGTTTTTTATTTTTTGCTAAAACGAAAAAAGACCGAAAATTTTGACATTTTTCAAAGTTTGTTAACAATTTTGGAAACAGGTAATTTTTGTCATTCACTGATGTGCGCTGATGAGGCTGCTCTGATGAGCAATGATAGGCTGCACTGATGGGCACTGATGAGGAGGCCCTGATGAGGCTGGTAGATATCCCATTCACAAAAGCCAGTTATCGGCTCTCCTCTCCTCGCTCTGTCAGAGTATGATTGGATACAGCTGAACATGTGGTAAAGGGCCGCTGTGATTCGCCCTTTACAACAATCTGTGATGCTACGTCCTAAAGATACAGCCAACACAGAGCACGCCGTTCACGTGCCACAGTGGGCACACAGCAGGTGCGATCATGGGAGGACATCATATGGCACCTTCCCAGAACTGGCCGGCTGTGCTGTAGCTGTCATTCGGCTATAGCATGGTCGGAAAGTGGTTCATTTACAGCACAGCTTATAAAGTGCTACAGTCGGGAATATATCTAGGGCAGGGATGTCAAACTCAAATTCATTGTGGGCCACAGCAGCAGTGTGGTTGCCCTCAAAGGGCCGGTTATATCTGGGGTGCACTGTGGATAGAGTACAGGGTTCAGGATTACCCTACGTACACAGTGCTAGGTACAGATTGAAGAGTTCAGGGATGTGCTATATACAGAATGCAGGGTTTAGGGGTGCACTAGGTACAGATTGCAGAGTTCAGGGGTGCGCTATGTACAGAATGCACGGCTTAGTGGTGCGCTTAATGCAGAGTTCAAGGTGTGCAACCTTAACGCCAAACACTCCCCCCCGCACACACCTACCTCAAAGCTTCCTTGCATCTCTCTCACCTACCTGGCCTGGCTCTAGGACCTCCTTCTGTAGGTGGTGTGTCTTGCAGGGAGATCGGTTTCTCCCTCTATGGAGATCTGTCGCCTCAGTGAGCGCACGCAGGAATCTGTTAAATTTGAGGAAAGCTTTCCCTTGACAACAGAAGACTTCTGTGTTTACAAGTAACAGCAGGGAGCAGGAGTGGAAGGTGAGAGCAGGAGGTGGTGGTAGAGGTCTTCTGCCATGTTTCGGCTGCGAAAATGGGTGCGAGGGCCACGTGACAAGGCGTGGAGGGCTGGATTTGTGTTTGACGTATGTGATCTAGGGTATGCATGCTGCAGAGTGCTCAAGGCAGCACCCCCTTCCATTAGTAACATCAGTGGAGGTCAGTGATGAAGTGTCCCCTGACATTGGTGGAAATTGATTAGGTACCCCCTTTGGTTGGTAGTCATAGGTCAAGGGTCTCCTTAATTTGGTGGTCAGCGGTGAAGTGCCCTTTTACGCTGGTGGTCAGTGGTATGTAAGTGGTGCCCCCTTATGTTAATGGCTGGTGATGCAGTGGCATCTGTGCTGGATCTATGCAGGCACTCTTGAACAGAAAATCACTCTTCCCAGCAGAGCTTTCATCCTAGACCCAGAAAGTGAACAACTTAACACCAAGTTCACTATATGGACTGCTTATGTATTTATACATATTGGTCATATGCCCCTTTATCTCCTCTACTCAAGAGAGAAAAAATTCAATTCACCTAATCTTTCCTCATAGCTGAATTTCTCCGTGCCTCTTATCTGTTTGGTTGCCTTTCTCTGCACTTTCTCTTATAATCCAATATAATTTTTTTGAACAGGTATCCAAAACTTGCTAATTTGTCTCCTCTCCCCCTCCGGTGCCATAATTGGCACCTTTCGGAGGGGAGGGGGGACAGGATACCTGTCTTTAACTGGTATCCTGTTCCCACTTCTGGGAGTCCGGGCCACGGCCCATGATGTCACCGCATGGCTCCCTCCTCCTCCCCCTGTCACCAGGCCAGTAGGAGAGAGGAGCAGGGCCTTGTGCATGAGCAGTAGGGTTCCCGGCGTGAAGTCGTAAGGCTACACTGCCGGGTACCCTTACCCGCAATGGCAGCAGCAGCACCCGTCAGCTGATGGAAAAATCAGCTGTAGTGCCATCGCTGGACTCCAGGACAGATAAGTGTCCTATTGTTAAAAGCCAACAGCTGCAGTATGTGTAGCTGCTGGTTTTTCATTTATTTATTTTTTGGGGCGGAACACCGCTTTAACTGCATATTCCTAACGATTTGTACAGGGGCAAAATTATTTGTCTCTCTATGGAGTCTACTCCTCTTTATTACAAGAAAGATCAGTACAAGTACACACATAAATGATGGCACTTACAAAATGTAACATTTATTCTACGTTACTTTCCTAACCCATGATCATAAGCCTAAATCAAAATTAACAGAAGTCTGTCATTAGGCTTGTTGACCCTCTCATTTTAGTAGTTAGAGGCAATGACCTGGAACAAGTATACAGATAGGGACTTCTGACTGTGCTGACTTTTCCTTGATTTGTATACTGTACTTTTCCAGGTCAATCACTCAGACAGTTTTGCAACCAGCAAGTCTGCATACTGGCCAGGCAACTAGCATTTTCTGAAGATCAGCTATGGCGGGTCTTCTCATGGTCCCCTCATGATACTTTTACTTATTTCCTGATACTCCTTACCAAGAATAACACAACACAATAACACAACATCATGTTAAAAGTATTGGTGCCCAGGGCTAAAGCTGGGCATACACCCACTTATATCTGCAGGCTGAACAGAGAAGTCTAACAGATTCCGCCATCTATTCTAAAAGAGTATGTGGATGAATCAAATTTCAGCCAGTTCATTAGGAACTGGACAACGTTTGCTCAGTGTATGGCCAGCTTAACAATCACTGTGACCCAGATGGTGAAACTAATGATCCAGTATAACAAAGCTGCTGAACACAAGACCTAAGACACCCTTTCAGACATAAAATAGTGTTTCTAAAAGATCATTCCAGTTTGGATGAACAAGCCATAAATAGTTTTAGGTTGTGGCTTTTGATCCTGAAAAAAATGAGAGGAGGAGAGGGAGACCTCCTTGTGGGTGAGAATAATGTAAGTAGAGAATGACTAGAATGATGGCATATGTCCAAGACTCTAAAACAAGGAATGGGGTCCCTCTTACTATAAATGATAATTGACACTTGTACTCAAAGGATGATACAAAAAAAAACCTGAAAATAATGACTAATTAAAGGCAGTTTTTTTCTTAAATGTTTTCTCTAGCTTCAGCGTATACCTGCTTGCCTGTATGCAGAGAGAGTAGCCAAGGAAGGTCCCATTTCCAATTTACTTTGCTGAAATCTTTCCACAGCTTTATCGTGCTGATACTATATTTCATTACTTTAAACCAAAAAGTAATATCTGGGGTTCCCCTTTAAAGGAGAATTATGCCATATATCATGTTGTTTTAAAAAGGTACGAAAGTACCAAAACTGGTCCTCTGTGATCTGGTATGTATTGCGATAAGCAAGTGACTATAAAAATTAAAGGAGATAAAGGAGAAGATAAATACCACACATGGGATCCATTTGTATTATCTGCCTCATCCAGCTTGTCCATGCTATGAACCTTCTAAAGCAATAAAAGCCAAACACTGGAACAGACTAATTAATGCTGCTGGATAAGACTGGACATGATAGTGGGTATTGTGCTATCAGCCATGATCAGTCCAGATCTGGTTGAGCTGCCTGCCTATTCACATGCAGGCCTAAATGGAGTATTAGAACAGGGATCAGATCCAGTGAGGATGCAGCAACATACAATGAATTTTCCAAAGATGGAACCTTTATCTTGAAATTATCAAGGGAAATGTGGTATAAATGCAGGTAAAGTATGCATAAACTGTGACATACCCCTATTAGACTAATGCCGCGTACACACGATCAATTAATCCGGTGGAAAAGTCCGGCAAACTCAAGTCCGCCGGACAATCCGCACGTGTGTAGCTTCCGGCGGACTTTTTTTACCCAAAAGTCCGGCGGACTAAGAAAGTATTTTTGCACTCCAATCTGTCCGCCAAACTCGCTTTTCGGCGGACAGTACGGCCGTGCGTGTGCTAGTCCGCCGTACTTTTGAAATGAGCGGACTTTTCCCGCACGGAGAAAAGTCCGCTCATTTTGAGCGCCTCTTCAGGTAGCCGGGACCAGCAAAGGAGGCGTCGCTGGACCCGTCACCTGGTATGGACTTAAAGGGGAACCCCTACGCCGAAAAATCAGCGTGGGGATCCCCCCTAGGTCCACATCAGACCCTTGTCCGAGCACGCTACCCGGCCGGCCAGGAAAGGGGGTGGGGACGAGCGAGCGCTCCCCCCTCCTGAGTCGTGCCAGGCCGCGTGCCCTCAACATGACCAGGCACGGTGGCCCGGCAAGAAGAACCGAAGAGGGGGACAGGACCCCCGAAGAGGGTGACAAGACGGCACATAATCCAGCGGACTTAGTACGCCGTATTAGTTGGCTACGTGTGTACGCGGCATTAGTCCACCACTAATTCCAATCCTAAAATGCTGCTAGATACCGTTCTTACACCACTCCAGTTAAAAACCTCCAGTAGGTACAGAAATTTGTGGAGGCCTAGGATGGAGGAAAGGGGATCTTACCCTTTCCCATCTCTTTTTTTTGTTTGCCTCGGTTTAAAATCTGTACTTTCACCTCCTTAACCCCACCCTTTCCAGTGACCAATACTTCCTGAACTCCTCAAGCCTCAAACACCCTATTAACCCCCATAGACTTACTTGAAAGCGCTTGCACTAGTAGCACAGTGAGACACAGTATAGCTCCTCATACTGCCCCTTGGCCACACTGCCCAACTCCAGTTATGTAGATGCCTTTGGGAACCTGTAGAGCCCTGCTGGAGTCTCCACTTCGTGCACGTTCCTTTAAGAACTCCAATGTTACTCACAGTATGAGAAGGAAGTGCAGAAGAGAAAAATTATGAAAACAACAGCAAGAGTCATTTACTTTTATCAGCTCATTTCGCAGAACAAAAAATGTACTTTAATAGCCCTTTAAAGAGGAAGTAAACTTTCCCACTCTGATGTTTCTTTTCATTTAGTCCATTATAATAAGTAATTATCAGACTATAGCCACTGTAATGCAGCCCAAATTGCATATTACTTACTGTTTAAAGAAACTTTAAAAAAAAACTTGTTTCCAGGGGTTAGGCAGCGCCATCTTAAGTATTATTTTCTGAGTCCACAGTGGAGTGTATTTCTGCCCTTACATTGAGCACTTCCTGTACTGTTAACCAAGCCTCCTTCTCAATACGTTTCTATGGCAACCCTGCTTTCCTGTTCATAGCTGACTTGTTTTATTTCATAGTATTTACATAGTTTTGTCTAATGTTTGCCTTTGTCAGTCTTATCAGCTTCAGCTGATAAGACTGCAGTAATGGCCAGGTTTACACTGCATGTGATGTCACATGGGGTATATGAGGAAGCTCTGAGTGATTCTGCAGCCTCCTGGGATATCAGTGGTGTGCTGTAGGAAGTCCTGATAATAGATAGACAAGCACACAGAGAGATTGCCGTAAATCAGGGGAGATCTGGGCATGCTCAGTGACGTCATTCTAAAGAACAAAAAGGATTACAAAAATACTAAGCAAGTAAGGAGACATCTACAAGCAGTGTTCATTAGGGTTTTGTATGCTGATATACAGGGGACAAAGTTGTGGGGGAGAATTTACAACCACTTTAACAATGTGCCAGCACACGTGCTATTCCTTGGTTTGTAGACTACCCCCGAGCTCCAATTCATAGTAGCTCTATTAGTGACCTTGTTTAATAAAGTTACGGCCCCTGTCCCTTCCCAATCTTTGCTATTGGCTCATTTCTGTAGTTAACAGCCCTATTAACCAGTAGAACAGTCAGAGAGAGGGGTGAGCCAAAACTGAATATGCTCAGCATTGTTTTGTGTCACAATTTTCAATATTTTAAGTTAAATTTCTTATTTTCCAATATTTTTATTCAGAAAATCTTTTAACAAGTACAAGATCAACATTTACCATCGTAGTAGGGAGTAATGGTACATTTAACAAATCAAGTCAAGTTACATCACTAATTATCTTGTATTTATGTGAGGTTTTGTGTATCATCGTCATCATTTTAGATTTATATAGTATGGTCAAACTTAAACTGAAAATAAAACCTCCTAGGTGGTGCGCAGGTGAACTCCAACATGTAGCATTGGGAATCATGGGGGGAGGCTCCCCATCTCCCTTTGTTACCACTACTAGGTGCAACCTACTAGTTTAACTTCCAAATTAAGTTTACTTTCTTAAAGCGGAGGTCCACCCTAAAGTGGACCTTCCGCTCATCGGAACCCTCCCCCCCTCCGGTGCCACAATCGGCACCTTTCAGGGGGGAGGGGGGTGCAGTTACCTGGATAATCCAGGTAACTGCACCCACTTCCGGGACAGCTCTCTGCGGAAAGGGGCGTAACTTACGCCCCTTTCCGCAAGTGCCCGCCCCTTCCCGCAAGTGCCCCGCTGCCTGCTGGGAAACACACAGCTCCCAGAGGCAGCGGGGAGCGTCCTTATTGCGCAGCGCAATTCGCGCATGCGCAGTAGGGAACCGGGAAATGAAGCCGAAAGGCTCCTTTTCCTGATTCCCATACCCAAGATGGCGGCGGCAGGACCCGACAGACGACCTAGCGATCGACTTCGGGTGCCGACATCGCGGGCGCGCCGGACAGGTAAGTGTCACTATTTTAAAAGTCAGCAGCTGCAGTATTTGTAGCTGCTGGCTTTTAAAAGAAAAAAAAAAAACGCGGAGTCCCGGCGGACTCCCGCTTTAATATGTAAATGTCCACTTGTAAAATGTTCTCCTCTGTTGTAGCTCACAGGCAGAACAGGCTGCTAACTGCAGTCATGAGAGACTGTGTGGACAATGATTGGTCTCTTCAAGCAGAAAATGTTCTATGCTGAGTACATGTAATGTGTCATCTTGAGGTTACTAGTAATTTTCCCTTTGTGGCCAGTATAACATTATGATGGCATACTATGCTGTTTGGAATGTCTGTCAGTTGCATAACACAGTAACACCAGTTGTAACTATTTAAAAGTAGTCTGATGTCTTTTTTTTTTGTAGTATGTTGGATTACTTAAAGTGGTAGTAAAGAGTTCACTTGAACCTACAGGTAAATCTATAATAAGGCTTACCTGAAGGAACAGTGAATAGCTCCTAAACTTGCATTGTTTAGGAGATATTCACACTGCATGCAGCCAGTGACTTTACTGGTGCATGCGCTCTAATGGGAGGGCATACCTGTGCCATCCCTTCAGAGCTTCCTGCCACGGCTGTGACTCCCGCGCGCATGTGCGGGAGTGATGTCATTGTGGCTCGGCCAATCAGACGGCCAGAGCATGCAAACCTGGAAGGAAGACCGGGTGAAGATGGAAGCCCTGTCAGCGTGCCACTGGAGGGCTTCGTTCTAAGGTAAGTATTTCAGAATGTGCTAGTATGCAATGCATACTATCATATTATGCAATTGCCTTGCATATTTTTTTTTTTTTAAGGATGTGGTTTACTACTGCTTTAACTGTGTTAAAATAGACTCATAAAAAATACTCTAAAAAAGGGGACAAGCAGCGGGAATTCCACATTTATTAAAAAGGATGACTGTCATACAGTGAATCCATCAAGATAAATTTATTAAAAGTATCCGGCTAAAAAATATATAGTAAGTAGGGGCCCCTTTTATGTTTATTCTGTCATTGACCACTTTATATAGGTTTTTCTATTATTCTTTTTTTGATACACCTACTTCTATATATCTTTATTTCTATGCACATTGCACTTTATAAAGAAAAGGGAAGGGTAGGAATGGCGCTGTCCCCTAATGCCTCCAAATGAGGAATGTGCTGTCCAAATTCCTCTACCAAAATGTAATTTCCTCAAGAAACAGTAAATTGAAAAGATATTTGTTGATGGTGTTAGATCCCCTGGTGGGTTTTACATATCCCCAAAGTTTGGAAAAAAGGGAGCCTTTTTTTTCTTTTAAAAGGTCCTTTCCAAACAAACCCCAAGTGTTTTGTGTAAAATAAAACCTGTGCAATAATTATAAATGATCAAAAATTGTTGCAACCAAAGAAAATTAACAACTAAATAAATAAAGGATTGAATAAATATCTGTGAGCCATTCCTCTATGTTTACATGTGCAATCCTAAATCCAGATAATAAAGTGGTAAATAAGTGAAGAATAGAAATAATATGAAATGCAGGCTGCAAAATCCAAGTGTTGTGTTTGACCCTCTGTATAGTGTTAGGAATTTAAGGCTGCTACCAATATAAATATGGTTGTTAAAATTACCTGATAGTGACATCTTACTAATATGTTGAAAGACGTTTTTAAGAGCCTTTGTGAATTAACTGTATAAGGTGAAAAAATATCTGTTTAAAAATATATATAACTGTGCAAATTACAATTGAATGAATAAATACATTAAAAAAAATATGAGTATTTAAATGAATAGGACTATTAACCTATTCATTTAAATACTCATATATTTATTTATGTATTTATTCATTCAATTGTAATTTGCACAGGTTTTTTTTTATTTACTTTTAATTTTTTTGTCAGTTATATATTTTTTTAAACAGATATTTTTTCACCTTATACAGTTAATTCACAACCCACCAGGGGGTCTAACACCATCAACAAATATCTTTTCAATTTACTTTTTCTTGTTTCATTCCAAAAAAAATTTTTTCTGTAATTTGAGGAAAGTACATTTTGGTAGAGGGATTTGGACGGCACATTCCTCATTTGGAGGCATTAGGGGACAGCGCCATTCCTACACTTCCCTTTTCTTTTCACTTTTTATTCCATCCAAATGGGTGGAAATAAATGGTAGAGGCAGCTTTCAATCCCGTAGCATAAACATATCTCTAACTCCTACTATCTGTAGCGCAGTCCTACTCCCCTTTTTACATTGCACTTTATACTTAGTGTTGTGTTTACCATTTACATACACTATTAATTTACTCATTTTTAGTGGTGTTAGATCACATACACACTCACTGGTGCTTGTATAGTGCACCCATCTTATATTCGAACAGCGCCATTGTCCCCTTTTTTAGAGTATTTTTTATTGATTGGCTTCACTTCGGTGTCGTTTTTTCAGGGGAGGCTGCAGTTCATTAACCTAATCGTGGATATCTGTGATTACATATTTCTAAAATAGACTAATGTCTTATTTTGTAGTATGCTGTATTACTTAACTGTGTAAAAAATTGATTGATGCCTTTTTGTAGAATGGTGAACAGAGGATAGATGATTACATACAGTGCCTTGAAAAAGTATTTATACTCCTTTAAATTTTTTTATATTTTGTCATGTTACAACCAAAGACGTAAATGTATTTTATTGGGATTTTATGTGATAGACCAACACAAAGTGGCACAGAATTGCGAAGTGGAAGGAAAAATTATAAATTTTGAAAAATGATTTCAAGATGTTTTACAAATAAATATTTGAAAGTATGGTGTGCATTTGTATTCAGCCCTCTTTACTCTGATACCCCTAACTAAAATCGAGTGGAACCAATTGCCTTCAGAAGTCGCCTAATTAGTAAATAGAGTCCACCTGTGTGTAATTTAATCTCAGTATAAATACAGCTGTTCTGTGAAGCCCTTAGAGAACCTTAGTGAACAAATAGCATCATAAAGGCCAAGAAACATACCAGACAGGTCAGGGATAACGTTGTGGAGAAGTTTAACCCTTTCTCTGCCAGAGCGTTTTTTTGCTGTTTTTGCACACATGTTTGAAAAATCATTTTAGGCCTGAAGATTACACAAAACCCACAAATATTATAATAATATATTTTTTTCTGAAAGCAGATACCCTAGAGCAGGGATATACAATTAGCAGACCTCCAGCTGTTGCAGAACTACAAGTCCCATGAGGCATAGCAATACTCTGACAGTCACAAGCATGACACCCAGAGGCAGAGGCATGATGGGACTTTTGCAAGAGCTGGAGGTCCGCTAATTGCATATCCCTGGTCTAGAGGATAAAATAGTGGTAGATGCAATTTTTTATGTCACACGATATTACCGCAAAGGTCTTGGAAACTCAAAATTTCAGTAAAAAACACACTGATGTGAATTTTAGGGCAAACTAATGCAATAAGTTACCCACATTTTTGGTAAAATATAAAAGACGGGGTTGCACCAAGTAAATAGATACCCAATATGCCAAACCTTACATTTTTGTGTGTCCGTGAAATGGCGTCAAACTTCAGTACCCTATATTTTCTATAGGAGACACTTCAAAAGCCCCATAGGTACAAGTTTAGCGTAATGGAGGAGGTCAGTCTTGTGTTAGAATTATTGCTCTCACTCCGGCATGCAATATGTAACGTGTATCGTAATCAAAGTTTGCACGCATAGCCGCCCCATTCATGCGTTTTCGATCACGCATGTGTATGGGGGGGGGGGGGGTGGTTGAAGGGCCTCAAAAAAATATGGTGTAGGGGAAATTTTATGTGCTTGAGTGTAACTATATATAATTTTTTTATTTTTTAAACGTAACTTTTATTTTGATCACATAGGGGACAAAAAGTTTTTTTGGTGACAGGTTCTCTTTATTGAGATATGCAGGATCTAACAGACCCTGTATGTCTCCCCTGTGCTCCACTAAATTTTTCGCAATACAGATCGCATTGCAAAACATTATTTCCTGGCTGAGCTAGCTGGAGACACCGAGAGCTTGACCCAGAAGTGACATCAGAGATGTTGCTTTCCGGGTCATAGGAAGAAGGGGAGGAGAGTGAACGTGTGTCCACTCTTCTCTTTACCCTCTAGCCACTGGCACCGGTCATGGTGCTACCGGGCTCGCTGCCGCACGAATGCTCTCACCTGACAGGCAGGAGTCTGCCTGTCAGTTTCATGCATAATCCGGTGGCTGCAGCCACTGGATTGTGTGTAAGGTCCATATGATGTACAGACCCAGCGGCAAAAGGGTTATAGCAGGGTTAGGGTATAAAAAATGATCCCAAGCTTTGAACATCTTAAGGAGCACTGTTTAATCTATCATCCGAAAATGGCACAACTGCAAACCTACCAAGACATGGCCGTCCACCTAAATTGACAGGCCGGGCAAGGAGAGCATTAATCAGAGAAGCAGCCAAGAGCCCCATGGTAACTCTGGAGGAGCTGCAGAGATCCACAGCTCATGTGGGAGAATCTGTCCACAGGACAACTATTAGTCGTGCTCTCCACAAATCTGTCCTTTATGGAAGAGTGGCAAGAAGAAAGCCATTGTTGAAAGAAAGCCATAAGGAGTCCCAATTGCAGTTTGCGAGAAGCCATGTGGGGGACACAGCAAACATGTGGAAGAAGGTGCGAAGAAGGTCAGATGAGACCAAAATTTAAATTTTTGTTCTAAAAGCAAAACACTATGTGTGTTGGAAAACTAGCACTGCACATAACCCAGAACACACCATCCCCACTGTGAAACATGGTAGTGGCAGCATCATGTTGTGGGGATGCTTTTCTTCAGCAGGGACAGGGAAGCTGGTCAGAGTTGATGGGAAAATGGATGGAGCCAAATACAAGGCAATCTTAGAAGAAAACCTGTTAGTGTCTATAAAAGACTTGAGACTGGGGCGGAGGTTCACCTTCCAGCGGGACAACGACCCTAAACATACAGCCAGAGCTCCAATGGAATGGTTTAGATTAAAAGCATATCCATGTGTTAGAATGGCCCAATCAAAGTCCAGACCTAAATCCAAATGAGACTCTGTAGCAAGACTTGAAAATTGCTGTTCACAGACGCTCTCCATCCAATCTGACAGAGCTTGAGCTATTTTGCAAAGAAGAATGTGCAAAAATGTCACTCTCTAGATGTGAGACATCCCCAAAAAGACTTTGAAAGTCGGTTCTACAAAGTATTGACTCAGGGGGGCTGAATACAAATGCACCCCACACTTTTCACATATTTATTTGTAAAAAAATGTTGAAAACCATTTATCATTTTCCTTCCACTTTATAATGATGTGCCACTTTGTGTTGATCTATCACATACAATCCCAATAAAATACATTTATGTTTTTGGTTGTAACATGACAAAATGTGGAACATTTCAAGGAGTATGAATACTTTTCAATGCACTGTAAGGTGTATGTGACGTGGGGCTCCAGAGGACGTCAGAGTGACGAAACGCGTAGGGCGTGGCCACGTTGCGTGCACTCATCTGAACGGACAGAGAGGAACGGCTGAGTTTTTTCACATGCATAAGCTTTTAATACTAAATGTGAGTAGTTTTTAATACAAATAAACGAACGATTTGATTATGAACGTATTACACTATGGATATGTCTTTCCTCATGTATAACTAACGTTGGAGACTATACGGACGGAATAGTGAAACCTCACCCAGTGCACCAGCAGCAGCCAGAGAGCGACACAGTGGCTTAAATTGTGAAGGTCCATCTAGCCCCATAAGGGGCGTTAATTCTGGTGAGAGCATTTACATATCACAGCACTGAGTGATGCACCGGGGATGAAGGTTTCTAATTGAAGACCCAGCACTGTTTAGCATCAGTGAATGAAACGTTCCCTATTGATTTCACGTACCAATTACAGCATTAGTCTGCGGTGGCAGCATTATCAGCCAAATATTAACATTGGACACATATTGGACATACATGCGTTTTTATGCGACTATTGGCTGAACTTGGTTTTGGATCCCTAGCCTTTTTGCACTTTCTTTGCACTCATTTGCACAGTTCTTTATTCTGAATAAGAGCACTGAAGGATACTAGTAGTATTTCTTAGGCTGTCTGAAAGAATTTTTCATTATTTTGTATACCTGCAATGACCTAAGTGAATGTTTACAATATTTTTGGTTTCACTCATAATATGTTGACACGTATATGATGATTCAATATTGGTTTTGGATTTAATTATGATGGGATACATATGTTGATCTAATATTGATTATATTTTTTAAGAAGCATTTGCACTTTAATTGCACACAGCGCTTTTTCAATAATACTAATTTGTGGCGATAGGTCAATTCAACACACCACTAATCGGGTTTAGCGCCATAACCTTTCTGTTTAATACTCTGTATGTGACGTGAGCCTTCCTCGTTTACCTCATTTAGTAAATACACAATGTAAAAGTTAATAATTCTTGATTTTTATTTTTTATATACTGTAAGTGCGAATACCTTTTTCTGTCTACTTGTGTGCAGTTCTAGAGCAGATCACTCCTGGCTGGGCTATACAATGGATCTGGTGTCCTGCTGTTAATATTGCAGGACTTAATGCATATTGCTTTCAATGTTACTAAAGCTGGCCATAGATGGCTAGCATTTTGAGTAAAAATAAATTCTTGGGAAAAGGAGGGTCTAAGAAAATTTGTTCATTTTTCTAATCATTAGTGGGGTCAAATCGATGTTAATTTTCGACCATAATGACAAGAAATTTCAAAGGAGCAGGATGGAATATCTAACAATGTATGTGTTTTTTGTTCTGTAAAGATCATTCATTCCAAAATCAAATATTAAAAGCAAACAAAATCCTTTGAATGACAAACGAATGTTCTGAGAATTTTCGTACACATTTTCCCAAAACTTTTCCTAAGAATTTTCATTCTAAATTCTGAACTCGTGGTTAGCACTGACCGAGAAAAAAAAAGAAGAGAATTAATCAATAGAAATGCTGGTAGGATCACTAGGTAATTAGAGATGTTTGACCAGCACAGAATTTGGAGGAATGCATATTTTTGAAGCTGGACTGCCATATTTGGACATGTTGTCCTTTTTGGTTGTGTAGTTCCAAGAAAAATGAAAGATGGTGCCTGTTGCATTTTTTGTATTTAAATTCTTATTTCTGTCTTGCTAAACTGTATTGTCTATGTTTTTGCTGTTTAATAGTTGTACAAGAGAAGGTCTAGTTGATGCACTCATTGCTGTTGGCTGTGCATGGACTCTTTGATCTCTTTGTACTTCAATGGCCAGAAAGGATTCTGTATGTCCAAAAAGGGAATTTTACCTGTTTAGTCTCAAATATGCCAGCGTTCTAGCCCTCTACATTTTCAGATGTTGCTATACAGTATCTTACAAAAGTGAGTACACCCCTCACATTTATGTAAATATTTCATATCTTTTCATGTGACAACACTGAAGAAATGACACTTTGCTACAATGTAAAGTAGTGAGTGTACAGCTTGTATAACAGTGTACATTTGCTGTCCCCTCTAAATAACTCAACACACAGCCATTAACCGCTTCAGCCCCGGAAGTTTTTACCCCCTTCCTGACCAGAGCACTTTTTGCGATTCGGCGCTGCATCGCTTTAACTGACAATTGCGTGGTCGTGCAACGTGGCTCCCAAACAAAATTGACATCCTTTTTTTCCCACAAATAGAGCTTTCGTTGGTGGTATTTGATCACCCTTGCGGTTTTTATTTTTTGCGCTATAAACAAAGAAAGAGCGACAATTTTGAAAAAAATGCATTCTTTTTTACATTTTGTTATAATAAATATCCCCAAAAATATATAAAAAACATTTTTTTTTCCTCAGTAACGTATTCTTCTACATATTTTTGGTAAAAAAAATCGCAATAAGCGTTTGGTTTGCGCAAAAGTTATAGCATTTACAAAATAGGGGATAGTTTTATGGCATTTTTATTAATATTTTTTTTTTACTAGTAATGAGAGCAATCAACGATTTTTATCGTGACATTATGGAGGACACATTTGACATTTTTGACACATTTTTGGGACCATTGTCATTTATACAGCAATCAGTGCTATACAAATGCATTGATTCCTGTGCAAATGACACTGGCAGTGAAGGGGTTAACTACTAGGGGGCAGTGTAATGGTTAACTGTGTCCTGGGGAGTGTTTCTAACTGTGGGGGGCGTGGCTACGTGTGACACATCACTGACCTCTGCTCCCGATCACAGGGAGCAGAGATCAGTGACACTGTCACTAGGCAGAACGGGGAGATGCTTGTTTACATTAGCATCTCCCCATTCTTCCTCTCCGTGAGGCAATCGCAGGTATCCCCATGACAATAGAGTCCACGGGACCCCCGACCCGATTCACGGAGGTCCCGGCAGGTGCACACGCAGTTGCACGGCAGCAATTTTAAAGGGACATACAGGTACACCCATTTGCCCAGCCGTGCCATTCTGCTGACGTACATCGGTGCCGGAATCAGTTAATGTCTAAACTGCTGACAGCAAAAGTGAGTACACACGTAAGGGAAAATGTCCAAATTGGGCCCAAAGTGTCAATATTTTGTGTGGCCACCACTATATTCCAGCACTGCCTTAACCCTCTTGGGCATGGAGTTCACAGAGCCTCACAGGTTGCCACTGGAGTCCTCTTCCACTCCTCCATGACAACATCATGGAGCTGGTAGATGTTAGAGACCTTGCGCTCCTCTACATTCCGTTTGAGGATGCCCCACAGATGCTCGATAGGGTTTAGGTCTGGAGACGACATGCTTGGCCAGTTCATCACCTTTACCCTCAGCTTCTTTAGCAAGGCAGTGGTTATCTTGGAGGTGCATTTGGGGTTGTTTAATGTTGGAATACTGCCCTGCAGCCCAGTCTCCAAAGGGAGGGGAACATGCTCTGCTTCAGTATGTCACAGTACATGTTGGCATTCATGGTTCCCTCAATGAACTGTAGCTCCCCAGTGCCGACAGCATTCATGAAGCCCCAGACCATGACACTTTCACCACCATGCTTGACTGTAGGCAAGACACACTTGTCTTTGTACTCCTCACCTGGTTTCTGCCACACACGCTTGACACCATCTAAAATACGTTTATCTTGGTCTCATCAGACCACAGGACATGGTTCCAGTAGTCCATGTCCTTAGTCTGCTTGTCTTCAGCAAACCATTTGCGGGTTTTCTTGTGAATCATCTTTAGAAGAGGCTTGCTTCTGGGATGACAGCCATGCAGGCGTATGGTCTGCACACTGACAGGCTGATCCCCCACCCCTTCAACCTCTGCAGCAATGTTGGCAACACTCATGTGTCTGTTTCCCAAAGACAACCTCTGGATATGACGCTGAGCACGTGCACTCAACTTCTTTGGTCGACCATGATGAGGCTTGTTTTGAGTGGAACCTGTCTTGTTCACTTAGGGGTGTACTATCTTTTGTTGGCAGCGGTTTAGAAATTAATGGCTGTGTGTTGAGTTATTTTGAGGGGACAGCAAATTTACACTGTTATACAAGCTGTACACTTACTACTTTACATTGTAGCAAAGTGTCATTTCTTCATTGTTGTCACATGAAAGATATAATAAAATATTTTCAAAATTGTGAGATACTGTACATGTTATATCATCCGAACTTATTTCCTATATCATCCCTTTTTATTCCCAATTCTCTGTCTTTTGTGATGGAAGATACATGCACTGGTAGGGAGCAGAGCTGGTCTTTTTTCATTCAAAGAACCTTTCTCTCCTATTTAAAGTTCCTTTCTCAACAAACCCACATCCATTTTGTTTTTGCTGTTGGGGAAGTGTTACAAACCATGATGACTGTGTGCAATGGATCTGATACCTGTTTTAGTAAATCCCATTACTTTGAAAATGCTTTGTGTTGTCATGGCTTTGTTGCCAGCTGAGTGCCATCTCGGGCATCTGTGTAGGACTTTGGTGTGGTGGTTGAGTGGTGAATTCATGTTAGGTTTTCTGCATTAAGTGTAAGGTTACATTTTGTCAGGAGCTCATTTTTATCTGCACATTTGTGTTTCTGGTCTTGCCCCCTCCACCAGTTATTAAGGTTTTCTTCTCTATACATCTGTTCTATGAATTCAGCTGAGGCATGGAACCCCCCTGGTGTAGTCTTAACTGTCCACTTATGTTGTAGGACAAGGGTTCCTTTCATTTATACTAAAAGCACAAAAACCTCACATTTTTTTCCAAAATCTTTCAACTCATAATATATTTCCTGTGCATTTTCTGACCTTGCTTTCTCTGTGTTCATGAATCTCTACTTTACTGTATCCCTCTAACCCCATGTACTTTTGTAATGATTGCCTTGGGAGATCTGTACAGTCGAATGGAAGCCCTGAGGTGTACAGAACAAAATGGCCAATGGGACAGACTTAAAGCAGAACTAAACCCATCAGTTTAATGGTTTCCCAAGACAGTTACATTTAAGGGACACCTTAAATTATGACTATTAAAGTTACTAGTGTGTCTATGTTGTCTCCCAGCCTACTGAATTGCAAAGCCCTGAAATGTACAACTGCAGATGAAACAGGCTAAGTTAGGAGCTGCCTTGGCTTAAAGGAAAGGAGGGTTTAACGCTTAACTTTATTGTAAATGTCAATGATGCACAGTAAAACCTCAGTAATGTAATACTAAACGGACAGAAATCTGAATGGTATTTTTTCAGTTTTTTGGGGAGTTTTTTTTTTTTTTATTTCAACCCACACCCAGAAAAGTGCAGATGCAGAATTATATCAGGATTTCATATAATAAAATTATGAGCATTTTAAAATAGGTTATATATCTAAATGTATAAACACATTAATAAGTTATTTTTTACATATTCTGTCAAGGTAGAAGTTTAGATTTAGTTTTGTATCCCAACAAAATTGTTTGATACTTAAGGCCCGTACACACGGTCGGACTTTTTGACAACAAACATGCAAATTAGCTGTTTTGGAGCAACATCCGACTGTGTGTACGCTCCATCGGACAAACTTTTTCTGTTTTCATCTGACTTTTGTTGGCTGTGCGAACGGACAAACTTTCTGGCAACAAAAGTCCGATGGAGCAAAGTCCGACCGTGTGTACGCAAAAGCATCTGACTTTTGTACAAGGTACAAACACGCATGCTCAGAACCAATGCAAAAGATCAGACTACAATACAGAAGTTTACCAAAGGTGGCGCTGGAGTCATTGAACGTCCTCTTTTGAAGTGGCGTCAGTACGTTGTGACGTCACTACGTTCGTGTTTGTTGTCAAAAAGTCCGACCGTGTGTATGCAATACAGACTTGTGGACCACGCCCTTTGTACAAAAGTCCTCGGAAAAGTTTGTACAAAGTCCGATCGTGTGTATGAGGCTTTATTCAAAAGGGAACCAAAGTGTTTTCGTACATGTTTTTTTTTTATATATTATAGTTAGGACTAGAAAAGTTAAGAAAATTATATTTATTAGGATAAATATTAAATATTGCATATACATTTTATGTGCTCTTCTATCCAGCCAGCTAGTTAGAAACCTTAAGGCCCCTTTTCACAATATTTTTAGCATCCCATGTTCTCCTTTGTTGTAAAAAGCCTGTTTGCACAGCTTAAAAGCTTAAGCTGATATTTATGCATGCAAGTTGAGGAGTCAGTGCAGCAAGTCACCCCCTCACTCCCTCTCCTTCTAATCATCTATAGCCGAGGCTTTAATAAGCAACATAGTGCTTGAAAAGAGATTACTTTTTCTCAGGGTTCTTTTGAAAGATCAACCACGTCACCGCTGATTCTCTCTCTTTAAACTTCCCCACTGCTCTTTTGGTCCATTAGAGTCATCAAGCATTACCCGGTTATTCATTGGTATAGAGGTGTCTGTGAGTGTGAGATTCCCCCCGTGCTCCCAGATAGTATGCTAAAGTCTGAGTGTCAGATCACCAGGCTAGTGTCATGGGAGGAAGGGAAGGAAGTCATTAATCCTGTGTAAGCTCGGACATTATCTGTGCGACATAGAGCTTACACAGGTTTTGACTCCCGACACTGACTAAGTAAAGTACCAGTGGGTGATGGGCATACACTGGGTACTGGTCCCTAGGCTGGAGACTGGCTACTGAGGGGTAATGTGCATAGGCTAGGAACTGGTCACTGAGGGGTTAACACCCATATGCTTGAGACTGACCATTGGCGGTTAGTGTACATATGCTAAAGACTAGCCACTAAAAGGTTAACACACATATGATTGGGATTGGTTACTGAAGGGTTAACACATCTGCTATGCACTGGCAACTTAAAGGTTAATGTGTATACCTTGGTGGGTGATCAGTGAGGGTTGATACATAAAGTTGAGCTCAAAAGTTTACATACCCTGGCAGAATTTATGATTTCTTGGCCATTTTTTCAGAGAATATGAATGATAACACAAAAACATTTCTTTCACTCATGGTTAGTGTTTGGCTGAAGCCATTTATTATCAATCAATGGTGTTTACTCTCTTTAAATCATAATGACAACAGAAATTACCCAAAGTTTGCATACCCTTGTGATTTTGGCCTGACAACATGCACACAAGTTGACATAAAGGGGTTTGAATGGCTATTAAATGTAACCATCCTCACTGTTTGCTTGTAATTAGTGTGTGTGTGTATAAAAGGTCAATGAGTTTCTGGACTCCTGACAGACCCTTGCATCTTTCATCCAGTGCTGCACTGACATTTCTGGATTCTGAGTCATGGGGAAAGAAAAGGAATTGTCAAAGGATCTGTAGGAAAAGGTAGTTAAACTGTATAAAACAGGAAAGGGATATAAAAAGATATCCAATTAATTGAGAATGCCAATCAGCAGTGTTCAAACTCGAATCAAGAAGTGGAAAAATTAGGGGTTCTGTTGAAAACAAACCACGGTCAGGTAGCGCAACTAAAATTTCAGCCACAATTGCCAGGAAAATTGTTTGGGATGCAAAGAGAAACCCACAAATAATTTCAGGTGAAATACAGGACTCTCTGAAAACATGTGGTGTGGCTGTTTCAAGATGCACAATAAGGAGGCACTTGAAGAAAGATGGGCTGCATGGTCGAGTCGCCAGAATAAACCCATTACTATGCAAATGCCTCATAAGTATCCCGCTTACAATACGCCAAACATGACAAGCTTCTGCCACAAAGTCTTTTGGAGTGATGAGACCAACATTGAGCTTTTTGGCCACAACCTTAAACACTACATTTGGAGAGGAGTCAACAAGGCTTATAATGAAAGATACACCATTCCTACTGTGGAACACGGAGGTGGATTGCTGATGTTTTGAAGATGTGTGAGCTACAAAGGCACAGGAAATTTGGTCAAAATTGATGGCAAGATGAATGCAGTATGTTATCAAAAAATACTGGAGGAACATTTGCATTCATCAGCCAGGAAGCTGCGCATGGGACGTACTTGGACATTCCAACATGACAATGATCCAAAACACAAGGCCAAGTCGACCTGTCATTGGCTACAGCAGAATAAATTGAAGGTTCTGGAGTGGCCATCTCAGTCTCCTGACCTCAATATCATTGAGCCACTCTGGGGAGATCTCAAACGTGCATTTCATGCAAGACAGCCCAAGAATTTACAGGAACTGGAGGCTTTTTGCCAAGAGGAATGGGCAGCTTTACCATCTGAGACGATAAAGAGCCTCATCCACAAATACCACAAATTACTTCAAGCTGTCATTGATGTATTGTCCCATTAAAGGAGACAATACACAATATTAAGAACTGGGGTATATAAACTTTTGATCAGGGTCATTTGGGTAGTTTCTGTTGCCATTATGATTTAAAAAGAGTAAACACAGTTGATTGATAATTAATGGCTTCAGCCAAACACTAACCATGAGTGAAAGAAATTTTTTTGTGTTATCATTCATATTCTCTGATAAATGGCCAAGAGATCATAAAATCTGCCAGGGTATGTAAACTTATAAGCATAACTGTATATACCCTAGAAAAGTGTCTCTGAAAGGATAAATGCTCATACACTGCTGTAAAAACTGGCTAGTAATCTTTTTGCACTGAAGGAGCCATCTCATTGTGGCGTGGGTACTGAGATGTAAAGTGCGCATGCTGGATGTAGGATACAAGGGGGAAAGACCAATGGGAGTTGGGTCTCATTGGCAGAGCTTGCAGCATTTAGCTAAATCTGAGATCCAGAGATAGAACCTCTGTGAGAAAGCGTGGCTTTAATATTAGGTAAGATAAGTTACCTTACTATTATTTTTTTTTAAATCACCCTTGTTCTGTTATGTGCAGATTTAAATTCATAAAAAATATTTTTAAATGCTAATAGAAGTACCTAAAATATACTGTCTTTATATTTTCTTCCGATCTTCATCTGCACATCAGAATGCAGAGAGATGAACGACTTGCACTGTGAGTAAAGAGATTCCTCTATCCTCACAAAGAAGGTGGTTAAAGGCATTTCCCCACACCAGGGCATTGTTTCTTGACAAGCAGGTTTCAGAATACACTACTGGCCATGTAAGCAGGTTTAGTTTAATGCTTACCCGGCTGGGAGGGTTAGCGTTAACATGCTTCCCAGGTCTTTCTTGCCGGGCTTTCTTGGGACCGCCCCCCTGGTCCAGTGCTGTGCTGTATAAAATAGGGACGGGGTTTGGTTTTGGGGGGTGTGCATAGTATAAGACATGTTGCCCTTGCTGGAGTCCCCCCATTCAGTCTGCTGCGAAGTCCGGACCACCTTTGGTTAAAGAGCCTTCTACAGTGTATGGGATCGCTAAGATCTGCAAGTTGCCCAAAGATATATTCTCTGGACTCTATCCTGTGCAGGTATGCAGGGGCAGCTACAAAGCCTGAGTTAGAAATTTAGGATGTTAGGAAAAGACTGTGCACTTTCTGCTGTATGATGAGAGTTTTTAGTAAAGCTATTGAAACCTCATCCTTGCCTGGTCTGAAGTTACCAAAGAGGTGTAATGCAAGTAACCGGCACACATAGTTCACAGTTGGGTCAGTTGAGACACTCTGGGTTCTGAAGACAGCAGTACAAGAGTTAATACAATGTGAAGACTCAAGTGGTTACCAAGGGTAACAAATGTTTTACATGCAGCTTGTACATGTGGCAGGTGGTATAGGCTCTTGCAGGAGGAGTTGTGGCCACTCTCTCTGTGCGCAGACCGTCTACTTTAGCAATAGGAGCAGATCAGCACTGTGGAGATCCTCTGCCTGTGCCACAGAAGAGGAAGAGTCAAGGAAGTGCGTGCATGGAATCCGAGCTATGTGCACGGTGGGACCCCATTGCGTAACTGGGAGTGAGGTAGCGGAGATATGCTGGACAAGTGGAGAGGGCATTGGCTTTGTGTGTCCCTCCTAAATGCAACAATGATTATAGTGGTGTATATTAACATTGCGTGAGTCACCTAGAGTTCAGTCATATGTT
Source organism: Lithobates pipiens (assembly GCF_037356315.1). Lineage (NCBI taxonomy): Eukaryota > Metazoa > Chordata > Amphibia > Anura > Ranidae > Lithobates > Lithobates pipiens. The sequence goes on along the minus strand of NW_027507789.1, from coordinate 156,735,468 downwards.
CAAGTAAAGATACCTCATGTGTAAGGCAGCGACCCTAACCAAGGTGCCTAGCGAAGACCTCCTATGTGACCCACACTTTGCGCCCAACGAGGAGGGGAAGTGGAGGAAGTACCACCCGCGTACCCCCCTAAAGGCAGCTTCAGCTAATAGGCTGCAGCCACGCATCAAGAAAAGTTTTCCAGAATGTTTAACAGAAGTTGCTCAATCAATCTACTTCTGTTAAGTGGGGACTGCTGTACACTGTTTGAAATTTGGTTGGTTCCTGCTCAGCTGGCTGAATTTTGATCAGCGTATTGCCAACTTTAATATGGATTTATTACATTACAGAATATTGTTGATCTAAGAAAGTATTTATCAACTTTCTTTATTTAGGGGCCTCATGCGTGGCCCCTGACATCCCCAAAAGGCCACATATAATCTGTGATCGTAATACTACAGAAAACTGTCACACTGAAGGAGATGAAGGAGATTATCAGAGACTGGAGATGATAGTTCACTATAGAGCTGCACGATTAATCGTTAAGAATCGTTATCTCAATTTTTCCCCCGTTGCAATCTTGACAAAGTATTTCCCGATTCTTTCTATGCAGAGAATTCTCTCTGTTCTGCTAAAGCCGACAGCCATCAAAAGAAAGGAAGGAGAAAAAAAAACAAAAAACGGGCAGACTGCCAAGAATCACAACATTCTTTAGCAGTGGAACTTAAGTATAAACATTGTAACAATTTGTCCTTTTACATCAAAGGAATACCTTTTTCTGACATTTGTTGGTTTCAAGTTAAAATCTTTTTTAGACTTATAGAAATGACTTCGAACCCCCAAACATTATATATATATTATATATATATTTCGTAGAGACCTAAGCCCTTGTACACACGGTCGGAGATTCCGACAACCAAATCCGTCGGATTTTGTCAGTCGGATTTTGTCCGACGGATTTTGTCCGAAACTGTTGCATACACACGGTCGGACAAAGTTGTCGGAAAATCCGACGTGATGACGTTATTTCGTTACGACGGGACTACGTTCACGCTAGTAGCCAATAGCTTTGGTGTAGGAATTTGATCTGAGCATGCGTGGCACTTTGTCCGATCAGAATTCTCTACACATGATCGGAGTATGTCCGATCGGAGCATTTTGTCAGAAAATTTTACCAACAAGTTGGAAAACTTGGTCCGTCGGATACTCCGACGGAAACAGTCCGATGTAGACCACACACAGTTGGAATATCTGACAAAACGGTCCGATCAGACACATTTCGTCGGAATCTCCGACCGTGTGTACAAGGGCTTAGAGAATAAAATGGTGGTTGTTGCAATATTTTATGTCACACTGTATCTGTGCAGCAGTCGTTCAAATGCAATTTTATGGGGAAAAAATACACTTTAATGAATAAAAAAAAAAAACCTAACCAGTAAAGTTAGCCCATTTTTTTGTATAATGTGAAAGATTTTACGCCGTGTGAATCGTGATCTTTCTATTCTAAGCAAAAAAATCGTGGTTCTCATTTTGGCCAGAATCGTGCAGCTCTAGTTCACTAATATTCCAGCTTCTTTACAAATCCATGCTACCACATTTATGTTCCCTACAGTGCCCTAAAAAAACTGTACTATCTGAAAACACTCTAAGGGTCGCACAATGAGTGCCAAAGGGCGGCCCCTGGTTTGCAGTTTGGGCACCAGTGGTCTGTGATGTTTTCAGACACTGGCATGACCTCAACAATTGGATGATAATCCCGCAGGCTGGGAGCTGTAAGACCCCGTTCACACTGGGGGCTTTGCAGGCTCCACAGCACTAAGACCCCTTTCACACTGGGGCGTTTTTCGGGCGTTTTTTAGGCGCTTTAGCGTTAAAAAAAGCGCCTGTAAAGCGCTTGAAAGAAGCCTCATCTGCAGTCCCAATGTGAAAGCCCAAGTGCTTTAAGAGCCCTTTCACAATGTCATCGCCCGAAAAACGCTCGTAAAGCGCCGCTTAAACTAGCAGCGCTTTACCAGCGTTATTGGGGCGCTTTTAACCCCTGCTAGTGACCAAATAAAGGGTTAAAAGTGCCCACAAAACGCTGCTGCCAATAGCGTTTTTCATGCATTTTACAGGCGCTTCCCATTGATTTCAATGGGAAGGGGCGCTTTAGGAGCATTGTATTCACCGCTGCAAAAGCGCTGCAAAGAAGCTGCTTGCAGGACTTTTTTGGACGCCCTGCCAGCGCAGCGCCTCAGTGTGAAAGCACTCGGGCTTTTACATTGGGATTGCAGTTGCGGCTTCTTTCAGGCGCTTTTTTTAACGCTAAAGCGCATGAAAAACACCTGAAAAACGCCCCAGTGTAAAAGGGGTCTTAAAATAGTGTCTGCAAAGCACCCTGAAAGAGCCGCTCCTCACACTCCAGTGTGAAAGCCAGAGGGCTTTTACTCTGGAGTGGTGCGCTGGCAGGACAGTAAAAAAAAGTCCTGCAAGCAGCATCTTTGGAGCGGTGAAGGAGTGGTGTGTATACCACTATTTCACCGCTCCTGCACATTGAAATGAATGGGGCAGCGCAGCTATACCACCGGCAAAGCTCCGCTGCAGCAGCGCTTTGCAGTGGTTTTAACCCTTTCTCGCCCGCTAGCAGGGGGTAATACCGCCGCCAAAGCAACGGTAAAGCAGCGCTAACAATATCGCAGTTTTACCACCAGGGCCCATACCGCCCCAGTGTGAAAGGGGCCTAAGTGCTCAGGTTTATTGGTGAAAGAAGCGCTTCAGGCAAACAAATAAATACTCAGAACATATAAATATACAGTATGGTATTTAACTGTTCAATATTCTGCAATTAAAAAGCAAATAAAAGTTTGTGAAACCATCAATCTTGTTAGGCCTCAATGGCTTACCTTTTGTGACCTCAGTTTCCAATTTGTATTTATGTGCCATTTCAAGTTGAGACATATTTCTACCTTCAATGTATAAAGAGCATCACTTACCTATTACAAGATGACATCTGTTTTATGACTCACAATCACTCTGATGCCACCTGCTATGTTGCCACAACACAAACTATTGTCTTCCAGCTGGTGGGATAGGACTAAAATAGAACTGAAGAGAGGAGTATCAGAACATTATGGAAAGAGAAACGTTTGTCAGCACATAGATTATTTTATCTCAATTTATTTTAATCCTTAGCATCTCCTTGCTCTGTAATGTCAGCTCACAGAAAATGGATCACACGAGTGCAGAGCGAACTGCACTCCTGTGATCTATAAGAGGAGTATAGCCAAAATAGTTTTGGCTATACTTATCCTTTTAAAGTGGTTGTACACCTCAGACATGTAATATTAATAAAGCATATCCCTCTATAGTGTGTACTTATCTCTACCCAGAGCAAGTGTCATTTCTGTCTGCTGCCTGTTTTCTCTGCTTTTAGCATGAGTCACTTCTGACAAGTTTTCCAGACACCAAGCGAAAAAAAGGTGACAGGGGAGGGAGCTCCAGCTGATTTGCAGCCTCAGCTCTGTTCCTGTGTGCTGTGTGAATGGGGGTGTATCCCTTCTCTCCAATCAGCTCTCAGCTCTGCTGCAGTGTGTAATTTCAGCTCTCCACTGCCTATTTCTGACAGCTCAGACAAGCTTTATAACTTCTGCACTTTGAACGGACGTAGAGAAGAGAAGACTGCATATAAACAGGTACAATGTATGTAGGAGGATTTGTTTCCTCTCTGTGTATCACCTGAGGCCAGTCACTTCACTGGCTATAAGGTGAAGGGTTTGGTTAGGGGATTAGATATGTTAGCACATCGGCAAGCTTGTTTCAAAGTACAAAACTCTTATTTAATATATGGACTCCTAGAACGATAATGCTTCAGGATCATGTAGGAACCCTTCATGAGCCATGTGATGAAGGGTCCATGCACATTCCCAAAACATCTTTCGTGCCATCACATATCTTTCACGTTATCACATATCGTGATAATGCAATAAAGAAGAACTTTGCACTTTGGGACAAGCTTGTTGGTGCACTGACAACATTTCTTAATCATGATCCATTCCATGACCAGTGGGGAGTCGTTGCAGTACCCACTTTACCATATGGTTAATTCCAGTATGGTGTGCAGAAGGAATATGCTCCATAGTTCTGGGGTTAGGTATACGAGTTTGGAGAGGGCAGTGTACTTAGACATAAAAGTTTTTTTTTTTTTGTCAAAGTTTAATTGAACAAGCTGAAATTAGAAGCCGATTGGCTAAAAAAACTGACAGTCCCGGAGGAGCCGCTGTACTAACTATCCGACATTAGAACAGCAGGAGAGATTGCTGTACTATTGTGTTCTGACAGGGGGACGTCCCTCCGACAGGATACTCCAGTCAGCGCTCTCAGCAATTGGCTGAGAGCGCTGATCTGGAGCTAATCAGCAGACCTTTTTTGGTCATGCACCTTGACAGAAGTCAATCCGACTCACTCAAAGCCACCCAACATCCGGCCCATGAGAAATAGGCTTAACTCTCTCAGAGTCTGTAGTCTTTTCATGAGTACCAGAGAGACGTAAGAAACTCACATGGTGAGAAAGCATGGCATAAGTTCACACAATTAACAGAAAATATTACATCTAGCGGTACCCCCCGTAGTGGCTGCTAAGTATTGTGGCCCACCTGTAACCCTGCCCAGCTCAGCATTCAATTCTCGGTCACATTAAAACAATGAACAGTCCATGTTCTTGTTTTTTTGTTTTGTTTTTTTTGAGGGAATTTAACTTGGATGGGGTAAGGGAAATATGGGATACCCAATGAATTTTTAGAACAATCAATTGGTAAATTGTACAACAATCAATCGGGACGAACTATGTACACTCCCTATACACATTACTATTTCAGTCTCCTCCAGCACTTTCTTTACTTGCAGACTATTCCTCTTCCTTCCTCCTGCACAGCTCTTGAATCTCAGGATCAGCTAGCACTAAATGGTTAGGCCTGACTCTGACTCAGCCAGACCTTAGCAACCACCCTTTGCAGGCAGGGACCACAGGTCCCTATGATGTATCAAGAAAATAGAAAGTCTCTGGTGCTAGCTGTCCTACAGATGGACTACTGATCACAGTCAGCCCTCTTCAGGCCCTGCCAGCCCCCTGACTGCAGCTTCCCGACTCCACTGCCCACGATGCCACAGTCCACTCCACTGGCTCTGCACCCATCCCAGACTGCATGCTCCCAGTCCTCTCAGACATGCCTCCCCAGTCCGCCTGACTGTGCATGTCACTCAGCAGGCCTCCTGGAATGCGACCAGTTGTTCGTCTACTTAAAGAGTTGCCCGGCAATGCTAGCTCCTGTAGTCCTCTCTGCTTCTCCTGTGCCTCCTGTCCAGAACCTCCATCATTTCTTGAAGAGCTCTGTCCGCACCTGAGCCCCTGGGCCCAAGGTCACCCCCCCAGAGTGGGGGGCTCCCTCAGAGACCCCTGACAGCCTTGCACTCCATCTTCAAGCTCTGAACAACTCCACCAACTCTCTGCAGCTGGGCTGACCCTGGATCTTTAAGGAGGCCCGACCCCTGCCAATCCAGGTTGGGGATTGGTCGGGGCTCCTTAGAACACCCTAGGCAGCTCCACTTCTCCTCTACTTCTAGAATCCTCTAGAAGAAAGGGGGGTGTCTCAGTGACGCTGCCTGTTAGTCACCAGCTGCTACTCTGAGACACTTCCAGCCCACAGAAACCAAAACAAACAGTCCTAAGTTTACCTTACCTATACACAAAAATCCTAGCACCCACCCAAGTAGAGGGTGCTACATCCAAATCCATCAATCCATGCTATGCAGTGCAGATTGATGAATCTCTTGATGTGGCTATTGTATTCAGAAATAACCACCAGCGGCTTTCAGAATACCCAAACCGCGGCACCATCTAATTAAATGCAGCTGCTGTTCAACCAACAATTTCTGCCCTTCTTTTTAGATTTTTATATCAAAGAATATTGGCTTGAAGGGGGCTGACAAAACCATCCACAAAGCAAATTTTGGCTGGTTTATCAGAAACTGACGAAGATCCACACAATGTATGGCCAACATAAGTTTGTGCATAATTTTCTGATGAAGTCTGTGCACTGATAGCCACTGAGGTTAGACCTGTGTTGTAGCATTGTCGGTAGGTGGTGTACATGGTAACTTCTAATAGTATAAGTCAGGGGTGCCCAACCAGTGTGCCCTCTGATGTGGCCCGCAACCTCCTGCTCTGGGATGGTGGGTTGGCAAGCCCAGATTGCAGGTTGTCTACCCGCCATGCCAGAGCATCAGTGTTGTGAATGAAGCCTGCAGTAGAGGAAGCAAGCAGCTGCGGAGCAGAGCTCCATGAGCCAATGCTTCCTGTATAGCACCGACACCTGTCATAAGTGGAGTGTTACCAAATGCAGTCTGCCTGGGACAGCAAAATCCCTTATTACTAAAAATCACAGTGTATATATGGACATATTTCTTCGGGGCTGCTTTTAAACTGATTTGCAGGTGTAGCGGAGTGTACCTGCGGCTTACCTGCACTAAGCCATAGACTTCTCGTCTTATCTGTGGGTTTGGTGCACTTTCAGAAAGAAATTCTATGGCAAAGTACAGCTAACCCGCAGGAAAGCCACAGATGCAGGTAGACCACAGACCATCAGTGTAAAAGTAGCCTTGGGCCCCTTTAACATGATCTGTCTGACCCAATCGGACCCTCCATTCACCTCTATGGAGCGGCAGATGTAAACAGACTTGTGTCTGTTTATACCTGCCTCCTTCCAATCCGATGTTAAAAAAACGGGAAGTGGATCTGTCCCCTTCCATTTGATCAGGTGAGAGGGTCCATAGAGTAGAGTGGGCTGTGTCTGTGTACGCAGAGTGGACGCAGAACTGTCATCTGCTCATTGTGGCCCATGACTGGTTACTAAGTCGCTTAAGTGGCCCTCGCTCTTCAAAAGGTTGGGCACCCCTGGTATAAAGGGTAGTCTGATCCTGGAAAGTTTGTAAGGGTGTGGAGGTTTGAAAGGTTGTAAGGACTGGATTTAGAGAAGTGCGATGTTGTGACCCAGCATATTTATCCATTTATTTTCATCCCAGTGATTAGCTGTGACTCGATGCAAGTGACACACATATGATGCTAAGCCTCGTAGTCTGTGTGGAAATCACATCTGCTGAATAGTACTCTTATGTCTCGAGGCAGAATTTTAACAAGCCACAATATAATTTTGCTTGGCAATGAAATCTTTGAAGAACTGTCTGATCTCTATTTTAGGAGTACTTTTCTTTGCACGTTTTTGGTGCCTTGTTTACATAGCAGATCAGCAAACAGAATACATAAAACCTCATGCATGCCGTCCAGCTGCTGTGGTAAGCTTGGAATTCACAGCTTCACTCACTAACCCGGTAGGACTCCTGCAAAGTTGCATATATGTTTCAGAGCTGGCCTAATGAGCTGTGGAGAGAGAGCAAGAGATTTACAGTATTTGTTTTATTATGATAAATGCTGCCATTTTCGGGCAGGCTTTAGTTGTGTCCTTCATGCTCTTCTTGAGCTTAAAGTGGAGTTTTATCATTCCTCTTTATTTTCTACAAGTACAGTGTGTCTGGTGTACCTTTATGAGACAGAATAATAGTGAATTGATTGTTCATCCTTATTTATGTGTGTCATAAATATATATTAAAGTATATTTAAAGCCAAAACAGTTTCTTTTTGAGATGGGAGGGTTTAAATTGCTGTCATTCTTTTTTTTTTTCCATCTGTGCCATGTGATCTCCTTAGGGAGATTTCCTAATAATTCCTTTTTGTAGACTTAAAAGAGAAGTATGGGAATTGTTTTTATTTTAGAATCATACTTACCTAGATGGATGTCCCTCACTGGCTCTAAAGCCTCGTACACATGATTGGATTTTCCGACAGGAATTGTGTGATGACAGGCTGTTTGAGGAAAATCCAACCATTTGTATGCTTCATCGGGCAAATGTTGGATAGCAGGCTTTAAATTTTTCCGCGGACAAATGTCTGTTGTTAGATTTTACGCGCGTGTGTACACAAGTCAGTCGGACAAGTCCAAAGTACAAACATGCATGCTTGGAAGCAAGGATGAGCCAGAAGCGGTCGGTCTTGTAAACTAGCATTCGTGATGGAGAATTAACATTTGTGACGTGGCAAATTATGAAATCTCCAAATGCAGCGCATATTCTTTTCTTCTTTAATGGGATAATAATGAAGCTGCTTTGCTGGTGATATTGATGGAGTTATTGCAAACAAATTTTCAAAGGCTTTTTTTTCCTAGTGATATCAAGAATTATATTATTATGCTTGGGCAAGTTACCACAACACCATTATCCCGTAGTTTTTAGCTCAACGATACAACTATGCTGTTGTCCCTTGTCAATTTTACATTGTATTTTTTTAAATGTAACTGCCTACTCCCAAACTGTCATTTGAAGTAAAAAAAAAATAGCCAAGTATTATTCTCCACAATTTGTTTATTGTGCATTAAAAAAGAAAACAAATAAAATTAGACATGCTATCTGCAATAGAACTTAACCAAAAAGTGCATTCTATGCATCCAAAAATATAGAAAATACAACAAATCAAATCATTATTATTGAACCAAATTGAAATAAAAGCCTCATGCATGTGTCCTGCTTCTTAATATAGGGGGGTCAACAATGCCAAGAGTTGGTGAAAGCAGGGGTCTGTCATCTGGAGATAATTCCAAAAAACATCCGGATTATTCTCCTGGAGCTCCTGCAGCAAAGGCATATGACATAATTGGTAACCAATTTTTGGTCCAAGAAAGCCTCCTGTTCCTGGACTGGACTTGGGTCAAAGTAATAACTCCAAGGTCAATAATAAATAACACTCCGATTCTGCAACATGTATGGTTGACGAACGGGCGTTCAGAAACAAACTGAAAAGCAATAACTGAAAAGCGCAAAATGAAAAGCACAAATCAACACTCACCAAACTTCTGCTAACACGAAATTAGCAGAAGGAGCCCAAAGGGTGGCACTAAAGAGCTGAAAAAACACGTAGTTTGTCACTTTGTTCGTGTTTTTTTCACTGACAATTCCTTGCCATTTGTATGCAAGACAAAATCCAGGCACGCGCCTTCGGACAAAAGTCTGAGGTTTTGTCTGTGGAAAATCCGATCGTGTGTAGGAGGCTTTAGGCTGAGAACCAAGCAATCAAACACTGCCGATCACTTGGTTCTCGCAGCTCCCTAAGCAGAGTGCTGGTGACTGTCAGTCACTGCTGTCTCTGCCCCTCCAGCACTCACTGGAACTCTGGGCTGGGAGGGGGCGGGAATGGCCAGATCAGGCTCTCAGCGGCTCCATGAGAGACCGAACCAGGTGCCGGTCCAGGCATGTGGGTGGATCTCCATCATATGGTCGTGATCTTTACCGAGCCTGGACTGGCTCTGTGATGTCAGCCGACAGCGGGCTTCAGAATTAAGTGAGCTTCAGCTGTACTTAACCTTTAACAGGAAATGAGAGGATATCTTTGCAGTGTGAGAGAAACACTTTCTTAGTTGTCAAAGGAACAAGTGTTCCCATTTCAAAACTGTTTTGATGGCAACTTACAAATCATTGCTAATCACATAAAGATGACAGTAGATATACTATCCCCAAATTGAGATGATGAGAATAATATTCAAATGCAGGCATGTACCTTCACAAGTCTAGGCCCTGTTGCTGTGGAGCATGACAGTGCCATCATGGTGCACCCTGTAATTTCACCAGTCTTTTGCTATTGCTTTTGATTATTTCTGCATATTGGGACTTATTAAAATTTCTGGCACACAGGGATATAATGTTGAGGCTCCAGATGCTTTACAATGGATGCAACATGTGTTGCAGTCCGAGTTTCTTTTACCACTTGCACCAAGCGTAGTCCCATCTATATAAAAAAAATTTAAGGTGGGATCCCAATCAGGACTCTACCTTCTTCTTAGATTCTGCATGTTCTCTCCTCTCTATTGCAAGCAGTGCCCTATCCCTCTATTAGATGCAGTGCATCATGCCTCTGTGTATTACACACAGTATGTGATGGATTGTTTCCCCTCACTTCCTGACCCAAAGCCAAACAGGAACTGAGAGGAAATCCCAACAAATGAAAGACATTCCTTTGGGACCCCCAGTTCACCATAACTAGTGTCCCTATTGGAAAATTTCCTCTCCATGAATTTTCTGGGGACAACCCAAAATGTGTAATTTTATTTTACTTTCACTTTCAATGATAATGAATGGTAAACAGTTTTTATAGCTGTCTGTGTCCCCTAATGACAGGGGTTTTAATCCCTCTCCCCTCTACCTAAAATCAAATAAAAAAGTTTTGCCTTTAACTATACTTTTTTGGGGGAGATTTTCTAAAACAGGAGCATGCTAAATCTGGCGCAGTTCTGCATAGTATAGAATAAAAGCTTTCAGGTTTTATTATCGAATCTTAAAGTGGAATTAAACTCCCCTATCGTTTTCATCCACGGAAGCTGCCATCTTTGCCTCTGTTTAATCTTCAACTGCCACAGTGCTGCACATGTGATCCGTTATGACACCAGCCATTGGGTGGTTTGACAGTTTGGTTGAGAGCACAGCCACAGTTAGCATTCCCGCCATGCCATTTTTTTAAACTTTAAATCGATGGGTTTACTTCCACTTTAATTGAAGAAGTTAGAAGCTGATTGGCTACCATGCACAGCTGAATCAGATTCTGAGTGCTCCAGTTTTAGTAAATCTCCCCTTTGTGTTGCTTGTTTAATGCCCAATGATGAATAAATGAGGTGAAGTTCTGCTGAGTTCTATCATCTAATCATTTGCAAGCAAAAATACAGTTTTTTTTCCCCCATTGCATGTGAGTTGGTGATCTTTGCCAAGAGAATTTTCCCCACACTATGTTAAGAGAAAATTCCCTTGGAAAGTGAACAGGCTATTTGTTTTTAAGTAAATCAGCCCCCCTAGAACCCTGGTGCCCTTTTGGTACTTTTTGCAGACACTAATTTGTGTTTCCCTATTGCCCGGTTATAACAGTGATTTCTTGCAGCTCCACTCTGGTTGTCTCCTGAAGTATGTCCCCAGTCTCCAACGACTCATATAGCATGTTCACAGTCTCTGACGGTCTACTACAACTTGCCAACAGTCTCTGACAAGCTCTTGCATCATGTCTGCAATCTCTGACCATCACTTGTATAATGTCCATAGTCTCTGACCATCTCCTGTATAATGCCCATAGTCTTTGACTATATCCTGCTGTCTCTGGTAATGACCTTTCACCAGATTTTAGGTGAGGCCCTTTGGTGATGTTGGGGGCTGCAGTTAAAGCCCCCATATTAAGAAAGTTGACCACCACCGCTTTTGAATATATTTTGAGACTATGAAAAAGTAGTTTGATCAACTAAATCTGAACAAATACTTGTGTTTAGTGGTCAGACTGGCATAAGTTAAAAAATATTATACAATAATGCAAATCATGGAATTGCAATATTTTTTTTAAACTAACATTGTTTAAAGTGGTTTGTAAATTTTTCTTTTGTTTCATATTGTTGTAAAACTGTTCATAGACTGAGTTTTACCTATACCTGTATTAAATTATAATGGAACATTGGATAGATAAGCACTGATGGAGCATTGGACAGGGGGCACTGATGGAGAATTTGATGAGGAAGCACTAATGGAGCATTGAATGCGGGGCACTGATGAAGCATTGGATGGAGAGCACTGAGGGCACATTAGACGGGGGGCACTGTTGGAGCATTGGACGGGGGGGCACTGTTGGAGCATTGGAGGGGGGGGCACTGTTGGAGCATTGGACGGGGGGGCACTGTTGGAGCATTGGACAGGGGGGCACTGTTGGAGCATTGGACGGGGGGGCACTGATGGAGCATTGGACGGGGGGGCACTGATGGAGCATTGGACGGGGGGGCACTGATGGAACATTGGACGGGGGGGCACTGATGGAACATTGGATGGGGGGCACTGATGGAGCATTGGATGGGGGGCACTGATGGAGCATTGGAGGGTGACCACATATGGAGCATTGGATGGGGGCCACTGATGGAGCATTTGATGGGGGGGCACTGATGGAGCTTTGGAAGAGGGGGCCACTGATGGAGCATTGGATGAGGACCACTGATGAAGCTTTGGAAGGGGGGGCACTGATGGAGCATTGGATGGGGGCCACCGATAGAGCATTGGACGGGGGGCCACTGATGGAGTATTGGAGGGGGGCACTGATGGTGCATTAGACGGGGGCCAGTGATGAACCCCAGAATTATTGAAAAACATTTTTTTTTCAGTGGAGTTTTTCTTTAATCCCCATACCAAACAACAGGAATTGGTAAAGCTGTAAAAAATACTTATCTTTGATATTTAAAAACAAAGTAAAAGCATAGAGGAGAGGGGGTCAGACCTTTCAGTGAACCTCTCAACATGTACGTGTAGCAGGGAGTTTAGGGTTTATCTCTCTGTAATTTATACAGCGTTTTCATGCCTGTGACATTCTTGTGGGGATACAGAAAGCCCCATGCTGCTAATGGACTGAAAGTAAATGAAATTAAATAAGCGCAGCAAAGCTCATCAGCAGTGTCTCCCCCCTGGGTAATTCAATTCCTGAGTGCGTTGTGATGGTCGCGTGCGGCACGCTCTCCGAAATCCTGCTGCGGGCGGGAGACTTAACATCTAAATAAAACTTTTTACTGCGGCATTTGTTATGCTCTTGCCAGCAGGGTCCTGGATGCTGGTTCGGGGACAGTAATGTAATATTCATATTTCCTCCCATGTTGTGCACGCCACATACCAGAATACTAAATATTCCATAAATATGCACCGCAGTTTAAATAAGCTGCCTTGAATTTTAATTTCCATGCTAATTTTATTTTATTAACTGCTTGGCTGCCCAACTGTAACACTTCTGTGTCCGGAGAGATGCCAGGATCGTAAATCTAGTGACCTGGGTGCTGGGGGATCAGAACGAATTTACATTTCCTTCTAGTGTGTATGACCAGTTTTTTTTCCTAGACGTGTGACATGAAAAGTTCAGACACCAATTACTGACCTTTTTAATTATGTTTATATATGTGGTCCATTTATAGGTCAGTTTGTCCTCCATAATTACTACTATTAATACAATTTTTTTTTTTTGCCAAGAAATATAGAAATCCCTTATTTGATTTTAACCTCTTTCCTTTTACCAGGAGAGGGACCCACCTTTTACAATCCCATTGCAAATAGCAGCAGGAACCCATTGTCACTAAAGATACACCCAAGCCCTGCCTGCATTGGTAAAGGCCATTCCACCTGCTCATTGTAAAGTTCTTGGCAGTCCCTCTGTGTATGTGCCCTTGTCTGGTTTGCAGAAGCCAATGAAAACCATCTAAAAACAACATTTCCTATTAGGATAATTTGCAATAAGATCTAAAAACAGCCTGAGCACCGTTCAGAGCAAGCATGTTTCAGAAAGCATCTTCTGCATATGGCCAAATGCAGCTATCTGTTCTCTTCACATACAATGCAAGACCAGCAGTCCTGCATTGTACGGTCTGGAGAATTCCAGAGCATTGGTCAGTGGGAGAATAGAGCCAAGTGAAAAGAGAAAGAGGAATAAGGTAAGTACCGTATATACTCGAGTATAGGCCGACCCGAATATAAGCCGAGGCCCCCAATTTACCCCCAAAAAAACTGGCAAACTTATTGACTCGTGTATAAGCCGAGGGTGAGACATGCCTGTCCATCCCTGTGTGTGTGTCCGTCCATCCCTGTGTGTCCGTCCATCCCTGTGTGTCCGTCCATCCCTGTGTGTCCGTCCATCCCTGTGTGTCCGTCCATCCATCCCTGTGTGTGTGTGTGTCCATCCATCCATCCATCCCTGTGTGTGTGTGTCTCCATCCATCCATCCATCCATCCCTGTGTGTGTGTGTCTCCATCCATCCATCCATCCATCCCTGTGTGTGTGTGTCTCCATCCATCCATCCCTGTGTGTGTCTCCATCCATGTGTGTGTGTGTGTGTGTGTGTGTGTGTGTGTGTGTGTGTGTGTGTGTGTGTGTGTGTCCAGCCTACCTTTGTCCCGAGCCTCCGTCCCGTGCCTTGCCTCCTTGCCTCCGTCCCGTGCCGTGCCTTGCCTCCTTGCATCCGTCCCGTGTCGTGCCGTGCCTTGCCCCCGTCCCGTCCCGTCCCGTGCCGTGCCGTCCTGTGCCCTCTTCGTCGGCGGCCATTGTAAAGTTCAAAAGCTGCGCCGCCGCCTTCGCCTGTGATAGGCGGAACACTGAATTTCCCAGCAGCCTGTGTTCCGCCTATCACAGACGTCGTATCATCCTCGTCCGTAGTACGAGGATGATACGATGTCCGTGATAGGCGGAACACAGGCTGCTGGGAAATTCAGTGTTCCGCCTATCACAGGCGAAGGCGGAGCCGGAGGCGCGGCTTTTGAATAGAATGGCCGCTGTCTGTCTGCTCGACACGCTGATCGAGCGGGCAGACAGCGATGACTCGAGTATAAGCCGAGGGGGGCACTTTCAGCCTCAAAAAAGAGGCTGAAAATCTCGGCTTATACTCGAGTATATACGGTATGTGTACTTATTTCTTCCCCTTTCCCAGTCAAGCAAGCATGCAGTCCAAGGGGGACCCAACTGAATGTTATCCATTCAGTTGAGTCCCCCTTGGACTGCATGCTTGCTTGACTGGGAGAGGGGAAGAAATTGAACAGCACCCCAGACTTGACCTTTAAAAGGAGAGATCAGCAGTGGCAGCCGTCGTACATTTTCAGTACAAGTTAAATTTAAAACTGAGCTCCAGGTATGATTTGGATTACATTTGGTCCAGCTTGGCACAATGTAAGTACATATATTTCATACCTGATGGACTGTTGTGGTAGCTAACAGTCACAGACATTTTGGAATATTGCTGTAATAAAAAAATGAAGGTCCTAATAAACAATCAATAATTATTCTTGACAACATTTTAGTGTCTGGCTGTACAATAAATTTTGATTATGAAAAAAAAGCCTCCGATCCCGTCTTCCTTTTTTTTCATGTGAGGTAGAACAGTGATGTGCTTGGTCATGCTGCATTTGGGTTGGAGGTCAGCACAAATAGTGGAGGTGGTTTTAATGGGCTCAGGGCTGGGTACGTAAAAGGGGCTTTATGCATGCACCTAAAAAGAGGCTTAACCACTTGACCTCCGGAAGATTTACCCCCTTCATGACAGGCCATTTTTTTGCTTTTTGCCACTGCATTAGTTTAACTAACAATTACGCATTCATGCAACACTGTAACCAAATGAAATGTATATTATTTTATCACACCAATTGAGCTTTCTTTTGGTGGTATTTGATCACTACTAATGTTTTTTTTGCGCTATAAACAAGAAAGACGGGAAATTTAAAAAAATATATATTTATTTTTTATTTTTTGCTATTAAAAACATATCCAATAAAAAAATGTAAATCAATTTCCCTCATAAATTTAGACCAATATGTATTCTACTACATATTTTTTTTTGGTGACTGGGGAAGCTAAACCACGTGCAACGGTTAACTGCAACTGGTAGAACCACGTCCCATGATAGAGAGACGTCATCACCTCATCCCATCGAAGATTGCCGAGGCAGCCAAGGACAGCAAGAAGCTGCCGCTCTACAGAGTTGCAAATCTGAATCTGAATCCACAGCGAATCTGAATTATAAAAATAAAGGAAAAAACCGCGCTCGACAACGGTGGGAAGTAAGAGAGGATAATAATAACAGTAGCTATGGCTAAATACTAGTTATATCATTAGGTTGCTGCCACCCACAAAAGAAAGAAACTCCAAAAGGAGTTTCCTCCAAGAAATAAAAACAATATGATAACCAGGGTAATTGGCGCTACCTACAAGTAAAACTCCTTATATGTGTGTATATCAATATATAATTCAGAATATATCATGTATTCATCTAAAAGAATATATATATAATAGAAGGAGGCATAACCCCAAAAAGACTACCAGTCTGCGATTTAAAATTTACAAGCTACTCAGAAGTCCCAAAAAACAACAAAGTTCCTACTAAAGATTAGTTCCTGGGGTTAACAAATAATTCCAATAAGCAAAAGAAAAGGAAAAAACGAAAACCAAACAACAAACTAGAAATCAAAAGAATTTTTTGTATCTGTATCGCTAAGAGATAGTATTCCCTAAAGTCGCATTAATGCCAAAGTGTGGTTTGAGTAGGCAAATTCCCAGTAAGAGGCGTATGTAAATGTGCTAGTGAACTTATAATCCCAAGTATGCAAACTGTAAGTGTAAAACGCTAATGTAGATACATATGAAAGAATTTTTTGCCTAAAGTCGCATTATCGCCAAGATGTGCAAAAAACCAAGTAGAAGGTGTATATAAATGTGCTTAATGAGATTAAAATACACACTACAAAATTCAAATTATACAAGCTATACATGCAATGTGCTAATATAAGCATATATATATGAAAAAACAAAAATATTAATAATATATAGAAATTATATCAAAAATATATATCAAAAAAGTGCAGGTGCAAAAACAAAGGACAAAAAAATGTGTACAAACAAGAAGAAAATATATATATATATAAAAAATATATATATATATAAAAAACAAAAGGTCTCTTAAATAAACAATAAATCAAAAAAAGTGTCCAAATTTCCAAAAAATCTCCAAAAAATCTCTTTAACAGTGCAATTACAGACAGTTCAAAAGATGTGACTAAAGTGCTTCTCGTGCAATCTCCAACGTGACTTCTGTGTTCCCCCACAAGGTCCCTCACTCACCAGAAGAATACACCCCTGCAGGGGTAATTCGCCTTGGAATCAAAGTCTGCCGATAACCAGCTTTTCATTCGCATCCAGAGAGAGTTTTTTCAGTCCCTGCTGATGTCTAGCTCCTCAATCGCAACCAAGGGGGAGATTTCCTCATAGGAAAAAAATTGTAGTCTCCATAGTGTGATTTGTATAAAAAATCAATTTATTGCCACAAAAATATAAACAAATAAAAACATAAAAAATGATAAAACGGAAAAAACAATTCTCATATGTTGAGATAAGATGTGGAACCACAGTCCATTAAAAAAACCTTTCAGCCTCCATATATAATGATAACGTTCCAGGAAAAAAGATAAAAAATCCTAGAACAGGGCTGAGAGAAAGGTAGTAACCATACGCTAATGGCACTTTATCCCAGATAACACAAAGGACTAGACACCAAAAAATAATAATAATGTCCCAGGATATAACCTGTTGTTTAGAGTCACTCCAGTGTTTGTAAGTCCCCTAGGGATAGAGCCCATCTAGCGCGAAAAAATAATCCGAACGTGGAAGCCGCCCGGTGGACACGCAGCTACGGCTTGCACTCCAACTGCGCTCCAACTAACGGAACTGACGTAATAGGCGTAACTCCGTCGAACGCGTTTCGTCATTGACGTCTTCAGCGGCGGTCTTACAAACTAGGGGACTTACAAACACTGGAGTGACTCTAAACAACAGGTTATATCCTGGGACATTATTATTATTTTTTGGTGTCTAGTCCTTTGTGTTATCTGGGATAAAGTGCCATTAGCGTATGGTTACTACCTTTCTCTCAGCCCTGTTCTAGGATTTTTTATCTTTTTTCCTGGAACGTTATCATTATATATGGAGGCTGAAAGGGTTTTTTTAATGGACTGTGGTTCCACATCTTATCTCAACATATGAGAATTGTTTTTTCCGTTTTATCATTTTTTATGTTTTTATTTGTTTATATTTTTGTGGCAATAAATTGATTTTTTATACAAATCACACTATGGAGACTACAATTTTTTTCCTATGAGGAAATCTCCCCCTTGGTTGCGATTGAGGAGCTAGACATCAGCAGGGACTGAAAAAACTCTCTCTGGATGCGAATGAAAAGCTGGTTATCGGCAGACTTTGATTCCAAGGCGAATTACCCCTGCAGGGGTGTATTCTTCTGGTGAGTGAGGGACCTTGTGGGGGAACACAGAAGTCACGTTGGAGATTGCACGAGAAGCACTTTAGTCACATCTTTTGAACTGTCTGTAATTGCACTGTTGAAGAGATTTTTTGGAGATTTTTTGGAAATTTGGACACTTTTTTTGATTTATTGTTTATTTAAGAGACCTTTTGTTTTTTATATATATATATATATTTTTTATATATATATATATATTTTTTCTTCTTGTTTGTACACATTTTTTTGTCCTTTGTTTTTGCACCTGCACTTTTTTGATATATATTTTTGATATAATTTCTATATATTATTAATATTTTTGTTTTTTCATATATATATATGCTTATATTAGCACATTGCATGTATAGGTTGTATAATTTGAATTTTGTAGTGTGTATTTTAATCTCATTAAGCACATTTATATACACCTTCTACTTGGTTTTTTGCACATCTTGGCGATAATGCGACTTTAGGCAAAAAATTCTTTCATATGTATCTACATTAGCGTTTTACACTTACAGTTTGCATACTTGGGATTATAAGTTCACTAGCACATTTACATACGCCTCTTACTGGGAATTTGCCTACTCAAACCACACTTTGGCATTAATGCGACTTTAGGGAATACTATCTCTTAGCGATACAGATACAAAAAATTCTTTTGATTTCTAGTTTGTTGTTTGGTTTTCGTTTTTTCCTTTTCTTTTGCTTATTGGAATTATTTGTTAACCCCAGGAACTAATCTTTAGTAGGAACTTTGTTGTTTTTTGGGACTTCTGAGTAGCTTGTAAATTTTAAATCGCAGACTGGTAGTCTTTTTGGGGTTATGCCTCCTTCTATTATATATATATATTCTTCTAGATGAATACATGATATATTCGGAATTATATATTGATATACACACATATAAGGAGTTTTACTTGTAGGTAGCGCCAATTACCCTGGTTATCATATTGTTTGAATCTGAATTATAGGCACTATGTCATTTGTGAGGCAGGCAGGGTTTTGAGGTCTGAGCAAGGAGGCTTTGGTAAATATGCTTGCACTGCTATAATAATTAAACAACATTGATAGATATTATTGAATTTCATATACTGGGTTTATGAAATTGGTTTTGATGTAAATTGAATTTGTGTAGTAGTTCCTTAAATTAATATTTACATTATTTAAAATATTTAAATGTTCTTTAAATTATTATTTCATCTGGTTCCCTATTTACAATATTAGAATCTTTTCATTTCAGAATCTGAAGATGCAGGAGAACCTGAAAAACTTTTGAAGCAAGGTTATCTGGAAAAAAGAAACAAAGGTAAAGCCATGCGTGCATTTCAGAATTGTTCACAGGAAGTGATCTCTTCTGCCATAACTTTGTTTAGTTGCATTGTGAACTTTTGGTATATACATACATACACCAATTAGCCATAACATTATGACCAAATCTCTAATATTGGGTAGGTCCCCCTATTTGTCCCCAAAACAACCCTGACCCACCGAGACATGGACATGAATAGCAGGTCCCAAGGTTTCACAGCAGAACATTGCCAAAAGCATCACACTGCCTCTGCCAGCTTGCCTTCTTCCCATAGTGCATCCTGGTGTCATCTCTTCCACAGGTAAGTCACGTACATGTACATGGCCATCCACATGATGTAAAAGAAAATTTTCTGATTGATCAGACTCATGCCACCCAGTTCTGATGTTCAATTGCCCATTGAAAGCGCTTTCGGCTGTGGACATGGCTCAGCATGGGCACCCTGCTACGCAGCCCCATACAAAATAAACTGAGATCCACTGTGTGTTCTGACACCCTTCTGTCAGAACCAGCATTAACTTTTTCAGCAATCTGAGCTACAGTAGCTTTTCTTCTACATGGACCAGCCCTCGTTCCCTACATGTATCAAAGAGCCTTGGCTGCCCATGACTCTGTTACCAGTTCACTGGTTTTCCTTCCTTGGACCCCTTTTGGTAGGTCCTGACCACTGCAGACTGGAAACATCCCAGAAGAGCTAAAGTTGCTCTGACCCAGTCGCCTAGCCATTACAATTTGGCCTTTGTCAGAATCACTAAAATCCTTATGCTTGCTTATTTTATTTGTGTTCCTAAAATATCCCATCAACTTTCAGGTGCTATGGTAACAAAATACTCAGTCTTATTCACTTTACTTTTTAGTTGTTGTTATGGTTGATCGATGTGTATATATACGTATAAATATTGTCATATATGTGTTATCTGCTAAAGGATTTCTAAGGGATAGTATACACATACATTTGTGTTTGAAACATCAACTTTTGATTTGGATATGGTGTGTGTATTATGTCAATACTGCTTTTTATCACATTTCTTTAGCACAAAGGAAAACCATTAAATATTAAAGTGTCCACTCCACAGTACTATAGCAGTAAAAATGTACAGGTGAAAATGAATGCATTCAGGAATACACAAAACTGTGAATGGGACCTCAAGCAGAGTTGAATTGTCTTTCAATATTTCCTAGATGGCAACCAGGAAACTTCAAGTGCTTGTGGCCTTGAGTTGCTTGTTTAAAGCTGTTATCTTACTTCAGTACGACTACAGCATCTTACAAAACTGAGTACACCCCTCACATTTTTTGTGAATATTTTATTATATCTTTTTATGTGACAACACTGAAGAAATTACACTTTGCGGTCCCCTCAAAATAACTCAACACACAGCCATTAATGTCTAAACTGCTGGCAACAAACGTAAGCACACTTCTAAATGAAAATGTCCAAATTTGGCCTAATTAGCCATTTTCCCTTCCCGGTGTCATGTGACTTGTTAGTGTTACATGGTCTCAGGTGTGAATGTGGAGCAGGTTGTTTTAAATTTGGTGTTATCACTCTCCCTCTCTTATAATGGTCACTGGAAGTTCAACATGGCACCCCATGGCAAAGAACTCTCTGAGGATCTCAAAAAAAGAATAGTTGCTCTTCATAAAGATGGCCTAGGCTATAAGAAGATTGCCAAGACCCTAAAACTGAGCTGCAGCATGGTGGCCAAGACCATACAGCGGTTTAAAAGGACAGGTTCCACTCGCCATGTTCGACCAAAGAAGTTGAGTGCACGTGCTCAGCATCATATTCAGAGGTTGACTTTGGGAAATAGACGTATGAGTGCTGCCAGCATTGCTGCAGAGGTTGAAGGGGTGGGGGGGTTAGCCTGTCAGTGCTCAGACCATATGCTGGGCACTGCATCAAATTGGTCTGCATGGCTGTCATCCCAGAAGGAAGCTTTTTCTAAAGATGATGCACAAGAAAGCCCGCAAACAGCTTGCTGAAGACAAGCAGACTAAGGACATGGATTACTGTAACCATGCCCTGTGGTCTGATGAGACCAAGATAGACTTATTTGTTTCAGATGGTGTCAAGCGTGTGTGGCGGCAACCAGGTGAGGAGTACAAAGACAAGTGTGTCTTGCCTACAGTCAAGCATGGTGGTGGGAGTGTCATGGTCTGGGGCTGCATGAATGCTGCCGGCACTGGGGAGTAACAGTTCATTGATGGAACCATGATTGCCAACATGTACTGTGACATACTGAAGCAGAGTCTGATCCCCTCCCCTCAGAGACTGTGCCGCAGGGCAGTATTCCAAATTTAAACAACCCCAAACACACCTCCAAGACGACCACTTCCTTGCTAAAAAAGCTGAGGGTAAAGGTGATGGACTGGCCAAGCATGTCTTTAGACCAATTGAGCATCTGTGGGGCATCCTCAAATGGAAGGTGGAGGAGTGCAAGGTCTCTAACATCCACCTGCTCCGTGATGTTGTCATGGAGGAGTGGAAGAGGACTCCAGTAGCAACCTGTGAAGCTCTGGTGTACTCCATGCCCAAGAGGGTTAAGGCAGTGCTGGAAAATAATGGTGGCCACACACAATATTGACACTTTGGGCCCAATTTGGACATTTTCACTTAGGGGTGTACTCACGTTTGTTGCCAGCGGTTTAGACATGAATGGCTTTGTGTTGAGTTATTTTGAGGGGACAGCAAATTTACACTGTTATACATGCTGCACACTCACTACTTTACATGATAGCAAAGTGTAATTTCTTAAGTGTTGTCACATAAAAAGTTATAATAAAATATTTACAAAAATGTGAGGGGTGTACTCACTTTTGTGAGATATTGTATATTTAAGCCTGGTATAGACTAACAGTTTTTTTTTTTTCGTTCAACCCAGCGGGATGATCGAAAAAAACACTGAAGAGCTCAGAAGGAGCCGCTGTACTATTTGCTCTCTCCTCCTATCAATATGCTTCTTATCAGCACATAAACTGATTGGCTCCTTGTACATTTCCTTCATCTTTCACTCCAGCCCTGATGTACCAGTACTGTAGAAGACTGATACCTGGTCTAGGAACTGCCATAGCTTTAAGATGAAATTAATGTAGAGGAGCATGCAGAAAGTGTTGGTAGAGAAGTGGGCAGTAATACGATGTACAGGTATGAGGTGAGATGTGATTACAATAGTAGGTAATGTTACTGGGGAGAGATTTTGGAGCAGAAGCCGACTGTGCAGTGGGAGAAGCATAAGCTCTTTGTAGGAAATAGAGCTGGTTGATACAGGAAGTAAGCAGAATTTACTTCTGTTGAAACAGGAACTGACATTGTAAGATCAGCTTTTAACCTTTAATATATGTATAGGATAGTAGGAAGGATGAAAGCAGACTGTTTTACACATCCTCCAACCATTAAAATAAGATTGGTGTTTCTAAATATGTTTACAAAATGTTACTCTAATCGATCACAATATGCTCTATTCTGATAAACTGTTCCTTCAAAAAGGGGACCATTATTTTTGGAGTAAGGTAGTAAGGTTGAACTGTTCTCAATAAAATTGCATGTAGACCTTCACTTCAGGCATACAAGAGCTTTTATTTTAAATATAAAGCCTAATGCCGTGTACACACAGCCGGACTTTTCGACAGCAAAGGTCAGATGGAACGAATCCGTCGGACAATTCGGCAGTGGGTGGGCTTCATCGGACCATTGCTGACGAAAAATCAGACAGACTTTAGATTTAGAACATGTTTCAAATCTTTCCAATGGACTTGAGTCTGGATGAAGAATCCATTCGTCTGTATGCTAGTCCGACGGATGAAAACCGACGCTAGGGCAGCTATTGGCTACTAGCTATGAACTACATCACGGTCCAATCCTTCGGAACTTGGTGCGATTGTGTTTAGACAAGTCAGTTTTGGCGGAACTCCGTCGAAAAAGTCCTTTGGAGTTCAGTCCGACGAAAAGTCCGGCCATGTGTACACGGCATAAGGCATTATACGGAACAGATAAAGTTGCAGATGATATTGTAATGCTCTGTCTGTCTTCTTCCATATCAAGTTATGTAGAAGAAGACAAGCTGGAATGGGGGCTACTGTACTATATGTTAGCCTTGAAATGTATGCCACATTTCCCCATGTCTTATCCTTTGAACAGCTTGCATGTCCAGAATAACTGTTAATTCACCAGAGTTATAGTATGCTTATACCTTTCTCTTTGATATGACAGCACAGCTCTGAATACATAAGCATGTGGTGTCTGCTCTGCCTACTTAATTTCTAGTGGGATACAAAGGACACAGACCTCTCCTAACCCCCCTCCTCATTCCCATTACCCCTCCTTGTGCACAAGCAAACAGCACAGGAAGTCATCAGCTCAAAACATTTATGGCAAAATTAACAGGTATTTGACTTTACTTTTGAAAGAAAATATTGAGGGACACCGGATTCAGGAACATATGGATCATACTGTTGCCTACAGGAGAATTTGGACACTGCACTGGCTAACAAAAAAACAGTAACCTGCCTGGGATAACCCTCCCACACCCTGCATACCTCAAGTTTTGATAGTGTCCTTGAAGGATGGACACCATTTCTCTACTATGAAAAGTTTGAGTATTTTATCCAGCCATTTTTGTGCATTTTGGTGCTTTCCAGACTTTTTGTGTAGTGTGTTAGCCATGGAGCACTTTCCATGTCCAGATCTGAGGCACAGCCCCTTGTGACTCTGTCTCTGCAGTACTCATGAGTAGGTTATGTGGGGTGAGCATCAGGAGCCCATGGGGGGGGGGGGGTAGAAAGCCAGTAACTGACAATCACCAGATCTCTGCTCAGGGAACACTGACAAGGGAGAAATCTGCGGTGTTTGATTGCTCGGTTCTCAGCCTTAGATCCGGCAGGGCACAGATGCAGCATCAAAACAATATTGCATCCACCTAGGTATGTAAGATTTAAAATAAAAATGAAAATCCCATACTTCCCTTTTAAAGATAGTAATTCCACTTCCCAGAAGGTCTACCATCATACGTGGAAGACTTTCTTTGCTTAGTGCAAGGAAAAAAAACTTTTATCCTGAACAATATTCTGTGAGGCACATCCTGACCTTTTTACAATTGGCTCTGGACCAGAAATTGGCCCTGAGTACCATCAAGTAACAAATTGTGGCACTTTTGGTCTTGTTCCAGAGACTGCTAACCTTCCATTCTTTGATTAAGAAGTTTGTACAGAGTGTCTCATGTGGTTCCCCTTATAGTTCACTTGTCTCTTCATGGGATCAAATTTGGAATGCAAAAAAACACCTTTTGACCCTATTAACAATGTTTCACTTTCCACTCTTATTCTCAAGGTTGCTTTACTTGTTGCCGTCAACTCTGCAAGGTGCATGTTTGAATTGGCGGCATTATCTTGTAAAGAACTTCTTCCTAAAAACAGGGTAGTGTTGAGGCCAAAAAATCTCTTTCCTTCCTAAGGTGGTTTCAACTTTTCACCCCAAACAGTACTTTCATCCCTCTTTCCCACTCCAGTACTTCAGAGGGGAATTTCTCTTCATTGTCTGGTAGTAATTTGTGCTGTACGAGTTTAACTCAGAGCCACTGCTTCAATTAGGAAGATGGACTCTCTCTTTGTCAACTCAGATGTGCCCCGTGATAGGAAACCAGCTTCTCCTCGCTCCACCATTTCTCAGTCACCCAGACATTGTTCAAGCCAATAGTCTTGGGGGGGGGGGGGGTGGAATCGGGTTCCAACCTTTCCTGTCAAAGCACACTACTAGATATGAGTGCTTCTTGGGTTTTTCGGCATCAGGCAACTGTTTACAAAATCTGCAAGGCTGCCACCTGGTCTTCTGTTCATATTCCTTTAAGTTTTACTGGGTGGAAGTTCAGGCCTCGGTTTTGGGCATAAGGTCCTCTTTGAGCTGCAGGCAGTCCCCATTTTTTTTTTCTGTTGTGTTGTAGTGGGCCTGTTAGTGTTTGTTGCTGTGTTATCCACCTCTAAATTAGACTATTTTTGGATGTCCCAGTTATCTCTAAATCATGTGTCCCTCAATGAGCAAGAAGGAAAATTGGATTCTTGAGCTCACTGTAAATTTTTTTTTTTTTCATTGAGGGTCACTTGTCCCACCCTCAGTGATTATGGCTTTACTCTGGTCTGGCTTTGTTACAAAACTGATGCATGCTAGGAGTGGGAGGGATTATACCAGGCTGGTCAATGTTTTTTGTTTGCCAGTTTCCAAATCTTCCGTGAGGCAGTATAAACCAAAGGTCTATGCCTCTCAAGCCCTTGTACACACGGTCGGAGAATCCGTCAGAATGTGTCCTATCGGACCGTGTTGTCGGATAATCCGACTGTGTGTGGTATGCATTGGACTGATTCCGTTGGAATATCTGTCGGACCCAATTTTCCAACATGTTGGAAATATTTCCCAACCAACTGGTTCGATCAGACATACTCCGATCATGTGTAGAGAATTTTGATCGGACTAAGTGCCACGCATGCTCAGATCAAATTCCTACATCAAAGCTATTGGCTACTAGCCTGAACGTAGTCCCATCGTAACGAAATTACGTCATCACGTTCTGAATGATCGTTTTTTTCGACAACTTAGTCCGACCGTGTGTATGCAACAGTTTCGGACAAGATCCGACGGACAAAATCCGACGGATTTGGTTGTGGAAATCTCCGACCGTGTGTACAGGGGCTAAGAGTTCCCATAAAAAGATTAAAATGAGGACAAAAATCATATTTTCTTAATCAACAGATACTTTTTTTGCACTTATTGAACAGATACACTATATTGTCAAAAGTATTGGGACATCCCTCCAAATCATTGGATTCACGTGTTCCAATCACCTCCATGGCCACAGGAGTATAACAATCAAATACCTAGGCATGCAGACTGCTTCTACAAACATTTGTGATAGAATGGGCCCCTCTCAGAAGCACAGTGAATTAAAGTGTGGTACTGTGATAGGTTGCCACCTGTGCAATAAGTCAGCTTGGGAAATTTCCTTGTTACTAAATATTCCACGGTCAACTGTTAGTATTATAACAAAGGAGGAAGCAACTAGGAACAACAGCAACTCAGCCACAAAGTGTTAGGCCATGTAAAATGACAGAGCGGGGTCAGCTCATGCTGAAATGCACAAAAGTAGCTAACTATCTGCAGAGTCAATAGCTACAGACCTCCAAACTTTGTGTGGCCTTCAGATTAACACAACAACATTGCGTAGAGAGCTTCATGGAATGAGTTTTCATGGCTGAGCAGCTGCATCCAAGCCTTACATCACTAAGTGTAATGCAAAGCGTTGGATACAGTGGTGTAAAGCACGCCGCCACTGGACTCTAGAGCAGTGGCGGCCCGCCCATATGGGGTGCCAGACCAGTGCACTGAGCGGAGGAGTGAACTCCTGCACTTGCCACTATGAAACAACAACAAGGTAGATGCTGGAAATCCACAGGAGGGGGGCAGAGCTCAATGATTCCACTGACAGCCAAACGAGGCACAGCAACACCAGTGAAGATAGTAGAATCACTGACAATCACACAAGGCTGGTCTCCTTATTTCTACAGGATGGATGGAGGGGGAGGTTTCACACGGGCTGTGTGTTTATCAAGTGCTGATCGTCAGTGCTTCTATTATCTCCACTGGTGTTGCTGTGTCTCGGTTTGGCAGTGTCAGTGGAGGCTCTTGTGAAACACACAGCCCATATGAAGCCTCCCCCCACCCACCCATCCCTCTGTTCCTGATTCATCCCACCCACCATCTCTCTGTCCCTGATCCCTGATCCATCCCACCCACCCACCATCCCTCTGTTCCTGATTCATCCCACCCACCAGCTCTCTGTCCCTAATCCATCCCACCCACCCACCATCCCTCTGTCCCTGATTCATCCCACCCACCAGCTCTCTGTCCCTGATCCCTGATCCATCCCACCCACCCACCATCCTTCTGTCCCTGATCCATCCCACCCACCATCCCTCTGTCCCTGATTCATCCCACCCACCAGCTCTCTATCCCTGATCCATCCCACCCACCCACCATCCTTCTGTCCCTGATCCATCCCACCTACCATCTCTCTGTCCCTGATCCATCCCACTATCCTTCTGTCCCTGATCCATCCCACCTACTATCTCTCTGTCCCTGGTCCATCCCACCCACCATCTCTCTGTCCCTGATCCATCCCACCAACCATATCTCTGTCCCTGATCCATCCCACCATCCTTCTGTCCCTGATCCATCCCACCCATCCATCCCTCTGTCCCCGATCCATCCCACCCATCCATCCCTCTGTCCTTGATCCTTCCCACCCACCCATCCCTCTGTCCCTGATCCATCCCACCATCCTTCTGTCCCCGATCCATCCACCCATCCCTCTGTCCCTGATCCATCCCACCCACCCATACCTCTGTCCATGATCCATCCCACCCACCATCCCCCTGTCCCTGATCCATCCCACCACCCCTCTGTCCCTGATCCATCCCTCTGTCCCTGATCCCATCCCACCCACCACTGATCCAACTCCCCACCCCACCTCCATCCCTCTGTCTCTGATCATCACCATCCCTCTGATCCCACCACCAAAGGCAAACATGTAAGATATTGCATTATTGCAGTCACTAAATGTGATGACTGTATTTGTTTTATTTTATTAGGCTTTCTTGTACTTCATTGTCTGCGGTGACCTCTGCCTATTGCTGTTTCCCGATCACCTTTTTTGTGTTTCCTGTTTTTTTTTCTCTGGTGAACGAGGAGTGTGGCTGGGCTGTCAGACATATTGATGTGTCATTAGAACCTGGTGTATAATGTAGAGCCTGGTATATGATGTACAGAGCCCTGTCTATAATGTAGAGCCTGGTATATGAAGTATAGAGCCCTGTGTATAATGTAGAGCCTTGTATATGATGTACTACAGGGGACGGAGTTGGTGGATTCTATAATGGGTGGGGCTTATGAGAAGTGGGATGGGTCAAAAGGGTGGGCGTGGTCTAGCCCCCCCCCATCTTAAAACTTCACCAGCCGCCACTGCTCTAGAGCAGTGGGGACGTGTTCTTTGGAGTGATGAATCATGCTTCTCTGGCAATCCAATGAACGAGTCTGGGTTTGTGCCACGTGTAAAGTTTGGTGTAGGGAGGATTATGGTGTGGGGTTGTTTTTCAGGGGTTAGGCTTGACCCTTACGTACCAGTAAAGGGAACTCTTAAGGCGTCAACATACCAAGACATTTTGAACAATTTCATGCTCTCAACTTTGTGGGAACAGTTTGGAGATAGTCCCTACCTGTTCCAACATGACTGCGCACCAGTGCACAAAGCAAGGTCCATAAAGACATTGATGAGCGAGTTTGGGGTGGAGGAACTTGACTGGCCCACACATAGTCCTGATGTCAACCCTATAGAACACCATTGGGATAAATTAGAGCAGAGACTGGGAGCCTGGCCTATTTGTCCAACATCAGTCCTGACCTCACAAAATGTACTTCTGGAAGAATGGACAAACATTCCCATAGACACACTCCTAAACCTTGTGGACAGCCTTTCCAGAAGAGTTTAAGCTGTTATAGCTGCAAAGTGGGGTCAACACAATATTGAGCCCTACGGACTAAGACTGGGATGCCATTAACGCCAAGTTCACGTGCGTGTAAAGGCAGGTCTCACAATACTTTTGGCAATATAGCGTGTAATCAAAAACTTTTAATTGCAGACTTTGCAGACAAAAAGGAAGCAAGCAAGATAAGTTCATTGTTAGGGTTTACTTACAGTTTGAGTCAATATTGCAGCCCAAGCTTGTTGTAATACGCATGCTTTCTTATGCGAAAGCTTCTCCTGTGCTACAGTGTATCGTGCAGCATACCATGAGGTGGGAAAATAATGTTTGTCTCATGGGCCAGCTGGATTACAGAGTTGTTTTGTGCTTGTCTGTGACATGTTCACTGAAACAGCAAGGAGAGGTTGGGGATTTATAAAGCCAGTCTCTGGGGACTTTTAGAAAATGTAATTTACATGACTGTTCTCTGAGTCAGTGCTTCATCCAACAGTATTTAGAGCACATCTCCATGGAGTGCTGAAACTGAATTTCCATAAAGACCAACTCTATTGTCTTCATTGGGGCTTGTCAGTTCTGGATAGGCTTTTCCACTCTGCTTTCCAAATATACAGAAAACAGCCTCTCTGACAAAAATTGATGATTAAGTCACTGCACAATGTGATAAGCACACACATCCTTCCATACTGGGGGATCAATATTAGGGGTCAGTTAAATATATGAAGACTTATACATCAATCAACCATTTGATCACCCACCTAATAATGAGTAGGTCTCCCTGCCAAAAAAGCCAGTGACCCATTGAGCATGGACTTTGCGAGACCTCTGAGGGTATGCTGCAGTATCTGGCACCAAGCCATAAGTGGCAGATCTTTAAGTCCTGTTAGGCTGGGCACTCCATGGACACACTTTAACTTTAACAACAGTTAAAAGTTTCTGCTTTTTTAAACCTAGCTATGCTGTGCTGATGGAGCACTTCTAAGCACAGCAGAGCTTTTTGGTGGTTTGGAATGTTCTATATTTCTGTGATTAAATATAATTACCATTAGGAACTTTTTTTTACCTTTTAATGTGTTTCATTTGGACATTTATTAGTTTGCCTGTAATATAACCCTTGTGTTCCCAACACAACCAAGCTGTCCCAGTTTTAAGATTTGATTCTAATTTATATATCTATGGCAATAAAACTTGAACACTAATGTATCAAAAAGAAGAGCAAGATAACATTTTCTCATTTTGTATCTATTCTCTGTTCCAGACCATGGTTTATTTGGGTCAGAATGGCGGAAGAAGTGGTGTGTTCTTACCAACAGGAGCTTTTGTTACTATTCCAGTGAGAAAGGTAACTGATCAGTTGACTTTTTGAACTAAAGTGACTTGAAAAAGTATTCATACCTCTTAAAATGTTCCACATTTTGTCATGTTACAGCCCAAAAGATAAATGTATTTTATTGGGATTTTATATGATAGACCAACACAAGTGACACATACTTGTGAAGTGGAAGGAAAATGATAAATGGTTTTCAAGATTTTTTACAAATAAATCTCTGAAAAGTGTGATGTGCATTTGTATTCAGCCCCCTTTACTCTGATACCAAATATCTAAAATCTAAAACCAATTGCCTTCAGACTTCACCTAATTAGTAATTAGAGTCCACCTGCGTGTAATTTAATGTCAGTATAAATACAGCTGTTCTGTGAAGCCCTCAGAGGTTTGTTAGAGAAGCTTAGTGAACAAACGGCATCATGAAAGCCAAAGAACACACCAAACAGGTCAAGGATAGAGTTGTGAAGGAGTTAAAAGCAGGGTTAGGTTATAAAAAAAATATCCCAAGGTTTGAACATCTCACGGAGCACTGTTCAATCCATCATCCGACAATGGAAAGAGTATGGCACAACTGCAAACCTACCAAGACATGTCTGTCCACCTAAACTGACAGGCCAGGCAAGGAGAGAATTAGAGAAGAGGCCAAGATGCCCATGGTAACTCTGGAGGAGCTGCAGAGATCCACTGCTCAGGTAGGAGAATCTGTCCACAGGTAACCTATTAGTCATGCACTCCACAAATCTGGCCTTTATGGAAGAGTGGCAAAAAGAAAGCCATTGTGAAAAGCCATGTGGGGGACAGAGCAAACATGTCGAAGAAGGTGCTCTGGTCAGATGGGACCAAAACTGAACTTTTTGGCCAACGACCCTAAACATACAGCCAGAGCTACAATGGAATGGTTTAGATCAAAGCATATTCATGTGTTAGAATGGCCCAATCAACGTTCAGACCTAAATCCACACATGCTCTCCATCCAATCTGACAGAGCTTGAGCCATTTTGCAAAGAAGAATGGGCATAAATGTCACTCTCTAGATGTACAAAGCTGGTGGAGACATCCCCAAAGCTATAATTGCAGTGAAAGGTGGTTCTACAAAGTATTGACTCGGGGGGCTGAATATAAATGCACACCACATTTTTCACAGATTTATTTGTAAATACATTTTGAAAACCATTTATCGATTTCTTTTCACTTCACAATTATGTGCAACTTTGTGTTGGTCCATCACATAAAATCCCAATAAAATACATTTAGGTTTTTGGTTGCAACATGATAAAATGTGGAAAATTTCAAGGGGTATGAATACTTTACAAGGCACTATATCTGTGATTATAAACTAAGGAGGAATTCCACATGATGGGTTTGAGAGGAGGAGGGCTAAAGACAGTATTATGTGCTAATATGGTTTATCTACATGTTGTTTACTCTCCATGTCTTTCTGCCTGCATTAATGCCGCGTACACACGACCGGTTTTCCCGTCGGAATAAACTCTGAAGGTTTTTCCGACAGAGTTACGCTGAAACTGTCTTGCGTACACACGATCACACCAAAGTCCGAGCGTTAAGAATGCAGTGACGTACAACACGTACAGTAACCAATAGCCTCTGTTTTGTACTTGCTTCAGAACATCGTTTTTGGTTCGGAAGAGCATACAGATGAGCGGTTTTCCCGATAGGAATTGGTTCCTTTGGAAATATTTAAAACAGTTTCTATTTCTGGGTCCGTCAGAATTTTCATAAAAAAAAAGTCAGATGGGGAATATACACGATGGAATATACAATGAAAAGATTCCATCAGACTTTTTCTGTTAGGCCGCGTACACACGGGCGGACTGTCTGCCCAACTAAGTCCGTCAGACAATCTGACAGACAGTCCGTCCTACTTTCGAATGAACGGACTTGACCACACACGATGAACAGACAGTCCGCCGAAAGCTTGCGCAATGACGTGTACAGCACGTACGACGGGACTATAAATACGACGTCCAATACACTGCAATGCAACCTTTCGCCGTGTAAATCCTTTCTGAACATGCTCCATACTTAGTCCGTCGAACTAGCCTACTCACGAGCGGACTGTCCGCTGAAACCAAGTTTGGACGGACAATATTACGGAAATTCCAAAAGACTTAGTCCGCCAGACTGTCCGCTGAAAAAGTCAGATGAAGCCCACACACGAGCGGATTGTCCGCTGAAACACGTTTCAGCGGACCAAGTCCGTCCGACAGTCCGCCCGTGTGTACGCGGCCTTAGGCCGCGTACACACGGGCGGACTGTCTGTCCAACTTAGTCCGCTGAAACACATTTTAGCGGACAGTCCGCTCGTGTGTGGGCTTCAGCGGACTTTTTCAGCGGACAGTCTGGCGGACTAAGTCTTTCGGAATTTCCATAATACAGTCCGTCCAACTTTGGTTTCAGCGGACAGTCCGCTCGTGAGTAGGCAAGTTGGACGGACTAAGTATGGTGCATGCTCAGAAAGGATTTACACGACCGAAGGTTGCATTGCAGTGTATTGGACGTCGTATTTCTAGTCCCGTCGTACGTGCTGTACACGTCATCGCGCAAGCTTTCAGCGGACTGTCTGTTCATCGTGTGTGGTCAAGTCCGTTCATTCAAAAGTAGGACGGACTGTCTGTCGGATTGTCTGACGGACTTAGTTGGCCAGACAGTCCGCCCGTGTGTACGCGGCTTTAGACATTCCGCTCGTGTGTACGGGGCATAAGTGTTCTTTGGGAATATTTCTGACAACATAGAAGGGGAAGCTAAAGGAGGAGTGAAACGTGGAGCAACAAAATAGGGTATAAATTGGTCCTATACTAGATGGTACAGAGAAAGGACTTCTTAAAAAAAATGGTTAACTTGGCAAACCAAATGCATATATTACAATGTGTAAATGCTATAGGATGATGGCGTTTAACATAAAACACATTCAATTATAGGAAAAGTTCCAAAAGGAGGCTTCTTGATAAAAGATTGTAGCTCTAAGCTGGTTCCATACATCCGCAAAGACTCTCGTCGAGATTCCTGCTTTGAGCTTGTGTCTCCGGGTAGCCGCAGCTATCAGGTAATATCCAGTGTTTATAATTCAAAGTGAAAGAGGAGGTCAAAATGCCTAGCTAACACTTTTTATCAACTTTCCATTGTCAGTTTACAGCTGCCAGTCCAGCAGAGGCCAAGGACTGGGTTGACCAAATACAGTTCTTGGTGAAAGGTGAGTTTAACTTCACCCTTTTGTGCATATGTGTAAGATTTGTTTAAACAGTACTACAATTTTAAGGCATATGGAAGGGGTTATGAATTTCACATGATTGAAAAATGTATGCTGGTGAAAAAACATGCATTTCTCAGACCAGTAGCGTAGGAAGCCTTAGGATTGATTTACTAAAACTGGAGAGTGCAAAAGCATGGTAGCCAATCCGCTTCTAACTTTAGCTTGTTCAATTAAGCTTTGACAAAAAAAACCTGGAGGCTGATTGGTTTCTATGCAGAGCTGCACCAGATTTTGCACCCTCCAGTTTTAGTAAATCAACCTCCTTATGTTCGGTTCTTTTACAAGAGTTTGAGGCAAGATCATTATTGAGGATTTATATAATATGCAATGCAAGTTAATACACGCTAATAACTAACTATGGAATATAACTGTGGAATACTAATTCACATGTCATGGTAAAAAATGATACTACCAAGTCAAATTGGACTTTAAACAGGAGTGGGCAGATGTGATTTCAAAGTATTTATAAACCTAAAATCTATTTTTCATTATGTTTCGTGTCATGTCTCCCTGTATACATTTCTCTTGAGCAAATCATTTTTTGTAAACCTGTTGCAAAATTTCCCAACTGGAAATCCTGCCAGTAAGGATGAGCTCCCACAGCCCACAGCCCAAGTGCAGAGCCTGCCAGAAAGTCGGCGCTCCGCTATCACAGGCAGTGAGACA
The DNA here is from genome assembly GCF_037356315.1 of Lithobates pipiens. Lineage (NCBI taxonomy): Eukaryota > Metazoa > Chordata > Amphibia > Anura > Ranidae > Lithobates > Lithobates pipiens. The sequence continues at coordinate 156,701,484 of NW_027507789.1, read as the reverse complement.
TTGTCCCGAAGCATGGCTGCAGAGATCGGGAAATGTCTCACTGCCTGTGATTAGCGCAGTGCCGACTTCCTGGTGGGGTCTGCACGTGGGCTGTGCGAACACGCCGGAGCTCATCCTTACCTGGTAGTAACAGTATTTCTTATTGCAGGCAGACAATGCTAATCCACTGCCTCACAAATAGCAGAAGCATTTGTCAGCCTGCCATGTACGTTCCTTCAGTTGGCCTTTGGACTGCCTATCAAATCTAGAAATGTTCTCAGGTCTAGGAAATTGTAAAATACCTGAGAAGGGGGAAAGAAATGACCTGAAAGTGTCCATCTTTATTAAAGCAGAGGTCCGCCAAAAAAAAAAAAATTAAAAGCCAACAGCTACACATACTGCAGCTGCTGGCTTTTAATAATAGAACACTTACCGGTCCTGGAGTCCAACGATGACAGCATTGTGGCTGATGCTTCCATCAGCTGTCGGGTGCTGCCTCCGCCATTATGGGTAAAGGATCCCGGCAGTGTAGCCTTATGGCTTCACGCTGGGAACCCTACTGCGCATGCGCTCCTCTCTCCTACTGGCCCGGCGACAGGAGGAGGGAGACCTGCGGTGACGTCATGGGCCGAGACTCGGACGCCCGGAAGTAGGAACAGGATACCTGTCTTTGTGGCTCCGGGGGGGGGGGGGGGGGAGGAGACAAATGAGCGAAAGTTCCACTTATGGGTGGAACTCCGCTTTAACTTAAAGTGTTATTAAACCTAAAAGCAAACCTACCAATTCTTAGATGAGGGGGATGCATTCATTTTCTTTTTTAGGCTTTCTTTACTTTTAATACTTTACTATTTTCATCTGATGATCCAGCCAGTAAGTCTGTTATTTTTTAATGGAACAAGCTCCCCTGCAAATGTAGTATTTAGAGCATCGAGTCAGAAATTTATCACTGACAGGGGTGCTTAAAATGATCAGCTTTTATCCCAGAAGAAAAAAACTGTTGCTGTTACTGCTTTTGTAACTGCAGCATGAGTTAAAGTTTGTCTTTAGTTTGTTAGTGGATCTAAATCTGCTAGAACATCTTACACTCCCTTCCCTCCCAGATTAACATTACTGCTGTCTAAAGGTGCCCTTGCGCTCCTTCATTCAGAGTGTTTTTTTTAATGCTGTGGCGCCAGATGCCCCCTTCAGTGTTGCCTCTGCAAACAACACCAATACTCTGACTGGCATCTCTATGATTGTTTGCCATTGACACACCTGTTTGGGAATTCTTCCTATCTATTAGCATGCAGAAACGGCCCTAAAGAAAAAGGAGTCCCTGTTCCCCCCCAAAGCATGTTGGCTCGGTGTACTTACTGCTATTCTCAATAAACATCTACTAACATGCCATCTAACTTGCATCTTATTGGACACCTGCACTCTTTTTCTATTCACCTTTCTAAGTCTACATATGGAAATGACGCTAAAGCCATACCCGAAGGAAGCAACCCAAGCCCCAAGGGGGCTCACAAATTGGGCATATACCACTGAAATAGATCTCTTCCTACTCACCCAAGTTATCACCCACCAATGATTAGTGACTGATTGCGTCAGTCCAGTGCGGTCTCCAGCCTTAATCCAAAGTGGGGACACTCTAATTCAAGAGGTATGTTACTGGCCAGATCACAAGGTGAAAAAAGAGCAAAAAAAAAAAAGGCTAACAAAAATAAAATTAATGCAGCCATCACACCACCGGATTGGTTTTGAATTTAATACAGCTTTAAGTTAGCCAATAAAATATATTATTTAAATTATAAACTTTCTGCTTAAGAAAACAAAGCAATGAGGCATAAAACCAAGCAGACCAAATATAGATTTAGGATTTACATACTTTTTAAAATGGGCTACATGGTGTCATGCTCTCCTGAAAAAGACAAGCATATTTGAAGACCGCTTTCTGTGTTCAAAGTCTGAAAATACCCTAGATATGGGTAAAATTATGCATATACGGCTTAGGCATGCTTAACCATGTACGTGTAATGTCCTTTACAGCCATCTCTTTAACATATCTTAGTAAGATGTTCTTATATTTGCCCAGATATCTTGTCAACCTCCATACCATGTGAAGATGATGAGGAGTCCTATGATGACGTGGAAAGCCTAAATTCTTCTTCTATGGGTCAGCGTACTAGTCTGGACAGAGCAGATAGCCCAATGGAGGATGATGATGATATCTATGAGGTGGTTCCAGGTAAGAGGTTATCCATAATACAAAAGGGCATCATTGCACCCACACATCCTTCCAAAGGCTTGCTGTCTTTGCTCATTGTAAGCTTCTCTTTGTTTTATTATGCTAATGAGCCTACAGGCTCTGCTGGGGCTATTTCTCGTGTCCCAAGCAGATCAGGAAAAAAAAAGAAAGAAAACATTATTTCCTCAGCAAGTCATCGTCGTTAATGAAGTTTTACAAAAACAGATACAACCGAGGAAAAATAAAATTTCACAGGTGATAAATTTTTCCAATTTCCCTGGCAGAATTGGATCAGATTGTTAAATTAAGAGTGAAGGTGTCTGTTAGACAGCAAGGAGCGGTGATGGGTAATTTTATAGAGTGGAAAATTGAATCAAATTGCTACATTAAAACCCAGCTCCTGCGAGATTTTTCTCTAGCGCCGTCCACTTTGTCACTGTTCAGAGTCCATGTGCAGCTGTGCCGCAGGCTTCTTTTTCTGCACTGCTGGTCCTTTGGCCACTGCTGGTTGGTGCTTCCTGCACCGAGTTCGAGAGCCAACATTGTACAGGAGGAGGCAGGAGGTTCACAGAAAGGGGGAAAAAATGCTTTACAAGCACAAACAGCCATATTTGATGATTTTCACTATCTCAAGATATTCAGCTTTTGTTAATCTGTACTTTTAGTGTAAAAATCATAAGCTGCTTCTGTAGAGGTTTATCAGTTATTGATGGACTCCTCCAACCAGGAATGTAAATGCAAGCATCAACACTAGATAAAGCAGGGATATATGCCTGTACCCATTAGGTGGGGGCTGAGCTCACACCATCTTGCCTGCAGGCTGACTTCATGTCAGGAGAAGTCATCATTGATGTCTACTGTGATCACAGCTGTCAGAACTATTGACAGTATTGTGTTTGCTGAATGTATCTCACACTCTGCGTGTATTAATTGAACGTGATCAGCAAATGCAAAGCTAATGATATACTGAGAGTAGTGGACACAATACACAATAAGTATCAGTGTTGACACCCAGTCAACCTGTGATTGGATTTTATTGAGCAGCAGTCTGTGATTTGGCTTTGGTGATGAGGCAGTCTGTGATTGGGCTTTGGTGATCAGGCAGTCTGTGATTGTGCTTTTTGTGAACAGGCAGTCTATGATTGGGCTTTGGGAACAGGCAGTCTGTGATTGGATTTTGGTGAGCAGGCAGTCTGTGATTGGGTTTTGGTGAGCAGGCAGTCTGTGATTGGGTTTTGGTGAACAGGCCAGCACACTTGCTGCATGTGGTGTGCACATGGCTTTACAGTATACTAATTTTACTTTTCAATCTGATACCTCCAACTGCGGTCTCACCTTAGAAGCCTGTAGTAGCAAGGTAAAGCTGTCATCCTATGTGGCACTGCCAATATCTTGCCACAGTATCTTGCCACAATAATGGTTTTAAGAATCCTTTTTGATTGTAAGCTCTCACGAGTAGGGCCCTCTGAATGCTCCTGTACTGGATTGAATTGTAACTATACCATCTCAATTATATAAAGCGTTCTTCAAACTGTTGGCACTGTATAAATCATGTACCGGTATTATAATAATTGCTTTCAGAAAAGTGGGATAAAACCCACAACAACACACATTTTTGGGCAGCCCTTATAAAGCTAAGGTACACATTTTGTGGTCCCATAGATTGATCTTTTTAGGTTTCTTAAGCTGGCCATACACCGTTTTTTCTGTTCAGCCAGTTATGTAACAAATTCCCCTATCCACCACAAACGAAGTGGAAGGAAGAATCCCCCTAGCCCCCTTCCTGAGGCATTGTATTCTTTAGCTGCACCGGCAATCTGCGGCTGATTGGCTGCAGAAGCTGATCAAGAAAATATTTCCAACATATATTTATTTATTCCCATTAGGTCCATATTTTAACCAGAATGTATTATTTAAAAAAATAATGATTATTATTTTTATTAGTATTATTGTTTTTTTCATTGAGCAATTGTATAATCAGTTTTATATATGTATATCTCATATTAACCAGAATATATTATTAAAATTTTTTATCATAATATTTTATTTATTTTTTTTACCCAATTTATGAACTGAAATGGCATAGATTAAGGTTGCACAGATACCGGTATCGGTGCCGATTCTTAGCATTTGCACAAGTACTTGTGCAAATGCTCCAATACCCAAACCGATACATTTGCACTGCTATTTCGGAATTCCTGTCCGAATAACATGCGGTTTCGCGCAACCCAGGCTTGCCATAGAGACTTCAGCCTGGGTTCAGCCAGGAAACCGCATGTGGTTCCGACAGGAGTCACACTGCATTCCTGTTCAAACCGCATATGATTTTTTGCAGTGCGATTTGAACCCATTAATTTTGTATGTGCTGAAATCGCACCGCAAAGGTTATCGGTACTCTGTATCGGCGAGTACTTGACTGAAAGTATGGATTCATTTTTTTGTTCTCATATTTGTCCTAAGTTTTTGTATACAGCATTATTTTGACACTTTCACTACTATTGGCTGTTTAGTTTTGAATATGACTCTAAGGCAGGGATAGTGTATTGGTTTGGAGATGTCCATATCTTCTTTCTAGCCCTGAAGAAGGGGGCGCTCTTGAACCCCAAAAATGCATTGACTACTTTTTTAAGGTTGAACATAGTTTTTATTGTTACAAGATCAGTGCAAGTAAAGAATACAAAATGGTAGTACATTTCCAAAAATACATAAACATTGAGGTACAGGTATATAGGCATAAAGAACTGCGAAAATAACAGAGCTGATTTATACCCAGTTTAAACATAAACAAATGAAGGAATCAATTGATGGGGAAGAGAGGGAGGGGGTGCAAGAAGGAGGGGAAGGGGGCAGGGGAAGGCAAGGGAGAGGGAGAGAGGGAGACAGGAACCCCGAAACAGGAATCACTTAGATTAATTCTACAGCCTCCAGGGCGGATCTGGGATAAGGACCTGATGTCTAACATAGGTCGCCACAGAGGGGGAGAGGGAAGGTGAAAGGGAACCAGTTAGGAGAGGGCGCACATAGGGAAATGAGAGCATAGGCCTGCAAGCCGTGTGACCCCCAGAATGGCGTCCCAGGTAAACGTTTAAAATACAGGAAGGGACAGTGTCCTATCGGAGACCACTCAGGAAGCCCGGTGAGGCCGAGTGATGGCGCCAGATAGACCACAGGGCAGTGAACTTGTCATATCTGTCATCCACCTTCGCCTGTAGCTCCTCCATGACCATCATATCATTAAGAATTTCAACCCATCCAACCACCGACGGGACCCGGTCCTTCTTCCAATAAAGGGTGATGTTATGACGGGCAGCAGAGAGGAGGAATCTAAGGAGGCAAGTTTTGTGCCTTTTAATGGAGCCAGGTATAATGGACAATAGAGCAACCAAGGGCGAGGGGGACATGGTAGTCTGATACATAGCATTATATGTCTCAAAAACCTTATCCCAAAAAGGACGTACCATAACACAATCCCACCAGATATGAAGGAACATACCTGTCGCTCCGTGACACCGCCAGCACACATCCGTTGAGCCGGGGAACATCCTGCGTACCGAGACTGGAACTCTGTACCACCGTGACAGTAATTTATAATTCTTTTCCTGAGTGAATCCTGATCTGGAGGATTGGTGGGTAAGGATAAAGGAGGTATGCCAATGCGATGGGGTAATTTCAGTCTCAATGTCAGCGGACCACTTATCCGTGTATGTAGGAAGAGAGGTGTAAGTGAGAGATTGGATTTCTTTGTAGAGAAGAGATAGCGTATGTTTCGGAGTGTGGGGGAGAGTGCAAAACTCCTCAAACAGGGTGAGCGGTCTATGAATGTTGCCGGATTGGAAGAGCGAATTGCAAAATTGGTTAATGGATCGCTCAGAAAGCCAGTCCAAGCCAGGCAAAAGTGACAATGTTACCAGGTCCCTTAAGCGACCAGTGGAAGGGTGAACAAATTGAGTAGCCGTGGGCCAGTCCTCCCTGCGGTATGCTCCAACATGGGTAGCCGAGAGGAGAGTGGGAAGGAGTGGGTTATCAAAAAGGGAGGAAAGAGGGCTAGGATCCGTGGACAGGCCCGTTTTACTATATACTTCATACCATTTGGTCAGGACTGCGACCGTCAGAGGGGAAACCCCACGGAGCGAGCGGAACGTAGCGTGATGTCCCCATAAAAGGGTCCTAAGATCTCTGGAGGTCATGTCCTGTTCGATAATCACTGAGGGTTTAGTTAGGGGTCTCGGGAACCATTCCAACAGTCTGGATAATAAAGATGCTGTATGATACAATTGAAAGTCAGGTAGGCCAGTGCCCCCGCGAAGCTTAGGGGCACATAGAACCTTATGTTTCAGTCTAGGGGGGTGGCGTAGCCATACAAATTTGATTATCGCAGAGCGGAGGGAGAGGAAGAACGCTCTAGGGAGGAGTACGGGGAGGGTTTGGAACAGATACAGAACCTTGGGCAGTATGTCCATTTTAATGACATTCTTCCCCCCCCACCAAGTAAGTTTCAAATTGTGCCAAGAGTCAAGGGAGCGCCTAAGGTTGGTCAACAGGGGGCTATAGTTCAAGGAGTAAATGTCTTGCAGGTCCCTCGGGATTGCAGTCCCTAGATATTTAACAGAGAGTGGTTGCCACCGGAACGGGTAGTTCCTTTGCAGGGCCGCCAGGTCCGTCTCGGATAGAGAAATGTTCAGGGCTTCAGTCTTTGCTATGTTAAGTTTGAAATTACTATAGCTACCGAAGCGGTCTAATTCCGCGAGAATATGCGGTATGCTAGTTTGGGGCTTCGTGACATACAAAAGTAAGTCGTCAGCATAGAGAGACAGCTTGCGGGGAGCCGAGGGCGTGGGAATACCGTGAATAGAGGTATTGTTGCGTATAGCCTGTGCCAGGTGTTCCACCGTGATTGCAAACAGCAAGGGCGAGAGGGGGCAGCCCTGTCTGGTACCATTACTAATACGGAATGGTGTGGACGATTCCCCGTTAGCTGAGACCCGAGCAGTAGGGTGGGAGTAGAGGGCCATGATCTTTGAAAGTAAGTTGGGGCCTAAGCCTATTTGTTGCAGGGATGCCCTAAGGAACTGCCAGCTCACCCTGTCGAATGCCTTCTCAGCATCGCAGGCCAAGAGGCAGGTAGGGATATTATGTGCTTTGGCGTAAGAGATCAGGTGTAGTGTTTTCGTGGTGTTGTCCCTGGCCTCCCGGCCAGGGACAAACCCCACTTGGTCCCCATGAATCAGAGAGGGAAGGAGGGGGGCTAAGCGCGTGGCAAGGATTTTAGCGTAAAGTTTCAGGTCGACATTCAACAAGGAGATCGGGCGGTAATTACCGCAGAGTGTAGGATCCCTCCCAGGTTTGGGGATCACCACTATTTGAGCTTGCAGAAGCTCGACAGAGAGCGGATGGTCGTCGCCAACCTCCTCAAATGCCCGCGCCATCAATGGGGCCAGTTGTTGGGCATATTGCTTGAAAAACAGGGGCGTATAGCCATCAGGGCCTGGACTTTTGCCCTGCTTAAGCCCCTTTATGGCAGTCAAAAAGTCTGAAGTGGACAACGGGCGTTCCAGGTCTGATACTGCATCTGGGGGCAATTGAGGTAGAGAGGTATCACGGACATATTGTAAGAGGTCCAAGTGCGAGGAGGGGGCGGGCGCTCGAGCAACCGGTAAGTTATACAAGGAAGAGTAGAAGTCCCGGAAATCAGAGACAATTTCTGAGTTCTTAGTGCGTTTGACGTGAGTAGAGGATATAAGATGGGAGATATTTGGTCTACGCTGTTGGGGGTGGAGTATGCGAGCTAGGTGTCTCCCACATTTGTTCGCGTGGGCGTAGTGAACATGTCTACCTCTGGTACAGGCAATCACAGAGCGTTCGGTGAAAATCCGTTGGAGATCCCTACGTGCGTTAGAAAGTTCTGCCAGTGTCCCAGGATCGGGAGAACGCTTGTGGGAATCCTCAAGGGTAGAGATCAGCGCAAATAGCCTGTGAATTTCGGCAGTACGGGCCTTTTTCAACCTAGAGCCATGCTGAATCAAAATGCCTCGGAGGACACATTTAAGTGCTTCCCATTTGGTCAGACTAGAGGTGTTGTCGTCAGCATGGACCAGGTTAAACTCTGTGATTGCCGCTATTATCGCTGCATTGCATACTGAGTCCCGTAAGAGGTTATCCTTCAGCCGCCAGGATTTGTGTCCGCAGAGGTGTGGGGGTCTCCCCAGCGCCAAATGCACCGGAGCGTGATCAGACCAGATTCTCAGTCCGATTTCGCATGTAGGGTCACAGTCCAGTAATGTTTGGGAGATCAGTATGTAGTCGAGTCGGCTGTAGGAGTTATGTGCAGGGGAGTAATAGGTATAATCCCGCGCAGAGGGGTGAAGTACCCGCCAGGGGTCTACCAAGGAGAGGTCTTTCTTGACTACTTTTTTGATTGTCCCCCTGACTTTTATTGGAATAGACTTTTATCTGGCACTTCAATTTTAATTTTTTTAACAAAATTTACAACAAGTCCCTTCATCAGAATTCAATCAAACAGGGGCTGTCGCACACTGTTCAAAATTCAGCCAGACCCTGCTGAACCAGACACATTTTGATTGGTGCATGGCCAGATTTAGTTTATAAACAGAACAGAAATGTATAAGGGCTCTTGCACACTGCTGCCTGTACAGTGTACAGCGTGAATGAGTACACCCCCAACAGATTTATCAGAAAACCTTTACTTTCCTTATTTTCTATGGGACGCTATACGACAATATACTCCCACAAATGCAGGTCATTGATTGCAACCAAGATTTGTTAGTTTGCACACACAAAAAGTATTTTTACTGAAAAATTCATTCAAGACAATGTTGCAAAAATGAATACACCCCAATGAAATTCTTAGGAGCAAAGCTAAATTTTAGACAACAAAATCCTAATTAACAAGAATTCAACCACAGGTGAGTCTAATTATTTATTAAACAGGTGTCCAGCAGACAGTTGATTATAAAAGAGCATTACTTAGGCAGGCTATACATGGGTAGAATTTTGAAAGAATTTTCTTTCGAGTGGGCTGCAGGAGTAGCCAATTTTCGTGCAGCCATTGAATTTGAGTAATCGGACATGTTGGAAAATGTTTTTGAAAAACAAACGATTTTCTAATCAATGATGGGAGAATCGTGTGAGAAATGTAATCGAAAAAGAAATGCGCATTTGCAAGAAAAGAAAATTCCTGGAAAGAAAAGAAGATTCCCAACCACGGAAATTCTTTTCTGTAGCAACATGATGTGAAATTGAAGGCTTGGTTGGTCGAATTTAGAAATCAATGGTGGCACCATCGGATCACAAAACAAACAAATTTTCTGATTTTCAAAAGAAAATTCTTTCGAAATTCGACCATGTATGGCCAGCCTTAACAAAGAAAACCCCTTCCCATTTCATGCTGCCAGCAATGGCACCCCATGGAAGAGAAATGTCACAAGGCCTGAGAAAGAAAATTATATCTTTACACAAGAAAGTTGAAAGCTACAAGAAGATCAGCAAAGCTTTACTTATCAGTCAGAATACTATAGCATAAGTGATAAAAAATTTTTACAAAGACGAAACAGCAACCATCTCACAGAGACGTCCAGGCCATCCAGGGAAGTCCACACCTTCACAGGAGTGTTGTCTGATGAGAAAGGTTGAAGACAAACATTGTGCAAGTTCACTGCAGTTATCTAAAGAAGTAGAAAGCCAAACTGGGATGATTGTTTCCTGTGACACACTGCGACGTACACTGCAGAGGAATGACATGCATGGGTGTCATCCATGAAGAAAACCTCATCTAAAACCCATGCACAAAAACTCACACCTAGAATTTGCCAGGGCCCATGCTGCAAAAGAAGATTACTTGTACTCTGTACTCTGGAGTGATGAGACATGATAAATGTTTTGGTACAGATAGCTTCACAACTGTATGGTGTCGCAAAGGTGAGGAGCACAAAGAAAAATGCATGGTGCCTACAGTGATTCATGGTGGTGGCAGTGTCCTTCTGTGGGGCTGCATGAGTGCTGCTGGTGTCAGGGAGCTGCATATTATTGATGGTACCATGATTTCACAGATGTACCGCTCTATTATGAAAGAGAAGATGTTGCCATTACTCCGTGCCCTTGGTCGTTGTGCACTTTTCCAACATGACAATCATTCAAAACACACATCTAAGGCCACTGTTGTATTTCTGAAGAAGAACAGGGTGAAAATGATTCAGTGGCCAAGTTTGTCTCTAAAAGAGATCGTTCATGAAGAATAGAAAAAGATAGATGTTGCAATATGTCGCCAACTTGTTCACTTGTTCATTCCATGCCTAGAAGACTTGGTGCTGTCCTTACAAATCACGGAGGTCATAAAAAATATTAGCTATAGTAGTTTTTGTTATGGGTTGTATTCCTTTTTGCTAATACTAATTTGAGTAAAACTTAAGATTTTGTATTCTAAGTTATATTATTAACCTTCATGTAATGAGCTAAACAAATGTTTTATAAAGCTCAGTTTTGTCAAAATTTGGGAAATTTTCTTTTGTGTTCATTGAGATATTTATTTAAATCTTACTAATCAAAAGGGGTGTACTCATTTATGCTGAGGACTATATATTTTTTTACTGTTGTAGTTGCAGATCATTGTTTTCAATGTGCCTGTATACACAGGTGTATAAACGTGTGCTTCATATAGATCAATAAAAAAAAAAAAAAAAATGAAATCTGCATTGCTGGTCAGCGTTTTTCGTGCATATTTGCACAAATACACGCAAGCACCTGTGTGCAATATTAATGTGAATTGCATTCTGGGAGCTGGAATTTATTTTATGCATGCGTGCAAATATATATGCAAAATAATTGCAAGACATTTGAACCAGGAATATTGATGTTCAAACATCAGTACCATGTGCAAGTACCCTACTTGTATAAGGACAGAAATTACAAAATGAGAAAAGGCAGAAACAGGCAGCGTGGTGATGAAAGATAGATAACAAGGTTTAAATGTCACATTTCATTTTCTATGATACCCAATATGGGATAACATGATTTCGGAGACGTATGTGCATGTTGGAGGATAAGGATATTAAGGATGTGTGAGAAAGAAGACATTAGACAAAGAGTAGATTAATGAGGGTACTTGTATGGTAGCTGGATGCTTGGTACAATTGGATTTTCCAGGGAAAGTATTGCCCCCTGATTGTTCAAGCTGGCCAGTTCAGCTTAGGCCTGTAACATCATCTTTATAAAGAGATGTTCACATGTTAGGGCTCTTAGTAAGACCCGCTACTAGGATAACTGTCATGCCATCGCCGCTCTGTTTGCTGTAATATATACTGTCATAAAAAGTCATTGCGTGATGCGATTCTAATCAACTCCTTTTCCAATGTGATTGCATGCATTACACAAAGACCAAATGTAAGATGGATTCCTATCTCAGTATATTAATCTATCAGGGCTGACCTTCTTTCTGTGCTCGAGACCTTTCGAGCCCTCCTGTCGTCTTGGAGATGAGCTCAAATACAGCGAGAAGACTGAAGCCATTAATGGCAATAAATGTGGATGAGCACTGAGACTGTCTGCGATTACAGCAGGAAAAAAAAAACCTTTTCTCCAGGGAGACTTCCCGTAACACAGCAAGAAAGTGAGACAGATCACTTTGGAGCCCTATGGGAGTTGCACAGCAGGACTGGGATACTTTTACTGGCCTGCTACATTTAGAGGGGGCAGTATCACTTAGCACAGTGCCCGGAATTTAGTCTGCTCAAGATTCACTTTACCTGCTCCAAGAGATGAAAGTGTCTTCAAGAGTCAGAACCTACGCAGGATGAGTTGCATGTGCAGAAGATTCTATTAATAATGTTGTTCTTTACTGTTGAGTGGTATATACATTACAAAGCATCATTTTTCAGCTTTGTAGATTTTTTTTTTTTTATGTTTCTGTACCAAGGCATGTAAACAGTTATTTTGGGTTATCAATTTTAAAACAACTAAGTATAATTTGCTTGTGCAATGACAACCATTTGGTTCCGAATGCTTATAAGGGTGCATTCGCACCTGCAAAGTGCGTGGCAGTCTGCCTCCATGGCCGATCGCTCGTAGGTGATTGCAGCATGAAGGATTACATGCAAGTGGGAGCAATTGGCAGTGAGAGCTGTCAACCACCCATGGCTTTGAATGGGGCTGCTTACTCACAACTAACTACGGAAACCCCTGCTGATGTTCTTGCATGTAATCGCCGCCAGGGTGCATTCGTAAGTGTGAATGCACCCTTAAACTAAAAGGTCATTGAGATTTTTACATTGAGGACTAATTCACACACAACGGACATCGGTTTCCTCTCCGGCAGCTGTTCGTGTTGACTGTGGTGGGTGGGGCGGTGTGGTGCGTGATTCAGTGCATCATACAGCTTCCTTTTTTTTTACTGAACTTTATTTGAAGTGTACAAAAGTACACTTCAGTCATGTCACTGTACAGCAGCATGATGTGATGCGCTGTTGTACAGTGATATGCGATCCTGTGTGCATGTGTGGTGCAATGCGATAAAATGAAGCATGTCTGCATTTTATCGCAGCTCCAGGCTGCATTGCACTGTGATTGGGACACACAAAAAAGAATTGTTTTTTGTGTGTCCTTGCGATTACCTGCGTTTTACAATGTAGTAAAACACTGGTCACCACCCATAGTGTGAATTCAGCCTAAGTCCACCTAATTCAACCAACAGAATAAATAAATAAGTAGGTCCGCATGGATTTAATAAGCTCCTTCAGGGTAGGGACTGATGTGAATGCACAATGTAAATGTAAAGTGCTATAAAAGTGCTGTGTAAATTTATAGCGCTATAAAAGGAACCTGAAATAAATAAATAATAATAATAATAATACATGTAATATGTCCATGCTTCCCTCCCACCTGATAGTTTAAACATTTCCCCCCTTTCACATGAGTGCCTCCGCTAAGCGGAATCTGCTTGCTTAGTGGGGGATCTCATTGCTGATCCCTGCTGAGCAGGCGGGTGAGAAGTCCGTGTCCACTCTGCTATGCAGAGTGAAGACAGACACAGTCCCATTTTCTGCTATGGGGAAATCAGATGGAAACCGCCTGTCTGTTTCAGTTTCCATCTGATGACATCCGATCCGCCATACGGATGAAGAATAGGACCACCAGCTGTCTGCTTTTGGTGGACAGGATTGGGTGGTGGCAGGTGTCAGTGTCCACTGACATCTGCCGCTCCATAGAAGAGACTGGGGTCTGATCAGCCCATGTGAAAGGCCCCTTAGACATTATCATACAGATGGTCACAGCAGAGATTCTGAAGCCTCCTCTTCCTTCCCCTGAGCCTTTGCTTTCAATAGGGGGACCCATAAGGCTTTAACCATATAGCCTTTTAGTATCTTAACTCATGCCTTTCCCTCTTTTTTGAATTTTTTTCTTCTCTCGTTACTCTTTTCTGAATTTTTCTTTCATTTCACTGAGAAAATTGAATGTATTGCATATTTTCTCTAAATTAACAATCACTAGCATAAACCTGTTCTAAGTAATGATGACTATGTAATATTTTACAACCATTTTTATTCTGTGTAAACTTACTAACTTACTGTTGTTATGGAAATTACTAATGGTAATAACAATCACTATGCAATTTTACAAACTCTTTAAAAAGTCTTTAAAATGAAAATCATTGAAAGTGAAAAAAATAAATACATAGAAAACTTCCTTTTACAGAACTGTAAACCCACAGTTGTTCCAGAGGAAGGCAAAAAAACATGTTGTGTTAAATAAACATGTTAGTAATATCAATTCACGTATTTGATTTAAAATGGCAGAACATACCTGCCAACATTCTGAGATGGGTAAGAAGGGTGCCTTTTTTCAGTAAATATTTTGGTAAAGGTCTCATTTCTAAGACACCCTAAGTTATGCAGATCATAAGGTTATTATTTAGTATTATAGAGGATTTATATAGCGCCAACAGTTTTAGCAGCGCTTTACAACGTGAGGGCAGACAGTGCAGTTGCAATACAATTCAATACAGGAGGAATCAGAGGGCCCTGCTCGTTAGAGCTTACAATCTAGAAGGGTAGGTCAAGTCATACAAAAGGTTATGACTGTAGGAGATGAGCTGATGAAGAAAATGAAAGTACAGTTAGGTGGGGGCAGGCTATATCAGGACTAGCAAAAGTGTACCTGTTCCTTAAATAGGACAAAACACTGAATTGTTAAAATAAATCCAGGTATTCTAGACAATGTACAAAGTTCAGCAGGCTGGGAAATGTATAGTGTAGTGCAGCCCTCAAAATTTCCACTTGCCTACTTGAGTGGAAAATGATTGCTGGTGAGTGTGATGCTGCCTCGGAGGGGGGCGAGCACCTCCAGCAGGTGGGGTTGAATAGGGGCCATTCTCCTAGCAATCAGGTTTGGGTCTGCTCTTTTAAAATTGTTATTTTGGTATGAGAACACAGTTGACAATAAAGGTGGCAGCAACATTTGGCCATTATAACAAAGAATATTAACAAAGAGTATTCTTTTTGATGGGTCTGCTTGAAACGATTGGAAAGGCATTTGATACTATACTGTTGTAGCGGATGACATTTGGGATCAAATGTTACACGCATGTAAATTTAGTTTTTGCCTCAGAACAATAAAGGTTCTGAGGGTTAATTGTGTAGGTAGGCCTTAACACTAGTCTGGCCAGGCTGTGTTTGGAAGTTCTGCCTGGTCATGTGAACGGTGAGGTGCACATGACAGGCCAGAACCAGGTCTGGTTGGATGTTTAGGTATCAGCCTTCTCGGAGCCAATCAGTGGGCGTGCCGGGACCCACTGAGGAGTCTGGGAAGGGATACTTAAGGAGGTGTGGGTCACATGTTCGGGGTTCCGGAGTTGTTCATGAGACCCGTCTGGTCTCTTCTGGTTCCAGGACCGGGGTAGCCCAGTGAGGGGTCCCGGGCCCGCAACATGTTCCTGTCAGTGGTCCCTGATAGACCTGTCTGGTCTGGGGTAGGGATCCGTCTGTTCCCGAGTCTCAGAACCGGCTGGTCCGAGGAGCAGTAACTGAGGGAGGATTCACAGTGTCCGGGTGTGCTCTCGGCTTGGAGGGACACCACAGCTCGTGGAAGTGACCGGGGGAGGACTCTTCGGAGGAGGGCCGGCAAGTGGAATCCTGAGAAGTGCCTGGTTACTAAGTTGGGAAGGAATTGAGGAATTCACACTTTTCCAGTATCATTGAGGAAATGGGAAACGTTCCAGGAAGGGCAGAAAAAGGTTCCTGTCCACCCTTAGTTGATTGTCCAAGTTTTGAGTCAATGTGCTGACTGCCATTATCTCTGGCTAGAGATCTGTTCAGCCTTGATGTACCCAGCTGCGAGTGGCTACTCTCTAGGTGGAAATAGAGACTTTGCTAGACCTGAAGTTCAAGGTGCCTGAGTTCTTCACACGTGCCCTCTGTTCCCTAAGAGACTGCGTTGTTTGAAAGTTCTTACTGCAAAATAAAACCTTTCAAAAAGGACTTCACCTGTGTCAGTGTACACGTCGTTGGGTATCAACCCTGGGAACCCCTAGACGTGGAAGAGCAGGCCAAGAGAAGGTAACTGGTAAGCCCATCAAGTCAAGGCCACCCTGCAACGGGTTATGGCCGCTACACTGTGTATATAAGGTACATACCCAGAAGCTGTAACCTTAACATCCTGTGGTGTTCTGGTACTGTCACGCAACCTCAACCCCACTTTGTATCACACAGTCTGTAGTGGCTCTGCATTGTGGATTCCTACATCACTTTAATAGAAAAATGCTAATATAAGTGCCCCAGTGTAAAACTGCAGCAGCATTATGACATGGATTCAGAGCCCCACAAGATCTGCTTGTGATACCAAAAGGGTATGTTTATGCTCATTTTATAGCTGGCCATAGATGTATTGAAATTCAGCTGGTTCAGCAGGACACGGCTAGATTTAGGTCCATCTATGGCCATTGCCTTTAAATCTAGTGATCGACTCCTCCCCAACGGGACTGTTGGAAAATTTGTGTTCAATCAGCACTTGCAGCCAGTCAGTTGCAGCGCTGATCATTGTATTCGAGCAGTAGAGGAGTCCTGCTGTCACAATACAATAATCTGTAAAGTTTTTTTTTTTTTTTTTGAGCAGCTGGCTGATCAAAGAAACTGAATAATGTATGGCCAGCTTAATACCCATAGCCACAGTGTCTCATGCCTCCCTAGTTTTTAAAGCTTATCTAAAGGTTGAGTTTAAATCTACTTTAATACTATGTTCTCTTTCTGTTGCTTTTTTTTTTGTAAGCTGGTATAATGCTTCTGACCCCTGGTTTGGATCCCAAGCAAACACATTTGGCCTTATTTAATAGGGCAGTGCGAATACCATTGCTGATATGCAAAATTAAGTAACCCATAGCATGCAAATTGAAGCTTGCCTTACATCAGCAGAGATTGTTTGACAGTAAGAATACTTTCAGTACAATTGAACAGTAAGGTCCCTGTTTATTGGGTTCAAATCTTCACATAAAACAACTATAGGAGATTGGCTTTGCAAGCGATCAGGAGGGTTAATATCTTTCTCTTAACCTCCTGTTTATCTCTACTAAAAAAGGAGAGAAGCACAGAGATAACGCAAACATTGCCAGTACTGCCAGTTGGTAAGTGTTACTGGTCGGAGTTGAAAAGGAAAAGTGAAACTTTTCTTGAAACTTTTGAGCACAGTGGCCAACAAGGACACAAGCACCCTGTTCCATCACACAGACATGGGCTGCTGTTATTTACAAATTACAGGCTTGTGAGAAGCCCCAGCTTCATTTCTAGTTTGAAACCTGTGTTCTCGACCAGAAAATCGACTAGTACAATTCTTGCAAATGCACAAAATGCTTTCCCTGCAGTTGTCTGGGTAAAGCGTTCGCTTCCATCTATAGGGTGATTTTCGGGAAGGGCTGCAATATAAGCCCTAGTTTAAAGGGCGTATATTGCAGAATGCTGGAATCCACTATGTTGCAGTAGTGTATAGTGTAGACTGTGTGTGTTTGTGTGATCTAATTGTGCCAAGTACCTTCGGAATAGCGCAGCTCGGCAATCAGCTGATCTCTTGCTGCTCTCCTCTTCTCATCTGTTAGTGGGGGATCTCTGGTCCTCCTCCCTCTGCAGAGCTCTGGCGGATCATGAAAGTGCCCAGCTGCGCTATAATTAGGTATGTGGCATGGTTGGATTGCAGAAACATAAACAGTTTGCATTGTGTGATACTGTAATGGAGAGGATTCTAGTATTTTACAAGTAATTTTACACAAGGGATTCCTGACAGGTAGGGAAGGAGAGGGGGAGAGAAGACACCACATGGCATGATAAGACCTACCCCTAAGCCCTACTGGATCTTTTGTTGCCAAAATGAATATAAGATCCAGGCTTATTTTTTGGGGAAACCCAGTAATATACCAAAAAAGGTAAGTATTGCATAAAAAAAAATACAAGGCTTATAAAAGACATACATGTGAGCAAAGCATTAAAAAAATGTAAAGGAAAAAAACTGATGACCTCAGTACTCATCTGGCAGGGGAAAATTTTGGGATTATATCCCCATTAAATGACTAGTTATCAAGATCCTGAAAAAAAGAAACCACCATGAACTGGATTGGTCACTAGTATCAAGGTTTATTGCATACAATACAAGCTTTACACTGCAGTCCTGTCTTAGGACCACCACCCTTAACGCATTTCACCCAACAGGGCTTAATCGTATATCTATGACTTGGGTGAAATGCATTAGAGGTGTGGTCCTAAGGCAGGGACGGACGGACTGTGCTGTAAAGCTTGCGGATATCCCATGCAACAAACCTAAATACTACTAGTATGTGGTGGCTTCCTTTTTTCAGCATCTAATCTGTGGGTGGAGATAGCACTTGGCACCCGTGCTTCAAGCAGCAGTGGAGAGGAGTGGCTTGGAGCAGAGCCTCTTTATCTAAGCATTCCTACAGTTATCAAATTTTAGGCCTTAAATTATATGTATTGTTGAGGATCAAAATACTTGTATCTGCCTTCCTACCGATCAAACTACAAAACCTATTTTTCCTTATGCAATGAAGATGAAGAGAGTCCTAGAATAAGTAGGCTGCTCTTCCAAATAAACAGTACAGTGAATGAGTTTTGTCACTCTAATACAGGAAGTGTGTTACTGGCAGGATCACCAGATGAAAAGCATTTAAAAACATTTTACATTTAAATCCACCTAGCTGCCTAGAAATACAGTATGTGAGACAAATGTGTAATTATGGTTAGCAATTACTTCACGCATGTATCTATTTTTATAGATCAAGCATGGATGTTGTATCTATTATTGTCCTGGAAATTTCCAAAGTATTTATGAGTCTCTCACATCCCAAGGCCATCACTGCATAATATTTTTTGCAGTGTTTATGTAGCTTTTCTGTAAAATATTGCTAATTGCCTAGCTGTCTGTATTATCAATACTGATGCTGGAGATTGCTAGAATAACAGGCGTAGAACCATAATGCAGCTACAAAAGTCAGAGGAAAAGTCAGAACTCCTGATCCACATGCTTTTTTTTTTTTTTTTAACAGTAAAAATTTATTGACAAAATATATCATGTTATACATGAAAATAATATAATACAATTCATGTTGTAACACACATAATTATACAGTTATATAACCTTCATAGACACCTATGTAGTTCACCAGTCAAAAACAGAATACATCCCACCTAGAGCTATCCAAACAAAAAACCCAAGACATGAGTTACAGTAAGGCATATTTCATATTGGATTTAGTAGTAGACTAAAATCTAGCACCCATTAGCGAGAAAGAATATACCATTAGGAGGGAAAAAGGGGGGAGCATGTGGATTAGGAAACAGGGGCCGAAGGCTGGAAAAAAAAGGGAGGGGTGTATTTCCTAAGTCAAAAGGTGAATACAGGAATGCTCAAAAAGTACGATTTCTAGCTGCCACCCAGGGTGACCATATTTTCTTAAATTCTTGAGGGCAGTTATGACCCATGTATGTGAGTCGATAGAGGAAGCACTGCATTGATCATAGACCTTCAAGCTGCTACTGTAGGGGCCTCAGCTAGTTTGCATTTCGAAAGTATTGTTTTCCTAACATAGTATGTGGTATAAAATACAAACAATTTCTGATGAGTAGAGGTAGCGAACTTATCCTAATACCTAGCAAAAGTACCATGGGGTCCTGTCAGGTCACCTTGAGGCGAGGTGACAGTTGCACACCGAAGGATCAGGAGTGCACCGCAAGGTTGTGGACCCTACGGCTGACTGCTGCAGACGGGGGACAGATCCCACTGGGGATAGAGCGTAAGATTCCCCGGAGCGTGGAGTCTAAGAGCCAGCAGGTGTTCACCAGAGCCTCCAGTGGTGAGGATGGACTTGGCTGCAACTGGCTCCAGGTCGCGACCCCCAGGGTTCCCCAGCTCACACCCACAGTAGGCAACAGGAGGATAGGGATGAGGGACAAAGCCAAGGTCGGGGCCACAAGCAGACAAGAGAATAGTCGGGTACACGCCAAAAGGTCAGGATCACAGGCAAACAAGGATAGTCAAGACACGCCAAAGTCGGTAACGGAAAACAGTAGCAGAGCACACGGCAGGAAACAGGAAGCTAACACACAAAGAATACACAATGGTTGATCAGCACTGAGGCCTGCAGTGCACAGGTTTATATAGGGCTCCCTGATAGGGCCTGGGGTGGAGCCATGCTTAGAGGAGAGGTTATAAAAACCACCAGGTGGAAGTAGCTGGCTTCTTAGTCTGAAGACATGAGGGAAGGTAAGCAAACACAGGAAGATCACTGCATAACCATGACAGGTCCAGTATTATTTGTACTGTGCTCACTGCATTTACATCATCAACCACCGCCCACCAAAAGCTTTGAATAAGTGGACAAGACCATACCATGTGAATTTTGTCAGCTATTTCGGTTTAAGATTTGGGACAACTGGCCTGAGTGGTCCATTAGAGGGAGATATTGCTTGATACCTTCATCCAAGTCTTTCCTGTCAAGAGTAGGTATATCTTGTTGCCATCTCGGATATAATTGAGTGGATTTAGCTCCATCTCCCAACGTAAGTCTGAGATAAATTGAGGACAATGCTCTAGCAATATTGAGTGCTGTTAAAAGTTGTTCCACCGAATGGCAAGCTAAGGTGACAGAGTAAGGAAACTGCACCTGTATTGCATGTTTAAGGTGCAGGTATCTGAAGAGCATCCAGGATGGCAATTTAAATCTATTCCTCAGCTCAGGAGAAGACAGAAGACTGCTCTCGGGCATAATGGTGCAAAGTTTTTATACCATACCTAGCCCATAGCTCTGGGTCTGGCATGGATCTAAGATGTGGAAGGGTAGGGTTTCCTCATAGCAGGATATTAGGGGAGATTGTGCCTGGTTCCCTCAGGGCGGCCATCACCTGCCTCCATACAAAAATGGTAGTTTTCATTGAAGGGGTGATATTAGAGTTAGAACGCGGTCCTCTGTATACTAAGTTACTAAGTTCTGAATAGGAGCATAACAATGCTGGCTCCAGGTTAACCGCCAGGTTGGACTTAGTCTGTTCGAACCACCAGTGCACAGTTACCAGCACCGTCGCCCATTAGTACCTTTTAAAGCAGGGCAAAGCTAAACCTCTCTGACATAGGGAGCTGCAGGGTGGTCCTGGCAAGTCTGCGGATAGAACCCACCCAAATAAATGAGGTTATGATCTACTCAAGTCTAGAAAAGAAGGCACCAGGAATCGGTACCAGTGTGTGCCTAAAGATGTACAAAAACTTGGGGAGAAAAGTCTTGATTAGGTTTACCCTGCCTACTAAAGTTAGAGGCAGGGTTTTCCACGCCAAACATTTTTGGAGCAATGTATTCAAAACTGGGTAAAGGTTGTCATCCAAGTACACAGAAAGATTCCTCTGAATGAGAATCCCTAGGTACTTAAAGAAAGATACCCAAGCGAGAGGAGCCGAAAAAGTTTTGAGGTGGCGCTATATGGACTAGTGGGAAAAGCACAGATTTATCTCAATTTATCCTAACACCAGAATCCCTACCAAATGTATTTATAATATCAAGGGCAGCAGCTAAGGACTGTTGGGTATCTCTCAAATATAAAAGAGTGTCATCGACATAGCAGGATATTTTCTCCACCAGAGGCTCAACCGGTATACCATGGACACTAGAAAACGCTCAAATAAGTATTGCCAGAGGCTCAAGTGCCAGCGCAAACAAGCACGGGGAGAGGGGGCACCCCTACATAGTACCCTGGTGGAGTGGAAATGGTTCATATAGTGTGTTATTTGTCCTTACTCTGGCTGTAGAGGCAGAGTATAGTTGTTGGACCCAAGAGATGAATTTGGGTCTGAAACCAAATTTCCACAAATAGTCCAACTCCACCGAGTCAAAAGCCTTTTCAGTATCCAGAGAGTCCACCACCCCCGGGTGTCACTGCCCCGAGCATAAGCAATCATTGTAAATAAACTCCGTGAATTGATATCCGTCTCCTTGTCCAGCAAAAAAACCTGTTTGATCTCCAGGGATTAGGGAGAGACTAGCTTTATTAGGGCGAGAAACCAGGGTTTTGGTAAATATCTTGGCATCGACATTTAGAAGGGAGATGGGCCTATATGGGGAGCAAAGTTCAAAATCCTTACCCAGTTTCGGCACCACCACAGCTCGCAGCATGAACACAGGAAGAGAAGCTGCATCTGAGGACAACATCAGGACCCCCTGGTGTTTCTCAGCAAGTGGTTCACTATAGGTTTTTTAGAACTCCAAGGGGAGACCATCCTTCCCCAGGGTCTTTCCAGCTTGCAGAAGGCTTATTGCTCTCTGAGTCTCCTTCAGGGTTATTGGGGAATCTAGCATACATCTTGACTCGGCTGATAGGATCGGGAAGTCAACAGCCTCTAGATATGAGTTCTATCCATCAGAGTCTCGAGCAGAGGTAGAGGAGTACAGACCATCACAGTAACTCTCAAATTGTCAATTGATAGCCTGTGGTTCCGTCAACAGGGTCCCATCAGAATGGATGGAATATGCGTAGCAGTAGCTTGTTCTTTAAACAACCAAGCCAATAGTCTCTCAGTCTGCTTTCTCTGCTCAAAAATCCACTGGGACTGATATAACAGTTGTTTTTTTAGCATCTTTCACATGCAGGAGCATTACTTCCCTAATTGCAACCTGTAATTCTTCATAAATTCCTCTGTCACCAGCCTCAGAGCAGCTAGCCTCAGGATCCTGAGATCATGCTTTTCTTTTTTATTCTCTGGCAGACAGCTTTGCTTTAGCACATCACTAACTGAATAGATCATCACTTGTAGAAGGAGTTTTTGCCACCAGCAGAGGCCACACCCTGGGCTTTGTTTTCTTAGCACACCTAGTGTCCAACTCCTGCAGGTGGCAATATACCCAGGTAGGGATGAACTACAGCACAGTTGTGTCCTCCAATGAATGCAGAGAAAATAATTTTGGAATGAGTTCAAGCAGTGATAAACCTGTACTGGACTGTCTCTTGAGTAATCCCACACTGCTGTACTAGACTGTATATGTAAAATCATACTGCTGTACTAGGGTATGTTGGTGTATTCACATCTGTGTAGTAACACTATTGGATTGTGTCTATGCAGTTACACTGCACAATCTCTGTACAGTATATTCATAATCTTCTACTGTATTGGATTAATCTTGTACTATACCGGAGTGCTACAGTTTTGGTGTAGTCCAACTCCTGTACTGGACTTTGTCTGTGTAATCACACTGCTGAAATTAATTGTGTCTTATATACTGTACTGGACTGCATCTGTGTTAAAAAAAAAAACTGGTGTACTGGACTTTGTGTGTGTGTATAATCATTGTGCTGTAATGGATGTTGTCTATGTAATCGTTGTGCTGTACTGGATTATGTCTGTGTAATCATTGACTGAACAATTGTTGCCATAATTTGAAAAGGACTGTTTTGCCATCTTTTATAAAAATAAAAAAAGTAAAGAAGTAATTCTACATCAAGAAGCCTTGTGTAATGTTCTACTATAGGGAAGGTAGAATGAAGTGAAAGACACAGCCAATACCTTGGAAGTAGAGTTTTGGTGATATTTACAATTACATTTTTATTTACTGGAGCAAATCTGGTCAGCTCAGGAGCTTTGTGATGGTTGGGGAAAGGAAAACTCCCCCTGACAGTGAGAGTGAACTGCTTGTGCTCCAACCATAAGGTGACTGAGGCTCTCAGTGTACCATGGGTATCCAGTGAAACGCCCCGATCCCTGGCCTGGACCACGTAGAAGCACAGGCCTGTCTGTAAGTTGTGCTCTGGGCACTAAAGGGTTACATACATAGTTAAATAGTTGATAAGGTTGAATAAAGACAGCAGTCTGTCCAGTTCAATTTATGTGTATGCGTTCATGTGTTTGTGTGTGTGTGTGTTTATGTCACTACCATTTTTAAGATCCCTGTACATTTTTGCTGACAAACACATCTAGTAGTTTTTTTAATCTATTTGCACTCTTCTCTTCACTGACACCACCAGCTTTGGAAGAGAGTTACACATCCTTACTGCTCTTACAGTAAAAAAAAACAACCCTTAAGCAGTTTAAAATTAAAGCAAACCTTCAGTCATTTTTTTCAACTTTCCATGTATTAAATCTTCTGCCCTTGCTGTTTTAACTTTGGATAGTAACATTTTTTTCTGCCAGTAAATACCTTATACAGCCCACTTTCTGTTTCTTGTCTGGTAAAAAGCCTAGGCTTATGACCTCATGCACAGCTCTCTCTCACTCGTGAGTTTGCCAGGAAGGGAGAGGGGTGAATCATAAGAGGGCCAATGGGGGCTGCAGAGCTGGAGGTGTGCCTCTGTGTGTCTGTGTAAATCCAGGAACTGGACAGGCAGCAGCTTCAGATGCCCACAGTTAAAATGTTTGCAACCAGCTTTGGTGGGGGGAGATTTCTGCAGCATATTTGACAAGTACAGAATCACAGTATATATAAAGTAATATGCAAAGTGGCTGGTTGGAAGCTTCAGAATGGCAAAAATATTTATATTACAAATTATGTGAGCAGACTGCAGTTCCTCTTTAAGCTACTTCTTGTCTAAAGTCATTGTGTGGCCATGTACAGTGCCTTGCAAAAATATTCACCCCTCTTTTTCGTGTTTTGTTGCCTCACAACCTGGAATTAACATGGATTGTTTGAGGATTTGCATCATGTAATTTGCAGAGCATGTCCACAACTTTGAAGATTTTTTTTTTTTTTTATTGTGAAGCAAATAACAAATAGGACAAAATAACAGAAAAAGTCAATGTGCATAACTATTCACCCCCCTAAAGTCAATACTTTGTAGAGCCACCTTTTGTATCTATCACAGCTCCAAGTCGCTTTGGATAAGTCTCTATGAGCTTGCCACATCTTACCACTGGGATTTTTGCCCATTTGTCCTTGCAAAACTGCTCCAGCTCTTTCAAGTTGGATGGTTTGTGTTTGTGAACAGCAATCTTTAAGCCTGACCACAGATTTTCTATTGTATTGATCT
Source organism: Lithobates pipiens (assembly GCF_037356315.1). Classification (NCBI taxonomy): domain Eukaryota; kingdom Metazoa; phylum Chordata; class Amphibia; order Anura; family Ranidae; genus Lithobates; species Lithobates pipiens. Next base: position 156,676,773 of record NW_027507789.1, on the reverse strand, counting down.
GGGCTTTGACTAGGCCATTCTAACACATTTACATGTTTCCCCTTAAACCACTGAAGTGTTGCTTTAGCAGTGTGTTTGGGGTCATTGTCCTGCTGGAAGGTGACCCTCCTTCCTAGCCTCAAATCACACAGCGTGGTATAGGTTTTGCTCAAGAATATCCCTGTATTTAGCACTATCCATCTTTCCCTCAACCCTGACCAGTTTCCCAGTCTTGACTGCTGAAAAACATCCTCACAGCATGATGCTGCCACCACCACCATGTTTCACTGTGGATGGTGTTCTTTGGGTGATGTGATATGTTGGGTTTGCGCCAGACATAGCATTTTCTTTGATGGCCAAAAAGTTAAATTTTAGCCTCATCAGACCAGAGCACCTTTTCACAAACTCAAAACGTGCCATTTTGTTTTTTGCTGAAAGTAATGTCTTTCTTCTGGCCATTCTGCCATAAAGCCCAACTCTATGGAGCATACGGCTTATTGTCGTCCTATGTATAGATACTCCAGTCTCTACTGTGGAACTCTGCAGCTCCTCTAGGGTTACCTTAGGTGTCTGTGCTGCCTCCCTGGTTAATGCCCTCCTTGCCCAATCTGTGAGTTTTGGTGTGCGGTCATCTCTTGGTAGATTTGCTGTTGTGCCATGTTCTTTCCATTTGGTTATGATAGATTTTATGGATCATCAAAGATTTGTATATTTTTTTATAACCTAACCCTGACTTGTACTTCTCAACGACATTGTCCCTTACATGCCAATTATCCATTTTTTATTTCTGAAAAAGTGTTTTATGTATATATTATTTTTAATTTTACTTCACCAACTTAGACTATTGTGTTCTGATCCATCACATATAATTCAGATTAAAAAAACATTGAACTAAAGGCTGTAATGTAACAAAATAAGTAAAAAGCCAAGGGGGTGAATACTTTTGCAAGGCACTGTATCTTCTTTAGAGACCTTAGGTTAAATGGTTTCCTCCCAATGCTAGAATCCCCATTTACGAATTTATATATTGCAGTCATATCCTCTCTTAAGCACCTTCTCTCCAGGGAAAATAAATGTATTGTTTTTAGTCTGTCCTCATAATTGATATCCTCCAGCCCCCTTATTCGCTTTGTTGCCCTTCTCTGAACTCTCTAAAGTTCAAGCAGATCCTTTCTGAAGATTAGTGACCAAAACTAGACAGCATACCCATAGTGTGGCCAAACCACATCTTGAAGTTTGTAAAGTGGTAGAATTATATTTTTTTCTCTTATGTAGGTTCACATTTTTAATGCCTGCAAACAGTCTGCTGCCCTTGCTTGCTACAACTTGATATTGCATGCGATCTACCGGTAACCCAGATCCTTTTGCACCCTTCATTTCCCCAGAGATTCTCCCCGTAGAGCAGGGGTCTCCAAACTCACTAAGCAAAGGGACAGTGTACTGTTCTTCAGACATTAGGAGGGCCAGAATGTGGCTAGTGGGAGTAGAAAATGCCTAATCTTTGCTATTATGGGAGGAATAGTGCTGTTTATTTGGTGTCAGTGGGAGAAATTGTGCCCATCATTGGTGCCAGTGGAGGGAATAGTGCCCCGTTGTTGATATCATTGGAAGAATAGTGTCCCATTGTTGGTGTTAGTGGGAGGAATAGTGCTCCATTGTTGGTGTCAGTGGGAGGAATAGTTCCCCATAACTGGATTCAATAGGAGGAATAGTGCCCCATTGTTGGTGTCAGTGGGAGGAATAGTTCCCCATAACTGGATTCAATAGGAGGAATAGTGCCCCATTGTTGGTGTCAGTGGACAGAATAGTACCCCATCATTTGTTTCAGTGGGAGAAATAATGCCCTATTGTTGGTGTCAGTGGGAGGAATAGTGTTCCATTATTGGAGTCAATAGTAGCAATTGGTGCCCCATTGTTGGTGTCAGTGGAAGGAATAGTACCCCGTCATTTGTTTCAGTGGGAGGAATAATGCCCTATTGTTGGCCTTAGTGGAAAGAATAATGCTCTGTTGGAGTCAGTGGATGAAATGGTCCCCAAGGGCCAGATAAAGGTGAGCAAAGGGCCACAGTTTGGAGACCACTGCCCTAGCAAGTATCTTGCATTTATATTTTTAGCTCCCAAGTGTATTACTTTACATTTTCAATATTAAACCTCATCTGCTAATTAGCTGCCCATTTTTTAACAAGGCCTCTTTTTAAACGTTTCTATATCCGCCAATAATTTACATACAATTGGCATTAGGCTGTAGTTGTCATGTCTATATCTCAGCCCTTTTTTGAATATTGGTACAATTTTTGCTTTTCATCAGTAAGTTGTCCTTATAAATTAGGAACAATGGTCTTGCTATAACATGGCTAAGTTCTTTGAGGATTCTCTGGTTAAAATAGTGAGGACCAGGAGAATGTGGTATAAGCTCCCTGACCTGCATCCCTGCACATGAATTCAGGTAGGGTGTGGGTTGAGAATGCCAAGATCAGCCCGAGACTCTGTGCGAAGGTGAGGTCCATCTGCATGTGTCGGACACTTGTATGGATTATGGGTGGCCTGCTTACAAAGCCATTGTACTGGACTGTCTTTGTTGTGACATTACTGTTCTGAACTATCTTTTTTAGTCACACTGCTGTATTGATCTGTCCTTAAGTAATCACTGTGCTATACTGGACTCTGTGTTTAATTAGATTGTTATACTGAATTGTCTCTGTGCATCCCCACAGCTGTGCTGGGCTCAGGGTTGGATTTACCTTTACACACAGTAGGCATGAGCCTATAGGCAGTACAGGCAAACAGGTGGCTTTTTCTCTGTGTAGTTATTGATCACTCAATTTTTCCCCATCATCACTTGAAATACATTTACCTAGTATGTTTATGTTGCACTATTTTAAGTGAAAGGACTGAAGTGAACAGACTAAGGAAATACTAAACAGGTAAGAAAAGGGGATCATTGCTGAAGGTGTTACTTTGAACACCAGGTTTTGTGTGTGCACATGCACCAGTGATAGAAGTCTAGTCCTGACTTCACTCTCTCCTTAAGGCTGGGTTCACACTATTGCCACATGTGGCTCACAGCAGGGGTCCAGTGCGTCCCCGTTCACCATTTCAAGTCCAATTTCAGCCCTAATTTTAGGCTGAATTCGGACCTGAAATGGACCAAAAGACGCACAGGACCCCTGTTCAAATTTGCACCGGAGCCGCTCCGGAGATATTTGAGCCAGGTCCATAGAGAGGCGGTCACAATCTCCTACCATTAGAATTGTTTCCCCGCATCCAATTTGCATAGGAGTGAACCCAGCCTAAAAATACACAGCTGTACTGGACAGGGTGTATTATAACATTATGCATTGTACTGCCTCTGTGTAGTCACACAACTGTACTGGACTTTCCCTGTCTAATCACACTGCAGTACTGGACTGTCTCTTTGTGGTCATACTGTTGTACCCAAAACAACACCAAAGAAAATTCCCAGATCAACTTACTGACCAGCCTGCTACCAACTGAATTATCCTGTCTATTAGTATCCGTTAAAAACAGGGGCTTAGTTTGTACACATTTGCAAATACATGCGTAAGGTACAGAGCCCCATCAAGGCACCCCAGTATTATCTGTAGTCCTAACTCACATGCATTATAATGGGTAGGCAAAGGGCAGGTGAGTCTGGAGGGAGTCCATCCCTCCTTAACCACTTCAATACCAGGCACTTATGCACTTTCCCGCCCAGACCAATGTTCAGCTATCAGCGCTCTCACACTTTGAATGACAATTACTCAGTCATGCTACACTTTATTTTTGGAGGCGCCAACTCCAGTAGTTCTATTACATAAATATATATTGTTTTTTTAACTTACCGTATATACTCGAGTATAAGCCGAGATTTTCAGCCTCTTTTTTGAGGCTGAAAGTGCCCCCCTCGGCTTATACTCGAGTCATCGCTGTCTGCCTGCTCGATCAGCGTGTCGAGCAGACAGACAGCGGCCATTCTACCCTTCAAACGCCGCGCCTCCGCCTTCGCCTGTGATAGGCGGAACACTGAATTTCCCAGCAGCCTGTGTTCCGCCTATCACAGACATCGTCTCATCCTCGTACTACGGACGAGGATGAGACGATGTCCGTGATAGGCGGAACACAGGCTGCTGGGAAATTCAGTGTTCCGCCTATCACAGGCGGAGGCGGAGGCACGGCGTTTGAAGGGTAGAATGGGCGCCGACGAAGAGCGGCGATCCTGGCAAGGCACGGGACGGAGGCTCGGGACACAGGTAGGCTGGACACACACACACACACACACACACACACACACACACACACACACACACACACACGGACACACACGGACACACACACACAGGGATGGATGGATGGAGACACACACACACAGGGATGGATGGATACACACACACACAGGGATGGATGGATGGATGGAGACACACACACACACAGGGATGGATGGATGGAGACACACACACACAGGGATGGATGGATGGATGGAGACACACACACACAGGGATGGATGGATGGATGGACACACACACACACAGGGATGGATGGATGGATGGACACACACACACACAGGGATGGATGGATGGATGGACACACACACACACAGGGATGGATGGACGGACACACAGGGATGGACGGACACACAGGGATGGACGGACACACAGGGATGGACGGACACACACACAGGGATGGACAGGCATGTCTCACCCTCGGCTTATACACGAGTCAATAAGTTTGCCAGTTTTTTTGGGGGTAAATTGGGGGCCTCGGCTTATATTCGGGTCGGCCTATACTCGAGTATATACGGTACTGGTTTGCAGGTTCATAAAGTGGTGATGTCCATCAAAGGTTAAAAAATAGATAAGATATTTCTAACACATAGCATGTACATAGCAAAAATGACACCCCAAAATACATTCTGCTACTCCTCCTGAGTATGGCGATACCACATGTGTGAGACTTTTACACAGCCTGGCCACATACAGATGCCCAACATCCAAGTAGCACCTCCAGGCATTCTAGCAGCATAAATTACACATATAATTTTCTGACTACCGATCACATTTTTAAAGGTCCTTCATATTTCTAACACATAGCGGGTACATACCAAATAACAAAAGATTACCTCTGGTTTTAGAAGTGCAGCGATCTACAGAGGAGAGCATTGGTCTAGGCAGCAGGCAGGGATGTGGTCAGCGACAGCAAAAGCAATCATTACAGGCAGCACTATGGTCAGCACAGCCAAAGTATTGGTCCAGGCAGCAGGAAGGACCATCAAGCTTAGGGACAGGGGTAGAGGCTTCTCCCACCCACATCTCTTTGAAGCCTCCGGGCAACCAGACCCTGTTCTGGGAGCACAGAAAACAAAAAAACGATTTTCTCTCCTCAGAACGGTATTCTGAAACCCTCACATATGTGAAATCCCTGTGTACTAAAGTAGAAGGGCAAAAGATCAGTCCAAGTGGCAGGCAAAAACATGGTCGATTAACAGGCCAAGGTCAGTGCACGTGGAAGTGAGAAATGTGGTCTAAAACGGCATGCAGAGGCCTCATCGGTAAACAGGCTGAGGTTGGTGCACGTGGAAGTCAGAAATGTGGTCTAAAACGTCAGGCAAAGACGTCGTCTGGTAAACAGGCCAGGGTCAGTTAACATGTAAGGTAGTAGCATGGTAGCAGGCAAATGATCAACAGAGGAATTTGAAATGGGGAAATGGCAGTCTGTTAATAATAAGGGGAACTAATATCTGATGGATGTGTGATCATTTTTGAAGCAATCTCTGATGCACAGGCCAGATTGAGAGGGACATTAGGGACAATAATAGCTTGTTTTCTTACTCCTCCTCTGCTGCATACATGGCATTTCTTTTGGCATCTTCTTCCAGATTCTGTGGGGGGAATGTTATAGGGAAAATGTTGCTTGTGAAGTCGACTCACACTATCAGAGCGAATGCTTCCTGGGGTGGGACCTTTTGGTAAATTATAGCGGTGGCGATTTCTTCAATATACTTGAGGTAGGTGATTTGTTGGTTTTTAGTTTCTTTTGGTAGCAGACAAACAAATTAAACAGGGCCATATGAAACAGGTGAAATGCAACTTTCTTATACCAATAACAGGACTTTCTGGTTGACAAATAGGGTTGTAGCATCTGATCATAATCCACCCCCCCCCCCCATATGTACATATTATAGTCGTGGGCACATTCAGGCTTTACAACGGGACCACATCTTCTCTGGATCTCCACCACGGTGTCATTGTGGATGGTAGGACATCTTGTCCCTCCACTTCATGGCCAACACCTCTTCTTTTCTCATGAATGCAGATTCTCCGTTTTGCAATTTCTTTGTTAACAGACTTTGTGGGAAGCCCTTCCGGGTTTTTTTTTTTTTAAGGCACCACAGGCCAGGGTTTGTTTACTGTAAAGGTGACGAAAAAGGGGCAGGCTGGTATAATAGTTGTCGAAAAGTGGTATCTTTTTTCAAACAAGGGGTATGCCAGCTCCCAGACAATTTTCCCACTGGTTCCAGTATATGTGGGGCAATCACGGGGCTGGAGCTGGGAGTCTTTGCCTTCATAAATCCGGAATGTGAAGACGTATTCCAGTGGCTCGATCACATCATTTATTTAATTTCAACCCATGCCTGGGTCTCTTACTTGGGATATACTGCTTGAAGTGCAGTGGGCCAGTAAAATGTATAAGGGACTCGTCCACACAAATGTTTTGGTCTGGGATAAAAACTTCTGTAAATCGCTGGAAAAAGGAATTGATTAGGGGGCGTATCTTGTACAATTTCTCATGGTTGGGATGATCTCCAGGAGGGCACTGCAAATTATCATTGAAGTGTAGATTACATATAATCATGTCATATTGTGTCCTGGACATGACACCAGAATATATCGGCATGTGGTGGATGGGGTTAGTGGGCCAATAGGCATAGAGTTCATTCTTTTTTTGTAAGCCCCATATTGAACATAAGGCCCAAAAATTATTTCTATTCGTCCAGTGTTAGACGTTGCCACTGGAGCATGCGGGTGTAGGATGAATTAGGGTTGGCAGCAATAATTTGGGATGCATGCAGGTTGGTTTGGTCCACCATATTCTGCAGCAAATCTTTTTGGAAAAATAATATAATTGGGAAAAATGTGTAGTGTTGGGCTGTACACCTGTGCGGTGAAAGGGGGGGATGATAGTGGATCCTGAGTTGGCAGGCAACCATAAGGGGTTTGCCAGGGCATTGGGAAGGTAGGACTGGGGCTGGATTATTCGTGTTGGGCATGTAATTCCATTACTTGTACTGGGCTCCTCTTCCTGGGGTCTGGTGCTGCTGGTGGTGGGCAGGTCTTCTGATCTTGGTCCTGATCTCCTTATTCTTTTGGGAGGGACGGTTTCCTCCACTGACTCGGACTCTGATCCACTATCCTCCACTGGCTCGTATTCTGAACCAGAATTGGATGATGGGAGCTCCCCACTGCTGTCATCATCCGACATGCCAAGAATGGCATATGCCACCTCAGCTGTGTAAACCCTTTGAGACATTACGGCAGTACTTATTGGTGGGCCTGTGTAATGGTACTGCTGGTGGTAGTGGTGGCGGGCCTGTGTGGTGGTACCGATGGCAGTATTAGTGGCGGGCCTGTGTGGCGGGACGGGTGGCGGGCCTGATGGCGGTACTGGTGGCAGGCTTTATGGTGGTACTGATGGCGGTACTGGTGGTGGTACTGATGGCGGTACTGAAGGCAGTGGACCAGACTTTTTTGGGAGGAAGGCGCGTGTTGTGCACAGTAAAGTACAGACAATACACTATGCTGATCTCACGTACTGATCCCTGGTCTCTCCTCACACGATCGGTGTGTGAGGAGAGAGCAGGGATCAGATAGTAACTGCTCCTCAATGTTTACATTTGTGACTGGCTGTGATTGGACACAGCCGGTCATGTGATAAACAGCCAATTTCATTGGCTGTTTACCCTGATCAGGGAAGCGATGTGTCCAAGGGACACGAGCCTTCCCCGATCCCCGCTCTGCGTGCTTCCGCCAAGTCTCCTGTGACATGTGATCGGCTGTGATTTTGACACAGCCAATCATGTGGTAAACAGCCAATCTTATTGGTTGTGTACCGTGATCGGAGATGCGATGTGTCCGAGGGACACACGCTGTCCCAGATCGCCACGATGCATGCCAGGGATTATCCTGCTGGATGTCATATGACACCCAGTCAGGATAACACGACCACCGCCCGGCCATCAATCTGCTTTAGGCCGGGTGGGAAGTGGCTAAAGGCACAGGGGCGCAGTGGACACCCAGCACATAGCACCATGGCAGCAAAGTTGTCCAGTGTGTCCCCTCACCAATATTTAAACACTACAAATAAATGGCCTCTGCCCTTAACCACTTGCCGCCCGCCCTATAGCAAATGGATGGCGGCAAAGTGGTTTCATAATCCTGACCGGACGTCATATGACGTGATCAGGATTATGAGCCGCTGCGCGCCCCCGGGGGCGCACATCGCGGCGATCGTTGTTGCGGGGTGTCAGTCTGACACCCGGCAACTACGATCTCGGTAAAGAGTCTCCGACGGAGACTCTTTACCACGTGATCAGCCGTGTCCAATCATGGCTGATCAGTGTAAATAGGAAAAGCCGGTGATCGGTTTTTCCTCACTCGCGTCTGTCAGACGCGAGTAGAGGAGAGCCGATCGGCTGCTCCTCTGACGGGGGGGTCTGTGCTGATCGATTATCAGCACAGCCCCCCCGAGGATGCCCACACTGGACCACCAGGGACGCCACCAGACCACCAGGGATGCCAAGGACAAGGTATGCCACCCTAGACCACCAGGGATTCTAGTCAGTGCCACAATGGATGCCAATCAGTGCCCATAATGGATGCCAATCAGTGCCCACAATGGGCATCACTGATTGGCATGCATTATTGATTGGCACTGATTGGCATCCATTAGTGCAATATATTATAATACAATGCCGCCTATCAGTTCCCATCTGTGCCTCCTATCAGTGCCTACCCATGCCCACCTGTGCCGCCTACCCATGCCCACCTGTGCCACCTACCCATGCCCACCTGTGCCGCCTACCCATGCCCACCTGTGCCGCCTAACCCATGCCCACCTGTGCCACTTATCCATGCCCATCCATGCCAATCCGTGCCAATTTGTGCCACTTATCAGTGCTCATCCGTGTCGCCCATCAGTGCCACCCATCAGTGCCGCCTATCAGTGCCACATATCGGTGTCCATCAATGCCACCTCATCAGTGCCACTTCATTGGTGCCACCTCATCGGTGCCCATCAGTGCCACCTTATCATTGCCCATCAGTGTAACCCCATCAGTGCCCATCAGTGAAGGAGAAAACTTACTTATTTGCAAAGTTTTGAAACTGAAACAAAAAAAAACATTTTTTTTTTTTCAAAATTTTCGGTATTTTTTTATTTGTTTAGCAAAAAATAAAAACCGTAGAGGTGATCAAATACCACCAAAAGAAAGCTCTATTTGTGGGAAAAAAATGATACAAATTTCATTTGGGTACAGTGTAGCATGACCGTGCAATTGTCATTCAAAGTGCGACAGCGCTGAAAGCTCAAAATTGGTCTGGGCAGGAAGGTGTTTAAGTGCCCGGTATTGAAGTGGTTAACTATAACTGACCTTTGCAGCAATGAGCACATTGAAGGGCAAGACATGCAATTTTAATTTCTAGTCCACTGCGCCCCTGTGCTTTTAAGGAGCGCTGGGCTCCCTCCAGGCTCACCTGCCCTCTGTCTATCCATTATAATGCATGTGCTTCCACTATTCACTCCAAGGTGGTGATATCTCACATGTGTGGTTCAATCACTGTTTGCATATGCATGCAGGACTTAAGTGCGTGTTTGTGTATAACATGTGAGTACGGGGGGGGGGGGGGGGGCTTTATTTTTATTTGTTCTATTTACATTTTTTTTTAACTTTTTTTTACTTTTTTTTTTCATTTGACTTTATTGCTTTCATAAACAGGTACTCCTTATGGAGACATCAGGGGTCTATTGCACCCCTGAAATTTTCTCTGCCCTTCAAAACATCCGATCAAACACAGATCAGTGTGATCAGATGCTTCCCTGACTGTACCAGCCAGATAAAGTAAGCACTGAAATCATAAGTAAAACAAAATCCTTGTTGCGTCCGGCTTCTTTAGTCAAAGAGGAAATTAGGGAACAGAGGTTTCGTCCATCTCTGTGCACAGAGGTCCCGGGTTCCCAGTAGAATGGGAGAGCACAGAAATGGTGGCAGAAGGGGGGCCCACTGTAAAAGTAATCGGGCGACAGCTGCAGCCATGATCCTGGTATAACCACTTGTTGCCCAGGACGTTTATAAATGTGGGCAGCACGCGGTTAGAACTTTTAATTGAATGTACTATGCATCATTGCGCACTCTTGTGCTATCCCTTTGTCTGCACAGTGTTCATTGCAAGTATATGGTAGTTTATGAATGAACAGGGAAAAAGAGGTCATTTGATCTTTTTAATATCCGAATTGGGCTTTATTCTTCTCTAGCCAGATGATAGCCAGCAGAAGGCTGATCATCATAATAAAGCTGAAGATGACAAAAGAGGCCTAAGAGCTGGAAAGTGAAGCATAATAAATAAGAAACATACAGTAGTTTAGACTAAAACAAAGCTGACTCATCCAGTTTGTTAATGTGCCCACCAGGTGCCTGTGGTCTGCACTCTCACCCTTCTCCTGAATGCCTCTATTAGCTTGGGCCATCACAAGGTCCTTGCAAGTTGGTTTCTGTGGAGTGCAAGTGGCCATGTGACTTTTAAGAAGGAAACATTAAGAACTCTCTCTCAACAGCACAGAGGAGATCATGTTCCAGACAGACTGGTACAGGAGCGGATGTTTGTGCACAAGAGAGAGCGCTGGGACCAGGCAGGTTCCTGCAGAGCCATTTACATCAGACCAGGAAAGCAAGCAGACATTCATTTAGAACAGCCTTTGCTGAATTCTTTATTAGTTACTCTGTACAAGAGTTATGCTTTTCAACCTACTCCAGCCAATCCGTGCCATTTGCCAACAAAGGCGACCATTCCTTCACCATCCAGCATGTGCCATAATTCAGAGAATGTGTTTGTGTATTCAAACTTAAACCAGTTTTTCTTTTTTTTTTATTACGGTAAACGCAAAATGTAATTCATGAGTTGAATTCTGTCCTGTGCAGTTTGTTTAACTGTGTAATATGTGTGTTGCTTTTCGTATTCCTAGACATAGACGTATTATTGAAATGCATTCATTGCTTAAAAAAAGATATCTGACAGATTAAGCGACATGTCAGTCCAAGGGAAAAGGACAAGGAGTGCCTTACCTTTGTCTCTTTTGCCAATGCACTCACTTTGTTGTTCTTATAAATGCAGAAAGTGAGCGAAGCCACTTTCAATAATTTATCTTCAAATCAATGTGAATGAGTTTGTGTCTGGCGGGCGCAGAGCTCCACAATCATGTCTTGATTTATTTAGGAGAGATGTTCCTCTCTAATGGTGGCAGAGCCGCCAATCCGCTGACCCTCCTGCATGGGGTCCAATTTGTATCTTATAAAAAGCTGACCTAATTCTCATTGATTGCCCCTGGTTAGCAAGAGACAACAGTATACAGGCATTAGACTTGAGATGGGCTCTAATCCAGGAAGGGGGGCTGCAATGTAATGTGAATCAGTGCACAGTTCACAGTGTTTAAATACATGGTATCTCACCTTTGTTACTATCCTTTACTATATAAACAGCAACTAGCCAAGTCTATAGCCCTCTTGTACTTTGAAGAGAATTTATGTTCTGTGTGTGTGTGTATGTGTATATATATATATATGTATAATATTATTGTCAAAAGTATTGGAACGCTTGCCTTTTCACGCACATGAACTTTAATGGCATTCCAGTCTTCGTCTGTAGGGTTTAATATTGAGTTGGCCCACCCTTTGCAGATATAACAGCTTCAACTCTTCTGGGAATGCTGTCCACAAGGTTTAGGAGTGTGTCTATGGGGGGATCGGCAACCCGTTGATCGTGAGCTACCTGACGACCATTGACAGGTGACAGGTAGCTCGCGTACACATCCCAGTGTTGCTGCCTGGTCTTCTTCTGAGCTCCATGTGCGTGCGGCGCAGGCGCACGGGCACCGAATCCTAGGCTGCCGAGTAAGGCCCTCGCTTGGGCGGGTTCGGGCTCTTCTCCAAGCATACCCGGGCTCTTTCTTTTCCGCGGTTATCCCCACATCTTCTCCCCAATCCGAGAGGCAGGACATGTATGTTTTCAACTGTACCTTCCCTGCGCCACTCTGCATTGAAAAAACTTCTATGATCTCCACCCCAGCCCCCTGACACCTTAGCCCTCCTGACCCTGACTCACCCCCCTGATGCCCTCCTCATACGCAACCTGCTGATGCCCTTCTCACACCTACCCCCTGATGCCCTCCTGACACCCACCACCTGATGCCCTCCTGACACCCAGCCCCCCTAATGCCCTCCTGACATACAGCCCCCTGATGCCCTCCTCACACCCAGGCCCTCTAATGTCCCCCTGACACCCAGAACCCCTAATGCTCTCCTGACATGCAGCCCCCTGATGCCCTCTTGACACCCAGCCCCCCTGATGCCCTCCTGACACCCAGCCCCCCAATGCCCTCCTGATACCCAGTCCCCCTGATGCCCTGCTGACACCCACCCTCCTGACACCCAGCCCCTCTGATGCCTTCCTGACACCCAACCCCCCTAAAGGCCTTCTGACACACAGCCCCCCTGATGCCCTCCTGATGCCCCAGCCCCCCTAATGCCCTCCTGACATGCAGCCCCCTAATGCCCTACTGACATCCTGTCAGTCCTCCTGGCCCCAGTACTACCTACTATGGACCTCTGTACACTGCCCTACATCGTACTGACCTCTGTACACTGCCCTACATCGTACTGACCTCTGTACACTGCCCTGCATCTTCCTGACCTCTGTACACTGCCCTACATCTTACTCCGGCATCAGATTTTGGGGATGAAAAAAAGCGTGAATGAAAATGAATGCTGAGTTTCTCACTTAAGCTATCTTTTAAGGTAGGCTAAGTTTATATTTTTAAAGTGACATTTTAGTTTTAGTAGATTCTAGGTTTTCTTCATGCCGTCTTTACTTTTAATTGGGTGGCTTGCTAAAAAATATATTTAAAAAAGGGAGGGGGGGGGGGCACCACACCCTGGTTATCTTTGATCTCTTCAATGTTGTCCAGGTAGATCTCCATCTCTCAAATGTCATGCTGTCTGCCCTTGTGTTGTAACACGCTGTGCAAACGAATGGCGCTATATAAATCCTGTATAATGATAATATATGTATATAGATGTTGGTTCCTTCTGCCGCTCCGAGTAATGACCCACCCTGAACTGAACCCCACACTCCCTGACACACCATTACCAATGCAAAGAGTTTTCTCAGGGCTCTTCACGGGGAATATCAACTTAAACAGTTACAGAAAAAATAAGGTGAACCCAATACCAAACACAGGAACAAACAATCATTAAAACAAGGCCTTGACTTTCCCTCCCTCTTAAGAAAGGCCCATGAAAGGACTTGCAAAATGCACTGGGTGGATAAGAGGTTCTAGTAATGACAGTTCATTTTTAGGATTTCCAGAGACTGAGGTAGCAGAAGAACTGGCTTGGTTAAAGCTTAATAAAGCATCCCAGAGTTGTAAGAGAACTTCAAGGTATAGTTGTTGGACTATTACCGGATCTTATTAAGCAGTATCTTCTAACAGGAGAAGTTTCCCATGACTGGGGGACAGCTAATATTGTACCTATCCACAAGAAGGACAGCAAGGTAGAAGCTGGCAATTACAGACCAGTGAGTTTAACATCCGTTGTAGTAAAGTTAAAGTGGTTGTAAACTCTCTCCCACAACTTTGTCCCATGTAAATCAGCATAAAAAAAAACCTAATGAACACTGTTTGTAGATATCTCCTTAATTGCTTAGTATTGTTGTAATCCTTTTTGTTCTTTAGAATGAGGTCACTGAGCATGCCCAGATGTCCCCTGATTTACGGCACACTCTCTATGTGCTTATCTATGTGTTATCAGGACTTCCTACAGCACACAACACTGAAATCCTAGGAGGCTGCAGAATCATTCAGAGCTTCCTCCTACACACCATGTGACATCACATCCAGTGTAAATCTGGCCATTACAGCTGAAGCTGATAAGACTGACAAAGGAAAATATTAGATAATCGGCACAAGTAAATACTATGAAATAAAACAAGTCAGCTTTGAGCAGGGAAGCAGGGTTGCCATAGAAAAGTTGTAAGGGCGGAAATGCACTCCACTGTGGACTCATACTTAAGATGGCGCTGCCTAACCCCTGGAAACAAATTTTTTAAAGTTTCTTTAAACAGTAAGTAATATGCGACTTGGGCTGGATTACAGTGGCTATAGTTTGATAATTACTTATTATAATGGACTAAATGAAAAGAAGCATCAGAGTGGGAGAGTTTACTTCCTCTTTAAGGGAATCACTGTAAAAATACACAACTTACTGGACCCAAAGCAGCATAGCTTTACTGAGGGCAGCTCATTTAAGACTAATCTTATTAAATGTTTTGACTATATTATTAATGGTTTGGACCAGGGTGGTGCTGTGGATGTAGCATATCTTGATTTCAGCAAGGTATTTGATACAGTTCCACATAATTATCTAATACAAAAGTTGTACAAGCTAGGACTTAACACTTGGGTTGTTCAGTAGATATGCAGTTGGCTAAAGGATAGATACCAGAGTGTGGTTGTAAATGGTGTTCACTCGGAACAGAGAACAATCACTAGGGATGTACCACAAGGCTCCGTACTGGGTCCTGTTCTATTTAATCTATATGTAAGTGATATAATTAAAGGTTTGTTGGGCAAGGTATGTCTTTTTTGCCAATGATACAAAGGTGTGTAATAGAGTTGATATCTCTGGAGGTGTCTGTAACATGGAACAGAATTTGGGGGTACATATTTCAGATGATTGCAAAATGAGCAAACAGTGTGACCAGGCAGTGGGAAAAGTGAATAGAATTCTAGGATGCTTCACGAAAGGGATACCAGCAGGAGGAAGGAGGTCCTGATTTCCCTATATACTGTAGATCTTTAGTGAGACAATTAGAATACTGTGCCTAGCTCTGGAGACCTAATTTACAAAAATATATTGATAAGATAGAAGCAGCAATTCCACATCATATTCCATGTTAGACACCTTCAGGGGTATAGACCCTACTACAGACATGGAAATTGCAGTTCAGTGTTTCTAAATTTAAAATAATGCACCTAGGAAAAAATAATCCCTTGAGAGAGTACAACACTGAGGGGGGGGTACAGTGTTAGCCAGCACTACAGAATAAACATATTTGTGGGTACTTGATTCAGATGATTGCAAATCTGTCTGGGTTCTGGGGAGCACTATCCTTCTTCCTGCTTCTGTGCACAGTACAGCCACAGTGTCACAGTTCTCTGCTCGGTGTACTCTTCCTTCCTTCCTTGTTTTCTGTTCCAGCCTCAGTCTCCTCTGTACAGACCCTCTCAGCATGATTCAGGCAACTACCACTCCTGGCCACCCTTTTTCCTCTTCTTTCTCCCGGGTCCAATAGGACACTGTCACACTCTACTCCTCTTTTGGCAGTTAGAATTGGAATAGGTGCAGTGGGTCAGCCTCAGAAATTCCTGGCCTTTGCAGAGTAAATCCACACAAGCACAGGGAGAACATGCAGAAAGTGTCCTGGCCTTGACTTGGACCAAGAACCCTGGTTGTGTAAGGCAGAAGTGCTAACCACTGTGACACACACACCACCTACCTTTTGTCCCTGTTGAATCCTGTTGTAATGAAACTCAGTCTCAGTCACCAAATGCTTTCTAGGAACTTATAAGATTTCTGTGTTTTTTTCTCCTTTAGCCCTTGTACTTGTTATTACTATCGCAGAAGAGTTCAAAAAACCACCCGTTTGTATTCTAGTTGATTGCCTGTAGCCCTTTATGTCCAATTCCACCCTTTATGTCCCATAACATGTATCACATAGTCCAGCAAAATACAACAAAACTTGTTTTCTGAAGTCTATTCCCAACCCACGTACCATACACATATGTGAACCAATTACTTGGTGTTATTCCCCTGAAAGAGTTCATTGCTCTTTTCCAACTCCTCCATGTACAATTTAGTTACAATGGGAGATACTGGTGATCCCATAACACAGCCGTGTTTCTGTCTGAAGAAGTTAACACAGTACTTGAAATAGGTGGCGTTGAGACAAAAGTCCCACAAGAAACATGCTTGCTGCAGCTTCAGTTCTGTTTGGCAGGTTGATAGTAAAGTAGCTATTCATTTAGCAGGTTCATGCTGCTGACAGTCAGTCTTAAAGGGGCACCTTTTGCCTTACTTGTGTGTCTTAGGAAGTCAGTACAATCATGGTGTAGCTTCCCCAGGATAGAGACTGTGGAACAAGAGTGAGGTCCCTCTTTAAAGCCTTATAAGTATTGGCATCACTTACAGCAGTAGGCACCTTAGAATCACCTTAGAATTGTAATTGGATGTATTTATGACCATGGTCCATCTTCCCTCTTCTGCTGGCTTGTATTCTCAAAACCCTACCAAGGGATTTAAGGCCCCTCCTCTCTGGTAGGGTCAAGTTGGAAGCAGGTGCTTTGGCACTGAAAAGGGCCACCAAGTCGCTCAGAAAATTGTTTTTGGCCTCTTCTGCTTGATATATGATTGTTATTGGTGAAGGATTCTGTAGCTGTGATGATAAAAACTACAGGAACATGTTGGAGTGCCACTGCAAAGTTTATTCACTTGGCTAAGCCTTTCTTCTCCAGTTGAGGAAGCTTCCTGCCTGAAAGGTTCTTTATCTACTTATCCTTATTGCTCTAGGATGTTTTGTATAGAACATAAACTTATGCTGTAAATACTGGGTGAGTATGTTGATTACTTTTTAAATATAGGTGCCAATTGTGCTTCATGCCAACCCATTGGTACCATACCAGTCATTAAAGAGTTTTAAACATTGAAACCATGGATTATAAATACAGGCATGTCCCCAGGTTAGGAACACGATTCTGTAGGTTTGTTCTTAAGTTGAATTTGTATGTAAGTTGGAACAGGTCCATTTTAGGTGTAACTCCAACCAATTTATTTATTTTAAATGTTTTGGAAAGATATCATTACATAGTTAGTCAGGTTGAAAAAAGATACAAGTCCATCCAGTTCAACCAAAAAAAAAAAAAATATATATATATATAATAAATATCATACCAGCCCATATACCCAATTCTATACCCACAGTTGAGCCAGAGGAAGGCAAAAAACCCCAGCAGAGCATGATCCAATTTGCTAAAGCAGGGGACAAAATTCCTTCCTGATCCCCCGAGAGGCAATCGGATTTTCCCCGGATCAACTTTACCTATAAATTTTAGTACCCAGTTATATTACGTACACTTAGGAAATAATCCAGGCCTTTCTTAAAGCAATCCACTGAACTGGCCATAACCACCTCTGCAGGGAGTCTATTCCACATTTTCACAGCTCTTACTGTGAAGAAACCTTTCCGTATTTGGAGATGAAATCTCTTCTCCTCTAGACGTAAGGAGTGCCCCCTTGTCATCTTTGTTGACTGTAAAGTGAATAACTCGACACCAAGTTCCCTATATGGACCCCTTATATATTTGTACATGTTGATCAAATCCCCACTTAATCTCCTCTTATCAAGAGTGAATAAATTCAGTTCCTGTTATCTTTCCTCATAGCTGAGTTCCTCCATGCCTCTTATCAGTTTGGTTGCCCTTCTCTGCACTTTCTCCAGTTCCCCGATATCCTTTTTGAGAACTGGTGCCCAAAACTGAACTGCATATTCCAGATGAGGTCTTACTAATGATTTGAACAGGGGCAAAATGATATCTCTCTCTCTGGAGTACATACTTCTCTTAATACAGGAAAGGACTTTGCTCGCTTTGGAAACCGCAGCTTGGCATTGCATGCTATTATTGAGCTTATGATCTACCAAAACCCCCAGATCCTTCTCCACTATGGATTCCCACAGTTGTACTTCCCCTAGAGTGTATGATGCATTCATATTCTTAGCCCCCAAGTGCATAACTTTACATTTCTCAACATTAAACCTCATCTGCCACATAGTCGCCCAATTAGACAGAGCATTGAGGTCGGCTTGTAAATTGGAGACATCCTGTAAGAACGTTATTGCACTGCATAGCTTGGTGTCATCTGCAAAGACGGAAATGTTACTTTTGATCCCAGACCCAATATCATTTATAAAGATATTAAAAAGTAAGGGTCCCAGCACTGAACCTTGGGGTACACCACTGATAACCTTAGACCATTCAGAGTAAGAATCATTAACCACTACTCTCTGAATTCTGTCTTTTAGCCAGTTTTCTATCCATCTACAAACTGATGATTCCAAACCTGTAGACTTTACCTTACACATGAGCCGTGTGTGCGGAACTGTATCGAACGCTTTTGCAAAATCCAAATATATCACGTCCACCGCCACCCCTCTGTCCAAGGTTTTACTTACCTCCTCATAAAAAGAAATCAGGTTTGTCTGACAACTTCTGTCTTTCATGAATCCATGCTGTCTGTTGCTCAAAATATTTTTTTCCTGCAAGAACTTGTCTATGTGGTCTTTTATTAATCCCTCCAGTATCTTCCCAACTATAGAAGTTAAACTAACGGATCTATAGTTACTTGGTAAAGACTTTGTTCCCTTTTTAAATATAGGCACCACATTGGCCCTGCGCCAATCCAGTGGTACTATTCCTGTCATTAATGAGTCCCTAAAAATTAGATACAATGGCTTTGACATTACAGAGCTCAATTCTTTTAGGATCCGTGGGTGGATGCCATCAGGTCCAGGTGCTTTATCCACCTTTATTCTGTCCAAATATTTCTGCACCATATCACTTATGAGCCATTGTGGATTTGGGGCTGCGTCAGTACCACCCCCATTATGGACATGAGCTCCCCCATGCTCCTTTGTATACACAGAGCTGAAGAAAGTATTTAATAATTTAGCCTTCTCTTTGTCCCCAGTCACCCACTCCAGATTATTTTGCAAAGGGCCTACATGCCTCAGATTTAACCTTTTTACTATTAATATATTTGAAGAATTTTTTGGGGGTTTGTCCTACTGTCTTTTGCAATCTGTCTTTCATTTAGAATTTTTGCATCCTTGATTACCTTTTTACATATTCTGTTATATTCCTTGTAACATTTAAATGACACTACCGTTCCTTCATTTTTATTTTTTTTGAAAGCTCTTTTTTATAGTTTATAGCTTTTTTAACTTTGGCCGTGAGCCACATCGGCTTTATTTTTAACCTTTTAAACTTATTGCCCATGGGAATATACTTTGCCGTGAGATCACAAACAAGCTTTTTGAAGAATTCCCATTTCTGTTCTGTGCCCATTGGTGCCAATATTCTCTCCCAGTCTAAGTCCTGGAGAGTAGCCCTCATCCTTTGAAAATTTGCTCTCTTGAAATTAAGTGTTTTTATCTTTCCCGTATGTGATTTTTGCTTACAGCTAACATCAAATGAAATCATGTTATGGTCACTGCTACCCAGATGTTCCTTTATCTGAACATTAGTAATACGTTCTGCATGGTTTGAGATTACCAGGTCCAACAGAGCATCATTCCTAGTTGGGGCCTCAATAAACTGTACCATAAAATTGTCCTGTAATAGGTTTACAAATTTTTGCCCTTTAACTGTCCCAGCAGTGCCATTACCCCAGTCAATTTCTGGGCAGTTAAAATCCCCCATTATTATCACTGTCCCAGCCCTTGCAGCCCTTACTATCTGTGCAAGGAGCTGAGTCTCCACCTCCTCATTAACATTGGGTGGTCTATAACAAAACTCCAATGATTAACTTTGAACTACGCGCATCTGTATGCAGTTCCACCCATAATGCCTCAGAGTCATCACACTCTCCGTCCACCAGGTCCTCTTTCTCACTCACTTTGAGATCATTTCTCACATACAGACAGACCCCTCCACCTTTCCTTTTTACTCTGTCTTTCCGAAAGAGTGCATAGCCAGGAATTAATAATAGCCCAGTCATGTGTGGAATGAAGCCAAGGTTCAGCAATACCGATTACATCATAGCTCTCCTGATGCACCAGAGCTTCCAACTCGCCTATTTTGCTTGGCAGACTTCTGGCATTGGCGAACAAACATTTTAATGTATTAATATATTTTGACCGGTCACATACTATCCTCTTGGGTGTTCCAAGATTACAACTAGGACTTGCTACTATATTTACCTTGGGTTTATGTGCTTTGGTTACCCTACCACTAATGCCCCTAATGTTACCCTCTGGAATATGCTCCACGCTGACTATCTCTATCTCTGAACCCACCAAAGGTTAACGTCTCTGTCTGTCTGTGCCCCTGTTCAGAAGATGTCACCTCACTTTCTGTCCCTGTGACAGATTTAGAAAATTTTAGAAACAAGGATTGGTGATAAAGCTTCAGTGGATAATTTTTCCCATTATAACTCTTACAAGAGTAAATTTCCCTTCCAGGGGGCAGATTCCCTCTCACTTCCTCCATTTGTAAATATGAGTCATATGTAAGTCCCTCAGGGAATGCCTGTAGCTGGGCTCAAATCAATGAGGACACATGGGTTTTAATCATTACTATAATAAAAGTGCTTTCTATAAGGCTTGCTCATGTTTTAGACATTTGATATGGCAAAATGAAAAAGAGAAGTTGAGTTTTTTTTTGTTTGTTTTTTTAAAGCATACTTACCTAGGTGGCCTTGCCCTGTTGTGGTGATCTTTTGGGCGAGGGGGTTTCGCGTGCTGTCCATGCTTGCTGAGTCTACTCTTGCACCTGACCCTACCAAAGCTCTCTTGAATAAGCACCCACCCGATTTACTTAAGACTCAATTTAAACTCTTGCTTTATGTCACCACTGCTTCAAAACAAACTATGGGTTTTTGAGATTTGCAAATCATTGCATTCTGTTTTTATGTAGATTTTACACAGCGTCACAACTTTTTTAGAAATGAGGCTGTAAATTTTACACAGTCTTATTTTCCTGTGATGGTCCAACCAGTAAGTTTATTTTTCTTCTTCCTTTAACCACATGCTACCCGGCTTATAGCAAAATGACGGGTTGTTTAATTGTCATGACTGGACATCATATGACAGGGGTGTCCAAACTTTTTTCAAAGAGGGCCAGATTTGATGAAGTGAACATGCTCGAGGGCCGACCATTTTGTCTGACATTCTTTAAACCATTAAAATTCGGTCTAAGTGTGTTCCTCCGAGCACTAATACACGGCCCAACAAGAATTCTCTTGCCTTTTTGCTGTGTGTGGTGAACAGATGAGCTTGGGTGTGTTATTTGGATATACTGTATTTAATCGGCTTATACCACACAACTTATCTTTAAAAAGGAAGTCTCAGGAAAAAATATAAAAATCTTACATTTTAAATAAAGACATGAGAAGCAAAATAAGGGTCAGTGCCCATCTGCAGCCCCCAGCGTATTGCCATGAATGCAGCCTCCACCGTATTGCCATGAATGCAGCCTCCACCGTATTGCCATGAATGCAGCCTCCACCGTATTGCCATGAATGCAGCCCCCACCGTATTGCCATGAATGCAGCCCCCACCGTATTGCCATGAATGCAGCCCCCACCGTATTGCCATGAATGCAGCCCCCACCGTATTGCCATGAATGCAGCCCCCACCGTATTGCCATGAATGCAGCCCCCACCGTATTGCCATTAATGCAGCCCCCACCGTATTGCCATTAATGCAGCCCCCAGCGTATTGCCATGAATGCAGCCCCCACCGTATTGCCATGAATGCAGCCCCCACCGTATTGCCAGGAATGCAGCCCACACATTGCCAGGAATGCAGCCCACACATTGCCATGAATGCAGCCCCCACATTGCCATGAATGCAGCCCCCACATTGCCATGAATGCAGCCCCCACATTGCCATGAATGCAGCCCACACATTGCCATGAATGCAGCCCACACATTGCCATGAATGCAGCCCCCATATTGCCATGAATGCAGCCCCCATATTGCCATGAATGCAGCCCCCATATTGCCATGAATGCAGCCCACACATTGCCATGAATGCAGCCCCCATATTGCCATGAATGCAGCCCACACATTGCCATGAATGCAGACTCACCATTGCCATCGGTGCAGCCTGATTCATGTTCTGCAGCCTTGGAGGAGACAGGGAGGGGGGCGGGATGAGCGCCGACAGACATACAGGAGAAACTCCTGTTTCTATCGAAGGCCTCTTTAATTGAAAGTCCCGCCTCCTGTGATGGACAAAACGGTTGTCCAATGGCAGTGCAGGACGGGACTTCCTTTTACACAGGACACTGTCCTGTATCCACGGCACTCGTTCCCGCCCCCTCCATGGCAGCCAGCATATCTATCTTTTGTGGCCCCCGGCGAACGGGGGTTCGTTGGGGGCCACAAAAGATATATATGTGAAGATGTCCAGACGGGCCGTCTGAAACCGGAACGCGGGCCGCGATTGGCCCGCGGGCCGGACTTTGGACATGCCTGTCATATGACATCCTTCACAACATGCCGCTCATGTGAACGATCGGTGGTGCATATCCGATCACGGTAAAGAGCCTATGATGTAGGCTTTTTACTATGTGGTCACCTGTGTCCAATCACAGCTGATAACAGTGTTAATAGGAAGTGCCGGTCATCTATTGACAATGCGTGAGTAGAGGAGAGCCAATAAGCGGGTCTTCTGATGGGGAGTAAGTCTGTGCTCATAATCAATGCATTGATTGTAAGTGCGGCCCCATCAGTGCCGTCTATCAGTGCTGCATATTAGTGCCTCCCCATCAGTGCAAGAAAAAAATTACTTATTTACAAAATTTTATAACAGAAACTAAGACCAAATTTTTTTTTTCTAATTTTTTTTTTGCAAAAAATTTGAATCTCAGTGGTGATTAAATACCACCAAAAGAAAGCTAGATCTGTCAAAAAAAATGGCAAACCTTTCATTTTGGTAAAGGTTTTTGGTAAAGGTTGCATGACCGCACAATTGTCATTCAAAATGCGACAGTGCTGAAAATTGGCCTCGGCAGGAAGGGGGTAAAAGTGTCTGGTATTGAAGGGGTTAACATGCTATGCTTTTCAGCAAAGTGTCAGTTAAGAGGTATATAAAAAACTATTTAGCACTGACAGGGGTGCTTAGAATTGTCAACTTTTCTTTATTTATATATTATATTTATAACACCTTTATCCCAAAAGGAAAAAACTGTTTGCTGTAACTGCTTAAAAAGTGTTGGCTGAATTTGAGCTTTACCTTGCTTGTCAAATCAATCTATATTTGCTAGTGCATCTAACACTACTCTCCCCAGACTGACATTGCTGCTGTCCAAAAGTGTCTCCATTGCTCCTTCATATGGAGACACCCTTGGACAGGATGTGTGTTACTGGCCAGATCACCAGGTATAAAAAGTCCAATCATAGGGGGAGAATGCTAAATAAAGAAAATGAATGTAGCTACCACTTTTAAGTGTGGTAAGCTGCAATACATTAAAATGTTTGTGGACTGCTTTACCAGCACCTAATTCACAAACTGTTTTCACTTTGTGCATCGCTAAGACTTCTAATGATACCGGCCCATTTTTTCACATTTGTTGTTAGTTTAAAATGACTTAACAGTAAAAAAAATCAGTGTGATATAATGTACTATTTGAAAGCTAATTTCTAAATATAAAGTATAGGTTGGTTTAGTGCAGTGGTTCTTGTTCCCTGGGGATACATTGGCTCATGTCAGGTGTACAACCTAGTATCATCAATCTGCTCACCCAAGTTGCAACATCAGTGAACTGGTCATAGCTTAGTGAATCTAGTAAAAATGTGCAAAGATTACCCATCACGTGCAAGGAAAATGTAAAAAATACATGATTTTTTTTCTTGCACATCATTGGATAATTGATGTCTACACAGATTCATCTCATTCACTAAGCTCTGTAAAAAAGCTTTTACCCCTTTAGTAAATCAACCACAGTATTTTGAATGCAAAACATAATTTGACTATACAAAAGGTTATCCGTCTATGGTTTGGATACAAAAGCAATGTGAAAAAGGAGGCTAGAGCCTGGATCCCATGGCCGTGATTGAAGGTTTTATACACTGAAACTGTTGTTGTGGTGGGCTTTACAGCAATGTGACTTCCTAAAAGTCAGTGTTGGAATAAAGAGGAGAAAGTAGGATGCTTTAAACCTTTCATGTTGTTAGCAGGAAGGGTTAACACAGAGAACAACTGTCTGGAGGAAAATAGTTTGGACCTGTGTAAATTCTGCCAAAAAAACCCCAATTTTGTTGTCATATTTATTGTCCTTGATACATTTAGGTCCCATGCACACTGGTCATGTAGCCCCAATGCATAAGGCTCCAGTACTTAGGTGCAGGTGGAGGGCACAGGTACACCGTCCAGCCTTGCTGCCAGCAGTCTGTTGAACTCTGAGAGGCTGACAGCTACTATGGATAGAGAGGGCTGGACTGTGCACCTAGTAGTACTAATGTTTAGGGTGATATGCACACAGGGACAAATTCCTATATACTTGGGCTCATACTACCCTAAATTATAGTACTGTTAGGTGCACCATCCAACTGTTAGCCTCTCATAGCGTTTGGCAGGCTGCCAGCGGAGGGGCTGAACAGTGCACCTGTGTCCTCTGCTTGTGCCTAAACACTGGAGACTCATCAACAGTTTGCATGGGGCCTTAAAATGAGAATGAAAAGTGACTCTTTTAATATAAAAGAAACGTGTGAGCAGGAGCCACAGTCAGCTCCAAACAATATGCTTCATGGGTAATATGATGGCCATTCATGTCCTTCCTCTCTAGAAATGTAAAAAATACAATACTATGAACAAGAATATTTGAAATAGGGTTCCTACTTTTTATGGTAGAGATGCAAACCAAATTCCAGTCTGCTTAATATGTGAACATAAAATTAGTAATAAATAACTAGATTAACACCCTTTGTCTAAGCATGAGTCAAAAACTGGGGAGGGAAAAAGGGATTTTCATGGTGCAAACATCAGTTAGATTGTGACAGACTTACTAAACAAATTGTAAAATATATATCAAATATTTATTAGGTTCAAAGTTAAAATTCATTAACATTCCATTAATGAGATATAAAAACAATCGGTGGTCACAAAATAAATACAATGCAGTGGTTTTATCGTCAGACACACATTATCCCAACATGTTTCGCAGAGATATTTGCTTCTTCAGGGGATGTGTGAATATTCCAAAGTATCTAATTTAAAATAGAAAATAACAAAGTAACATAATATCATCATCAAAAAATAATAGAAATAAATAAAGGCACAGGCTTGAGAGCATCATATGGGAACAAGGATCACAGAGGAGAAAAAAAAAAAATATATATATATATATATTCCGAACCCACCTTCAACCACAATAAGAATGGTATAATAGTGGATTGGTCCACCTCAACAGATGCCCATAGCCATTCTAGATCACAGGGGGCAAAAAGACCAGCAAAGGGACTGTTATAGTGGTTGAAGGTGGGTTCGGAATATATATATATATATATATATATATATATATATATATATATATATATATATATATATATATATATATATATATATATATATATTTTTTTTTTTGCTCCTCTGTGATCCTTGTTCCCATATGATGCTCTCAAGCCTGTGCATTTATTTATTTATATTATTTTTTGATGATGATATTATGTTACTTTGTTATTTTCTATTTTGAATTAGATACTTTGGAATATTCACACATCCCCTGAAGAAGCAAATATCTCTGCGAAACATGTTGGGATAATGTGTGTCTGACGATAAAACCACTGTATTGTATTTATTTTGTGACCACCGATTGTTTTTATATCTCATTAATGGAATGTTAATGAATTTTAACTTTGAACCTAATAAATATTTGATATATATTTTACAATTTGTTTAGTAAGTATGTCACAATCTAATTGATGTTTGTACCGTGAAAATCCCTTTTTCCCTCCCCAGTTTTTGACTCATGCTTTAATTTTCAGGGATGTGGTGCCTTTCACTATTAGGTGTTTGCTATGTCATGTTGAACCATTAATTTGTTCTATTTTACCCTTTGTTTAAGTACAAAAGAAAAAAAGATAATTCAGGCCTTAAAGAGAAAGAACACATTGCCAGTGAATGAGAGGGCCACACAATTGTTGAATGTGTTAGCAGAGCCTTATGCTGATCCATGTTACACTGTTTTGAGTCCAATGAAGCAGCAAAAATAAAAGCGATGAGACACTGTAAAATGAAGATTTTTGTTTTGTGCACCGGACACAAAGCTATGTGTAGATACTAAACATAGATGCTTTATGTCCAGCAGAACCAAAATAAAATGTTATGGGTTTTTAAACTTTTGAGAACTTTCAAGAGTTGAAATATAAATATTTGTCTCAGAGACCAAATGAGAACATTGCACCTAGCCTGTGCAATTTTGGATGTACAGTAGACCTATAGACTGGTGTCCAGTGAGAAAACACACAGGGTCTAATCCCTTGCTATGAAGGTATAATTAATATTATGTGTATTTTGAATTAAAGCTGAACTCCAGACACAAACGTTCATTAAGATATATTCCTCAATAGCCTCAAAGGATATAAATCCACTTTATGTGTACCAAATGCCTTTGAAAAGCCTGATATTATGTTGTAAAAATAACAGTGGCCTCATCACTGTACTGCATGTAGCCTGTGCAGAGAGCAAGAACTCAGGAGGGTTCAGGCCGCGTACACACGGGCGGACTGTTCGCCCAACTTTGTCCGCTGAACAGTGTTTGGGCGGACAGTCCGCTCGTGTGTGGGCTTTCATCGGACAGTTTCAGCGGACAGTTTGACGAACAAGGTTTTTCGGAAATTCCGTAAAACTGTCCGCTGAAACCTTGTTTGAGCGAACAGTCCGCCCGTGTGTAGGCTTGTTCGTCAAACTAAGTTCCGCGCATGCTCAGAAAGGATTTACACGCCGAAAGTTATAATGCAGTGTATAGGACGTCGTATTTTTCGTCCCGTCGTACGTGCCGTTCACGTCATCGTGCACGGTTTCAGCAAACTGTTCGTTCGTCGTGTGTGGGCATGTCCGTCCATGCTAATTTTGAGCGGACTGTTTGCCGAAACTGTTTGACGGACAAAGTTGGGCGAACAGTCCCCGCGTGTGTACGCGGCCTCACTCACTACAGGCTGCCTGCAGAAAACTACAGGAGGGGGCAGATGTAGGACCAGTCATCTTGTACAAAGAGAGATATCACCAGTGTCCAGTCTTTATTACAGGATGCTACTACACAGAGGCAAGGTTTCATGCTGGATTACTGCACAGATCTGGAAGAAAGACACAAAGAACATCAAGGTTCAATAAAGAATAGTCATGACTCCTTGTATTTAGGGGTGGAAAATTATTCCCTGCATCATCAGTGTAAACCAAAAATTGGGGTTCTCTGGGGTGTAAAGGTTCCCCAATTGGATTCCAGCACCAAGTATTTTTCAGTCTGTCCCCTTGCAGATAGATGAGGGCTAACACACAACCTTTATGATGGATCTGGATCAGACATTAGATCATTCAATGAATCTACTTCATCCAGTGGCCACAAAACTACATATTGGAAGGGTTCAAGCAGATTTGTCATTTGCTCTGCCATCATCTTTAGACATTTGAAAAAAGAGGGGGGTTATGTGGCGCTACCTAAATATAAGTGAATCATATAATTCTTATTGATCTCAAATCAATTAATATCTCAAAGTATAAGGGTAAAATAAATAATAAAGTATAGTGAATAAACCTATTAAATAAACAATTACATAAATAAATATAAATATATGCATACAATGCAGTAGCGTTCCCAAAAATGTGCAAATATATGGTGGTGCAAACAACATGCACAAAAGTAGGATAAATTCCGTAAATAAATATATAAAAACCTTCAAATATCTTATGATATGTTGATCCAATCAAAGTGCAAAAAATTAAATATATGAATAAATCCAATCAAATCTTGATAAAGTGCAAATTAGTTCCAAAGTTCACCAGTGCAAAGTGCAAAAAATATAAATGAATGAATCCAATCTTCATACAGTGCAAATAACTTCCAAAGTTCAAATGATGACCATGCAATGTGAACAAAAAGTGAAAATCCACGGATGATGCACCCTTCAGTGCTCAGAGTGCACCCCTTGTTTCCCCCAGCCTCTCACCTCTATACCAGGTCCCAAGGGACTGAATCACACTCTATAGGCAATGGGCTGCAGTCTCGCACCTCCTCCGGAGTCCGGCGAGAAGACCCCCGAAGACGGAAGAAGACCCCCGGAGCTGTGCAATAAACTATTTTAACCCTTGTGTGTTGTGTTCTTTTTAAAAAATTTTCATAGGTGAATGGGTAGGGGTACATTGTACCCCATACTCATTCACATAGGGTGGGGGGCCGGAATCCGGGGGCCCCCTTATTAAAGGGGGCTCACGGATTCCGATAAGCCCCCCACCCGCAGACCCCGACAACCAACGGCCAGGGTTGTCGGAAAGAGGCCCTTGTCCTCATCAACATGGGGGCAAGGTGCTTTGGGGTGGGGGGCCGCACCCCCCCTTCCCCAAAGCACCCCCTATGTTGAGGGCACGCGGCCTGGTACGGCTCAGGAGGGGGGGTGCTCGCTCGTTCCCATCCCCTTTCCTGACCGACCGGGTTGCGTGCTTGGATAAGGGTCTGATATGGACCCAGGGAGGGACCCCCACGCCGTTTTTTTGGTGTAGGGCTTCCCCTTTAACTCCATACCAGGTGACGGGGCCAGCGACGTTTCCTTCGCTAGTCCCGGCTACCTGGAGCTGTGCTCAAAATGAATGGACTTTCCTCCGTGTGTGTGGGCAAGTCCATTCATTTCAAAAGTACGGCGGACCTAGTCCGCCGGAAAAGTCACGTGTGTGGGCAGGTCCACTCGTTCGGACAGTCCGGCGGACTTTACGGCGGTTTGTCCGCCAGACTAAGTCCGCCGGATAGTCTGATCGTGTGTACGCGGCATAACTCCCAACTTTTACAGCATGTGACATTCATATTTAAAGTGTAACATGGTGTCAAGCTGACACACAGGCTTTCACACACCACACACTAGCATTTACAGGTTAGCTAAATAAGGTAATATCAGTTATAGAGTGCAAACACCCACTCATGGTCTCCTCAGATCTGTGCATTCTTTAGCGCAACCAAAAACCCATTTAATAATTATACATTAAATATTCTTAGGTGGGCAATGCATAGAACATTTGCAAAAACAGAAATCATAAAGTAAGACACATGTAAGCAAACAGTATTGAAAATAAAACATTCTGAATTCTAAATCTGAAAGTATGAGTAATGGCTTCACTGCGCTTCACAGCACACACCAGCAACCGTGCAATCATTGCAACTTGCTGTTGTGAACGGATCATAAATAGCGAAGTGGCATGGGGTGAACCAGGTTCACTTCTAATTCTGTCAGTCTTGCCAAAGTAGAACGAGCATTCTATTGAATTAATTGAGCGAGTCTGGCTGCCTGTTAATATCTTTGAAATAAGAAAAGCTGGATTCTTCCTGGGTTTAGACCTTGCCAAGTGTGACCTCTTTATGCCAAACAAAGTCTGTGATGTGTGATTGGAGGCTGTCCAGCTTTCTGAAAGGAATCGGTAAGCCCCATACACACTATCAGATTTTCTGCAAATTTTTATCTTCAGATTTACCAAAATCATATAATATGAGGTCAAACCTTACGAGTTTCAATTTGTATGCAACCAGGGAGGCCCTTGCACTACATGCTTTTGGTAAATCTGAAGACAAAAATCAGCAGAAAATCTTATTTCGTTAGTTAATTGCAAACACATGTCCAACCAGAATGTTTGTTTATTTTTTCGTTTTTGTTTTTGAGTATGGGATGGCTAAAACTTCCGTCAGGGTTTTATTGCTGTCTATACTCATGTTTCAGATTTTCTCTCAGCTTCTGTTTAGTGGAACTGTTTTCACCAGGGCAATAAGTGAAGGAAAATTTCCTAAAGGCTCTTCTACACTTTTAGCAGTCTCTGAAAAGCGGTTCACCGTGGATCACTTTTGAAGCAGAGGTACAGGAGTGGCTGGCAGGCATTCAAAAGGCTATACTGCTGTCTCTTGAATGCCTGTTTTTTTGGGGGGAGGGTGTAGACAGCTTAACAGGGTTTTTTAATGGGAATACCATGCCACAACCGTGAGCCTAGCTTTGCTTCACTTGAATGGGTCACATTTGGTGATGGTACTGCTTGCTAAACAGGACGGGGTTATCATTTTTGCCGCGGCCACAAATCTTTTGCCATGGAACCCCTGGCTTCTTCTGTAAGGCAATATCTGTTGACTGGCAGAACTTGCTGTTGCTCCCTGGGGAAGAAAATTAAATTTGATGCTGACGATGCGTTGGTATATACTGATGGCTCTCAGGTCTTCTTTCAAGCTTTGTTGTGAGTTGTTGGGGACCTATCAGGGCTAAAAGTGAGCTGGGAAAATAATACACATACCCTATTAGTTCCTATGACTATTTACTATTCGTACCTCTAATTCAAACCCACGTTCTTACCCATACGAAATCTAAATTACAAGTGTGGAGTTCTATTTCCTGGAACTTTATAGGTCACATTACTCCAAAATGATGATCCTTCCTAAACGTCATTTTTATAGAAGCAGCACCCATATTTCTTACACATAGGATTATTTAACCCATAGACTCTGCCATGTCCTCCTTTATTTGGGGAAAATCACAACCTAGGATTGCTGAATCTTCCCTACCAGCTATTTTTTATTATTTTTTATTGTACAGTTACAATACAATTCAATACAGGAAGAATCAGAGGGTCCTGCTCGTTAGAGCTTACAATTGAAGAGGGAGGGTCAAGTGATACAAAATATTGGGGGATGGTGCTGGTTTGGTCACACAGAGTCAAGTTTACCCACATCCCAAATAAATGTGTATACTGGAAGGATTATTCCTCTAGAGGGACTTTAAAAGGCAAACTACTCTAGTAAGTAAAGGCGTAGGGTATGAGTATAAGATGTTTATTTAAAGGTGCTAGATGGACACAATCTACATGTAAACAAGTGAAAATACAAAAAATAGACAAGTGGGTATACAGAATGCACAAAATCTGATCAAGGAATAAATATGCAATACATAAAGGTACAATCTAGGCTCCGTTGTATGTGGTTATACAAACAAGGGAGAAACCCAACGTTTCGAGTTTAGGATTGATATTACTCTTCTTCAGGGGTATAAGATTGGAGGCAAGTAATGGGATGGAGAGGTCTGCAAATGTGTGCAGTCAATGTTGTGCAGGCTTTTGTGATACCCTGTATGAGAGGGAAAAAGAGAGTGTCAGCAGTCATACGAGGGTGCCTTCCTTGCACAGCATTGAAGAGTGGGGATGTATTTGGGCTGCATAAACATCAGCCCCTGACATGAGTAGAAAACAACATACTTTTTAACCTGGGATTGAGCAATGTCCAGCAGAGGGGTGGTAGTAGCTCCTGTGGATGTCAGGCATAGCGGCATCAGATGGAAGCTGGGTTTATATATGATAAGGGGTGTGGCAAACGGGCAATCCCTGTATGTCTGAGGGGTGTTTAGCCGCCCCCCGAGCCGTCGGTGCGCACAGCCGCCTCCCTCCATGCATGTGGGTGATGGAAACGACCGGCGATGAGACGTCAGACATCCAGCGCCGGACGTGACGTGGCAGTGACCGAGGCCCGCGTCGGTGGCCCACGATGCAGTTGGGGTTGGAGGAGCAGTCAGACAGTGTGACCTGCACATGTGCCTACCAGTAGTGGTTGCCGCCTGTGTCAGAAGGCACAAAATGGCCTCCCTGCGTCGAGTAGATAAAATCCAAGGGTCCACATCAGAAGGACCCTGCTGGAAATAGTGGGAACTGCAGGTTATTGTGCATGATGAGACAAGATGGTGTAGAGAACAGATCAAACAGACAACAGTAAATTCAATGTATCTACAATTAAGGAAATAACATGAGAATTCATGAGCATCAATAAAACATATATACATAGAGAAAGGCAAGTAGATAGTGGTCTATACAGATCCCAAAAATGAACAGGATTCATCTCATAGTATTGACATGCATTATGCATTATGTTTTATGCGTATTTGCAAAGGAAGGGGGGGGGAAAGAGAGAGGGATAGGGGGAAAGAGGAAAAGAAGGGGGATGTGGGGGAGAAGGGGGGAAATGTATGGGAGGGAGGGAGAGGAGGAGAGAAAAAAAAAAGAGAGGGGGGGAAACTACAAGGTATGCAGGGAAAGGGAAGAGTGAGTGGGAAGTCTGAGTATGTATATTAAGGTGGTTCATTGGGCTCCCATTCTGACCCCCCTGAAGTAAAACCTTCAAGGAAGGTTCTGAAGCACATAGAGCTTCAGGTGGTTGAGTGGCTTTTAGACAAAAAATCAATTTCTGTTCAAATTGTAGAAGGGTTTTATTGCAATCTCCCCCACGTATTCCCAGATGAACGTGATCCAGGATGAGGAAGGAGAATTTAGGGCAAATGCTCTCATGTACCGAAATCACATGTCTGCCAAGTGGAAAGTTAGGATTGCATGTTCTTATAGATGTGATATGTCTATATGCTCTACGCCAGAATTCCTGGGTGGTTTTTCCCATGTCTGGGTTTGAACATCTTGCCATTGGGTAATGTGATGCTTTTGGAGATGTTCATAAACTGGCAATATTTGCAGCCACCACACGGAGAGGTTCGTTTGTTTTTACAGGGGTCCCGTTTGCCATCTCCTCTGAACTCACCAGTTGGTCTCTTAGGGAGCCAGCCCTTTGAAAGTAGATGCTGGAGTATCTGGTACAAATGGACCGATTAAGGGGTCAATGGTTAGGACGTGCCAGTACTTTTGGACCACCCATCTGATGGTTTGGTGTTGGTTTAGAAAATCTGGTTATAATGGAAATGGGGTTCTGCTTCTTCTTTTTGGATGATGGGTTGTAAAGAAGGTCATCACAGGTTCTGGTACAAGCCCATTGGAACGCTTTTTTGAGACATTTATTGGAATACCCCCATGCCTGTGATCGTGTTCTGAGTATATTGGTCTTTTTTGAAAACCTCATTGTCTGTGCAGTTCCTTCTTTTCCATAGGTATTGACATTACGTGATTGAGGAAATCAAGGGTTGAGGATGGAAACTGCAGGTATGCAAGATTGAGTTGCCCGCCGAAGGTTTCCTATATAGGCTGGTGGTTAGGCATCCATTGTGACATCAGGAAATGTGATAGATTTGCAGTCCCATGTCATGGTGAATGACAGGTTAAAATTATTTGAATTGAGTTCTTCAAGAAAGGCTGGCAACTGGTCCGTGGGTCCATTCCACACAAGGAGGACGTCGTCAATGTATCGGTACCAAAAAAGAATGTTCTCCATGCAGGGGGCAAGGGATTCGGATTGGTTGATCATACGTTCCCACTCCCCCAGGTACAGGTTGGCGTAAGATGGGCAACACAAGGTCCCCATCATGACACTCTGCGCCTGGAGGTAGTGGGAACAATTGAAGCTGAAGTAATTGTGGGAGAGGATGAACTTCAAGGCACCAACGAGGAAATCATTGGTCTTCTTTTTATATCTGCTGTTTTAAGCAATGATATGTTGAATGCATGCGATGCCTTTGTCGTGTGGGAATGAGCTGTATAAAGCCTCCACATCTATTGCAACAAGCATAGATGTGGAGGGGATTCACATCCCTTCGATGTTTTGTAACAGGTGCATAGTATCCCGAATGTAACTCGGGAGGTTGAGAACATAGGGATGTAAATATCCATCTAGGAACTTACTTTGTTTCTCTGTTCGAGAGACATTTTTCTGATATAATGGGTCTCCCAGATGGATGTGTCATACTTTTGTGGGGTTTGGGCAGAGCGTAGAATGTTGGGGTACGTGGAAGTTGTGTGAGTACAAAGTCCCGCTCTGCTTTGCTGAGAATGTTTTCAGTGTA
Organism: Lithobates pipiens; assembly: GCF_037356315.1. Taxonomy (NCBI): domain Eukaryota; kingdom Metazoa; phylum Chordata; class Amphibia; order Anura; family Ranidae; genus Lithobates; species Lithobates pipiens. The sequence continues at coordinate 156,642,746 of NW_027507789.1, read as the reverse complement.
GGCACGGTCAACAAGGTTGAAAAACTCCTTTTGGAATCTCTCAATTCTAGTGGCCGGGATTTTTCCATACCATTCTTGGTTGTACCTCTCGTTATCCATCACAGCGATGTTGCCCCCCTTATTAGAGGGTTTGATGGTTATCATTGGGTGGTCTTTGAGTGATGTAAGGGCAACACGTTCAGCTTTGGATAGATTGTCATGTTTTGATTCAGGTGACTTGATCTTGCAGATCTCATGGGTTACTAGCTTTATGAATGCCAAGACATTCGGATTGGTCACAAGGGTTGGAATTTTGTCTGATTTCTTTTTCAAGGTGGATGAGAGGGGAGTAGAAAGTTCTGATTGGTCAAATCGACCGAGCAGATGCTCAAGGTCTATATGGTCAATCAGGTCCGGTGTATCGTTTTCCTCTAGGAGTTCAATTAAGGTATCCAATGCCATAAGTTCATACGATTCAAAATCAGGTTTTGTGGGTATTTCTTTGTTTCAAAATGTGTTTTCTGGCAAAAAGTTGTAAATCTTTAATGACCTCAAATTTGTCAATGTCCTGGTTGGGGCAGAAGCTCAACCCTCGAGCCAGAACCAGTGTTTCCAAGTTTGACAAATTATATGAGGATAAATTAACCACATTTAGGTTCTGAGTAGGTGGATTGGTAAGCAAAAAATGTTTGGGGCTTACCTGATCCGTATTTCATGTTCAATATTCATGGTCGGTCTGGTGGTGCGATCATCCAGAGAGACATTTAGTGGTAATGCCTTGGTACCTGATGGTAAAATTCTGTGAAGTAAGGTGTTAGAATCAGATTGAAACATGAGAGGGGGAGGGGCAGTAGCAGTGGTGGAAAGATTCTCTGACAACCTGTCACTGTCAATATGTGATGTGGGTGGTATTGTTGGTTTGTTAATGCGTTTATTATGAGATTTTTATTGGGAGCCACTACCCTGTGAATTTTAAAGTCCCACTAGAGGAATAATCCTTCCAGTATAAAAGTGATACAAAAGGTAATACCTGGGGGATGAGCTGATGAAGAAAATTAAAGTTTAGTTGTTAAGTGGAGGCAGGATAGGCCTCTCTAAAAAGAAACGTTTTCAGGGATCGCTTAAAAGTGAATAGAGTTGGAGATAGTCGGACAGATTGGGGTAGGGAGTTCCATAGGATGGAATAGGCTCGGGAGAAGTCCTAGAGACGAGTATGGGAGAAGGTGACTAGGGAACTAGAGAGCAGGAGATCTTGGGTAGAACAAAGAGGACAATTTGGTTGGTATTTTGGGATTAGGTTAGTGATGTAACTGGGGCTAGTTGTGGATGGCTTTGTAAGTTATTATTAGTATTTTGAATTTAATTTGTTGGGTGAGTTGCAGCCAATGGAGGGATTGGCAGAGAGGAGTATCAGAGGCTGAGCGGTGTGTAAGGTGGATTCATCTGGTAGCAGCATTCATTATGGACTGAAGGGAGATAACCTATTTAAAGGTAAGCCAATGAGGAGGGAGTTGCAGTAGTCGAGGCGAGAGATAACCAGGGAGTCCCTAAGGAGCTTTGTGGTTTCATGGGTTAGGAAGGGATGTATTTTGGAGATGTTGCAGAGGTTGAGGCAGCAAGCTTTGGAATGTGATTGGATGTGGGGAAAGAGTTCAGAGTCCAGGATAACACCTAGCATCCTGGCATGCAGGGATGGGTGGATGGTTGTGCCATTGCTCTTGACAGAGAAGTCAGGGGAAGAGGTGGGGAAGTGAGTGAATCCTGGGGGTGTCACCAGAACAAGTGTCTACATAGACAAATAGAGAGGGCGAATCTTCCCAACAGGGCAACAGACAGCAAAAAAAAACCTGACATGTGTTCCAGTTCCTCTCCACCACAAACTGCGCAGGGAGATCTAAAATTGTGGTCAGGACACAATCCCCCCCCCCCCCCCGACTCCTTTCAGGATATATCGCTCCCTATCTGGAAGATATTGCTGGTCCCTCACTCTGCTAATCAGCTTGCAGGATCCTTGTGCTAAGCCAACGAACCTACAGCAAGAGTCTTTGAATCCTTTTGATGATCTGTATTGCTGCCCTGTGATCTTGCTACCTTGCCCCTTAATGTGCCCGGATCGCTGTACTGGAACTCTGGACCCCTCCCTTGCAATGCCACATTGCGGCCTTGTGATCCTGCTGTTTGTCTCATTCTGCCCTGTACTGTTACTCCCTGGACTTGCCCCTTGTTGCTGCACCCTATTTCCAACCCATGATTCTATGCAGTCTCCCTGGCTATACCATATGAGTATCTTGCCCCACTCCTATGTATGGAAATACCCCAATAAAAAACGATGATAGTTGATGGCGACCTAGCTTCTCCCAATTTGTTTTTAACTATTTCATTATATGCAATTGAAATGTATATATCATCTGCATTATAACACAGATAAGCTGCACCATATGGGTTGTACTGTATGCTCAACACTCAGTGTTATAGATGTGGTGACTCTCCTACTATATATCATTTATTCTGGACTTAACCAGCTTTTGGGATGGGCTATTGAGATGCACTACTCTCCATGATGGAAATTCACCTCAGGTTCACTAGCCCTTGAACCTCCAAAGTCTGTCTCTTAGATAATCTCAGTCATTTTGTACTCCTGACTATCAAAGCAATTATGTTTCCAAGCAAGGAATACTATATTTCTAAACTAGAAGAGTCCTAAACCTCCAACACTAGCAAAAGTATATCACCTGATCAATGCAGATCTCTCCAAATTTACACTGGCAGAGCCTGGCCTAATACATTTCATAAGATCTGGAATTTGTGGATAGAGACCCTTGCAGCACAAGGTTTCTTAGTCCTGCGCGGATAATTTCATTTGGTGCCAAGAGGTGTCTGTTTGTGCTCCCCGCTCCTTTTCGATAAGGTTAAAAATTTTTTTTACCTGAACCAGCATTCAAGTTTAAAGAGCACTGTCAGCACAGATATCCAAAGGCTGCTTGCTTGGGCCTGCATATCCAATCTCCCTATCCTGCCTTCAACTAAAAACTGTACTTCTCCATCAGCTCATTACCCCTCCATTTTAGATTGTAAAGCTGTCCATATGCTTGTGGGCTGCAAGAAATATTTCTCTATTCTCGCTATACAGTGCGGGTGGATGAATTTCTCTTTTTGTGCCTTTTGCAATCTGGCAGCTGCTGCTGCATTTGAAGTTACATGATCAGATGCAGCCACTGTTCAGCCAAAACTTTTTTTTAATTGAAGAATGTTTGATAGGGGAGGGTATACAAGGCCACCTAAGTAGCAAATTTTGTCCAAAATTAAGTTGGACCCTCTTGTTCTCTTGTCCATAACTGTACTGTATATTTACTTTGTAAAGTGCTGAACAAACTGTTGGCTCTGTCTAAATCCTGAAGAATAATTATAAAAATAATAATTATTATTATAATATGGGTTAAATGTTGTATGATATAGAAATCTGTGTAATATTGTGGGGGAATGGTTAGTCAGGTAATGGAATGATGCATGCTATGACTTAATCTGTAAACATTTTTTTTCACAGGTGATGAAGAAGATTATGATTTAAATCTAGAAGGTATGGAAAGTTTGTGAAAAATAAATACACGTGCATTACATTGTAAGTCAGCACTTGTCCCCATTAAAATTGGTGCTGTGGTTTGAAAATCAAATTACATTTTTATTAGGGAAGACTGTAGCTCCACCCCAGGCAGAGGCCAAAATTATGGGCATTCCTATAGTGGTGTCAGAAACCATAAACTAGGCAGAGACAGAAAATGCAGTTAAAATTTACATCTTTAGCCTAGGTTCACACTAGTGCAATCACAGACATCACATGTGATCCACACCTGCACATGCGGTGCCGATCACATGCAATGTCTGTGAGATATGAGTACAGCCATACAGTTAATGTGGATAATGACAGAACTCTGGACTCCAATGCTAAAACGATGCTTTATTCAAATAATATTTAGGACACAGCAAATGACATCACAGCGAAAGATGCTAACAGCCGACACATTTCGCACTAAGGCTAGTGCTTACTCATAGCTGGTGAGTAAGCACTAGCCTTAGTGCGAAACGCATCAGCAGTTGAATAAAGCATCGTTTTAGCATTGGAGTGCGGCCGTCCAGGGTTCTGTCATCATCCACATTATCTGCATGCTGTAGCTTGCACCCGGATCCCTTCACCTGGAGCAACTATCTCTGAGTTCCCAGGACCTGCCTTTGAGTGGTGGTGTATATCTCTCTTGTGATTCTCTGGACTTTTACAGCCATACAATTGTATGGCTGAATTCGCATCAGATTAGCACAGAAAAAAAAGTGCAGGGACTTGTTTTTCCCCGCACTAGAATCAAATTGCATGGGTGTTCTCACCTATGCGATCTGATTCCTGTGCGAGTTCACAGTTCACACTGTGATCTGTGAACCTATCTGGGGGTGTCATTAAAACAATGTAATGACACCCACAGTGGTTCGCAGAAGGCAGTGTGAGCTGCCTGTAGGAGAGATGCAATGCGGGAACTAGCACTGTAATCGTACTGGTTCCCGCATCACATCAGTGTGAACCAGGCTTAATGTAATAGCAAAAATGACAGATCAGGAGCGTAGTCAAAAACCGAAGCCAGGGTTTGGAAGTATTTAGTCTAGCCAGAATCAGGAAGCCAGAAGTCAGCATCGTCAGAAGCCAAAAATCAGGATCAGAAATCATCAAAGAGGTCCGCAAGGCAAAGTCATACACAGGCACACAACAGAGACACACTGCAGATGTTGACTGAAAGGCACGGAGGGAATAAGCAAGGCAGTTTAAATAGCAGAAAGGGGCTGGACTAATGAGACAGGTAATGGTAACCAGGTGATCCACTGTGCAAACAATGAGTGTTTAGCAATTAACTGCCAGGTGAACAGCCTTGGGCACTGAGAAGAGAATTATAGCAGAAGCCCAGCCCTGACAAGAGGAGGATAGAGGAGGCACTGAAGCTGAAGCCCCCTCTGAATTCTGTAGCCCTTCTTGCCATGCATCCATGGGATTGCTCTGATCCATTTCTACAAATTAATCAATATCTGTTCAGGAAGACCCACAAGTAACATGGCAATATATGCAGTACCATATTTGTGGGTCACTTTAAAGGTACATTCCAGTCACAATTTAAACTTAGAGAAGCTCAGCGAGAGGCAGCAGAGATCTGATGCACCTCCTGGGCCCATTCGGGTGAGAGTAAGTGGAGAACTACTATCATAGTGTTTACAGTATGTAAATAACTCGTATTTCTTTATCATACATCACAGGGCACAAGGATGGTAAATTTACCAATTGAGGTAGAGCATTACCCATTAGTCCATGAATTAACCAATTCTGTGTCCTGTGATTGTACTTTAAGAAAGGGTTTTTACAGGTAAGTCATTCATCTTATTTTTTTATGAGATAACTGAAACTATCAAACTAGGGTTCAAACTAGGATCTGAACATGCCTGAGCCCATCTCTACTCTCTGCTTCTCCATAAACGTCCTGAGGACCAAACCACAGGCAAAGGGATTGGATCATGCCCGTTTCTTTCAGCTGTGTATGGCCTTCATTACACTGATACTAAGGATAACCTTCACCAGTCTACAGAGAATGCTTTATTTTGCCTACGGAAATCACTAAAATCACTTCCAAATTATAATCTCAAGCGGAATTTAAGCTTTGGAGGCTGCAGGAGCCTTTGCCCATCATACATACACATTATGGAGCATTCCAATCTCAGTATGGCCTCCATAAGTGCTGACAGCTTCATGTTGCTGCGATTTTCTCTGCCAGTTCTACTTGGATAAGTGGTGAAATGTCTTTGACATTACAGAAAGTGTGCAGTTAAATGTGAATAACTACCACTAGTTGTCCTGTTGGATATACATGATAAATCAAAGTTTTGGAAATGCTGTCACAGAACAAGAGGCTGCCCTCTGCTGCACAATACATGTAAATGCAAAATAACATAAAACAGTCCTGTAAGGTGAGGGAATTTTGACATTTTTCTGAATATCATTAGCATGCTTTTAAGGATTTACTTGTATCTTAGGGTTTTTAATTTGAATTATCAGCCTATGAAAAGAATATCATCATTTTGCTGTACTATGTATGATATACTGTATATAATGATCGTTTTGTTTTCATTCATGTTTAGAAATGACCCCTGTTAAGCAAAATGGGAAATGACTGTAGCAAGTGCCTTTGACAGCATTAAGTGTTTTGTACTAATTTTTTTTCCAACAGGCGGATCCATAATTAATTATGCAGATTATTACCAGGGACTCTGGGATTGCACGAGTGACAAGAGTGATGAGCTGTCATTTCAGCGTGGAGACATCATCCGTATTTTGAGCAAGGTGAAATACTCTAGAGTAGAGAGAAACATTGCTTAGGAATGGAGTAATGGTAGATGTGCTTTGACCTCTCATTTGTTTCTTGTGCATGCTTAATGACATTTTAGATATCATAGATCTGACCACCAGACATAATGTCTATTCTGAATTGGGAATTATAACAAAAATGTTAAGACCATGTGTTCACAAAACTGTGAAATAAGAAGCAAGACAGCTGAAAGAAGTAATTAATGTAAAACTCTTCTACAGCTACCAATACATTGGCCAGTTGTCTTGCAGACCAGGTTGTTTTAATTCTGAACAAGCTAGTGATCAGCCCATGTATACAATGCAGCCAACTCCCTTATCCAGCCAAAGTTCACTTAAACTGGCTATATACACATTTTTTTTTTTTCACTCAGTGTGCAGTTTTAAATAAAAATAAAAAAATCTAACAGTTCCCCCCATCCACACTAAAGATGGACAAATCTCTCTTGCTGCAAGTAATTGTATTCTAAAACTCGCTGCCCCCAGCTGTCAAAATACCCGAACAGTGCCTGTATCTGATTGGATGCAGGCGCAGTTCAGCTGACAATTTTCCCCCTGGCTCCTTCGATTTATTGGAAGGTGGTCAGATGGCAGAGCATATGACTAGCTTTAGCAAGTTAATGTAGAGTAAGTGGAATATGGCATGAGGACTGTATATGCTTGTACCACAGTTTAAACTTTTTTTTCTTGGCACAAAAGTTCAGCATGGGAGCTAGATATCCAGATATTGAAGATTTCCCATTGTATATTGTAAGACCGGAGTGATTAAACTCAAGTGGTAGGTGCCTTTACAATATGTTGCGCCATTCTAAAACTGTATTTTCAGGCACGGCAGCCCACTTTTAAGTCAAAGTTCATACAGATAGCTTCTGGCACGCAGGGGGTTCTCACCATCACTTCAAAAACATAACATTTAGCCTCCTGGCTCTCTTGTGGCAGCTTCGCTACTCCAAGTGCCTCTGCTGGGTCTTCCTAACCATTAAACACCTTTTGGTCTTCCTGACCATCAAACACATCCCAGAATTATGTGCAGATGCTGTACTTTAGCTCTGTGTCGTTTCTTGTAGCTCGCTAGCTGCGCTTGTCCCTGCTGGACTCCTGGACTCTCTCTACAGCTTCCTGGCTGCTCCTATCCCACATGGACTGCCCCTCAGACTTGGGCCTTCATCTGCCCCAACCTGACCTTGATGCAAGGCAGCATCTCCCATGGCTCCCCTCATACACCCTGACTTCTTCCTGATCAGTTCCACCTGAGGCATCAGTGTGTTTTCTTCTCCCAAAATCTGGCGTAAACCACCAATTTACAGAGTAGCAAGGGGTCATCCTGCAATGATTTTGAGAACATTTTACAAATCTCTACCCATATGGTCACCTGGTAAATCTTTGTGTTTGCCCAGTGTAACAAAAAAATCAGCAGCACAGGGAAAAATAATAGTATTGTTAAATTAAAATTTAGCTGTGCCTTACTTTTGCTAGTTTAAAGTCACAGTCGTGGAATTTCTGCTGTACACAGGCTAGGTTAGGGTTGCCACCCGTACGGGATTGACCCGGACAGTACAGGTTTGGCATCTTGTGCCCAGGTTTCTTTCCTCTGGAAACCCAGGCACAACTAATATCCAGCACCTCTGTCTGTGTCCCGTGCTCTGCCCATAGCTCCGTATTCATTATGTGGCCAGGGCGGCTGTGCGGTGCGCCCCTCTCTGCTCCACATCACAGACCGCCGGTGTCCTAAGCTTGTCTCTGTAAGAGGCAAGCAGCCGTGAGCTCCAACCGACCTCACGGTCTTCATCTTATGGAGCCTCGGCCTCTTCCTGCTCCACCACAGCTGGGGACCATGGGAGACAAGAGGTGACCGGGATGCCCGATACCTTGTCAGCACAGCAGGATGCAGTCCCCAAAGGCATGATTGCAGCAGCAGCCCCCCTCCTCTCTATCAGCCCCCCTAGTCCTCTGTCAGCACCCCTTCCTCTCTGTTAGCCCCCTCCTCCTCTCTGTCAGCCCCCTTCCTCTCTGTCTGCCCCCCTTCCTATCTGTCTGCCCCCTTCCTATCTTTCTGCCCCCCTTCCTGTCTGTCTGCCCCCCTTCCTGTCTGTCTGCCCCCCTTCCTGTCTGTCTGCCCCCCTTCCTGTCTGTCTGCCCCCCTTCATGTCTGTCTGCCCCCCCTTCCTCTCTGTCAGCCCCCCCCTTCCTCTCTGTCAGCCCCCCCCCTTCCTCTCTGTCAGCCCCCCCCCTTCCTCTCTGTCAGCCCCCCCCCTTCCTCTCTGTCATCCCCCCCTTCCTCTCTGTCAGCCCCCCTCTCCTCTCTGTCAGCCCCCTCCTCTTCCCTGTCCCCTGTCAGCTACGCTCCCTCTCTGTCAGCTATACTCCCCTCTCTGTCAGCTATACCCCCCTCTCTGTCAGCTATTCTCCCCCTCTCTGTCAGCTATTCTCCCCTCTCTGTCAGCTATTCTCCCCTCTCTGTCAGCTATTCTCCCCTCTCTGTCAGCTATTCTCCCCCCTCTCTGTCAGCTATTCTCCCCCCTTTCTGTCAGCTATTCTCCCCTATCTGTCAGCTATTCTCCCCTCTCTGTCAGGCCACCCCTCTCTTACCACCTTTCTCTCTCTCTCACCCCTTCTCCCTCTCAGCCCCCTTCTCTCTCCCACCCCTCCTCTCTCTCTCTCACCCCACTCCCCCCAACACCCCCAATCCCCCCCCCCTCTCTCTTCTGCCTCCTCACCCCCTCACCTCCTCCTCCCACCCTTTCTCACCTCCCTCCCCCACCTCTTATCCCCCCTCAGGGGACAGGGGCCCCATGATTCCTAACAGCGGCCCTGTAAGTGCACAAGTTCGGATGCGTTTTGATTCCTGTGTCCTGCCGACACACTGGACACAGCGATGCAGAACCTGCTTCTACTTTGCCTTCTCTCCAAGCCCCCCCCCACACAATGGAAGGAAAGAAGGAAAATAGCACTACAATAGAGCAGCTTCGCTCCACCCCCAAACTCCAGCTCCCACACTTGAAAACGGCTCTTGGTAAGGCAGTCTAATGTGGGTCTTTAGGGGCAGGGGACACTGATGCTGGGGGGGTTCCCTGATCTAATGGAGGGTCTATAAGAGGGGTGCTGATATGAGGGGACCTAATGGGGGTCCTCTATGGGGGACCCCTGAATTATGGAGGGAGGATGGGATGGGGGGATGACAATGATCCCTGTGTTATAGGAGGTAACACTGTCCAATAAAGCGTGCCGCATTATTGCTCTCCTTAGTGCACCCAAAGGTGTTCCAGGTCTTTACAATCCTATAGTGTACACTACAATAAAATTTGCCATGCACCGCTAAAGTGTTCGAGTTTGGCTTGAAGAAAAGGTGGCAACCCTAGGCTAGGTACTAGAAATGTTCCCATAGACCTCTTATGTACTTACTGTTTGAGGCAGCGCAAAGGCAAAGCTACATCTTGTTTTGTAACCTCTTTCAACCAATCAGTACTACTAAAATTCCATCATTGAAAGATGAATTATGGCTGGAAACAAAAACAATTGCGTTAAACGTGTGTTTATCTTTGCAAAAGACCTTGGAAGTATCTGTCACGAGAGCCACGTACCTGAGTTGAGACCGAAATAGTGGGGAGGCCTCCCTTGCACCTCGGGTCTTTGAAGCCTCTGGAGATGGAGACAAAGACTTGGTGGACCCCAAGTGCCATGGGTGCCATGGGTGAGCAGCACCGTGCAAGCCTCAGTCCGAGATCCGAGCCGAGGTCCAGTCCAGTTTGGCAACGAAGTATAAAAGGGTTAATCAGAAGAAGAATGGTCGAGATCCAAGCCGGGTTGGTTCCAATCTGGCAGCTGAGTACAAAAGGGGCAAAGAAGTAGAATGGTCAAGGTACAAATCCGAGGTCAGTGGCAAGCAGCAAAGAAGAGTAGTCAAATAGGTTTCCAGGTCACAAGAAGTTCAGACAGATCACAAACTAGCACAGGAACAAGGGGGGACTGAAAATAATCCAGCAATTTGGCAGTGTCTGGGCTGGGCTTATATAGGGATGTTTGAGGTAATTTCCTGTGCGCCTCCTGGGCATCTTCCCACCTTTTTCCATCAGGTTGGGGTAATTTCCTGTGCGTCTCATGGGCATTTTCCCGCCTTTTTTCCATCAGGTTAAGGTCATTTCCTGTGCGCCTCGTGGACATTTTCCTGCCTTTTTCCATCAGGTCTTCTGCACAGATGCGGGTTGGTGCAGCGAGGCATCTTTGGTGCATGCTCAGTTGCCATAGATTTCCTCTCGTGACAACGTGCCATTGGTGCATACGTAGTAAGCCCTGGGCTCTTACAGTATCTTTTGTGTTAAAGCGGAGGTCCACCCTAAAGTGGACCTTCCGTTCATTGGAATCCTCCCCCCCTCCGGCGCCACAATTGGCAGCTTTCAGGGGGGAGGGGGGTGCAGGTACCTGTACAGTACAAGTATCTGCACCCACTTCCGGGATAGCTCTCTGCGGAAAGGGGCGTAGATTACGCCCCTTTCCGAAAGTCCCCCGCTGCCTGCTGGGAAACACACAGATCCCAGAGGCAGCGGGTCCATCCTTATTGCGCAGCGCGACTCGCGCATGCGCAGTAGGGAACCGGGAAATGAAGCCGAAAGGCTCCACTTCCTGATTCCCATACCCAAGATGGCGGCGGCAGCACCCGAGAGACAATCGAGAGATCGGCTTCGGGTGCCACTTCCTGATTCCCATACCCAAGATGGTGGCGGCAGCACCCGAGAGACGATCAAGAGATCGGCTTCGGGTGCCGACATCGCGGGCACGCTGGGCGGGTAAGTGTCCTTATTTTAAAAGTCAGCAGCTGCAGTATTTGTAGCTGCTGGCTTTTAAAAAAAAACTTTTAACTGAGTTCCAGCATAAATCATATCATATTCATATAGTTGTCCACTGTATGGCGTTTGAGATCAATGCATTTCAAGTTTCATTTGCATCCTTAGGATCTGTGCTATAATATACCTATCGGATGGTCCATTCTCACTGACTAGATGATCAATTTCAATACAAGAAACAATAATAGCCAACAAGACAAAACGTAGACCAAGGAGGATAAGTTTGACGCCTTTCTGACTTCCTTTTGCAGCACAGACCAGAGCATGGGGCTACCGTTGCAGTTGTGCAGCCTCAATTTCACTGGACTCACTGCGCATGTGTGTGCCATTTTCCTCTTACATGCTAGCCAGCTCTCACCTCACCAGTACAACACAGCTGTGTTGGAGATCTCCTGGGATCCAGCTGCCTACAGTGTCTGGCACTGTGGGATTTAACTCTTCCCTCTCCTGGTTGGTCATGAGTACCGCTTGGGGGGCATTGGGGTACATGACAGATGATAGACGAAAGGGCAATGGTTTAGGGGACTTGCCAGCTCACTCCCAGCTAACTACTCTGGGGGATTGTAGAGTCTCTCCCAAAGGACCTAGTTCTGTCAGTCCTAGTTCCCCCCTTCATTGGAGGCCCATTCTATTTGGTGCACAGACCTTCTCTTGTCTATCTAGAAAAGAGTTGTCTGAGCCACCATGTTGGACTTATGGGAAGTATTTCAGCCCTGTTGGAAGGCAAACAGGCTCCATCAGCATTTCCTGCAGAGTTTATTTCTGACTTTCCCCTAGCAGCTTCCACACCCTGAGAAGGAATAGGATCATGCATCCTCTGCTTCTGAGGACTAGGCTCAGGAAGGGACACTATCTGCTGAGATCTCTCCCAAACTTACGGATACCATTGCAATCCTTATTGATGTGGTGTTCACATTCACTGTTTTAGAGCTGTCTGCGTTGGCCCATCCTAAGGTCTCCAGACTGTTTTCCTAAAAATGCCCAAATCTGCTAAGGCCTTCTCAGTAGAGACCATTTTTGTATGGTGACTGGCCTCACCCTGAAAAAAAGTTTCCCTTCCCGCAATACCCTATTAAGCGTGGTTTGTGTAGGAAATGGGTAGTCCATGAGTTGGGCCCAACCATTTCTTGCCTTACCAAAGCCTTAAAGGTCTCTGTTGAAGATGTTCCTTTTTTCAACAACCTGGTAGACAGTAGGTTAGAAACCTTTCTTTAAGGCCTTATTCACTATGGCAGTCTGCTGTCGCATACATGGCAGTCTCCCAAACTCTGGCTCCATTGACAGATCTATCTGTCGACCAACACCTGGACCTCCTATCTGTGGCCTTTTACTACTGTGCAGATGGTTTAGTGGATACACTTTGCCAAATATCCAGGATGAGCTGACTTCCAATACACATGCAAAGGATCATTTAGCTCAAACTGTATCTCAAGGGCGTAATCTTTGAAGGGGAATACCTTTTTTTTGGAATTCCTTGGGTACCTACATCAAGGAATCATTGTTGGTAAGAGAACCTTCCTACCTAAGAAAAAGAAAACAAGGACACCTGCAGGTAAGCCTTCAGTTCCCGAGAATGAGACATGTTCCTTTCGTCCCTTTCTCGGGTCTCGGGTCACTTCTGCTGGAGAACTCGTGGTGGACATTAAGGATGCCTACTTACATATCTTTATTGTTCCACCTTATTAAGGCTAACTGCTGTTGCATTGGGCACACATTATACATTTTTTGCCTTTCCCTTAAGCCTGTCCACTTCACCTTGGGTCTTCACCAAGGTGCTTTCCCCAGTCCTAGCTCTGCTACATTCTCAGGAAATCCATGTAGTGGGCTGTCTGGATGATCTCCTTCTAAAAAATCAGGCAACTTTCTGTCAGTCAAACCTTAGTGGACGGTACAGACTGCAGAAATTTGGGTGGATCCTCCATCTTCAGGCTTTAGATCTAACTCATCACTTGAAGTACCTGAGTCTGGTCTTGGACACAATCCTACCCAGGGTCTTTCTTTCCCAAGAAACTCCTGTCTCTCTGCTTGCATGCTTGAACCCTTCAGTCTGGGAGCCGCCCCCCACCCCAATTAATGAGTATCTCCAAAAAATGTAATTAACAAGCTTTGGGTAGACTTCCCTAGCCTTTTTGGTAAGCAGGAAGTTGACTTGCTATGTACCGTATTCCTATAGACAATCCATCAGGTGGCAGGTGACAAGACTGCTCAGTGATATATAGTTTAGCTTGGGACAAGGATCCTTCAATCTGGGAATCTCATATAACCAAAATCAGATTCTACATTTCCTTATCTGTAAATAAACATGAAAGGAACCAGATTGGTTACTGTTAGCAACAAAAACAATTCTTTCTGGCAGTTTGATATGTAAATGAGTGCAAAAATTGATTATTTCTGACAAAGTGTCTGGATGTAGTAATTTCTGTGTAAACATTGCTGGAAAAATGCACAGAGCGGGAAGGGCTGTGTTTTTTACTACCATGGGCTCGCTCACTTTGGTCCTAACTGGCCAAGGCAGTTTTTACATTTAGACCGAATGGAGGAGGGAGAAACTGAGAGGATAATCAATCATCTGTCATTTCACCATGTGGGCATGGGTCAGCATATCAAAAAATAATATAACAAAAAGTGGGGAAGGTTCCCCAAGAAAAAAGTAGGTATAAAGTGACCCCAGACGGTATGTGGAAATACATAAGAGTAAACTTTATTAAGTAAACTTTATTGGACTGAATACTTATGTACATGGGATTTTTTTTGTTTTTAATATTTTTGCAAAGATTTCAACAAACTTCTTTCAAGTTGACATTATGGGGTATTGTTTGTAGAATTTTGAGGAAAATAATGAACTCAATCCATTTTGGAATAAGGCTGTTAGATAACAAAATGTGGAAAAAGTGAAGAGCTGTGAATACTTTCCGGATGCACTGTATATAGTGTTTAGATCAATATTGTATCAAAGTGGCATAGAGAGGCACCAACATACTGAGCAGTGTGAATCCTAAATGTTACTGGGGTCAAGCAAGCTATAGGTTTATCAATGGATTGGAGAGCGAGGACTAGCTGTCCATAACGGACTATTGTTCACTCATACATCAAATGTCATTGAGAGATATCCCAGAAATGTATTCTGATGTAATTGATGTAATAAAGCATCTGCTTGGGGATACTTTCACTCAGGGATTAGTAGTGATCAAAGTCAATATGCAATCCAAGTAAATGTGAATCCTTCCATTGCAATTACTGAAAGGACAGGTGAACACCACTGTGCTGCCGATATACCATAAGTAAAGTCTATATGGCTGATATTGGTATACGAATATCACTGATAAGTCTATCGCTCGCTTCCCTTCAGTAACATTTAGGACACACCTCAGTCAGGGCCGTCTTTAATGCAGGGCAAAAGGGGCAGCTGCCCGGGGCCCTGTAATTGTCAGGAGGCCCGCCAAAGCAGCTGTCCCTTGTGCCTGCGCTGCCCGCAAATTGGGGTCCCAACCATGGCATGATAACCCAGCCGAGCGCAGAAATAAATTGCTGTATTCCCCAGCCAGTGGGGGTGGGGGCGGAGCCGGGAACTCCACTGCCGCTCTGACCCTGCCCATGCAGCCTGTATGCTGGCAGGCTCGGGGATGTAATCGAAGTAGGAGAGATGAGAGCCCCGCCTCTGGACCTCTTTGAGTCCCACCCCCTAGACCTTTGTGAGTCCCACCCCCTAGACCTTTGTGAGTCCCACCCCCTAGACCTTTGTGAGTCCCACCCCCAGACCTTTGTGAGTCCCACCCCCAGACCTTTGCGAGCTCTGCCTCCAGACCCCTGAAGGCCCCGCACCTGGCCCCCTGACAGCCCTGCACCTGTACCCCTGACGGCCCCGCACCTGGACCCCTGAAGGCCACCAACCTGGACCCCTGAGGGCCCCACAGCTGAACCCTGGCTTAAGGCCCCACACCTAAACCCCTGAGGGCCCTGTTCCTGAATCAATCAGAGCGGGTGGTGAGCCTGGCTGGCTAGGTAGGTCATTCTCCCCATAGACGGCTTGTTGACTGTTATCTTAACCCTAACCTGTTGTTTATGAACAGTATAGCTGTACACTGCAATGTAAAATTTTAAAATGGTTACTTAGTTTATCACCTCCTGTACTCTGGTCTCTGGTCATCTCCTGTATTAGATCTGAAGTCTCTGGCCATCTCCTGTATTAGATCCGCAGTCTTTGGTCATCTTATATATTAGATTTGCAGTCTCTGGTCATCTCCTGTATTAGATCTACGGTCTCTGGTCGTCTCTTGTATTAGATTTGCAGTCTCTAGTCATCTCCTGTATTAGATCCGCAGTCTCTGGTCACCGCCTGTATAAGATTTGCAGTCTCTGGTCATCTCCTGTATTAGATTTGCAGTCTCTGGTCTTCTCCTGTATTAGATCCGCAGTCTCTGGTCACACGTTTCTCAGTGAGCAGTAATGATGTGCAGTAACCTCTAGCAACCAGTCACTGAGCGGTAATAATATGCTGTATCCTCTGGCAACCAATTGCAATTGCTGCCTGGTCTGCTGCAGTAAACTGATTTTGAGTCTTACTGCTATTTGTTATATGTAGTTGCATTCGCAGTCTGGTCATCTCCTGTACTATGTCGCATTCGCAGTCTGGTCATCTCCTGTAGTCGCATTTGCAGTCTGGTGATCTCCTGCAGTCACATTCGTAGTCTGGTGATCTCCTGTAGTCACATTCGCAGTCTGGTTATCTCCTGTAGTCACATTCGCAGTCTGGTCATCTCCTGTAGTCACATTCGCAGTCTGGTCATCTCCTGTACTATGTCGCATTCACAGTCTGGTCATCTCCTGTACTATGTCGCATTCGAAGTCTGGTCATCTCCTGTAGTCGCATTCGCAGTCTGGTCATCTCCTGTAGTCACATTCGCAGTCTGGTCATCTCCTGTACTATGTCGCATTCGCAGTCTGGTCATCATCTGTAGTCGCATTCGCAGTATGGTCATCTCCTGTAGTCACTTTTGCAGTCTGGTCATCTCCTGTACTATGTCGCATTCGCAGTCTGGTCATCTCCTGTAGTCACATTCGCAGTCTGGTCATCTCCTGTACTATGTCGCATTCGCAGTCTGGTCATCTCCTGTACTATGTCGCATTCGTAGTCTGGTCATCTCCTGTAGTATGTCGCATTCACAGTCTGGTCATCTCCTGTACTATGTCGCATTTACAGTATGGCTATCTCCAGTAGTCACATTCGCAGTCTGGTCATCTCCTGTACTATGTCGCATTCGCAGTCTGGTCATCTCCTGTACTATGTCGCATTCGCAGTCTGGTCATCTCCTGTACTATGTCGCATTCGCAGTCTGGTCATCTCCTGTAGTCGCATTCGCAGTCTGGTCATCTCTTGTAGCATGTTGCATTTGCAGTCACTGTATTTTAAGTGATATATATATATATATATATATATATATATATATATATATATATATATATATATATATATATATATATATATGCATATGAGCGTATCATTTTTTTTTTGGTGGGGGAGTGGATCTTGGGTGGGAGTTCCCACACTTTTTTCCCCAGGACTTGACCCCTGCTTCAGACATTGCATAGCAAAATCTGGGGTATGCTCAGTAAAAGGCCAGTGTAAGGATAGTCACCCAGAGCAATTACCTGTAACAAGCAAACATTTTACAAATTCCTGGCCATGTTGCTAGCTCAGAAAGCTGTTATGCTTCCAGTTGGGCCTACATTCATATTAAAGTGGTTCTAAGGGCTCAAGGTTTTTTAACTTCATGCATTCTATGCATGATGGTGAAAAACCTTCTGTGTGCAGCAGCCCCCATAATGCTTACCTGAGACCCCTATCACGATTCAGCAATGTGCACGAGAGTCTCAGCTCTCTGGGGACTCTGCCTCCTGATTGGCTGAAACAGCAGCTGGAGCCAAAGAGAAGAGAGAGGTTCAGGGCCGATCCACAGCTCAGTGTCTGAATGGAAATGCAGAGCAGCAGCCTGGGAGCGAGCCTGCTTGGGGGCTACTATAGCAGGCTTTTTCCTCTGGGGGCACTTGGCAGGAAGTAGGGGCCAGGAGCATCACCGTGAGACCTGAGAAGAGGAGGATCTGGGCTGCTCTGGGCAAAACCACTGTACAGTTCAGTTATGTATAACACGTTTGTTATTTTTATGTACATATTTACTGCTGTACTTCTGTCAAAGGGACATGTTGGAAAACCAGAAATCGATTGCGCTTGCAGCAAATGGCTACAATTAGTGTTCTGTGAATTATGGCGTGAAGAGGGAAGTGGGCAGGAAAGCCTTCCCGTTGTCAAAATTCTATAGAACAGCAGGGGAGATTGCCGCACCAACATCGCTTGTGTTGATATGGGGGGTCTGTCATTTTTCTTTATCGTATATCATAGGACATAGAGCCTTAAGTATTTACTTAATGGGTTATAGGCCACCTTCAGGTGTTGACACTGGTAAACCCTGATTAAGGAAGTTGACTCCCTATATAACTCCTCCTCCTTCCAGGAGCACATCAGTTTGCTCTGGGACATCCCATTAAGTAAATACTTAAGGCTCTGTGTCCTATGATGTACGATAAAGAAAATAGGATTTTTATAACAGCTTACCTGTAAAATCCTTTTCTTGGAGTAAATCATAGGACACAGAGGTCCCGCCCCTCTGTTTATAGGGTATAAGTATATTGCTTGGCTACAAAACTGATGTGCTCCTGGAAGGAGGATGGGTTATATAGGGAGTCAACTTCCTTAATCAGGGTTTACCAGTGTCAACACCTGAAGGTGGCCTATAACCCATTAAGTAAATACTTAAGGCTCTGTGTCCTATGATGTACTCCAAGAAAAGGATTTTTACAGGTAAGCTGTTATAGAAATCCTATATTTTTTTTCGTTCAACCCACTGGTTGTGTACCCAGCTTAACTATGACTAATCATGCATTTATTAGTCTTATTATGTTGGATATAAGCATGATTATATGTGTGGGTCAGGGTCTTGCTCATATTTGTGCTTCAGATAAATTCCTTACCTAGCCTTGCAAGGCTTAAAGAAGAACCCTGAATTACAGCAGTTTAAAACATGCTAGCTTACAAGAGGTTAAAGCTAAGTTTATGTATAATAATATTTACATAATTACATTGGTCCATCTTGGATCATTGTAAGTATGTATGTGCCATACCAATGGGATCCCCGTGTAAGCTAGAAATCACTGTAGTAGGTACCGATTCTACAGCGATCACTGCTTTCTTTTAGGTCCCATGCCGAGCAGCTAGCGCTATTCAGGGAACACTTTGCATTATCTCGATGAATGTAAGGCTTTTTCTGATTGGACAAGGTGTAGAGCTGGGGCCCTGATATTATAATCTCTACTCCATCCAGTCAGAGAACCCTTTGCATTCATTGAGCTCTCTGAATGGCGCTCGTGCCAAGTGAGCGATCTCCTGTGTTCACAATGCAGCAGGACAGCTGCTCGGCATGGGAGCTGGAAGATGGAAGATAGTGGCAATCACTGTAGCAGCGATGCCTACTAAAGTGATTTCCAGCTTCCACATGGATCCCACAGGTATGGCACAAACATACTTACATTGGTCCAAGTTAGACCAGTATTACTATGTAAAAATTGCCATACCTAAACTACTGTTTGAAGTCCAACAGCTTTTATATATCTCTATACTACCAGCCCTCTGATGAAGCTGCTGTGTTACTGCACACCCTCCCCCTCCACTGTCTACCCAGAGCCACTGCACATGACTCTAGGCTCGGTTCACACAGGGGCGGCACGACTTGCAGCGCGACTCACAGATGCGACCTGCAAACGACTTCAGCAGCGACTTGCAAAACGACTTCTGTATAGAAGTCAATGCAAGTCGCCTGAAGTCGCCCCAAAAGTAGTACAGGAACCTTTTTTCTAAGTCGGAGCGACTTGAGTCGCTCCTATTAGAACGGTTCCGTAGTACAGAATGGAGCGCGACTTGTCAGGCGGCGAAGTTGCCTGGACAAGTCGCCCCTGTGTGAACCGAGCCTAAAGCTGCTTGTATATGGCTCAGTTGACCAACGACGAAGCACCATATAGTTATACTCTCAGCATTCAGTAAAAATGTAAATAGTAAATAAAAGAGAAGAGGGGGCATAAACCTCATTGGACTCAATCCTTTATAAGCCAGAAGTTTCTTTTTTTTATGCTGCAATTTCTGGAGTTCTTCTTTAAAGCTGAAGTTTCTAAATAGGTATGAAAAGAAAAACTTTTGGCCGTAATTATTGATGATAAAAAAATATATATATTTTTAGGGAAAAAAGCACCAGGGATATAGCTTACCTGTAATGAATTGTATCCATATTCTGCAGGCTGATGATTACTGTAGTAATCCTCCTTATGAGTGAAGGAGAGGGAGATGAATGTTAGGAACATATTCAGAGCATTTTGCATTTTGTGAGTGGAAGAGGAGGTCTTCAATGGAGAGACGGGTTGCAGGAAAGCAACTCACTTGAGTTCCCCCATCAACACAGTCATGGGGGGGAATGTGTTGATGGAGGAATCCCCCCCAATTATGTTCTCCTGGCGGGGGGACACGGGGAGCTCTCCCTGCCGAGAGAACACACAGTGATTATTGCTAGTGGCTATAGCCGTTGCCAGTGTTTGCAAGAACAATCCGACATGCTGGTTGTCCCCAAGTTGATTGATCGATAAACTGGGTACAATCCGCCTGCCCATAAATGATTTGAACGGTCTATGGCTTTAGTCAGAGAGCTGGGATGGGATCTTTGTACACACACAGCCAAGTTAAATTCAGTAGTTCACAGATATAAAAGAGGATGGGCATTAGTGAAGGGAAGGCCTCTACAGGAACCATCAACATGAAGAAGCTGGGATACACTTCATTACAAATACGTTCTATCCTTTGTTTTCTCGTCCAAAATATTTTTCCCTATACTTCTCAGGATTTTACCATTTTTTATTACTTTATGTAGTTTTTATTTTCTTGTAAATTTGGAAATGGATTCTCTTGTGCCTTTTTTTTTTTAAATGTACAAAGCTAGATTGTAAAGACATTGCACTTTTCTTCCTGCCCCCACCTTCGACCTCTTTAATGATGTGGCATCACATCTAGGACTTTCCTCGGATTCCATTCTAGAGTACTGCAGACATAATGCAGGGCATAGTCTATCATTTGTAGAGTGTAGTATCTGACCTTATACTGGAGGCAGTCATCAGCTTGCAGAAGACAGCGGAGACATCATTTTGTTGTGCTTTGTAATAAATATCATTCCTTTGCCTAAACACAACAGTTGTTATTGATTTATATAACATGTTGTCAATCTAGAGATTCTTACAATGTGCCTAGAGTACAGCAAGTGAAAAATCTCTGGAGGATATTGGTTGTTTGCTGTGTTAAAATTCATCTCTCTTGATTGTGTCACTTCAACCCAGAATTAATAAGGCAGAAACCAATGTGCAAAATTAATCAACCCATTGCAACAAATCAGCAAGCACTTTACTGCTCAAAACTGATAACAGTTGAAATCTGCTGTTGTTGGTGTAGACTACCGTCATATCTTTGTGCTATCTTACTAGTCAAGAATTGTCAACAGTTTAGAGATAAGTGAAAAACTATAGGCCCCATGTATAACCACTTCAGCTCCGGAAGATTTACCCCCCTTCATGACCAGGCTGTTTGTTGCGATACGGCACTCCGTTACTTTAACTGACAATTGCATGGTCGTGTACCCAAATAAAATGTATGTCCTTTTTTCCCCACAAATAGAGCTTTCTTTTGGTGATATTTGATCACCTCTGTGTTTTTTTTTTCCTGTTTTTGTTTCTTGGCTATAAACAAAAAAAGACCCGACAAAAAAAAAATGTATCCAAAAAAATTTCATGTCTTCATCAATTTAGACCAATATGTATTCTGCTACGTATTTTTGGTAAAAAAAATCCCAATAAGCGTATAATGATTGGTTTTGCGCAAAAAATTATACCATTTATAAACTATGGGATATATTTATGGATTTTTACTTTTTTTTTTAGCAGTAATGACAGCAATTGGTGACTTATTGCAGGACTGCGATATTGTGACAGACACTAACTGACACTTTTTAGGGACCAGTGACACTAATACAGTGATCAGTGCAAAAAATAGTCACTGTACTAATGACACTGGCTGGGAAGGGGTTAACATCAGGGGCAATCAAAGGGTTAACTGTGTGCCTAGCCACTGTTTTTGCACTGTGTGGGAAGTGCATTTACTAACTGAAGACATGGATCCATGTCCCTGCTTTGCAGGAACACAGGATCCATGCCTTCTGTACTGACAGAATGGCAATCTGCCATTTTTACATAGGTAGACTGCCATTCTGCCTGTGTCATGAATAAACAGTGGGTGCCTGTGGACTTCCAGTCCATGGAACCCGCTGAACGGCTCCCGCTGTGCATAATGACCGTGGGGAGTGACCTGCCGGTTGTGCGCATTCGCTCCCGCTACCCAGAAGTGCGGGATTGCGTATATATATATGTGATCCTGCTCATAGCTGCCACCCTGTAGCAGTAAAAATGTTTTACCTTGCATTTCAATTTTAAACTATAAATGATCACCTAACCTCTTTTCTCTGCTGCATAAGGGGATTAGAGAGAGATACATCAGTAGATTGATCTTCACGGTAAATGACTGTGCAGGGGGGGCATGTCAGTACAAGTTTAAGCCAGTGGAGGCCAGGCAGGCTGTGCTCCCAGACCACGCTGGGATAGATGTGCTCTCACGCCTAACATGGTCAGTTTGAAAAAGGAAATAGGGGGACTGGTAGGAACACCAGGGTTTTTACATAAAGGAAGAATACAAAACGAACAGAATACTTTTAAAACAAGTACATGATACAACAGGCACATAGCATTCTTATGAAATGTAGGATCCAGAAGAGCTTTAATTTATACATAGAAATTGGATGACATTTGGCCAATCTGACAGATTTAATGTAATGTATCTAGGTCTAGTAGACATCCTCTGAGCCAAAAGTTCATACAGTATTCATGGGCAAGCTGGCAGATAAAAAAGCCAGAGGGCAGTGCCTGTGTGCCCGTCTGCCCTTTTCAATTTCAGGGCATTCTTTGGACATCTTGAAGGAATCCATAGTCCAGTCTGGGGTTTGTCTATCAGCATGGAGGATATGCCTAGGCCTGATGTGTTTTTTGTTTCAGCAACTCTCAGTGTGCTTCTGGTCTGTTAACAAAGCGTCAACATTCTCTCTTTTCAAATTAGATGCTGCAGCATCCACTGTTCAAAGCCTTCCTCCTGCTGCACTGTAGCATGGCAGAAAGTTTGATATCTTCATCTAATGCATCCCTTACAAGAGAGAAAAACGCCACTACCTAAGTGTAGCATTTATTAAAACATTGGTCAAATGAAAAACCATAAATATACACTCACATTAATTTGAAATACTTAAAAAAAAATTTATCAATAAGTCTCCAGCAGGTGGCAATCTCCCAGGTGGTCGAAGGTGAGCAAGCCCTTCCATGTTGATATGATGTTGGGTGCTTGGAACCAGGAGAGCCAGTAAAAGCAGCAGACTAAGTGTGTATATCACATGGATGAGAACCACTGTGTACAGCAGGGAAGTATTGCAGACCCACAAAATGGCCATGGTGATATGTGTGGTGTCAATGGACGTGGTTATGCGTTTCGGGGATGTGGCCCCCTTTTTCAAAACCTCACTCTGTTAGCATGGGCTAGGAAAGTGCAAAGATGAAGCAATGAAGCGCAGATAGGTGTTTATAAATTTCTCGGAGCTGAGTTATGTATAGACACTCCTGTTGTTTTAGTGTGCCAAGGAGGCACATGTGCAGGGTCTAGCAACACTGGCTGCAGTCTTTCAGAGTCTATAGCAAGCTGTGGCTAGATAGGGCTGGATGCCGTACCGTGTTCAGGGCCTTATGTGTTCAGAGTAGTGCTTTACAAAATAATAGAGACAGTATAGTTATATTTCATTATGCTACAAGCGGATTTGGAGGATGCTGCTCATGAGAGCTTACAATCTAGATGGAAGGGCAAGTGAAAGAAAGGTAACAAAGAAGGCATGTCCCTCAAAATGCATTAGCCTTCCAGACCTGTGCAACTCCTCCTTGTGATGTGTTGAGATGATATGCAGGAATTCTGTTATTCTGTTTCTGGATTTGTTCTGATGGTTTGTGAGTATATATTACACATGTTGATTTTATTAACCAGTTAACGGCCGCCTATACAGGGGCGGATCCAGAGTCTAATCTCGGGAGGGGCACTGCTATAAAATATGTTTTTTTGGGGGCAATTTATATGGGAAATGGCTGGTATTTGCGCTTCAATCATTACGGCACCATGGTTGTTATGGTGTCAGGATGATTGAAGCGCATTATTTCTATTAATACATTGTAATATAAAATTAAATGGTTCAACTCACCATAATGCAGAATCAGTGGGAACCCTGATTATGTCACTTGCCATGTCGCCTGCCACCAAATGTGGATTGTCACTTGCCACGTCACTTGTCACCAAATGCGGATTGTTACTTGCCACGTCACCTGCCACACATTGCGGATTGTCACTTGCCACGTAGCCTGCCACACATTGCAGATTGTCACTTGCCACGTTGCCTGCCACACATTGCGGATTGTCACTTGCCACGTCGCCTGCCACCAGATGCAGATTGCCACGTAGCCTGCCACACATTGCGGATTGCCACTTGCCACGTCACCTGCCACACATTGCGGATTGTCACTTGCCATGTTGCCTGCCACACATTGCGGATTGCCACTTGCCACGTCACCTGCCACACATTGCGGATTGTCACTTGCCACGTAGCCTGCCACACATTGCAGATTGTCACTTGCCACGTCACCTGCCACACATTGCGGATTGTCACTTGCCACGTTGCCTGCCACCATATGCAGATTGCTACGTAGCCTGCCACACATTGCGGATTGCCACTTGCCACGTCACCTGCCACACATTGCGGATTGTCACTTGCCACGTTGCCTGCCACACATTGCGGATTGCCACTTGCCACGTCACCTGCCACACATTGCGGATTGTCACTTGCCACGTTGCCTGCCACACATTGAAGATTGCCACTTGCCACGTCACCTGCCACACATTGCGGATTGCCACTTGCCACGTCACCTGCCACACATTGTGGATTGTCACTTGCCACGTTGCCTGCCACACATTGCGGATTGTCACTTGCCACGTCGCCTGCCACCAGATGCGGATTGCCACGTAGCCTGCCACACATTGCGGATTGCCACTTGCCACGTCACCTGCCACACATTGCGGATTGTCACTTGCCACGTTGCCTGCCACACATTGCGGATTGTCACTTGCCACATAGCCTGCCACACATTGCGGATTGCCACTTGCCACGTCACCTGCCACACATTGCGGATTGTCACTTGCCACGTTGCCTGCCACACATTGCGGATTGCCACTTGCCACGTAGCCTGCCACACATTGCGGATAGCCACTTGCCACGTCACCTGCCACACATTGCGGATTGTCACTTGCCACGTTGCCTGCCACACATTGCGGATTGCCACTTGCCACGTAGCCTGCCACACATTGCGGATTGCCACTTGCCATGTCACCTGCCACACATTGCGGATTGTCACTTGCCACGTTGCCTGCCACACATTGCGGATTGCCACTTCTCACGTAGACTGCCACACATTGCAGATTGTCACTTGCCACGTTGCCTGCCACACATTGCGGATTTCCACTTGCCACGTAGTCTGCCACACATTGTGGATTGCCACTTGCCACACATTGCGGATTGCCACTTGCCACGTAGCCTGCCACACATTGCGGATTGTCACCTACTGTGTCACTTTTCTGCAATCTCTCTGCTGCACACAGCTTCCTACACAGTGAGGGCGGAACTGGGGGGATGCAGGGCAGTGAGAGATGATGTCATCTCCCTGCTCCCCTGCCTGCTGGCTTCCTGATTGGCCAGCAGCCCTCCTAAGCCACCCAGCTGCCCCCCCCTCACCGTCCACTCAGCGCGGGTACCCGCGGAACCGGCCGCGATTGGACCCGCGGAACCGGCCCGCTGGTACCCGCGGAACCGGCCGCGATTGGACCCGCGGAACCGGCCCGCTGGTACCCGCGGAACCGGCCCGCGGGTACCCGCGGAACCAGCCTGCCGGACCGGTATTCTCGGGGGGGGCAATTGACTCGTTGCCCCCCCCCCTGGATCCGCCCCTGCGCCTATAGCAGATTTACCACTGCAGGGAGGCTGTTCTTGCACAATCACATATATTCTGCACTTTCACCTAGGGAGTGCACTGCTTCTGCTGTGATTAGTCCAGCAGAAGCCAATCAGCGGGTGCCAGAGAATGGATGTCCGCCAGCACCCTGCGATCATCAGGAATACACACAGGATGGAGCTCTGCCTATATAAACAAGCCAGAGCTCTATTCTGACAGCAGGGATGTGATGGATTTTCTCTCCTGCAAAGCAGGGAATAAAATTAATCACATCCCTTACTAAAAGCTGCAGCAAACAAATACTCTTGCGCACAAGTCTGTTGATCGGGTGATCTAAAGTTCAGGGTGGATAATGTCTCAGGCCTTGCTGATATACAGGGGCCTTGAACCAGTGATTGTGGCAGTACAGGTCGGCAAAACCGGGGGGGGGGGGCGAGGAGTGAGAATTTTCTGTAAAGGTGAACTTACCATTTAAGGTTTTGAGGCTGACGTTTGGTAACTCGAACCTTCAGCTCTCTCCACGTGTTTTCTATGGGATTAAGGTCTGGAGACTGGCTAGGCCACTCCAAGACCTTAATGTACTTCTAGTTGAGCCATTGTCATGTTGGAATACCCATCCACGACCCATTTTCAATGCCCTGTCTGAGGGAAGGAGGTTCTCACCCAAGATTTGACGGTACATGGCCCTGTCCATTGTCCCTTTGATGCAGTGAAGTTGTCCTGTCCCCTTAGCAGAAGCCCCCCCCCCCCCCCCAAAGCATAATGTTTGCCCCTCCATGGGGATGGTATTCTTTGGGTCATAGGCAGCATTCCTCCTCCTCTAAACACGGCGAGTTGAGTTGATACCAAAGAGCTTTATTTTGTTCCCACCTGACCACAACACTTTCACCCAGTTCTCCTCTGAATCATTCAGATGTTCATTAGCAAAACTTCAAACGGGCCTGTATATGTGCTTTCTTGAGCAGTGGGACATTGCGGGCGCTGCAGGATTTTAGTCCTTCTTGGCGTAGTGTGTTACTAATTGTTTTCTTGGTGACTATGGTCCCAACTGCCTTGAGATCATTGACAAGATTCTCCCATTTAGTTCTGGGCTGATTTCTCACCATTCTCATGATCATTGAAACTCCACAAAGTGAGATCTTGCATGGAGCCCCAGACTGAGGGAGATTGACAGTTATATTGTATTTCTTCAGATTTTCGAAAAATCGCACCAACTGTTGTCACCCTCTCACCAAGCTGCTTGGTGATGGTCTTGTAGCCCAATCCAGCCTTGGACAGCTCTTTGGTCTTGGCCATGGTGGAGAGATTGGAATCTGATTGTTCGATTGCTTCTGTGGACAGGTGTCTTTTTATACAGGTAACAAGCTGAGATTAGAGGGTGATCCTAATCTCAGCTCATTTCCTGTATAGAAGACACCTGGGAGCCAGAAATCATGCTGATTGATAGGGAATCAAATACTTATTTCACTCATTAAAATGCACATCAATTTGTAACTTTTTTTAAATCCGTTTTTCAGGATATTTTTGATGTTATTCTGTCTCTCACTGAGAGAAAAAAAAAACCTCCATTAAAATGATATACTGATCATTTCTTTGTCAGTGGGACAACGTACAAAATCAGCAGGAAATCAAATACTTTTTTCCCTCACTGTATAGCAGAAAGTAAAAAATATGTTTATTTTTCAAAATTGGCGCTCTTTTTTTGTTTATAGTGCAAAAAATAAAAACCACATTATTGATCTGTAATCACCAAAAGAAAGCTCTATTTGTATAAAAAAAAAATTACATACATTTTATTTGGGTACAGTGTTGCATGATCACACAATTGTCAGTTAAAATAATGCAATGCCGTATCGGAACGAGTGGCCTGGTCATGAAGGGGGGTAATTCTTCTATATTTACTCTTCTGAAACACAGTTTCCTCTTAGTAGCTCTGCTCAGTGGTTGTGCATTGATGTAGAACATTGGCAGATAACGGAATACATTTCGCTTGTCCTTACTTGGAGTTGCTTTGAAATGAATGAAGACATATCTTTACAAACCTTTAGCCTCTAGCTCTACATGGAGGAATCTAGCTTTTAGGAACAACTTTGACCCCTGTCTAAGGAACCTCTGTTGATATTTATATCTAAACTTACAATGTGTGCCCTTAGCTGGACTGGATCGCAGGGAAGGTGTCTTTTCCCATATGAAATACATGGATTTATGAGGCTATATGGGGAATGCTGAGTCTGGGAATAAAATGCACTGTAGTCCTGTGCATTCAGCTGCAACTTAATTTCCTTCCCAATCCTCTTGTAATTAATTTCATGGAATCTCGTGGACACTGCAGTTTTTATTGAGCCATTCTCATTCCGTCCATCTGCCTTGCACAGATTTCACATTTCTTAGAAAAAAAAAAGTCAGCTTCCATAATGGGTTAATGGGATATATATTTGGGGTAATGAGTATTGGTGATGAAATGTATTGGGGGGTCCTGAAGTTTAGTTAGTGGATAAAAGAGCTTTTATAGCCACGTTCATTTTGTTCAGCATCCTATCTGCCTACAGAGAAGGTTTGTGTTAATTACTGGAAGACTTCGGTATTTCTTGTTTTAATTGTATTTAGCTGGATGTGGCAACATCTCCATAAAATGCAAAAGTTAATTTTCTTACTTTCCATAAATAAAATGTATTTGGGGTGTAGAAGGTGTTTGCTGCCCTCTGGTGGGCTCTGGCTTGCACACCATTGTTTTTTTCTGACTTGGACTAGTGTTGTGTCCCTTTGCAGAGGGTAGGTGATTTATGGTAATGAAAAGATGCAGGAATTGATGCATGGCTCTCCCACTGTGCTCTAGCTTTCCAAGGTTGCATGTGTGTGGTGACTCAGGAGGCAGAGCTGGGACATTTGACCCCATTTATTAACCTCACGAGGTGCTATTGAGTTAAGCAGACCCAGGGTCAGCTGGAAGGCAGCGGTCACACGCCGGTCATATTCAGCAGGTCATTCCTTTTCTGAGGCAGAAAGCAATCGTCTAGAACAACCTGTGGCAGCCTTATTCCTGCCAGGTAATTCTTATAAATGAGAGCAGACACCAAGCGACTTTCAGAAGGGGGGCAGAGCAAGGGCAGAGAAATATGCTGTGAAGCTAGCCAAGTGCATAGATATCTTGAGGTTTATATCACCAAAGACATGCTCACATCCCTGTATGAACTGCACAGCAGCCTAAGTCTCCCCTGCTTTATTCATTAAAGCCATTTTAATTATCTCTTTAGTTATATCTGTCAAGGTCAGTCATTCAGACATATTACATGATCTTTAACATTCACACTGACTTGGGTTAATTTAGTGTGTTAATGCAACACGTTATACACCCAGCAAATCTCAGCACACAGATGTGTAGGTGTGTTGCCAACTATGGTAAAGGGTGCATGTGCATAGAGGGTTAGAAGCAGCGGATGGACATCCTGAACTAATCTTATCAGAACCACATCCCAGACTACTAGATTTATAACAACATCAAAAAAAGGAAGGGATTTTACTGGTGCACCAGTGTCCATGGAGAGTTGCAGGCATTTTTTTATGTCGCTTTTCCGTGCCCAGAGAATCGCACATGGTGAGTATAGCCTGCCATGCACGTGAATGGGTGTAAATGCTGATGCTTCGTGGAGGTTTCACATTGGGGAAATATGTCAGATGCACATGCTTGGATAAACACTGATGCAAATGCCAACACATTGGCATTTACAAGAGTAAGGTTGCGTACAGTTTTTCACTTGTATGGAAGGCTTTTGACAAGACATGAAGCTTCCCAGGAAGTGGGAAAGCACCAGGAAATTTACACTAGACATCGAAAAAGCTTGCAACTCTCCAAGCTCAATTTGCCAACCAGCCTGCGACCAACCAAATTGACCTGTCTAACAATATGCTTTAAAAACGGGTTTAATCTGCACACATTTGTAAATGCATGCGTAAGCTATATGCCACATTAAGGAGCCCCATTTTCTGTTTTCCTAACTCTAAGGCTGCATTCACACCTCAGTGTTTTCAGCTCGTAAAAAACGCTCATCTGAAAAGTTCAAAAATGCCCAAAAAGCAAAAACCCATTCATTTAAATGGCACCTGTTCACATTTGAGCTTTCTGTCTCCTGAAGCTTGAAAAAGTACATGAACTTCTTTTAAGGCAGATTACGGGCGTTTTTCTGCTTTTTACATTGGTGTCTGTCAGAAAACATGAATCGGACTGAGACAGAAGTACATTTAAATCACACTTGTTTAATAATAAAAGTAAATAGAACAAACGTAGTCAAAACATAGCCAAAGATCGATAAGTGGAACGGATAGTCAGACAAGCCAGAAAGTCAGGAAGCCAAGGAACAGCAAACAGGATCTGGAGCCAGAAGGAATGTCAGCCAAGAAAGTCTTTAAGGGTCCTTTCAGTGCTGATCCACCCCATGGATATCCGCTTGCTCAGCGGGGATCGCCGGAGCGATCTCCGCTGAGCAGGAAGATGACAGCATCCGCCTGAAAAACTGTCAGGTGGACCTGAACGGATCGTCTGTGTGAAAGGGGCCTTACAGGAACGCAGGAGATCTCTGTGATGTTGACCAAGGTGAAGGCAGAGATCATCTGGGCTGGACGACTTAAGTAGGCAGGACTGACAAGCAGGATATCATCAACAGGTGAGACACTGTGGAGAGATAGGAGCTGGCAATTAGCTGACAGCTGAACGGCCAGCTCAGAGAAGGAAGGGCTGAGCCCAGCCTTAACAGTACCCCCTCCTCCACACCCCCTTTCCCCTTGGAGGACCACCAGGCTTGAGGGGAAAACGTCTATAGAAATCACGGAGGAGGACAGGGGAATGTACATCTGAGGATGAGACCCAAGGGCGTTCCTTCGGACCGTACCCTTTCCAATGCACCAGGTACTATATGCGCCCACGGAACCTACGGGGGTCAACAATGAACTGTAGTTCATAC
This sequence comes from Lithobates pipiens, assembly GCF_037356315.1. NCBI lineage: Eukaryota > Metazoa > Chordata > Amphibia > Anura > Ranidae > Lithobates > Lithobates pipiens. Next base: position 156,612,354 of record NW_027507789.1, on the reverse strand, counting down.
TCCTCATGGTTCTCAACCTGTACAGGGTGAGGACGTGCCACCCAGGTGGTAAAGGGGTTGCAGACCAAAGGTTTTAATAAGGAGACATGAAATACATTAGAGATACGCATATTAGAAGGAAGGTCTAATGCCTAAGCCACTGAGTTAATCCTGCAAAGAATATAAAAAGGCCCAATAAACGAGGTGCAGACTTCAGGGAGGAACAGGTAGGTTCGGAGGTTGCGAGATGAAAGCCAGACTGTCAGACTTCTACATACCTGACCGATGAGTCTGATAGGGCAGAGGGCGGCCTCCCTTACGTATCTGACTCGCGGCCCCTGATAGAATAAACAGGAGCCACAGGAGTATGGAATGGTATGAGAGCCTGGCGGCAAGGATCTGGATGCAGGAGGGTAGATATGTCCAAGCAGCAGGTTGGTAGGCTGGAACACAGGCAACAGGTACTGAGCAGAGCAGGCAGGTTGGGGCACAAGCAGAGTTTGGCAACAGACGGGCAGTGGGGTACAGAGGAGCAGGCAGTTGCAGAGTCAAAACAGTTCGAGATCAGGTGCAGGTAGAAGACAGGGATAATCCAAGTAGCAAGCCGGGTCATCAGGAGGTCAGGAATACAAACACAGGTAACAGGAGCAAGGGCACAGGAAGCTGAGATCAGACAGCACCGAGCAAAGGGCACTGACAGCCTAAATAGGCCGATTTGGCACCAAAGGTTGCACCTACGCGCACACCCACACGCCCCCGGACACCAGCGTGCACACCAGGGCACCGGGAACACTGCAGAGGTCGTAAACCCACGGGTCGGGGCCACTGTAGGATTGCTGAAAGTTTCTCTGGGTCCATTGAAAAACCAGCAGTGGAAATTACATAAACCAGGAACTTAACCACGTTCACGATGGAATTTGCACTTCTCCAATTTACAATAGAGATTGTTCTCTCTTAGTTTCTGAAGCACACGACAGACATCTGTGTGGTGGCTCTCCAGGGACTTGAAAAATATGAGGATATCGTTGAGATATACCACCACACATAACTGAAACAAAACTCGGAGGACATTGTTAATAAATTCCTGGAAAACTATCAGGGCGTTACAAAAGCCAAAAGGCAGTATCTCGTCACCCTACTTAATCCTCACCAGATTGTATGCCCCTCTCAAATCAAGCTTTGTGAAAACAGTTGCTGCCTTGAGGTGGTCAAATAACTCTATAATCAATGGAATCGGAATGGCATTTTTAATTGTGAAACGATTGAGACCCCTATAAGCAATACAAGGTCTCAGTTCACCACTCTTCTTCACAAAAATAAACCAGCACCAGCAAGAGATGAGGATTTGCGGATGAAACCTCGAGAAAGTGTGTCTGCACTATGTTCCTCCATGGCCTTATCCTCCAAGATCGACAAAGGGTAAACCTGGCCACAAGGGGGTATGGCACCAGGTTGAAGGTCAATTGCGCAATCATAAAACGGGTATGGAGGCAAACCGGCTTGACCTTTGTCAAAGACATCGCTAAACTCGCGGTACTCCTCCAGCAGGGAGGAGAGTGAAGAGGTGCACAGGACCTTGGCTACTTTCTGGAAGCATGTCTTACTGCGTTGTGGCCACCAGAAGAGAACCTCAGCATGGAGCCAATCAAAAGAGAGGTTGTGCCTCTGTAACCAAGGATAACCAATAACCATTGGAAACCTAGGCGAGGAAATAACTTGAACTTGGATTTTCTCATGGTGAAGAGCCCCTACGGCCAAGGACAACAGAACATTCTCATGAGTCACATGGGCAGGCTGCAGAGGTTTCCCGTCAAGAGCCTCAATGACTAGTGGAGTGTCACGCAGCTGCAGTGGAATCTAGTGCTTCGATACAAAGGTAGCATCAATGAACAGCCCCAGAGTTGATTAGAGCCTGTATTTTGACAGACGACTCAGGCCAGGAAAGGGTAACCAAAACCAGGGGCTTATTCTTCTGGATAACTGGGGACAAAACAACACCACCTAAGGTCTGTTCAGGACAAGAACCTCAAGGTTCGGGCATTCCTTGGACAGGTAGGACAAGACTTCAAAAAGTGACCTGCCTGGCCACAATAAAGGCACAATCTCTCCCTCCTCCTAAGGGTTCTCTCATCCGCAGAAATACGCATGAAGCCCAAGTGCATGAGTTCACCTTCACTGACCAACTCGGTACCAGGAGGCATGGGAGGTGAGGGAGGCAAGGGTGGGACTGCAAAGCTTAAGAGTCTTTCTCTGAGTCTGGAGTCAATGAGGATGGCAAACGTGATCAACTTCTCCAGCTCAGTGGGTATATCTCGGGCTGCTATCTCATCCTTGATGGTATCCGGGAGACCATGAGAAAAAGCAGCCACGGGGGCCTCATTGTTCCAAGCATCCTCTGCTGCCAGAGTACAGAATTCAATGGCCTAATTGGCAACAGTTCTTGTACTCTGTTTGATGGACATGAGGCACTTGGCAGCAGAAGCGGAGCATGCGGGAACATCAAATACCCTTTTAAAAGAAGCTACAAACAAGACAGCAGGTTTTTGCGTCTCCCATAGAGGGTTTGCCTAGGCCAAGGCTCTCTCAGAAAGCAAAGATATCACAAAACCTACCTTGCTTCTGTCAGTGGGAAAAGCTTGGGGCAGCATCTCAAAGTATATCTCAACCTGGTTGAGAACCCCTCGGCATTGGACTGGATCACCCTCAAATCGCTGGGCAAGTGGAGTGGAACCAGACATACCCCTTATAGAGGTAATACTTGAGGCGGGTGCCTGCACAGAGACTGAACCAGCAGCAGGGACGGCCTGCAACACATATTGTAATGGAGCAGCCACAGTGGGAGATTCTAGGTGAGCCGTGTGACTCAGAAGCGTTTGTAACGTCATGGCAAATGGATCCATGCGGTGATCCTGCTCATCCAATCTGGAAAAAATATTACCAACAAGTGGATGGACTGCATCTTCTGAATTCATGGCCTTCGCCTACTGTCAGAAACCATGACTCAGACCCAAGACAGAAGTACAGTTAAATCACAGCATAAAAGTTATGATTTAACATGCAATAAAAGTAAATAGAACAAGTGTAGTCAAAACATAGCCAAAGTTCAGTAACCGGAACGGATAGTCAGACAAGCCAGAAATTCAGGAAGCCATGGCACAGCGTAGTGGAACAGCAAGCAGGATCTGGAGCCAAAAGGAATGTCAGCCAAGTAAGTCTTTAACAGGAATGCAGGAGATCGTCTCTGTGATGTTGACCAAGTTGAAGGCAGAGATTATCTGGGCTGGATGGCTTAAGTAGGCAGGACTGACAAGCAGGATATCATCAACAAGTGAGTCACTGTAGAGAGATAGGAGCTGGCAATTAGCCAACAGCTGAGCGGCCAGCTCAGAGAAGGAAGGACTGAGCCCAGCCCTGACAGTGACCTTTTGACCTGTACAAAATCGTGGCAAAAACACGTGACTTTCTGCCTGAAAACAATGCACTCAGGTGTGAATGCAGCCTAACTTCTGTGAGTTTCCACAATGGAAGCAAATTCATTTTATGAACTGGAAAGGACTCCCCTGTATTGTATTTTGTGTTTTTTGGGGGTGAGCAGCGCTCTCTAACTTTCTGGTATGTGTCTTTCCTTTGTTGCACATTAATTTTATTGGATAAGCAGAGGGCAGGTGAGCCTGGAAAGAACACATCCCTCCTTAAAGGTACAGGGGCACACTGAACACGCAGCACATAGCACTATGGCAGCAAAGGTGTCAGTGCATTGCCTGACCAATATATGCAAGATACAAACAAGTGCTCACTGCCCTACCTATAACTGGTCTTTGCAGCAAGGAGCATATTACAACAGGCTGCCATTTAAAATCAACAGCAATGCACAGCGGATCATGATTTAACATGCAATGCAGTAACAGATTCTTACTGAGTTGTCACAACACAAAGATGTGAATGGGCTGGATTTTCACTTTTACTGTGTGTTAAGAAATCCCTGCTAATGTACATTCTGTAAAGGAAGGCAATTTCTTTTAAAATAGCTGCCAAAGGCTCCATTCGCACCAGCATGTACACAGCTGCAAATCCAAGTGGTAAGAATCTGCGGAATGCTGTGGCTGGGATTGACAGTTGTGTGTGGATAGCCCATACAATACAATGACAGGCTGTCGATGGTCATGGCTATTCGTGAATGTTCACACAGCCAGCAATTACCTGTAGTGATTGTGGCTGAATGCACTTTGCGAATGGAGCCTAATGGCGCGTACACACGACCGGACTTTTTGACGGACTAGGTCCGGCGGTCTTCCCGACGGACTTTCGGAGTTCCGATGGACTTTCCGAATAAACAGACTTGGCCACACACAATCAAGGTTTGACGGATTTGAACGTGATGATGTACGACCGGACTAGAATAAGGAAGTTCATAGCCAGTAGCCAATAGCTGCCCTAGCATTGTTTTTTGTCCGTCGGACTAGCATACACATGAGCGGATTTTATGCTAGGAACTGGGTCCGACGGAGTTCCGGCGAAAAAATTTGAAACATGTTCTATTTCTAAAGTTCGCCAGATTTTTGGGCAGCAAAGGTCCAATGGAGCCCACACACGATCGAATTGTTCGATGGATTCGTTCCGTCTGACCTTTGCTGTCGTAAAGTCTGGCTGTGTGTACGTGGGATAACACACGAAAAAGGCACATACATTAAATTTTTGATTTTATTTTATTCCATGTAATTAAACAAACTTAGCAATGAATTGAATTCCCTATTTAGTCTCCTCAAGCAACATGTATACCTCCTACAGTGCTGTGGTAGTTATGTTCGAATTTGCATGCCATGAGATTGCTCACAATGTTAGCCTTGCAAAGTGTTTAAAAGTACAACTAAGCGTACCTGTACACGTTTATTCCCTTTGTGTATATTGGAACAAAACAAAAAAAGGGAGGAAAAAAATCAAATTGGACATAATGTCGCACAAAATTCCAAAAATGGGCTGGTCAAAATTCTTGGCATCCTTTCAAAATTGTGGATAAATAAGATTGTTTCAAGCATGTGATGCTCCTTTAAACTCACCTGGGGCAAGTAACAGGTGTGGGCAATATAAAATAATCACACCTGAAAGCAGATAAAAAGGAGAGAAGTTCACTTAGTGCCAGTTCACACAGGGGCGACACGACTTGCAGCGCGACTCACAGACACAACCTGCACACGACTTCAGCAGCGACTTGCAAAATGACTTCTGTATAGAAGTCAATGCAAGTCGCCTGAAGTCTCCCCAAAAATAGTACAGGAACCTTTTTCTAAGTCGGAGCGACTTGAGTCGCTTCTATTAGAACGGTTCCATAGTACAGAATGGAGCGCGATTTGTCAGGCGGCTAAGTCCCAGAGAGGTTACAAGTCCATCTCCAGAGATGTAGATTTGCCTTTGTCCACAGTCCGCAACTTTGTCAAGAAGTTTGTAACCCATGGCACTGTAGCTAATCTCTCTGGGCGTGGACAGAAGAGAAAAATTTATGAAAGTAACATCAGTGTCAGCGCAAACTATCCGTCGACATTTAATTGAAATGAAACGCTATGGCAGGAGACCCAGGAGGACCCCACTGCTGACACGGACATAAAAAAGCAAGACTACAGTTTGCCAAAATGTACTTGAGTAAGCCAAAATCCTTCTGGGAAAACATCCTGTGGACAGATGAGACCAAGACAGAGCTTTTTGGTAAAGCACATCATTCTACTGTTTACCGAAAACAGAATGAGGCCTACATAGAAAAGAACACAGTACCTACAGTGAAATATGGTGGAGGTTCAATGATGTTTTGGGGTTGTTTTGCTGCCTCTGGCACTGGGTGCCTTGAATGTGTGCAAGGCATCATGAAATCTGAGGATTACCAAAGGATTTTGGGTTGCACTGTAGAGCCCAGTGTCAGAAAGCTGGGTTTGCGTCCAAGATATTGGGTCTTCCAGCAGGACAATGACCCCAAACATACGTCAAAAAGGACCCAGAAATGGATGGCAACTAAGTGCTGGAGAGTTCTAAAATGGCCAGCAATGAGTCCAGATCTAAATCCCATTGAACACCTGTTTGAGAGATATTAAAATTGCTGTTGGGAAAAGGTGCCCTTCCAATAAGAGAGACCTGGAGCAGTTTGCAAAGGAAGAGTGGTCCAAAATTCTGGGTGAGAGGTGTAAGAAGCTTATTGATGGTTATAGGAAGCAATTGATTTCAGTTATTTTTTCCAAAGGGTATGCAACCAAATATTAAGTTAAGTATGCCAAGAATTTTGACCAGGCCATTTTTGGAGTTTTGTGTGACATTATGTCCAATTTGCTTTTTTTCCTCCCTTTTTTTGTTTTGTTCCAATACACACAAAGGGAATAAACGTGTATAGCAAAACGTGTTACTGCAATACTTTTCTGTGAGAAATACTTGATTTTCTGGTAAAATTTCTGGGATGCCAACAATTTTGGCCATGACTGTGTGTGTATGTATGTATGTTTATATATATATATATATATATATATATATATATATATATATATATATATATACAGTAGCTCTCAAAAGTGAATACACCCCTCACATTTTTGTAACTATTTTAGTATATCTTTTCATGGGACAACACTGAAGAAATTACACTTTGCTACAATGTAAAGTAGTGAGTGTACAGTTTGTATAACAGTGTCAATTTGCTGTCCCCTGAAAATAACTCAACACACAGCCATTAATGTCTAAACCACTGGCAACAAAATTGAGTACACCTCTAAGTGAAAATATCCAAATCCAATTAGCCATTTTCCCTTCCCAGTGTCATGTGACTCATTAGTGTTACAAGGTCTCAGGTGTGAATGGGGAGCAGGTGTGTTAAATTTGGTGTTATTGCTCTCTCTCTCATACTGGTCACTGGAAGTTCAACATGGCACCTCATGGGAAAGAACTCTCTGAGGACCTGAAAAAAAAGAATTGTTGCTCTACATAAAGATGGCCTAGGCTATAAGAAGATTGCCAAGACCCTGAAACTGAGCTGCAGCACGGTGGCCAAGACCATACAGCAGTTTAACAGGACAGGTTTCACTCAGAACAGGCCTCGCCATGGTCGACCAAAGAAGTTGAGAGCATGTGCTCAGCGTCATATCCAGAGGTTGTCTTTGGGAAATAGACATATGACTGCTGCCAGCGTTGCTGCAGAGGTTGATAAATGTATTTGGTTCAGATGGTGTCAAGCGTGTGTGGCGGCAGCCAGGTGAGGAGTACAAAGATAAGTGTGTCTTGCCTACAGTCAAGCATGGTGGTGGGAGTGTCATGGTCTGGGGCTGCATGAGTGCTGCCGGCACTGGGGAGATACAGTTAATTGAGGGAACCATGAATGCCAACATATACTGTGACATAATGAAGCAGAGCATGATCCCCTCCATTTGGAGACTGGGCCACAGGGCAGTATTCCAACATAACGACCCCAAACACACCTCCAAGAAAACCACTGCCTTGCTAAAGAAGCGGGGGGTGAAGGCGATGGACTGGCCAAGCATTTCTCCAGACCTAAAGCTTATTGAGCATCTGTGGGGCATCCTCAAATGGAAGGTGGAGGAGTGCAAGGTCTCTAACATCCACCAGCTCTGTGATATCATGGAGGAGTGGAAGAGGACTCCAGTGGTAACCTGTGAAGCTCTGGTGATCTCCATGCCCAAGAGGGTCAAGGCAGTGCTGGAAAATAATGTTGGCCACACAAAATATTGACACTTTGGGCCCAATCTGGACATTTTCACTTAGGGGTGTACTCACTTTTGTTGTTTTGTGGTTTAGACATTAATGGCTGTGTGTTGAGTTATTTTTAGGGGACAGCAAATTTACACTGTTATACAAGCTGTACACTCACTACTTTACATTGTAGCAAAGTGTAATTTCTTCAGTGTTGTCACATGAAAAGGTAGAAGAAAATGTTTACAAAAATGTGAGGGCTGTACTCACTTTTGTGAGATTCTGTGTGTGTGTATATATATATATATATATATATACACGCATATAAAGGTTTATAAAAAATAATAATATGCTCACAGTTAATTTTAACTCTTCCTTTTTTTACATACAGTATACCTACAGCAGGCTAGTTAAAACACATTTAAATAGTGTCAGATTTTTGCTAAATATTTTGTGTTTGTGATACCTCTAAATGTATAATCTGTGACTGTCATTCCTATCACTATTGTTGTTTCATAAATAGGTGTTTGGTTTTTATTCTGCTAGACAGAGGCATGGGAGCAAAGGGGCAATAAATGTGTCTCTCTCCAGCAGCCTAGACCACCGCTCACCCAAACGTAATAAAATACTGTATTGATACTAGATTATTGTTATGGGAAATGCCTGCAATAGCATGTGCTTCAGTGTATATTTTGGTTCTGACGGTACTGGTAAACTCTTATATAATATATAACGGTTATCATTTCTATAGTGCTGACTAAGATATTGCTAGGGTAAATCCCAAGCCAGCCCTAAAATGATAAAGAATACTATACCCAAGTTCATATCCCCAAGTGGGGCGCATACAAAAATCGGCCACTTTTATTAAAGGAAATACATTACTGAGCTCCCTCCAGCACCGGTTACTGTCAGCAGCAAAGTATATAAATCAGCAATTAAAGGCGGTCTTTCCAATTATCTCCACAAAGAATCCATTGTAATGTAATAACGCAACTGTGTAGATGTGAGCCTTGTGCCCATTCTGTGTCTCCTGTACTGGAACAAAGATAATATCAATTTGTAGGAAGATGTAAGGAAGAGATCAGCAGTGCCCCAAAATGCAGGACGATGGCCTCAGCTTTACATTGTCTACAGACAGCTGAGCCAGTGCTTTACAATTGTGCCTCCCCTATTTCCGCAAGGTTGGATAACTATGCTTGGCCTGCTCCAGCAGGTGTCACACCTGCCTCTCTCGGGATGCAATGTCAGCATAAAATGTGAAGCCATATATGGCTTGACATTCAAGCATCACCACATTGAAGCTGAACCTCCCCCTTACTGTAGTGCTTACCTTTATTTTCCATGCCATACTCTAGTACTCTGTCTCTCTAGCACACCCAGTGACTCCCTATGTGCCGCCAGTCCAGTGTCTTCTAGTGCCTCCATGAGCATTAGTGTTGTTTAGTGTCTCCAAGTGCACCCCATGTTATCTAGTTATCTTAAAGTGCGCTCCTGTGTGCTTCCATGTCCCAAGTGTGCCCCAATGTGCCCTTATTTATCTAGTGACTCCATGTGTACCCCTTGTAATCTAGTGATTTAACATGCACTTCTGTGTCTCCAAGTGTGCACCCTGTGTCATCTAGTGTCTCCATACTATCTAACGACTTAAAGTGTGCCCCCCATATCTTCCAGTGTGCCCTTAGTCATCTAGTGACTCTATGTGCACCCCTCATATTCTAGTGATTTAACATGCATCCCTGTGTCTCCAAATGTGCTCCAGTGCACTTGTCGTCTAGGGTGACCAAATGTCTCCATGTTATCTAATGACTAAAATTGCACACCTGTGTGCCCCAATGTGCCCTTAGTCATCTAGTGACTTATCATGTGCCCCATGTCTCCAAATGTTCTCCAGTTCACTCTATGTCATCTAGTGCCTCCAAGTGTGCCCCCTGTGCCTGCTGTACCATCTAGTGACTTGTAAGATGCCCCCATGCCCCTCTACAACATCTGGGTCACTACACAGCCTCCAATATGCTTCTACTTCATATGATCTGTACTTCTCTTAGGCCTCTTTCACACTGGGGCGGTTTTCAGGCGTTACAGCGCTAAAAATAGCGCCTGGGTAGCGCCTGAAAAAAAAACGGCCCCTTTCACTCCAGTGTGAAAGCCGGAGGGCTTTCACACTGGAGCGGTGCGCTGGCAGGACAGTGAAAAAAGTCCTGCTAGCCGCATCTTTGGAGCGGTGAAGGAGCGGCGTATTCACCGCTCCTAAACCGCTCCTACCCATTGAAATCAATGGGACAGCGCGGCAATACCGCCGGCAAAGTGCCGCTGCAGCGGTGATTTGCGGGCGGTTTTAACCCTTTTTCAGGCCGCTAGCGGGGGTTAAAACCACCCCGCTAGCGCCCGCAGACCGCTGCTAAAATGACGGTGAAGCGCCGCTAAAAATAGCGGCGCTTTACCGCCGACGCCCGCACCGCCCCAGTGTGAAAGGGGCCTTAGTGAATATAAACCACCGTTCTTGAAAACAGAGTTTAAAACCTGCTTCAGAAGCGTACACCTTTTCTTCCCTGTTTCCATGTGAAAGTGCAAACTGTTCTTCCCTGTTCCATAATACAAGTGTTTCCCATTTCCAAAAGTGAGTACAACTTTTGTTTTGTGACTCATAATATGCGTGCTTCCCTTGTTTTCATAAGATTATACAACTGCGCTTCTATGATTCACAATACCCATGTGCATGCCCTGTTTTCATAACATTATACAGCTATGATTCCCTGCTTCATAATACACATATGCTTCCCCTGTTTCCATAAGATTATACAGCTGTGCCTCCCTGCTTTATATTGTATATACGCTTCCCTTGTGTTCATGAGATTATATAGCTGTGTTGTCCAGTTTTGTAGGGTTGTACATTTGCTGCTCCTCTGTTCACACAAATTCCTATTTTTGTGCTTTTTCTACCCCGGCATATGTGTGTGAAAACGTTACACTTATGCATACCTCCCAACTTTTTGAGATGGGAACGAGGGACACCTTTTAGCAAAAGTATGTAGGCATAGGACACACCCTCTGCCATGCCCCCTTAACCACTTTCAGACCGGACCATTTTGCTGGCTTAAGACCAGACAACTTTTTGCAATTCGGCACCGCGTCGCTTTAACTGACAATTGCGCGGTTGTGTGACATGGCAAAATCAACGTCCTTTTTTTCCCACAAATAGAGCTTTCTTTTGGTGGTATTTGATCACCCCTGCAGTTTTTATTTTTTGCGCTATAAACAAAAAAAGAGCGACAATTTTGAAAAAAACACATTATTTTTTAATTTTTGCTGTAATAAATATCCTACAAAAATATATAAAAACATTTCCCTCAGTTTAGGCCGATACGTATTCTTCTACATATTTTTGGTAAAAAAAACACAATAAGCGATTATTGTTTGGTTTGCGCAAAATTTATAGCGTTTACAAAATAGGGGATAGTTTTATGGCATTTTTATTAATAATATTTTTTTCTACTAGTAATGGCGGCGATTCGCGATTTTTATTGTGACTGCGACATTATGGCGGACACATCGGACATTTTTGACACGTTTTTGGGACCATTGTCATTTATACAGCAATCAGTGCTATACAAATGCACTGATTCCTGTGTAAATTACACTGGCAGTGAATGGGGTTAACCAGGGGTGGCAGTGTAGGGGTAAGTGTGTCCTAGGGATGTGTTACTAACTGTGGGGGGCTGGGCTATGTCTTAGTGAACACTGATCTCTGCTCCAATCACAGGGAGCAGAGATCAGTGTCACTTTATGCGAGGCAGAATGGGGAGATGCTGTTTACATCGGCATCTCCCCGTTCAGCCTCCCCGTGAGACAATCGGGGGTATCCCCTGCGGCGCGCCGCAATGCCAGGGCGCCAATTTCAACTGGACATACCTGTAAGCCAGTTTGCCTGCCCGTGCCATTCTTCTGACGTACATCGACGTGCGCTGGTCAGGAAGTGGTTAAAGGAGAATTATAAAAAAAAAAATGATTAGTTAAACCCATACGTGTTTTTTTTTACCATTACTATTCCTTTATACTGACTTCTAAAATTTACAAATTCAGCAATTTAGAAATTGGATGAAATGTTTAGCACTAGGAAACGCTTTTTTACATTTTATATACAACTATATAGATCAGACCAAAATGAGGGACAACTGAGGAAGAAAGAGGGACAGAGGGACTTTGTTCCAAATTCCCTCCAAATCTGGGACAGTTGGGAGCTATGCTTTACATGTCCATGATTCCCCTGATCACACAGCTCTTCGCTTGCTTCTGGGTTTCTCCAGCTACTGTGTGTATGCTCTCAGAAAACTTTGCACCTATTCTTTCTGTCATTTGGCAATATTACCTACCTGTGCGTTCCCTGTTTACTAAGCTTTATATACTGTATCAGTGCTTCCCCTGCTTCCATGACTGTGCTTCACCTGAAAAGGGTATAAACTTGTGCTTTCCCTGTTTTGAATGATGGTTTCTGTCAGGCCGCGTACACACGGGCGGACTGTTCGCCCAACTTTGTCCGCTGAACAGTGTTTGGGCGGACAGTCCGCTCGTGTGTGGGCTTTCAGCGGACAGTTTCAGCGGACAGTTTGACGGACAAGGTTTTTCGGAATTTCCGAAAAACTGTCCGCTGAAACCTTGTTTCAGCGAACAGTCCGCTCGTGTGTAGGCTTGTTCGTCAAACAAAGTTGCGCGCATGCTCAGAAAGGATTTTCACGCCGAAAGCTATAATGCAGTGTATAGGACGTCGTATTTTTCGTCCCGTCGTACGTGCCGTTCACGTCATCGCGCACGGTTTCAGCAAACTGTTCGTCCGTCGTGTGTGGCCATGTCCGTCCATGCTAAGTTTGAGCGGACTGTTTGCCGAAACTGTTTGACGGACAAAGTTGGGCGAACAGTCCGCGCGTGTGTACGCGGCCTCAGTGTTTCTTGATTTCCTGAGGCTGCATAGCTGAGATTATCTTGTTCTCAAAAAATTGCATACCTGTGCTTCCCCTGCTCATTGCTTTCCTTGCTCTCCTTGCGTTACCTGCACTGAATAGAGTATACACCTGTGCTTCCCTTGCATACACTTGGGTATCCTTGAATCTCTGAAGCCGTTTAAGTGAGGTACCTTTGCCTCTGGGAATTCTTTACATGTGGTTCTCTTACTTTTACTTCTTCTGTACTTTCCCTGCTGTTAGCTTGTGCACTAAAGCTTGTCCTATATTAGTGAGGCTGTGCACGTGTACAACTTTCTGCTGTTACTGCATATCTAGACCAAAACAATGAATATATTGCAGCTTACCATTCCTTAAATGTGATGACTGCATTTGTTTCCTTTTCAGAGGTTTTTTCCCTTTTTTACTTTTAACCCGGTGATTCTGCAAATAAACTTCCTGTACGCTCACTCCTCTGTATATCTACTGGTAGAGAAGCCATGGAGGCTGCCCTACTGATTAGGACTACAACCATGTCTTTCCCCTTTCATCACTATTACGTATGGGGTGGGGGAGTATGTAGCTTGAAAGGAAGATAAGTGTTTATGATTTCAGTTCATTTAGCTAGCAGCATAGTTGTGTTTTACTTCCTATTAAAATCTGTGCTTCTCTTGTTTCCATAAAGCATTACTCCTAAGCTTCCATTCAGGGCTACTGATAAGGAAGTACAGCTAGCCCTCCTGTACTGGGCCTAGGCATCATCAGTTCAAAAGGGGGGCCCGGGCACCAGCCAAGCAGGATGGCCAGTAGTACTGCCTTATTGCTGACACTTGTGACTCTTGTGCAGCGCTGCTAGCTTCTGCTTTCCTTTTTTTTTCTCCGACTGTACTGCAGGAGGATCAGTTCTAGTATCTACACCCTCTTCTCCCTGCTGTCTGGAACCCCTGTATTTCCCTTTCCCCCGTGGGTTATTTCAGGATGGTGAGTGGGGGGGGGGCTCACTGCCCTGAATGGACACAACACCATGAATGAACACATGAGTACCAATCGCTAACTGTGGAGGTGCTGATATTGCCTCCATGTTGCTATTCACTTGAATGGGTCTTTTTGAAAGGGGTTTAATATCTGCCATGGCTGCAAAGAATAGCATTGCGGGCGTTGCATTTTAGCCAAAATATCATTTGATATTTTCGGAGGAGGGGGGCCCTGTCAGGTAGGCTGTACAGGGTCCCGTGATTTCTATTAGCAGCCCTGCTTCCATTGTTCACATAATATTATACTCGTGCTTTCCTGCTGACCAGACTGGTTTCAATTTTTTTGTAAGCATCCTTCTCACTAGTTTCACAGAAAATATTCTTTTGTGTTTTATAAAGGACTAAAAAAGTAGCTTTGTTCAGCTTATTTGGTGCTTTTTATGTAACTGTAGGTGTCTTTAACTACATAGTCAAGATGAAAAAATACACAAGTCTAACTAGATCAACCAGTAAAGAAAAAAAAATGGAAAGGTTCCTTATGCAGAACCGTAAACCCAAAGCTGATTCAGAGGAAGACAAAAAAAAGATCCTGTAAAGCATGGTCCAGTTTGCTCTAACAGGAAAAACAAAATTCCTTCCTGATCTCCCCCATGGCAATCAGATATTGCCTGGATCAAGAATCAATGGGTTTATTATTTATAAATGGTAATATTTAGTTTAGTGTTTTGTGCATTGAGGAATGTGTCCTTTTTTTTTTTTTTTAACGATCTACTGAGCTGGGCAGAACTAGTTCTGTAGGGAGTCTGTTCCACATTTTCACAGCTCTTACTGTGATGAAGCCTTTCTGTATGTGCAGGTTAAATGTCTTTTCTTCCAGACGTAAAGCGTGTCCTTTTTTCCTCTGTAATGACCACAAAGTAGAAAAACTTGGCACCTGGTTCAATATAAGACCATTTACATATTTTTACATGATTCTCATATCCCTCCTAATTGCCTCTTTTCAAGAAATAATAAATTCAATTCAGCAAATCTTTCCTCATAGCTGCACTTCATCCAGCTCTCTAACGTCACTTTTGTGAAACTTACTAATGACTTGTACAAATGATATCTCTCTCTGCAGTTCATACCTCTTTTAATACAAGAACAGATTTTGCTAGCTTTAGAAACTACAGCTTGGCATTGCATGCTATTATTTTTTTTTGAAAAAAGAAAGTTTATTGAGCATTCAAGATACATAGGATAACAGTAACACATATGGGGTGCAACATGCACCAAATATACGGATAGAAAACAGCTGCTAACAATACCACAGGCTGAAAAACATAAGGAGGGGAGGGTTCTTTGTTTACAGGTTGCACATTACATAAAAAGCAAGGGGCAATACGGTGTGTTCAGATATGGGGGGAAGAGAGGAACTCAGAGGTTGGGAGTCATATGCCGAGCCATAGTGCATCCTACTCAAAGTAATTCGCAAAGAGGAGCAGGAAACCATTATTATGAGGGCGGGAGGCCCACCTACAACCACGGAGACAGCTAGACTCGCCGGGCCGAACCCGGATAGGTGTAAGGAGGCGTACAGACCACAAGCTACACTAGTCGGTACATGTATCTGAATCCCCCATCCATTTATCCCACAGCTTGGCAAACTTGCTCGGGCAGCCTCTATGCCATTGCATGCTATTATTAAGTCTATGATCTACCAGAACACCCAGATCCTTCTCCACCTTTGACTCCCCCAGCTGTTCTCCTCCTAGGATGTATGATGCATCCATGTTTTTAGCCCCCAAGTGTGTAACGTTACATTTATCAACATTAAACCTCATGTTTGCCCAATTAAACCGTGCATTGAGATTGCTTGTAAGTTGAAGGCATCCTTTAAGAATATTTTTCCAGTACATAGCTTGGTGTCATCTGCAAACACTGAAATTATACCTTTAATCCCAAACTCTGTCATTGATAAATATATAAAAAATTTGTGATCCCAACACTGAACCTTGGGGTACACCACCATTGCCATGACAAGGTCATCCAGCGCCCAGAGCGAAGATGCCAAACTGCCCCCCCCCAACAAGATTTATGAGCATCATGTGTAAACAAAAATCCCTGCTACCCCTCCCCCCCCCCCAAAAAAAAGGCAGTCAGTAAAGGCTAATCCACCTTTCACAGCATATTTCATGTTATACCCATATTATAGGTAAAACATCTGTGCAAGATCGGTGCAAAAAGACTACTAGTCCTATCTGTCACCACAGCAGAGGGACTCAGTTCTCAATGGAGCACAAATGACGTCACCACACTCTGCAGCAGCTTTATAACTGAACTGGGGCTGGCGGAATAGTCTGCAGAAGCCTGTGTATTACATCCGTCTGCCACCGATTGTGGTTGCAGTGCTTTGCTGGCTCACAAAAAATACGTTGGTGCATTTATTTTTAAATGGTGCAATATGATCTTAAGCAGTTACTGACCGCCGGCCGTCAAATGACGGCCAGGAGGTGCATCTCTTGTGGTGGGAGGGCGTCATATGACATCCTCCCGTTTAAACAGTGAATGCGCGCATATCCCTGTTCCTTCAGTGGTGGCGTGTCACAGAGACACCACTTGCCACCGAGGGGGGTGAACAGCCATTGGGTGACTTCATCACGGCCGATCACAGATGGTTACATCCCCACTGTGCACGGCGCGTGATCGCAAGCGCGTGCATGTCGGTGGCGGCGTGTTCCCGGGAACACTGCTCGTCACCGATGCTGGTAAACAGCCATTGGCTGTTTACCCACGTGATCAGCTGTGATTGTTTCACAGCCGATCACTAAACGTAAACAAACCGCAGTAACGAGATGTTACCGGGTTCTCCTCCTCACACACCGATCGTGTTTGAGGAGGAAATTGTGGTAACATCTTGTTACCGCTTACAGTGTACACCAACCACACTGATTGCCCCCCCCCCCCCAATAAAGAGGACCTGTCACCACCCATCATAATACCTGTCACTCACAGTCCATCAAAGTAACCGAGTACCTGTCATAGCCCATCAGAGTACCTGAGTACCTGTCAAAGTCCATCAGAGTACCCGAGTACCTGTCACAGTCCATCTGAGTACCTGAGTACCTGTCACAGCCCACCAGAGTACCCGAGTACCTGTCACAGCCCATCAAAGTGCCCGAGTACCTGTCACAGCCCATCAAAGTAGCTGAGTACCTGTCACAGCCTATCGAAGTACACAAGTACCTGTCACAGCCCATCAGAGTACCAGAGTACCTGTCACAGCCCATCAAAGCACCCGTCACAGCCCATCAGAGTATCCGAGTATCTGTCACAGTCCATCAGAGTACCCGAGTACCTCTCACAGCCCATCAGAGTATCTGAGTACCTGTCCCAGTCCATCTGAGTACCCGAATACCTGTCCCAGTCCATCTGAGTACCCAGTACCTGTCACAGTCCATATGAGTACCTGAGTACCTATCACCGCCCTTCAGAGTACCCAAATACCAGTCACCAAGCCATCAGAGAACCTGTCACCAGGCCATCAGAGTACCCGAGTACATGTCACCAGGCCATCAGAATACTCAAGTACTTGTCACCAGGCCATCAGAGTACCTATCTGCAACCCATCAGAGTACCGAGTACGCTTTGCAGCCCATGCCTCATAGAATACGTTGGGGTGTTTGCTTTCCAAAATGGTGTAATTTTGTGGGTAATTGCACTGTCCTGGTGCTCCAGGACCTTCAAAAGTGTGAGGGGTAGGAATGAAATGAGATGTGTCGTTTATGCTCCTAGAACGCCTGAAGGTACTACTTCAATGTTCACATGTGGTATCGCCATACTCGGGAGGAGTAGCAGAATGTGTTTTGGGGTGTAATTTTTGCTATATACATGCTATGTGTTAGAAATATCTTATAAATTCAAATAAACTTTGTGTAAAAAAAAAAACTTCTGGAAAAAAGGAACCGTTCAAAAGACTCATTATGCCTCACAGATTATATGTTGAGGTGTTTGCTTTCCAAAATTGGGTCATTTTATAGGCAATTCCATTGTCCTGGTACTCCAGGGCCTTCAAAATGTAATAGGTGGCTGTGAAATGAGATTCATTTTTGCTCGTAGAACATCTGAAAGTGCCACTTCAATGTTGGTCCTCTGTATGTGGCCAGGCTGTGTAAAATTCTCACACATGTGGTATCGCCATACTCGGGAAGAGTAGCAGAATGTATTTTGGGGTGTAATTTGTTGTATGCATATGCTGTGTGTGAGAAATAACCTGATAATATGATAATATGACCATTTTGTAAAAAATAAAAATCTTCAAGAATTGTGGGAAAAAATGACAACTTAAAAAAACTCAGCATGCTACTTACTTAATACCTTGGAATGTCTACTTTTTAACCACATCAATACAGTGCACTTACACCCCCTTCCTGACCAGACCAATTTTCAGCTTTCAGCGCTCTCACAGTTTGAATGACAATTACTCAGTCATCCAACACTGTACCCATATGAAACTTGTGTCCTTTTTTCCACACAAATAGAGCTTTCTTTTAGTGGTATTTAATCACTAGTGGGTTTTTTATTTTTTGTGCTATAAATAAAATAATACGTAAAATAATACGTAAATTTTGTGAAAAAAATGCCTTTTTCTTTGTTTCTGTCATAAATTTTTGCTAATTAGTAATTTTTCTTCATAAATTTTGGGCAAAATTTATACTGTTACCTGTCTTTGGTAAAAATAACCCACATTAGTGTATATTATTTGGTCTTTGTGAAAGTTATAGAGTCTACAAACTATGGTACCAGTCGCTAAAAATTGATCACATCTGATCAGGCCTTCAGTACATCAGGTGTATCTCATTTCTTGAGACACTAACAAGTCAGGAAAGTACAAATACCCCCCCAAATGACCCCTTTTTACAAATTAGACATTCCAAGGTATTAAGTAAGTAGCATGGTGAGTTTTTTTAAGTTGTCATTTTTTCCCACAATTCTTTGCAAAATGATGATTTTTTTTTATTATTAATTTTACAAAATTGTCATATTATCAGGTTATTTCTAACACACAACATATGCATACAACAAACTACACCCCAAAATACATTCTGCTACTCTTCCCTAGTACGGCGATACGACGTTTGAGACTTTTACACAGCCTGGCCACATACAGAGCACCAACATTGATGTAGTACCTTCAGACGTTCTACGAGCAAAAATGACGCATCTCATTTCTCAACCACCTATTACATTTTTGAAGGCCCTGGAGTACCAGGACAATGGAATTTCCCATAAAATGACCCCATTTTGGAAAGCAAACACCCCAACGTATAATCTGTGAGGCCTAATGAGTCTTTTGAACGGTTAATTTTTTTCCAGAATTTTTTGGAATATGTGGAAAAAAATTAAAACGCATTTTTTTTTTTACACAAAATTGTCAATTTATAAGATATTTCTAACACATAGCATGTATATAGCAAAAATGACACCCCAAAATACATTCTGCTACTCCTCCCGAGTATGGCAATACCACATGTGTAGGACTTTTACACAGCGTGGTCACATAGAGAGGCCGAACATTGAAGTGGTACGTTCAGGCATTCTAAGAGCATAAATGACACATCTCATTTCATTCCTACCCATCACAATTTTGAAGGTCCTGGACCACCAGGACAGTGAAATTACCCACAAAATGACCCCATTTTGGAAAGCAAACACCCCCAACGTATATTCTATGAGACATGGGCTGCAAATAGGTACTCGGGTACTCTGATGGGCTGGAGATAGGTACTCTGATGGCCTGGTGACAGGTTCCTCGGTTACTCTGATGGCCTGGTGGCAGGTACTTGGGTACTCTGATGGCCTGGTGACAGGTACTCGGGTACTCTGATGGCCTGGTGACAGGTACTCGGGTACTCTGATGGCTTGGTGACTGGTATTTGGGTACTCTGAAGGGCGGTGACAGGTACTCATATGGACTGTGACAGGTACTCGGGTACTCAGATGAACTGTGACAGGTACTCAGATGAACTGTGACAGGTACTCGGGTACTCAGATGAACTGTGACAGGTACTCGGGTACTCAGATGAACTGTGACAGGTACTCGGGTACTCAGATGAACCGTGACAGGTACTCGGGTACTCAGATGAACCGTGACAGGTACTCGGGTACTCAGATGAACCGTGACAGGTACTTGGGTACTTTGATGGGCTGTGACAGCTACTCAGGTACTCGGATGAACCGTGACAGGTACTTTGATGGGCTGTGATAGGTACTCGGGTACTTTGATGGGCTGTAACAGGTACTCGAGTACTTTGATGGACCATGACAGATACTCGGGTTCCATGATGGACTGTGACAGGTACTCAAATACCCTGATGGACCGTGACAGGTACTCGGGTACTCTGATGGACTGTGACATGTACTCGGGTACCCTGATGGACTGTGACAGGTACTCGGGTACCCTGATGGACCGTGACAGGTACTCGGGTACCCTGTTGGACTGTGACAGGTACTCGGGTACCCTGATGGACCGTGACAGGTACTCGGGTACCCTGTTGGACTGTGACAGGTACTCGGGTACTATGATGTGCCATGACAGGTACTCGGGTACCCTGATGGACCGTGACAGGTACTCGGGTACTTTGATGGACTGTGACAGGTACTCGGGTACCCTGATGGACCGTGACAGGTACTCGGGTACCCTGATGGACCGTGACAGGTACTCGGGTACTCTGATGTGCCGTGACAGGTACTCGGGTAGTCTGATGTGCCGTGACAGGTACTCGGGTACTCTGATGGGCCGTGACAGGTACTCGGGTACTCTGATGGGCCGTGACAGGTACTTGGGTACTCTGATGGGCCGTGACAGGTACTCGGGTACTCTGATGGACCGTGACAGGTACTCAGATGAACTGTGACAGGTACTCGGGTACTCAGATGGGCTGTGACAGGTACTCGGGTACTCTGATGGGCTGTGACAGGTACTCGGGTACTCTGATGGGCTGTGACAGGTACTCTGATGGGCTGTGACAGGTACTCTGATGGGCTGTGACAGGTACTCAAATACTCTGATGGACTGTGACAGGTACTCTGATGGACTGTGATTGACAGGTACTATGAGGGGTGGTGACAGGTCCTCTTTATTGGGGGGGGGGGGGGTGGCAATCAGTGTGCTTGATGTGTACTGTAGGTGGTAACGAGATGTTACCGCAATCTCCTCCTCACACACGATCGGTGTGTGAGGAGGAGAACCCGGTAACATCTCGTTACCGCGGTTTGTTTACATTTTAGTGATCGGCTGTGAAAGGATCACAGCCGATCACGTGGGTAAACAGCCGGCCAATGGCTGTTTACCAGCATCGGTGACGAGCAGTGTTCCCGGGGAACACGCCCCCACCGATGTGCACGCGCAGCGCGCTCACGATCACGCGCATGCGCCGTGCACAGTCGGGGTGTGACCATCTGTGATCGGCCGTGACTTCATCACGGCCGATCACGTGGTAAACAGCCATAACCAATGGCTGTTCACCCCCTTCGGTGGCGAGCGGTGTCTCCGTGACACGCCGCCACCGAAGAAACAGGGATGCGCGAACACGATCGCGCACATTCCCTGTTTAAACGGGAGACCGTCATATGACGGCCTCCCGCCACAATAGGTGCGCCGCCTGGCCATCATTTGATGGCCGGCGGTCAGCAACTAGTTAAAAAGGGGTCATTTGGGGGGTATTTGTACTTTCCTGACTTGTTAGTGTCTCAAGAAATGAGATACACCTGATGTACTGAAGGCCTGATCAGATGTGATCAATTTTCAGTGATTGGCACCATAGTTTGTAGATTCTATAAGGCCCCTTTCACACTGGGGCAGTTTTCAGACGCTACAGCGCTAAAAATAGCACCTGTGTAGCGCCTGAAAAAAACTGCCCCTTTCACTCCGGTGTGAAAGCCCGAGGGCTTTCACACTGGAGCAGTGCGCTAGCAGGACGGTAAAAAAAAGTCCTGCTAGCAGCATCTTTGGATCAGTGAAAGGAGCGGTGTATTCTCCTACCCTTTGAAATCAATGGGACAGCGCGGCTATACCGCCGGCAAAGCGCCGCTGCAGCGGGCAGTTTTAACCCTTTTTCGGCCGCTAGCGGGGGTTAAAACCACCCCGCTAGCGGCCGCATACCGCCACTAAAACGGCGGTATAGCGCCGCTAAAAATAGCAGCCCTTTACTGCCGACGGCCGCACCGCCCCAGTGTGAAAGGGGCCTTACTTTTACAAACACCAAATAATATACACTAATGTGGGTTATTTTTACCATAGATATATAGCAGTATAAATTTTGCCCAAAATTTATGAAGAAAAATTACTAAATAAAATAACTGTGAGAGTGCTGAAAGCTGAAAATTGGTCTGGGCAGGAAGAGGGTGTAAGTGCCCTGTATTGAGGTGGTTAAGGCTCGGTTCACACAGGACGCGGCACGACTTGCAGCGCCGCAACCTCAGCGGCGACTTGCAAAAAGACTTCTGTATAGAAGTCAATGCAAGTCGCCCAAAGGCTGCTTTCACACTGGGGCGGTATTCAGGCGTTACAGCGCTAAAAATAGCGCCTGTGTAACGCCTGAAAAAAACCGGCCCCTTTAACTCCAGTGTGAAAGCCGGAGGGCTTTCACACTGGAGCGATGCGCTGGCAGGACGGTGAAAAAAGTCCTGCCAGCCGCATCTTTGCAGCGGTGAAGGAGCGGTGTATTCACCGCTCCTATACCGCTGCTACCCATTGAAATCAATGGGACACCGCGGCAATACCGCCGGCAAAGCGCCGCTGCAGCGGCGCTTTGCGGGCGGGTTTAACCCCTTTTCGGCCGCTAGCGGGGGTTAAAACCACCCCGCTAGCGCCCGCGCACCGCCGCTAAAACGACGGTAAAGCGCCGCTAAAAATAGCGGCGCTTTACCGCCGACGCTGCTCTCGCCCCAGTGTGAAAGCAGCCAAAGTCGCCGCAAAAGTAGTACAGAAACCTTTTTTCTAAGTCGGAGCGACTCGAGTCGCTCCTACTAGAACGGTTCCGTAGTACAGAACGGGGGCGACTTGTCAGGCGGCGAAGTCGCCTGGACAAGTCGCCCCTGTGTGAACCGAGCCTAAAGAGCATCTAAAAATTAAAAACAGCTTAAAGGAAAAAAAAAAAAAAAAGAGCTTAGCTCTTTGAGGACACATAATGTAGGTGTAACCCATCAGACCTGAACTTTTTACTGGTAATTAAATAATTTTTAGGGTTTGTCTTCTGTCTTTCGCAACCTGTTGTTCAGTTTACATTTTTGCATTCTTGATATTTTTTTATATTTTGTTATATTCTTTGTAGTTTTCAGATATATATAAAAACGAAGAACACTTTTATTTCTATTTTTTTTTAAATTAGCTTTTCTTATTCTCTATGTTTTTTTTTAACATTGGACTTGAGCCATAAGGGTTTTAGTTTTAGCCTTTTAAACTTATTGCCTTTAAGAATATATTTGGTGTGTGTTTGCATTTCTGTTCCGTATTCCTTGATGACAATATACCATCCCAGTCTAAATTTTGTGGAGCAGCATTGGCATTGGAACATTTGCTCTCTTTAACCGCTTGCCAAACATATAACATAGATATACGGTGGCAAGGCGGCTCTGCTGTGTCCTATCGTGAACCTAGTACGTGAACTGGCACTTCCGGGTAGGGGGTGCGTGCATGCGACACTGACAACTTGGCTCTGCTGTGACTTTACACAGCAGGTGCCAGCAAATAGATTACCGCTGGCACCTGCCAATTGTCCGACAGACACAGGACAGGGCTCTGGCTATGTAAACAAGGCAGAGCTCTGTCCTGTAAGGGGGGGAGTAATGGATTTACTTTCCCCGCAAAGCAGGGAATGAAATTGATTATTTCCCCTAGTAAAAGCACCACACGGTGTACATCAAACCACTGGCTAGACACACATTTAACCCATTGTTCACCCTAGATGTTTAAATCCTTCCCAGCCAGTGTCATTAGTACAGTGACAGTGCATATTTTTAGCACTGATCACTGTATTAGTGTCACTGGCTCAAAAAGTGTCAGTTAATGTCAGATTTTTCCGCTGCAGTGTCACAGCCCCGTTATAAGTCACCGATCGTCACCATTACTAGCAAAAAATAAATAAAAAATATCCCATTTTGCGCAACCCAATCAATATACGCTTATTGGGATTTTTTTACCAAAAATATGTAGCAGAATACATATTGGCCTAAATGTATGAAGAAATTATTTTTTTCAGTGTATTTATTGAGTAGGTTTTATAGCACAAAAGTATTGTTTTTTGTTTCAAAATTCTCAATCCTTTTTTTTTTTTGTTTATAGAGCAAATAAGTAAATACCACCAAAAGAAAGCCCTATTTGTGGGAAAAAAAGGACGTACATTCTGTTTGCGTACAGTGTCACATGACCACGCAATTATCAGTTAAAGTAACGCAGTGCCGTATCACAAAAATGGCCTGGTCAGGAAGTGGGGTAAATCTTTCGGTGGTCAACTGGTTAAATTAAGTGTTTTTTTTATCTTTTCAGTATGTGCTATATTTACAACTTAAATAAAAAAAAAATCATGCTTTGGTCACTGCCACCCAGATGTTCTTTTTTTTTGGACATTTTTAACAAGCTTCACATTGTTTCAGATAAACTTGTCCAGCAGAGCATCACATCTAGTTGGGACTTCTAGAAATTGTACCATAAAATTGTTTTGTAATACGTTTATACATTTCCGCCCTTTTACTGCAGTGCCATTTCTCCAGTTAATTTTTAGGCTAGCTCAAATCTTCCATTATTACCACTGTCCCAGCCTTTGCATCCTATATAATGTTTTATATTACTTCTCGAATAATGTTTTTAGTAAGACTAGGGGAATATGAAGGGGGGGGGGGGGGGTAGTAGCAGTATAATATTATAGTTGCACCAAAGTCACACAGCTGTACACTATTTTACCAAATGAATGTCACAAGTATGGAGGATGCCTGCTCATGCACATATAATGAGTCAGCATGGCCATCTGGAGTGCAGCATATAAGCTCCAGTAATATGGTCATGTTAGCAAACAGCTCATCAAAGTTGGCTGTAAAAGTGTGGCAGCCACAGTGTTACATTGTCTGCCTCTATATATCTTAAGCCCAGATGCACAACCCCATATACCTATGTGCAATTTGTCTTAAGCTATTTGCATGTTATGCATCAGATAATGTGTGTTTGTTTCCTTATTTATGTAGAATAAACGTTGCCATTTTGTTAAAGACGTTTATTATGGCACATCTTTGTGAGGGGTTAATGCTGCTGGTTTTTCCTCATAGTGTGTGTGTGTGTGCCTGCTCTGAGTCTGCCCTAGACTCAGACCATAGTCACATCACACACCATACTGAGATGCTCCCTAGCGTGGGTTCTGTAATGACCAACATCTGGCATCGCTGATAACATCCATTCAATATGCTGCCAGCACACCTTGTATTATGCATAAGTTTTTGTTTTATTGCATCAGGAAATCACACCAAAAAGCAATGTTTTGAATAAATCTGCCCTGACACTGTGTGTATTTGTGTGTCTACTCGCCTTTTGCTGTGTGCTGTAAGTTAGAGCAGTTCATTGTCTTCACTTCCTGGTGCATATTCAGTCCAAATTCTTGTGTATATTAGTGATAGCACAGGATGACAACGAAAAAGGGAAAGAAGCATACACAGGAGGAGTCGGTGGTGTGCAGCACTGTTAGAACGCAGAGGCAAAATAGCTGTACAGGCCATGGAGATGTGAATGTGAAAATGAAATGGAATCTGGCGACTTAACTAAGCCTTCTGCGCCTTTATCATGGTAATATATGGCAAGTGCCACATTAACTAAGTAGATAGATATGTTCTCGGTCTGTGACACATGTTTCTAGTTCTAGATTAACTGGGGGAATGCGGCAGTTTTCCGTATAGAAAACTGCGGCAGATTTCCACCAACTGTGGCCTGGCGTATGGGATGTGCACTGTCAGCGGACAACCCACATCTCCCTCTCAGCCTGTACACCAATTACACTACACAAGCAAAGTCTGCAGGGTTAACAGTAGAAAAGAGATTTATTGTTCTATTTTTTTATGTTTAGAAGAGTAGTGCAAGCATTATGCTTGCATCACTCTTTATTAATTCCCCCCAATGTGTACAGAAAGCCTCCTGTACTGCCAAAAGGAAGCAGGAGATAGCCCTTTACTAAAGAGATCGGAGAGTAAGAAGTGAACACTGAGAAACAGAGCACAGAAGGAACTGGCGCATGCTTACTGAGGGTGTAAAACTATATGGGCACAAGAAGCCTTCAGTGCTTCTGAAAGGATGCAGGTAATGCTCTTCTCTCATTATATACAGTAAATTTATGGGATACAGTATGTGTTTCCTCCATTTACCTATTTTTTGGATTTCTAATTATTCTATAATTACATAGCTCCTGGATGTTCAGTTTTAGCAAAGACTAAAAAAGATAAAACTGTGTATCTTAATCAGATACAAGTTTAAGTGCTACTGTCCTCAGATAATGATGAAGTGTGTTAACCCTACTAAACCTACAGAAGAAAACACCTGGGTAAGTGGTTAGTTGGTCATACCCAGTTGTTTTTCATTCAGTCAGCATACTGAACAAAAACAAACAGGTTCCTCCATCTGCACAATTGGGGTGAAGGGAGCAACCCCACCGCCAGGACATTGTATTATGACAGTGGCATCAGCCGCTGTCAAAATACACTGATCAAGGCTGCAGCTAATTGGTTGAAGCCACTGTTCGAGGCAAATTTTCCAACATTTTCCTTTGAGACAAGTTGATCAAGCAGTCAACTTGTCAAGTGGGGACAGCCACATGCTCATCAAATCTCTGCCAGTCCCTGCTGAACTGGCTGAATTTCGTTCAGTATATGACTAGCTTTAGGCCTCATAGTACAGGGGCCCTGTCTTAGTTTCTCACTACAAAAATATTCTTGGTATGTCTTTCCTATTTTTTTTCAGGGTTTCCTTTGGATAACCCGGTTGCCTCCATAACCCAAAACATGCTCAAAGAGTAATTGTCCAGTTGTGCATGTGTGTGCTTTCCTAGTTATGGATGGGATTGGTATTCCCTGGGGAAGTTAATTAATTTTACATTTATGCAGTATCTACTGCAAAAATAATAAACGCATGGTAAATCCCGCATAAATGGATGTGAAAGTCAATTCACCACAAAAAAAAAAGAAAATACATTCATTAAATAAGTTGTGGTTTAGCCATGCACTATTTAACAAAAGTATTAAATGAAAATATGGTTGTTAAGAGCCCATTCACACAGGGGCAACACGACTTGTAGGCGACTTGAGTCAGGCAACTTGGACACGACTTGAGTTAAGATCACAGCGCGACTTGGGACGACTTCAAAACGACTTGTGATGACTTCAAGCCCGACTTGGGACGACTTACAAGTCGCCCCAGGCCAGGCGACTTTTGCCGAGGCCAAGCAGAGAATGAGCTCAAGGGGGAACTCCACGGCAAATTTCTGAAAAAAATTTGGCGTGGGTTCCCCCTCCGAGAGCATACCAGGCCCTTAGGTCTGGTATGGATTCCAAGGGGAACCCCCTACGCCGAAAAAACGGCGTGGGGGTCCCCCCCAGATCCACACCAGACCCTTATCCGAGCACGCTACCCGGCCGGCCAGGAAAGGGGGTGGGGACGAGCGGGCGGCCCCCCCCCTCCTGAGCCGTACCAGGCCGCGTGCCCTCAACATGGGGGGGTGCCTTGGGGGAGGGGGGGCGTGCGGCCCCCCCACCCCAAAGCACCTTGTCCCCATGTCGATGAGGACAAGGGCCTCTTCCCGACAACCCTGGCCGTTGGTTGTCGGGGTCTGCGGGCGGGGGGCTTATCGGAATCCGGGAGCCCCCTTTAATAAGGGGGCCCCCGGATACCGGCCCCCCACCCTATGTGAATGAGTATGGGGTACAATGTACCCCTACCCATTCACCTGTGGAAAAAAAGTACAAAAAAAAAACACAACACAGGGAAAAAATATTTTATTGCACAGCTCCGGGGGTCTTCCGTCTTCGGGGGTCTTCTCGCCGGACTCCTCCGCTATCTTCTTGTAGCTCTTTTGCTAGCGGAGGAGTCCGGCTTTCTTCCTCCCCGCTGCCGGCCTCTTCTCCCGACTTCGGGGGTCTTGTCCCCCTCTTCGGTTCTTCTGCCGGGCCACCGCGCCTTCTTATAGCTCTTTTGCAGGCGGTGGCCCGGTCTTCTGTCGCCGCCGCCGCCGCCTTCCGTTCTTCTTCTTCTTCTTCTTCTTCTTCTTCTTCTTCTTCTTCTCCAGGAGATGTTGACACGACGCTCTCTCCGGCCACAATGCCAGGGACGCGCTCCGCTGCCACTTATATAGGGACAATGGGGCGGTGTCACATGGGTTGATGTCACATGGGTTGGTCACATGGGTTGATGTCACATGGTGACCCCGCCCCCTTACCATGTAACATCAACCCATGTGACCAACCCATGTGACATCAACCCATGTGACACCGCCCCATTGTCCCTATATAAGTGGCAGCGGAGCGCGTCCCTGGCATTGTGGCCGGAGAGAGCGTCGTGTCAACATCTCCTGGAGAAGAAGAAGAAGAAGAAGAAGAAGAACGGAAGGCGGCGGCGGCGGCGACAGAAGACCGGGCCACCGCCTGCAAAAGAGCTATAAGAAGGCGCGGTGGCCCGGCAGAAGAACCGAAGAGGGGGACAAGACCCCCGAAGTCGGGAGAAGAGGCCGGCGGCGGGGAGGAAGAAAGCCGGACTCCTCCGCTAGCAAAAGAGCTACAAGAAGATAGCGGAGGAGTCCGGCGAGAAGACCCCCGAAGACGGAAGACCCCCGGAGCTGTGCAATAAAATATTTTTTCCCTGTGTTGTGTTTTTTTTTTGTACTTTTTTTCCACAGGTGAATGGGTAGGGGTACATTGTACCCCATACTCATTCACATAGGGTGGGGGGCCGGTATCCGGGGGCCCCCTTATTAAAGGGGGGCTCCCGGATTCCGATAAGCCCCCCGCCCGCAGACCCCGACAACCAACGGCCAGGGTTGTCGGGAAGAGGCCCTTGTCCTCATCGACATGGGGACAAGGTGCTTTGGGGTGGGGGGGCCGCACGCCCCCCCTCCCCCAAGGCACCCCCCCATGTTGAGGGCACGCGGCCTGGTACGGCTCAGGAGGGGGGGGGGCGCCCGCTCGTCCCCACCCCCTTTCCTGGCCGGCCGGGTAGCGTGCTCGGATAAGGGTCTGGTGTGGATCTGGGGGGGACCCCCACGCCGTTTTTTCGGCGTAGGGGGTTCCCCTTGGAATCCATACCAGACCTAAGGGCCTGGTATGCTCTCGGAGGGGGAACCCACGCCAAATTTTTTTCAGAAATTTGCCGTGGAGTTCCCCCTTCAAAGCTAATAATTCTGTCAAAGTCGCCTCCGTATAGACGGAGATCCGACTTGGAGGCGATCTCCATTGAAATCAATGGGTACCGGTCGCCTACAAGTCGGATAGAAGTAGTACAGGAACCTTTTCTGAAGTCGGAGCGACTTCAGTAGTGTGCATTAAGACGGCTCTCATTCACTTACATTGCTTTTTAAATGTTGTCCGACCTGAGGCGACCTGAGGCGACTAGGGGCGACCTGAAGTCGGATCAGGAGTTGCCCCTGTGTGAATGGGCTCTAAGGACGTGACACACACCGCCATCTTTCACAACCAGTATATAGCTGGTCATTAAGGCGCCAGCACCAATCACTTTCTTAACAACCTGTGAATCAATTCTGCAGTCAGTCGGGAATTCCCAGCTGATAGCAGTACTTAAGAGCCGACGGTGAAAAAAAAAAGAATCCACACCAGGTCCTTTGGGGGGGTGGTATACCCTCTGGCAAAGCACATTGGGGGTTATTTACAAAAGGCAAATCCACTTTGCAGTGCAAATGCACTTGAAAGTGCACTTGTAAGTGCAGTCGCTCTAAATCTAAGGGGTAGATCTGAAATGAGTGGAAGCTCTGCTGATTTTATGATCCAATCATGTGCAAGCTTAAATGCTGTTTTTTATTTTCCTTGCATGTGTCCCTCGGATCTACAGCGACTTTACTTCCAAGTGCACATTCAGTGCACTTTTGCACTGCAAGTGCACTTGCAGTGCTAAATGGATTTTCCTTTAGTAAATAACCTCCATTGTTCTCATGTTGGAGGACAAGGGCCTCTCCCACAACTCTGGCCTGGTGGTTGGGCTCTGTAGGCAGGGGGCTTATTGGATTCAGGAAACCCCCCTTAGCAGTCTTAGACCTCCCCTTATGTGAATGAGTATGGGGTGTATAGTATCAATACGTATTCACCCCCAAAAAATGACAAGTGTAAATATAAACACAACCCATTTTTTGACCAGTCCTTTATTAAAGTAATAAAATCCCCCAATATACATCCATCGTTAGTTACATTTTTCAGTGATGTAGGTCCACGTCAATCACGATGAATGATGACCGCCGACCTGCACAGAAAAGAAAACGCTGAATACTCATGTAGTTTAACACTTGCCGAATGACACTCCGCTTCCCCTTGCCAAGAGTAAACAACGAGACAGGGTCACCTGGTTAGGTCATTGATCAAATTTGGTAATTGAAGCGGATTGTCATTCAGTTCTGGAAGGGGGTAGGGGCACACCCAGGGCAATTCACACACATGTGATTGCCACATGAAAGATTACATACGTTGAGATTAGCTGCGGCAGCTGGCAGCCTCCTATTGCTTTCACATGAGCTGAATCCCAAAGCTAATCGCATCTTATTGGAGACAAGGTGCATGCGCAGGTGGGCATGCAAACCTTACAGTACCTATCAAAACAGAATGAAGTGCTTTGTACAAGAAGAACTTCTTTAACAATTGCTTCATCCCAGTATGCATTCAAACAAAGCAGTGATTAAATGTTATTTACTCACTACCAGACATATTTTTGAAAAAGAAAAACATTCTTTTATTAAAAAAGAGAGCAGGAAAGGGCGGGACTTTAAATGAAGTATGTGCGGGATAGGAGTCTGATTATTTTAGTAGTGAACATATCTATAGTACATTATGTATCCTAAATTCGCATAACTGATTCGTAAATAGCTCATTTATATTCTTCAGAAAAAATTCATGAGTATACACATGAATAAACACCATCTTGGTTAGAATTATTCAAATTGATAACAGGGAAGGACAGGAAAATATACAAGATTCAAATTTAACAACTTTATTATATAGGATAAAAGTAATGTATCATTCAAAGCAGTCCGTACGTTAAATGAACATAAAATGAGAATAACAAAAAATACAGTGCACAAGCAGGAAATGGTTGATGCAATATGAGAAATGCTGTTGGGACACATAATTGAAACACGTTATCTGTTGTCTCTACGCGTTTCACGGCTTCTTGTCGCTCATCAGGAGCATACATGTATCGTGTCTCTGCAAAGACATAGATACATTTCAAATTGATCCAATGCATCCACACACGAACAGGAATCTGAGTCCCAGTTGGTACTTACGGGATATCCATGTACTGCCAGCCCGGAAATCAGGCCACACCCCCCAAACACGGGGAGCGCTCCCCCCACGGGGACTGAGATGGGGTACTTCATGGCAGATAGCCAAAACAGGATACACCCAGGGTGGACAGGCATCAGGCAAGACTGAATGTGTAGGCATAAGGTCAATGGCCGGTGGTGGATGTAAAATAGTGAAGAAATAAACTGATAGTGTTATACACTAAGCCCTTGTACACACGATCGGAGATTCTGACGGAATGTGTCCGATTGGAGCGTTTTGTCGGATATTCGGACTGTGTGTGGTCTGCATCGGACTGTTTCCGTCGGAATATCCGTCGGACCAAATTTTCCAACTTGCCGGAAATATTTTCCGACAAAATGCTCTGATCGGACATACTCCGATCATGTGTGGAGAATTCCATTCGGACAAAGTGCCACGCATGCTCAGATCAAATTCCTACATCAAAGCTATTGGCTACTAGCCTGAACATAGTCCCGTCGTAACGAAATAACGTCATCACGTTCTGAACGATCGGATTTTCCGACAACTTCGTCCGACTGTGTGTGTGCAACAGTTTCGGACAAAATCCGCCGGATTTGGTTGTCGGAATCTCCGATCGTGTGTACAAGGGCTAAGTGTGTAAGAGTAGTGAGGAGTAAGTAGGAAGAAAGGGCAGGTGACATAAAACTAAACGTGACCAATAAGGCACATAAACACATCCAAAAAGCAGCCACCAGCAAAAACAAGAGGGTAGAGGGAAGGGTTCGTAGGGGGACAACAGGCTATGTGAAGGAGAATTACCTTAATTGAACCATGGAGTGTGTGATAGGTGTTGTTCTGTGAGTGGATAGTAGCCAAATATGCCTGAACCACCCAAAGTTAGCGCCCATATATAGGCGTCGCCACCGGAAAACCCCATCAACATCAAGAACATGAGCAGATAGGGAGGGGAGGCACCTACACCAATGCGGATGAGCCGCCTGGCAGTTTGACACCAAATCACCGCCCACACCACTCGTAGCTGGAAGTTTGGACAGCAAACAAGGCCCCGCAAAGGGACGCCCCTTGTCCGACATGAATGGTGTGACGTCGACACGCAGTGCCTGCCCCCACATCCCCACATACAGGGGCGAAGGAGGTGGAAAGTGGGCAGTGCACGTTGCAGTCCCCGTGTAGAAACCAAAGCCCGCCGGAGGCATAGAGTGATCCGACCCCCATGCCAACAGACAGGTCAGAGTTCCGCACACATGTATGTGTGAAATTTAACTGGAAAAATCAGGAAATAGCCAAATCAAATAAACATATTAATTAACACAATAAACATGATAACAAACTAATACAAAAAAGGGACAGCAGGTCAATATTAAAGTATGGACTGCTTTGAATCATACATTACTTTTATCCTATATAATAAAGTTGTTACATTTTAATCTTGTATATTTTCCTGTACTTCCCTGTTATCAATTTGAATAATTCTAACCAAGATGGTGTTTATTCATGTGTATACTTATGAATTTTTCTGAAGAATATAAATGAGCTATTTACGAATCAGTTATGCGAATATATGATACATAATGTACTATAGATATGTCCACTACTAAAATAATCAGACCCCTATCCCGCACATACTTCATTTAAAGTCCCGCCCTTTCCTGCTCTCTTTTTTAATATACAAATTCTGGGATGGAGGTAAATGATTGCATCATTACCTCATTTAAAGTCACACTCTATTCTCTTTGAAGAACATTCTTTTATTATACATAGAAAAACTTACATAAAATGTAGCCACATTTTCCCAAAACCATTTTTTTTTGTTCAACCCTTCCTACAGTTCAAACAACTTTAGCAATATTGCTTATAAGTCCAGAGATGTCAGGTAATTTATTCCAGTGTGAAGTTATACACTTTATACACTTGTGGCTTGCATCTGGCCGTGAAGCTGAAGTATTGACAAAGCTTTACGGTGATCCCTTTTGTGGCACCAGTTCCACTTCTTTTGCCCTTAGGACATGTTGGCAACTGCTGCAATGTTTTGCACAATCAGGGACTGCACCACAAGGTTCCTGCCCTGGAGGGCCCAGGACAGTTCTTGCCCTCCACTCTTTACAGCTTGCATAACTGTTGGATTTCAGATTGCAGTCATTCAGAAAGGCCTCAGAAATGAGCTATTAAAATAGCCTCAAGGGCACTGTGACTGACACGGCAGTGCTGGCTTGTGCTATGTTAATAGTGCGCTATCTTTGTTAATAATTCCTAAAGCAAAAAAACGAATATCCAAACATAAATAAAGTGATGAAATAATGCATGTAAATAAAATTGCAAACATGCAATAACTATATTAAAGGTGCACTATCCCTTTTAAATATTGACTAGACAGAAAAAAAAAAGATAAATCCTTCAGTGCTCATGTGTAAGTAAACACAGCGTGATATACCATTGCAGACATACAATAAATAATATGTGTTAAAAACCAGGAAACATTCAATTCATACAAGAAAAAAATAAATGACAATAAAATCCATATGGAATTCCAATGTGATTAAAGTGCTCTGTGATCATAAGCTTCCATTTAAAGTGCTCCAGTGCAAATAAGGTGCTCCCCAAGCAGAAATGGACTCTTACTGGAAAACAATGATCTCGAGTTACAGAGATCAAAAAAGCATGTTCACTCCAAGACTGGAATCGCCACTACCAGACACACAGATGATTGAACCATCTCCTCCAAAGAGATAAGCCCCGTACACACGAGAGGACTTATGTCCGACAGACTTCCGAAGGAGTTCCGTCGGAGTTCTGCTGGAATTCCGACGGAGTTCTGACAGACTTTTCGGCTGAGCGGACTTGGCCACACACGATCACACTAAACTCCGACGGATTCGAACGTGATGACGTACGACTCGGCTCGAATAAGGAAGTTCATAGCCAGTAGCCAATAGCTGCCCTAGCGTCGGTTTTAGTCCGTCGGAGTAGCATACACACGAGCGGATTTTTCGAAGGGGACCGGATCCGGCGGAGTTCCTTCGGAAAAATTTGAAGCATGTTCCATATTCTAAAGTCCTTCGGACTTTGGCGAGTCAAAAGTCCGTTGCAGCCCACACACGATCGGATAGTCTGACGGACTCAGTCCTTCGGACTTTGGATGTTGAAAAGTCTGCTCGTGTGTACGCGGCAATAGCCCCATACACACCTAACCTATCACCACTCCAGGATTGGATGCCACTCACCTGCAGCTTCATATGAGATGTCCAAATAGGGAGAAGCCTCATGGCGCAGTATGTAAAAGCCTCTTTCTATTAAAAAAATGAATTGCACTTGCATATAAAATGGAAAATCTATGCGATAAAATAATGAGAGTTGTCAGGCCACGGTGATCAGCCAGTACGTGATGACAACATGTTACAGCTCCGGGCTGTGACTGGCCACAGCAGTCATTTGATACCAGCAGCAAGCCGGTACAGTGATCTGTCATCACCTGTGTCCAGGAGACATGGCGGATGACAGAGCACACTGGAGCGTGGCCCAATCCTTGGAGGACATCATATGATGTCCTCCCAGAACAACAGTGCTCCTGCCCAGCCATCCTTTTACAATAGGCTTCATGGAAAGTGGTTAAAGAGGAGCGTAAATTGGTTGTAAACTTTCACTTATACTCAGTGAAGTGACACGCATTAGGAGACAAATCGAAATCCTCTTACATAAAGCGTACCTGTTTATCTGCAGCCCCCTCTTCTGTACATCCGTTCAAAGTCCATAATTTATAAAGCTTGTCTGAGCTGTCAGAAAACGGGGTGGCAAGCTGAAATTACACTCTGCAGAGCTCAGTGAGGAGGGAATGACACCCCCCCCCCCCGCCTTTCACATAGGAACAAAGCTAAGGCTGTCAATCGCAGGCTGTGTGCTGAAGCACCCTCCCTGTCACCTTTTTTCTCTTGGTGTCAGGAAAACTTGTCTGAAAAGACTCATGCAGGTAGCAGAGCAACAGGACAGCAGACAGAAATTACATTTAGTGCTCTGGATCGAATACCATGTACACACTATAGAGCAGTGATGGTGAACCTTGGCACCCCAAATGTTTTGGAACTACATTTCCCATGATGCTCCACTACACTGCAGAGTGCCAGAGCATCATGGGAAATGTAGTTCCAAAACATCTGGGGTGCCAAGGTTCGCCATCACTGCTATAGAGGGATATGCTTTGTTCATATTTCACATCTGAGGTTTACAACCACTTTAACTGTAGCTGAGCACCACAAACTGAAAACACTATTTAATTCATTTGAAATATTAAACACAAGCTCCCTTATCCATCCATGCCTCCTTGCTTCACTTTTTTGGGGAACACTTTGAATAATACCCCCTAGCATTTTTAGCTGCAGCTATCCTGTGTAAGGGAAGGTGATTTCATGTAGCTTTTACTTTCTGTAATCCATCTATTCTTAGCTAAGGCGTGCAGGCAGGAGGGAGGGCTTAGCTGAGAAAACCCCCTCCTCCAGATGAAAGAAAACATTCCCATGAAGACCCCTGGGCTGTATGGCATCATTTTGGCCTAGGCCAGAAACCAGGAAGCAACTGAAGTTTAAAACAAGTAAATGTAATATACCTTTTTATTTATTTACTAAGGCTAGCAGAATAAGGATTAAAAATAAATAATGTTGTTTGATAAAGTTTAGTCCTTTAAAGCGGGAGTTCCGCCATTTTTTGTTTTTAAAAGTCAGCAGCTACAAATACTGCAGCTGCTGACTTTTAAAATATGGACACTTACCCGCCCAGTGCTCCCGCGATGTCGGCACCTGAAGCCGATCTCTGGATTGGCTCTCGGGTGCCGCCGCCATCTTCGGTATGGGAATCAGGAAGTGAAGCCTTGCAGCTTCACTTCCCGGTTCCCTACTGCACATGCGTGAGTCGCACTGCGCAATAAGGATGGTCCCTTCTGTCTCTGAGATCCGCGTGTTTCCCAGCAGACCGCGGGGGCCGCGCAGGAAGTGGCGTAATAGCCGCAGAATCTGCGGATATCTATGCCCGGAAGTGGGTGCAAATACCTGTATTATACAGGTATCTACACCCCCCTCCCCCCCTGAAAGGTGCCGATTGTGGCACCGGAGGGGGGAGGGTTCCGATGAGCGGAAGTTCCACTTCAGGGTGGAGCTCCGCTTTAAGTATTTTTTTCACTGTCCACATGCCCACAAATACAAAAATGAATGTACTTGGTATTAAACCCTTTATGGCTCACTGGTCTGTTCATTGCTTGGGAAGCAGGAACCCTAAACATTTTATGCAATTATGGTGGATGATGGTCACTTTAGACCAGGGGTCTCAAACTGGCGGCTCTCCAGCTGTTGCAAAACTACAAGTCCCATCATGCTTCTGCCTGTGGGAGTCATGCTTGTACCTGTCAGCCTTGCAATGCCTCATGGGACTTGTAGTTTAGCAACAGCTGGATGGCCGCCAGTTTGAGACCGCTGCTTTATGCCCCATACACACGGTTGGACATTCTGACCACAAAATCCGTCTGATTTTTTCCGACAGATTTTGGTGGAAACTTGTCTTGCATACACGCGGTCGCACATAGTTGTCGGAAAATCAAATTTTTCGGAACGAGGTGACATACAAAGCATACAATGGGACTACGTAGAGGCCAGTAGCCAATAGCTTTTGTCTCCAAATTTTTTCTGAGCATGCGTGGCACATTGTGCGTCGGAATTCTCTACACGCGATCGGAAAAAGTCCGAACGGATTTTGTTGTCGGAAAATTTTTGATCCAGCTCTCAAACTTTTTCCATCGGAAATTCCGACAGAAAAAGTCAGATTTTCTGACAACATAATCCGATCGGACTTTTTCCGTCGGAATTTCCGACCATGTGTATGGGGCATTAGACTGATATACACATCCTGATTTTTCAGTAGTGACAGGAGCAAGCAACAACCAGAGTAATATGTGTGTAAACAAATAAAAAATGATGCATGTTTGGTCTCAAACTTGCTGGAAAATCCCTGGCTTCTTTTTATTTAGATGACTGCAAATCTAGTTTGTCTCTCTGCACCAGGCTTGTTAAAAAACAATGTCGGATTGGCTGTTCTGAGATATTAACACCGTAAAAAAAAAGAAAAACTGTAAGAATGCCTTCTACAAGAACCCAGTTATGTTAAGTTGAATTAGCCCTGATTTAGCCATGGACAAGATCTTTATTCTCCATTACAGTGCTAGTTTGATTTAGGCAGACATTTTTATTGCCTTCCTTGAGTGGATTATATATGCTGCAGACTCAATTTCATGCCATAAACATGGAAGGAAATGTTACTTTTTTGTGTTTTATCTTCCAACGTAACTAAATTAAAAGCATATATTGTGCTCAAATGAATACTTTTTTGTATTGCCTGTATTAGCTAAGTAAATTACCATTAGAGGTATATGGGCTTTAAACATAATATGTTATGGATATTTTGCATAATCATGTTCATGGTTAAGCAGTGCCTTAGGTAATATAGAACGTTTATCTGTTTCATATAGGTGGAAATTAGAGTCAAATGTGTAATTAATGTGAAAGTCCCAAGGATATATTTTAGCTGCAATTCAAACTGAAATACTGAGGCTGGATTCATACATATGCGTGTTTCCCTTTAATGCCTTTTCCATTGAAGTCAGTGGAACAGCACCAAAATGCATGGCACCACACATTAAAATGCATTGTTTGTTTTTAACGCACATTGTAGTCTTCGTTTTGGGTGTTAGTGTGCGTCATGACACAAATTACTGATGTGCGTTTCAGTTCATTTCAATGCAAAACAGCAAAGCATAAAAATACAAAAAGGTGTAAATTCTGCTTAAATTTACAGTGCCTTGAAAAAGTATTCATACCCCTTATAATTTTCCACACTTTGTCATGTTACAACCAAAAATGTAAATTTTATGTAATAGACCAACACAAAGTGGCACATAATTGTGAAGTGGAAGGAAAATTATAAATGGTTTTCCAATTTTTTTACAAATAAATATCTGAAAAGTATGGCGTGCATTTGTATTCAGCCCCCTTTACTCTGATACCCCTAATTCAAATCTAGTGGAACCAATTGCCTTCAGAAGCCACCTAATTAATAAATAGTGTCTACCTGTGTGTAATTAAATGTCATTAAAAAATACATCTGTTATGTGAAGCCCTCAAAGGTTTCTTAGTGAACAAACAGCATCATGAAGGCCAAGGAACACACCAGACAGGTCAGGGATAATGTTGTAGAGAAGTTTAAAGCAGGGTTAGGTTATAAAAAAAAAAGGCCAAGCTTTGAACATCTCACGGGGGGCACTGTTCAATCCATCATCAGAAAATGAAAAGAGAATGGCACAACTGCAAACCTACCAAGATATGGCCGTCCACCTAAACTGACAGGCCAGGCAAGGAGAGCAAATAACACTGCACATCACCCTGAACACACCATCTCCACCGTGAAACATGGTGATGGCAGCATCATGTTGTGGGGATGCTTTTCTTCAGCAGGGACAGGGAAGCTGGTCAGAGTTGTTGGGAAGATGGAAGGAGTCAAATACAGGGCAATCTTAGAAGAAAATCTGTTAGCCCTTTTACACACGGTCGGAGATTCTGACGGAATGTGTCCTATCCGACCGTTTTGTCGGATATTCCGACTGTGTGTGGTCTCCATTGGACGGTTTCCATCGGAATATCCGACGGACCAACTTTTCCAACTTGCCGGTAAAATTTTCCGACAAAATGCTCCGATCGGACATACTCCGATCATGTGTAGCCTACTCCGACGGACAAAGTGCCATGCATGCTCAGATCAAATTCCTAGACCAAAGCTATTGGCTACTAGCCTGAACGTAGTCCCGTTGTAACGAAATAACATCATCACGTTATGTACAATCGGATTTTCCAACAACTTTGTCCGACCGTGTGTATGCAACATCACTTCCGGACCTCTTCCGGAATTAATCCGTCGGAGGGCTTAGAGTCTGCAAAAGACTTGAAACTGGGGTGGAGGTTCACCTTCCAGCAGGACAATGACCCTAAACATACAGCCAGAGCTACAATGGAATGGTTTCGATCAAAGCATATTCATGTGTTAGAAAGGCCCAGTCGAAGTCCAGACCTAAATCCAATTGAAAATCTGTGGCAAGACTTGAAAATTGCTGTTCACAGATGCTCTCCATTCAATCTGACAGAGCTTGAGCTATTTTGCAAAGAATAATGGGTAAAAATGTCACTCTAGATGTGCAAATCTGGTAGAGACATCCCCAAAAGCATTTACACCTGTAATTGCAGCGAAAGATGGTTCTACAAAGTATTGACTCAGGGGGGCTGAATATAAATGCACCCCACACATTTTTCAGAAATGTATTTGTAAAAATATTTGAAAACCATTTATCATTTTCCTTCCACTTCATAATTACTGTATTTATCGGCGTATAATACGCACATTCATTTTAATGCCGCGTACACACGATCAAACAAGCGGGTGGAAAAGTCCGGCAAACTGAAGTCCGCCAGACAATCCCCCCGTGTGTAGCCTCCGGCATAATTATTTGACCCGAAAGTACGGCGGACTTAGAAAGTAGTTTTGCACTCCAATCTTCCCGCCGGACTCGCATTTTGGCGGACAATCCGGCCGTGTGTGTGCCAGTCCGCCGTACTTTTGAAATGAGCGGACTTTTCCCGCCCGGAGAAAAGTCTGCTCATTTCGAGCGGGTCTCCAGGTAGGCGGGGCCCGCGAAGGAGACGCCGCTGGCCCCGCCACCTGGTATGGACTTAAAGGGGAACCCCAACGCCGAAAAAAATCGGCGTGGGGGTCCCCCCAAGTCCACAACAGACCCTTGTCCGAGCACGCTACCTGGCCGGCCAGGAAAGGAGGGGCGAGCGAGCGCCCCCCCCCCCCTCCTAAGCCATACCAGGCCGCGTGCCCTCAACATGAGGGGTGCCTTGGGGAAGGGGGGGCCGCGCGGCCCCCCCACCCCAAAGCACCTTGTCCCCATGTTGATGAGGAGAAGGGCCTCTTCCCGACAACCCTGGCCGTTGGTTGTCGGGGTGTGCGGGCGGGGGGCTTATCGGAATCTGGGAGCCCCCTTCAATAAGGGGGCCCCAGATACCGGCCCCCCAACCTATGTGAATGAGTATGGGGTACAATGTACCCCTACCCATTCACCTGTAAAATAAAGTACAAAAAAAAACACACAAGATAAAATAATTTATTGCACAGCTCCGGGGGTCTTCCGTCTTCGGGGGTCTTCTCGCCAGACTCCTCCGCTATCTTCTTGTAGCTTCTTTGCTAACAGAGGAGCCCGGCTTTCTTCTTCGTCGCCGCGGCCTCTTCTTCCGACTTTGGGGGTCTTCTCCCCCTCTTCGGTTCTTCTGCCGGGCCACCGCGCCTTCTTATAGCTCTTTTACAGGCGGTGGCCCGGTCTTCTGTCGCCGCCGCCTTCCGTTCTTCTTCTTCTTCTTCTTCTTCTCCTTCTTCTCCTGGAGATGTTGACTCGACATTCTCTCCGGCCGCAATGCCAGGGATGCACTGCGCTGCGCTGCGACTTATATAGGGACAAGGGGCGATGTCACATGGGTTGATATCACATGGGTTGATGTCACATGGCGACAGTCCCAGCATCCTCCGGGACTGTGACATCGTAAGGGGGCGGGGGGTCATCGTGTGACATCAACCCATGCGACATCGACCCATGTGACACCGCCCCTTGTCCCTATATAAGTCGCAGCGCAGCGCGTCCCTGGCATTGTGGCCGGAGAGAACGTCGAGTCAACATCTCCAGGAGAAGAAGGAGAAGAAGAAGAATGGAAGGCGGCGGCGACGACGGAAGACCGGGCCACCGCCTGTAAAAGAGCTATAAGAAGGCGCGGTGGCCCGGCAGAAGAACCAAAGAGGGGGACAAGACCCCCGAAGTCGGAAGAAGAGGCCGCAGCGACGAAGAAGAAAGCCGGGCTCCTCCGCTAGCAAAAGAGCTACAAGAAGATAGCGGAGGAGTCCGGCGAGAAGACCCCCAAAGACGGAAGACCCCGGAGCTGTGCAATAAATTATTTTATCTTGTGTGTTGTGTTTTTTTTTGTACTTTATTTTACAGGTGAATGGGTAGGGGTACATTGTACCCCATACTCATTCACATAAGGTGGGGGGCCGGTATCCGGGCCCCCTTATTAAAGGGGGCTCCCGGATTCCGATAAGCCCCCCGCCCGCAGACCCCGACAACCAACGGCCAGGGTTGTCGAGAAGAGGCCCTTGTCCTCATCAACATGGGGACAAGGTGCTTTGGGGTGGGGGGGCCGCACACCTGAGCACCCAGCAAATTGCACAATAGCTGCAAAGGTGTCAGTGTGTTGCCTGACCAATATAACACTGTTGCAAAAAAGGGGTCCACTGCCCCCACCTATGACTGGCCATTACAGTCAGCAGCACTGACACCTTTGCAGCCATTGTGCAATTTGCTGGGTGCTCAGTGTGCACCTGTACCTTTAAGAAGAGGTGGGCTCCCTTCAGTCCATCTGCCCTCCACCTACTTATCAGAATGCATGTGCTTCCTCTGTGGATTAACTCGTCAGTGATAAGAACTACAGATACCAGGGTGCCTTGGTGGGGCTCTATAGCTTACGCATGTATTTGCAAATGTGTGCAGACTAAACCCCTGTTTAAACGCATACTACACTGTTAGGTTGATTCAGTTGTCCACGGGCTGGTCGGTAAGTAAGCTTGGATTCTTTCCTAGGATTTATCCTTGGCCTTGTTCATATCTATTTGCCCTCCAATGCTGCCTACTGTAATGGCCAGTTATAGGTGGGGGCAGTGGACCCCTTTTTTGCAACTGTATTTCTTATAATATACAAAAAATGTGATCAACCTGAAAATTCAAATCCAACCACTAACAGCGCTAATACCACATATCCATGTAATCAATGTTATCTATACTGATCATGTAGTATCTTTAGATCCAAATGCCTATTGTCAAAGCTTATATCCACTTAACACACACAAAAAGTTTT
The DNA here is from genome assembly GCF_037356315.1 of Lithobates pipiens. NCBI lineage: Eukaryota > Metazoa > Chordata > Amphibia > Anura > Ranidae > Lithobates > Lithobates pipiens. The sequence goes on along the minus strand of NW_027507789.1, from coordinate 156,570,288 downwards.
AAAGGTGAGAGCACACACTGTTCCACGTTAATCAGTCCAGCATTAAAACATACAGTCCTTCATATTCGTTTTTATGCATATCATTAACACATATATTGTTCCAAAACGTCTGGATGCACGTGGTTGTGGTCCTACACCTTCACCAAAAGCTTTTCACCTCCGTGAATATGTATTTAGATGGCCGCTTACCAGACACTAGTCTCTTTAGAGCCTATCTCCACTGTGTGGAACTCCTCTGTGTGATTCTGTGTGCTCCGCTGGTTACTCTCACATTAGTTGTGGACATGGAAAAGATTCAAGGGGTCTGATATAGTGTAGTACCTTTTATTAAGATTCAGAAAATTCCCTACCCCCCTTACATAATATGCTTACATTAAAACAGTTTAAAAACAGCCTGTAGCGTTTGGGGTATCAGTAGTGCCATACAAGCGCCTCACCGGTAGGCTGCAGGTCTCATCCGTCGCAGTCTCCGCATGAAGACCCGGGTCCTTGTCGGCTCTCACTCCCCTTCTCTTGCTCGCGTGCCCACGCCCTGACGCGTTTCGTGTTTACGTCTTCAGAGGGCGTGGTCACACGGCATACGTAGCAATCTTTTATAGTAATGTAATTGTAAATGATGGGCGTCGCTAACCTCCGCGGCTGCGCTTGTCCCTCCCATCGTATCCAGCAGCTGTAAGCAGAGGGTGATCTTACGGTCTTCCCCTCATGCCACTCTACTTCCGGTTCAAATGTCACCGGAAGTGTGTAACTACGCCGCTGCATACGATGATAAAAATTACATCTGTCCCGCTTTACTATCAATGTAGTTTTAGCAGGATAGATAATATCTGACTTCATTCAATTAATTGCATTAGTCATACATACACCTTTATACTTTGCATAATACTTATACTTACTCAGTATGTTATACATAAATCCAATTACATGTTTACATGCGATTTTAAATAATCTATGTTATGCAGTAAAGGTGTAGAAGTAGCGCATATCCACAAATATACACTGATTGTATGAAGTAGATATCCAAAAACCTATATGTATAAAAAGCTGTATATAAAAAAATATATATATGTACATGAAGTATATAAACAAATAAACATAGCGGAATTGCCTATTAAAATACATATTTAAATATATGTGCAAAGTCAACAGTGTATAAAAACCCAAACTACAAAATAGAAATAAATGAAAGTAACTATAAAGGTAGGAATAAAAATAAACGTAAGATTAAAAATAAAAATGTAAATAAAGATAGAAATAAAAATAAATAAAAATAAATATAAATAATAAAAATTAAAATAAAAATAAAAAATAAAAATCTAATAAAATAAATACAAAATATCTAAATAACCTACCCCTATTTGGACATAACATACACATATGTATATATGTACAGTATACCTCCCTTAACACCTTGACCTAATATTTCTCTCTTTTAATAAATTCTCTATGATTTAGTACTCTAATCCAGGATTTCTTATTTTGTTACTGTATTTCAAACATAATAAAGATTATAACTCTACATATAAAGCTCCTTCTATTAGTTGATATGATTGAAAATACATCTAATATGTTCTAATAATTGCTTATATGGCAATTGATATCGAGTTCAATGTTGAGGCCCTTAGGACTAAGTGTATCCGTAAGGAAAATCCATTCGGTTTCACGGCGAGAGATCTCCCTCACCATGTTAGAACCTCTCCAATTTGGATGTATTTTATCTATCCCCCAAAATTTAAGGCCCATAGGGTCTCTCTTATGTTTTTTCCTGAAATGTAGTGATACGCTGTGTTCTTTGTATCCTATAGTTATATTATAAATATGTTCTGCAACTCGTGTGGATAACATGCGTTTAGTGCGACCTATGTACATGAGGCCACACGGACACTCAAGTGCATAGGCTACATGTGTAGATCTACAGGTAATACACTCCTTAATTGGGAATGTCACATTATTTGCCGTTGATGTAAATTGGGTCAATGCTCTAAAGTGGGTGGACACCTGTCTGCAGGCTTTACATCTCCTGCAAGCGTGAAATCCTGTCTGTTCCCAGAACATTTTTAATCTTTTCGGTGGATCAAGTACTTTTTTAACCACCTGATCACCGAACGTGGCATTTTTTCTATATATGAAGGGTGGCCTTACTGGTAGATTTTGGCCTATTACCCTATCCAATTGGAGGATATGCCAATGCCTAGTAATAATGGCCTCTACATCTTTGTATTGTTTGTGATAATTGGAAATAAACCCCCACTCATGAGTGGTATTATCTCGTTTGATTTTAGGTAGTAAATATTCGTCCTGAGTCTTTTGGCTTATATTCACTATTAATTTATCTAGTGTTTCAGGTTTGTATCCTTTCTCCACAAACTGGAGTTTAAGTGAATTTGCCTGCCTTATATAGTCTTCATCCAAAGTGCAATTGCGTCTGATCCTGGTGAACTGGCCTTTAGGAATATTGGACAGCCACCTGGGATGATGTCCGCTCCGTACCGGTATGTAGCTATTCCTGTCCGTATCTTTAAAGTATGTTTTAGTGCGTAGGCCATTCCCTTCTCTAATGACTTCTACATCCAAGTACTGTATTTGGATTGAATTCCAATTGTACTCCAGTTTGATATTACTCTTATTGCTATTTAGATGTTCCATGAAATGCTTTAATGATGTTTCCGTACCCTCCCATTTCTTATAACATGTCAAACAAACAGCTCCTAAAGCTTACTAGGCTTTAAAATGTCATAATTAAAGCAAAATTTAAGCCCCATACACATAATCAAAAATTCTGCCAGAAAAAGTCGGATGTGGGCTTTTGGTCAGTAATTCTGTCCGTGTGTATGCTCCATCTGACTTTTCCTGGCCGAATTTCAGCCCGCAAAAGATTGAGAGCAGGTTCGGTCGGAAAAAGTTCCGATCAGAAATTCCGATCGTCTGTGCAAAATTCTTGACGGTCAAAATTTCAGAGAACTTTTGTGTGGCCGCGTGTATACAAGCCAAGTTTGAGTGGAATTCTTTTTGGTGGAAAAGTTTTTTCCGACGGAAAATCTGCTTGTGTGTATGGGAAATTAGTCAAGCATTTTTTCTCACAGTCATAGCTGCAGTTAGATCACCTACCTGTAATAATACGTCCAATGTTATGGAAGCTGCAGCTTCATGTAGAATTCTTCTACGGGGTGCCCAGTCCACTTCCTGGCAGTAAACTTCCAGCATGGGGGGGTATGTTCTTCTGTTCCTTAGACAGAGCTACATTCAAGCTGGCCCACCCTGTCCTTCCCTCTCATTCATTGACAAAAGCATGTGCATTGTTTGCGCTGAATGTAACACAATCTCTAATGTGGAAGAGAATTGTGTCATTTACCTGACTCTCATTCAGTTTGTGTTACGTTCAGTATAAACAATGCTCAGGCTTTTCCCAATAGATGAGAGGGGTGTATGCAGCGGGTCCCCATCAGACCAATTAAAGGCTGGGTTCACACTGCTGTACAGAACGGCTCACAGCAGGGCGCAAGTTTTTGGCTGGATTCGGACCTGAGACAGCCAGAAGACACACAAGACTCTTCTCCAAACCGCTCCACACCCTGTGGAGAGAATGTCTACACAAAGCAGTAGCCTGCATGATGTGGGACATACTTTACTAGAGGTATGTGATGTAAATGCAGGAATAGAGGAAAAAAAAAATAGTTTTTAATAAACTTCAGCGTAATCAGACCCATAGATAAACTAATTTGCTCTAGGTCAGGAGTTTCCAACCTACAGGCTGCATGTGGCCGAGGATAGTTCAGCATGTGGCCCTGGCATGTCTGGAGGAATGGCGTGAAAGAATAGACATCATGATGGCCGGAAGGAACAAGCCGTCACAGGAATGTATGGAGGGATGCAGAGGGTGTCATTTTTGTAAAAGCCTTGCCACATTTCAAAGCCAGATAGTGCTAGGCAAGTAAATGCTGCATGGCTAGATCAGACCCCTTTCACACTAGGGCATTTTTCAGGTGCTTTAGGAATGGGCAGCAATTCAGAAGCTCCGCAACACAGGAGTTTTTAACCCCTTATTTGGGGTTAAAAGTGCCCTGCTAGCGGGTGAAAAGCACCGCTTAAACAGTGGTAACGCACCGCTAAAACAAGCCCCAGTGTGAAATGCGCCTGCTGTGGAGCCTTCTGAACCAGCATCCGCTGAAGCACCTGAGGACAGAGAGTGCCTCTTTACTTGCCATGCCCAGATGCAGCCCCCTTCACTCAATTTTCCACAAATCCCTGGGTTCCAGGACACTCCCAGGGAATATACATTCCTCATCTTCTCTCCCACACCAGCTCAGAGAGGCCACACCTAAGATGGCAGAGGCAGCTGTACAAGTGATCTGCAGTCAGGTGAAAGGCCTTCCACTGTCAGAGGCAACGTATGGGCAGCTGGGCCAGAGCCTAATAGCCTGCAGCTTCCCAATTGATATCAGAGTATGTCGTTCCCGTGGGGTGGCCCTTCATCCATGCATGAACACTGAAGAGCCGACACTTCTGGAAGTTCAGTCTTGTATCTTTATTTCATATGACCATGCTTAAAAGAACATGCAGATGTGTTTCAGCACAAACCTTGTTCACAGCCTTCATTCATGGGCCTTGGATCCATCCAACTGTTCACCTGTGGTATCAAAACTACCCTGGATTTTTTTTAGTAAAGCAGAATAGTTCTTCTCTTATCTCACAGTCTCCCACTGTAGGTCTTCACTCACTGAGCTCCCAGTCTTTCACTAGACTTCCAGATCCCAGTCATCACTGGATCCCCTGAGCTTTTCCACAGCTAACCCTCTGTATACTCCTAAGCGTCACCTGCTGGGTCCCTAGTTTGGCACTCGCTGAAGCTTTCCTACTTCTTCACCGTCCACAGCTGGTGAGGTGAAAAGACTGCTCTGGTACTTTCTCGAGCTTACTCACAGTAGTCTCCGGTAATAAGGTGGATGGTCGCTTAGTGGTGACTGCTTTCTCTGTACCTCCGACCACAACTGGTTCCCCATCCGACGGAACCTCTGCAACTCGTTTGGATTCCAATCCTGCAGTCCCAACCCTACGCTGTTTCTCCTGCTCCTGGATAGGCCTCAGGCAGCCTAGCAGCCATGTGTCTTGGGGATAGGGTTGCCACCTGTCCAGGATTCACCCGGACAGTTCGGGTTTGGAACTATGCGTCCGGGTTTCAGGCTGCCTGAAACCCGGACACATTATTCAGACTGGACTATGGCTTCTCAGCAGGGTTGCTGGCTGCAGTTTTCTAAGCTGAGAGTGACTGTTACATTCTTTCATGCTGCCCAAAGCCAGCACTAACAACCCCCCCCCCCCCAAACACACACACAGACGGGAGAGGAGAGAGGGCTCGATCTGCACCTCTCCCCCCCACCCCCTACCCCTCTGTGTCTGCCCACACTCCAATCCCCGGCGCTGTACTACAGAAAAGGAAAGTGGGGGCTGGAAATTTGAAGTCCAGCAGCCTCAGATACATCTGGATGAGAGGTGCTGATTGCCAAGGGGTGAGTGAGCTCACCATCCATCCCTGTCTGTGAGTCTGTGAATGAAGTCTCCCACCTTCTCTCTCCTGCCTCTGAGAGAGTACACTAAGGTATATCAGGGTTCTCAGAGCACCCCTTACATCAGATTTCCCCTTTACACCAGAGGCCACAGTGTTTCCTCTCCATACATCAGAGTTCTCAGTGTTCCTCCTTAAATCCGGGTTCCCAGAGGATCCCTTATGTCAGAGTGCCCAGAGTTCTCCTTTCCATCAGAGTCTGCAGAGTCCCCCCTTACAGTGAAAGGGAACTCTGCGAGTTCAGATGTAAAAGGTGAACTCTGCGGACTCTGATGTAAAGGGGGCTCTTGTTATTAATTTCATATGATTAGAAATGTTATTTAATAGCAAAATATATATATATAGTTTATAATATAAAAAAAAATAGCTTTGCGCCGCTAAAGTGTTCGGGTTTGACTTGAAGAAAAGGTGGCAACCCTACTTGGGGATAAGCCTCTGGCTTCCGGCCTAGCAACCCGGGACAACATAACACACGTCCACCTAGACAGCTGTCCAGGCTGGCTCCACCCAAATAAATAGGCTCTCCCAGCAGGCTAAGGGACTAAAGAAACCCCTGCCAATTGGCTGAGACACCCATCCATTTATAATCTGATTTTGCTAAGCCCCTGTCAATCTAATGTCACCACACCAGCCACAGTGCCACCTAGTGACAGAAGAGAAAAGATGCAGCGATTCCAGAATTAGAAAGGAATCAGTGGATCGTCTAACAATTAGCCAGAACAATTACTACCTGGCAAACTAAATTTGTTAGCAACCCTGCCTAAACAGCAGGGTGCTACATCTGTAATAAAATGGAATGGCACGGAAAAAGATTTGAACACACTAACTGCAAGATGCCTCCTGTATGGGAAAACTAGTCTTATGCGATGCTCGGATGTGATTTTTGGCCCATTCTTGGTCGAAAGTTCCGTTGGCCTCTATGAACTCTGATCTTTAGTTCTTTCCATAGATTTTTTATTGGATTCAAGTCAAATGATTGGCTGGGCCATTCTAGCAGCTTTATTTTCTTTCTTTGAAACCTTGAGCGTTTCCTTGGCTTTGTGTTTGGGATCATTGTCTTGCTGAAATGTCCACCCTCATCTTCATCATCCTGGTAGATGACAGCAGATTTTTATCAAAAATATTTTTGTACATTTTTCCATTCATCCTTCCTTCGATGATATGAAGTTTTCTAGTACCCTATGCTGAAAAACAGCCCCACACCATGATGTTCCCACCTCCAAACTTCACCTTTGGTATGGGGCTGTTTTTGAGGTGATGTGCAGTACAATTTTACCTCCAAATGTGTGTATTATGACATCCAAAGAGTTCAATTGTGGTCTCATGTGATCAGACTTGTCTAAATGTTGTGCAGCAAATTTTAAATGAGCTTCAACATGCTTTTTCTTCAGCAATTGAGTCTTGGGTGGTGAGCATGCATACAGGCCATGGCTGTTGAGTGCATGACTTATTGTTTTCTTTTAAACAATCGTACCTGCTAATTCCAGGTCTTTCTGAAACTCTCCACAAGTGGCCCTTGGCTCTTGGACAGTTCTTCCGATAATTCTTTTCACTCCTCTATCCGATATCTTGTGAGGGACACCTGATCGTGGCCAGTTTATGTTGTTGTTTCCTCTTCTGGATTATGGCCCTAACAGTGCTCACTGGAACATTCAGAAGTTTAGAAATCTTTCTGTAACCAATGCCATCAGTATAACAATAAGGTTGCGAAGGTCTTGAGAGAACTATTTGCTCTTACGCATCATGAGATGTTTCTTGTGTGACACCTTGGTAATGAGACACCTTTTATAGGCCATCAGTTGAGACTGAACTAGCTGATATTAATTTGCACTGACAAGGGACAGATTGCTTTCTAATTACTGATTTCAGCTGGCATCTTGGCTTTCCGTGCCTTTGTGCACCTCCCTTTCTTTGTATGTTCAATATTTTTTCCCTGTGTCATTCCATTTTATTACACATAACGTCATTTCTAAACGTATTTGTTTTTGTTTCTTTGTATGTATGGATTGCATGGGTTGTTACTGACATGCGATGACAATTTCACGTCAATAGCACCTTTAGAAATAGATTTTCCTAGAAAAATGGTGACGTGTTCAATACTTATTTTACCCACTGTAGATGAGAGCCAGAGATTTTTGCTCTAGATCATTTTTACACGTATTGTTATAATGGGCATGGGGGACTTCCTCAAATCAGTACTATTGAATATATTACATGTGTCTGGATGGGCTGGGAGCCTGGTGAGAAGCTGGTAGTATTTGAGAGTTACAGTTTAGAGCTGCACGCTGAACATACTGAACTAGCAGAACTAATTTAATAAGGGAAAACACAGTAATTCATTACATTATAAGCTCTCCTGAATAAACCAACTTGTCATTTGTTGGCCCTTTAAGAGTGCAGGCATATGCGGAAGGCATATCTTGTTTGTGTTGTGTGTCCCACCATATGACCATAGATGATGCCACCGCAGGCTGAGGTGGTGGTAAACCTTTTAGGATGCCCAGTGGTCAGGTCCCTCTGACATTCTTCTGCCTCGGCTAATAGACAAAAAAAAACAGGCCTATCATTTATGAAAGTTTCAAGCGAAGCTGAAACTTTGCCTGTGAAAAATGACCACTTTGTTTCAGTGCTCACAGAATGTTATTAAAATGCTAATTTAAAAGAAAAAAAAGAGTTAAATATCTAGCAGTGGCGCAGTCTAATTGCAAGCATAATGAGCTCTGGAGTGCCCCTGACACACAGAACATAAACAGCTAGTAAACAGATCATTAGTACTCACATTCATTTATTGTGCCGACCTTAACATGACCCCGGATCGGGGAGGGTGAGAAGCAGGTGGATCTGACTGTGACACCCCTCTAGGGGATGCAGGAAATGAAGCTAGAAGCTGTTACCATAGATACACGTGTGCAGATGAGGTAACACGCCAACAGGCTGCAGCCCTGGCTGGCGGCTTCTATCTGTCACCCTGTCCGTGTTAGGATTAAATTATTCCCAGATAAAGGAATGCAGACCCTCCAAGAAAAAAAGGGAGGGATGGGGGTCCGGTCAGACTGTACAATGTCACCTTGCAGAAGGTGGCACAAAGTAGAAGATGCCTCCCGTCAGTGCCCCAGCCGGTTCCATGAGATGGAAGGCAGCACAGTATCTATCCCCTGTAGCAGCAGATCGCGCAGCAAAGCTAATTAACAAAAAATACAAATTACGACACCCTTCACTTCCACCCATCTGGTAACGAGAAAGCTTAATCAGGAACTGTGCACGCTCGGCAGCGGTTCTGCAAAGGGCCAAGAAGACGAGACTTGGATATTTCTCTAATAAATAGAAATTATCCACGTCTCCTGTCCCCCTCCCTGTGCACTTTCCATGAACCTGTGATACACCAGCAATAGCCCTTCCAGCACGCGGCTGATGTGATTTAGGAGAATATTAAAGGCAATGTGGAGATTGGAGGCGCCTCTCTCTCAGGGAGAGCTGCAGAAATGCGAAGCACAGATGGGTTGAGCAGATTAAACGTTTCCTTCACATTGTTTCCAAATTGTGCTGCGGTGCCTCAGGGAGTGAGTGCGGTCAGAGCGGTGCACACTTTATGGAGTCCCTATTAATGCCTGCTTTTCATAGGCCCATCGTATTAGCAGCGGGTTAGGGTCAGAACTAGACGAAATCTCGGTTTATCCCCTCATCTTTCCTTTTTCAAAGCGTTCTCGGCTTCAGCATTGCACACATAATGATATTGTACGTTGGGCTGATGAGGAGCCATTCATTATACAAATACTGGCCATCGACACATATGCGTGACCTAGGTGCTCATAAGATTCTTATTCATATGGTATTCTCACTGTAGCTTGCGAGTAGTGCAAAATCATTTTGATAAGGGTTTAGGGTCAGTGATTTTAACTAGGGAAAGCACATTTTAATTACTTTCCAGGTTAATCTTTATGTTTGATAAGGCTGTTCATTTTATCATTGCTATGAAATAAGTTTATCGCCTTTATCAGGCCACATGTTGTAGTCCACCAAAGATGAAGCGCAGAGTTTGGGGAAACCCCAAAAGGCTTTGTGTTTACATGCATAGTTAATTTTGAGGTGGTCTTGGGATGTATTAGTGCCAGTTGACTGTGTTTCTGTCCTGCGATCGTCTTCATCCAGCAGAGTACGCGCGTGACAAGGCCATAATTCGCTGTCACTGTCATGACAGCGTCTCACTTACCCGCCGTATTATCAGAAAGCTCGAGAGAGATGGATCACTGTCATCGCATTGCGAGAGAACAGGCAGGGGCTGCATATTGTAATTTATTCATTCCCAAACAATAATGTATAACAGACAGGCACTAATACTGGCAATAAGCAATCATAAACCAATAACTGTGATTGATTAGATGCACAAGGCATACATCAAGCTCTCAATGATCTGATGCTACCGACAGATTTATGTCCATCTTGCCTCTGAGCCATCCTCGTGCATCTGGGTGTTCATCAAGCATCCTGGTGCCTAAGAGATGTTTCTGTCGGAGAACTTGTCAGGCTTTCGCATTAAATAATGCATCCATGGAGTTGTGTTGGCCTTAACATGGTGCCCGCTATAGGTTACCCTTCCGAGACGATGAAAAGAGCTTCATGCTCAGGGAAGCGTGAGCAGCCAGGATCCTGAGCACAGCACATTCCAGACTGGCTGTGCCAGCACACTCTTCCTTTTAATAGTTTAATAAAAATTAGCATAATTAACAAACATCTGTATAATCCAGAGTGGTGCAATTTGGCAGAGGGAACGGGAGTTTAGCTGTTATTGCTGAGAGTTTAATGTTCTTTTAATTCTTTTTGGCACGCTGCAGTGAGAGAAATGTTTGGTGCTGATGGTAGTGTGCCGGATTTAATTAGTATGAATCTTTTGATTGTGTGTGATTCGGAGGCCCTGAGTGGCTCAGGCAGTAGGGCTGGTTTTTATGACACCTTCCTGTCGTGGTGCTGGCAGGCAGGAAACTGGGAGCTGACATTGCAGAGAGGATGCTGGAAGTTTTCAGTTGCTAGCCAGGAGCTTTTTAGGAATAACCCTCCGCTCTCATAATAAGAAACTTGCAGGTCCCTATTCACTTGTTTAATTAGCTTACTAGTACAGTCTTTCAGTTCTTGCATAATTAACCCGTCTGACTGCAGGATCCAGAGCTCATTTAATCTTTGTCATACAATTGACCTTGCTTTCAAACTTAAGACCTTTTCAGTTTACCTGCCTCCATCTTGGCTATTTACATATTTCCTGCTTTTATAGCCCACAGCAGAGCTACTGTATATTCAGGTGCTAACATAAAGCTTTGTTAACAGCCTTTATATTATGGATATAGAGTTATATGCTAAAATATGCACCTTTGATGGAGAAAATGCTGCTGCTTGCTTCATTGAGTGCTGTCTTGTCATGTAATCTCTACTAATGGGGATGATCGGGGTTCACATTGGATGGCCTTTCTCTTTAGCAAATGTCAGAGGACCATAAGCCCGGGCTACATATGTGTCAACATTGAATGGAACGGTGGCATATTCTGCAGAAAATGTATTACTTCTGTTACCAGCTTTGTCCCCATTCCAACAAGGAATGTTTGCGTGTTAGTATTTATTCATGGATAATCACAGGTTTAGGTGATTAAATCCTGGAATGTAGTAAAACAGTTAAAGAATAGCTGTACTTTTATGATACATAAGCTTTTTTTTTATATCTAGGTTACCAAGCCTCATTGCAAATATAACCTAATACTTCTGCCTTTTTTCCCTGTGCTTTAAGAATAGGCAAGCATGCTTTAAAAACTCAGGTCAGCGTAAATATTGTTTGGATCTTACACTGTAAGTGCAGATAAGTGGTGATAAAAAAGGAAAAAAAGACTGTCAGAAACCCTAAATTAATAAATTTTTTTTTTTTTTTTTTGCTGCAGTGCACTTGGTAATCAGTGGAGATCATAAACTGCTGGAAGCAGGCAGCCCCTGCATAAGTTCAGCTAATGCCTGCCTATTCCACTTTTATATGGGTTTTCAAACAGACTGTGTAAATTAAAATGCACATTTACAGGTATCACCCTTTGTTTTGTTCTCAGTCCTGGGTTTGGGGACATTGGCTCTCAGCACAGCTACTATAATTATTCTGAGGCTGCCTGCGTCTGGTGGTCTGCAATCTACAATAATTGCATGAGTGCATTTCAACCTTGAAATCATTTATGGCTCCTGGCCTTGAAGTCATTGCGCTAGTGGGTTACTGCAGTTTGCACATCACCCATACATTTTTCTCTGCCTTTGGCTGCTTTCACACTGGAGCGCTCAGTGCGCTGGTGGTAAAGCTGCGCTATATTTAGCGGTGCTTTACCTTTGTTTTTTGATCGGCCACTAGCGGGGCAGTTTTAACCCATGTTAGCGGCCGAAAAAGGGTTAAAACTGCCCGCAAAGCGCCGCTGAATAGGAAGGGGCGCTTTAGGAGCGATAAAGACACTGCTTCTACAGCGCTCCAAAGATGCGGCTTGCAGGACTTTTTTGACCGTCCTGCAAGCACACCGCTCCAGCATGAAAGCCCTCAAGGCTTTCACATTGGAGTGCACTGAGCGGCTCTTTCAGGGCACTTTGCAGGAGCTATTTTTAGCACTTTAGCGCCTGCAAAGCACCTCAGTGTGAAAGGGGCCTTATTGAAGAGAACCTGAACTTTGGAAACTGTGCTCAAAAAAGGCAAGCAGACAGTAAAGGATTAGTCACCAGTTTTGCCTATGGTCTTTCAGCCACTGATTTTTATCGTGGGACTTACTTGCCATGTGTTGTACTGCACACTATCTCTGTATTGGGGTAGCCATCTTGATAGTAGCAGGACTCTATGTCCTCATTTCAGAACTGCCTCCCACCCCCCCATGACTGCTGTTTTGATGACTGATGGAGTAATATTTTCCGTATATGTAATATATGTCCCCCTGTGCTCATTCTTCCAGAGTGGGTTTGGGGCACTGTTTTACATGAGGTGTATTACTGGCCAGATCACCAGGTTAAAAAAAAAAAGGGGAAAAAAAGCCTAAAAAAAGAAAACTACTGAAGCCACCATCGCTAATGATTGGTAAACTGTAATACTGTATATAATAATTTTGGTTTTGGGTTTAGTACCACTTTAATCCCACTCCAAATCTCATGAGACTGGAAGTCACATGTTTACAGTAGAATCTCACACTACAGATATGCAACTATGAGACTGAAAGGGATTGTAAACCATTGATTTTTATTTTAAATTACAAACATGTTATACTTACCTGCTCTGCAATAGTTTTGCACAGAGCAGCCCAATCCTCCTCTTGGGTCCTCCCTGGTGCTCCTGGCTCCTCTACCCGCACGAGTGCCCACCATTGCAGGCTGCTTGCTGTGGGGGTACTCATGCAGGCTTGCACCCAAGCCCGTTCTGTGTTTCTGTTGACACACAGAGCATGGCTCAACTCTACCCCCGCTCCCTCCTCACTGCAAACTGGCTCCTGCTGCTGCCGCCTCTGAGCCAATAAGGAGTAAAAGAGAGGCCGCTGCTCTCATACATATTGCTGGATCAAGATCGGACTCAGGTAAGGGGTCGCGCACGGGGGGGAGGGGGATGGGCTGCAAAGATAATTCAGCCTTTAGGACCACTTGAAGCCACAGAATTTTTAGGCATATAATATGCACAGCTGTGTTTCAAGAAAAATTCAAGACATAAGGTATAATTTTAATGGTCCTGCTTTGGCACAATTTACATTTTTGGGCTCTGGTACATTTTAACTACGCGTGTGTGTGTGTGCTACCTTAAACGTTTACTTTTTTTTTTTTTTTTTGTAGGTACGGATTTAACATTTAAATATTAACATTAAACTGTGTTAGATGAAAAATCCAAAGAAAGGCTTCTCTTCAGTGCTGATGACATGTTTTAAAGACCTAGTCACTTGGACATGTGATCTCCACTGAAGTTGAGAATTAGCTATTCTGAATTCCAATCCTACTTTTCAGCTAGGGTCATGCAACCAAAGTCCTATTATGAAGATACAGTGCATCCGGAAAGTATTCACAGCGCTTAATTTTTTCCACATTTTGTTATGCTACAGCTTTATTCCAAAATTTATTAAATTCATTATTTTCCTCAAAATTCTACAAACAATACCCCATAATGACAACATGAAAGAAGTTTGTTTGAAATCTTTGCACATTTATTAAAAATAAAAAATCCCATGTCCATAAGTATTTACAGCCTTTACTCAATACTTTTGAAGCACCTCTGGCACCAATTACAGCCTCAAGTCTTTTTAAATATGATTCTACAAGCTTGGCACACCTATTTTTGGGCATTTTCTCACATTCTTCTTTGCAGGACCTTTCAAGATCCATCGGTTGGATGGGGAGTGTCAGTGCACAGCCATTTTCAGATCTCTGCAGAGATGTTCAATCAGGTTCAAGTCTTAGATCTGGCTGGGCCACCTAAGGACATTCACAGAGTTGTCCTATAGCCACTCCTTTGTTATCTTGGCTGTGTGCTTAGAGTTGTTGTCCTGTTGGAAGATGAACTTTCGCCCCAGTCTGAAATCCAGAGCGTTCTGGAACAGGTTTTCATCAAGGATGTCTCAGTACATTGTTGCATTCATCTTTCCCTCAATCCTGACTAGTCTACCAGTTCCTGCCGCTCAAAAGCATCCCCATAGCACGATGCTGCCACCACCTTGCTTCACTGTAGGGATGGTATTGGCCAGATGATGAGCGGTGCCCAGTTTCCTCCAGACATGACGCTTGCCATTCAGGCCAAAGAGTTCAATCTTTGTTTCATCAGACCAGAGAATTTTGTTTCTCAGGATCTGAGAGTCCTTCAGGTGCCTATTGGCAAACTCCAGGTGGGCTATCATGTGCCTTTTACTGAGAAATGGCTACTGCCTGGCCACTCTACTATACAGGCCTGATTGGTGGCGTGCTGCAGAGATGGTTGTTCTTCTGGAAGGTTCTCCTCTCTCCACAGAGAAACACTGGAGCTCTGTCAGAAGGACCATTGGGTTCTTGATCACCTCCCTGACTAAGGCCCTTCTCCCCCGATTCTTATTTTGAAGAAGTTTCTCAACCAAAATGAGCAATGATGGAGGCCACTGTGCTCAATGGGACCTTTAATGCTGCAGACATTTTTCTTTACCCTTCCCCAGATCTGTGCCTCCATACAATCCTGTCTTGGGGTCTACAGAAAATTCTTGGACTTCATGGCTTGGTTTGTGCTCTGACATGCACTTTTAACTGTGGGACCTTATATAGACAGGTGTGTGCATTCCCAAATCATGTTGAATCAACTGAATTTACGACAGGTGGACTCCAATCAAGTCGTAGAAACACCTCAAGGATGATCAGTGGAAACAGGATGCACCTGAGTTCAATTTTGTGACATGGCAAAGGGTGTGAATACTTATCTACATGTGATTTTTTTTTTTTTTTTTTTTAAATAAATTTGCTGAGATTTCAAACAAACTTCTTTCACATTGTCATTATGGAGTATTGTTTGTAGAATTTTGAGGAAAATAATGACTTTAATCCATTTTTATAATAAGGCTGTAACATAACAAAATGTGGAAAAAGTGAAGCGCTGTGAATACTTTCCAGATGCACTGTATATGCTTCTACACAGTTGGTATAATGGAAAGTCCACCTGCTTCTGGCACTATGTGACCTACCATGATTGAATGATTGCATTTCTGTCTAGCGATCGCTTCTGGCTCCTGGCCCTAATGACCTTGAGTCACATATTTCACTGTCTTATTAAAGAGGACCTGAACTATGGAAGCTGTGATCGAAAAATGCAAACGGAAGAGAAAATGACTGGTCAGCAGTATTGCCTGTGTTCTCATTATAGGGTGATCTTTCCCCAGGACTCACCTACCTTCAGCAAATGTCACTTAACCATACATGACCAACATTGGAGGGAACATGGAGCAACATATTCTGCAGAAACATTATTTTGGTACCTCTGTTACTAGCTAGGGTTCATCCCAGAAAGGACTTTAGTATTTAAGAATTGGCTTTTTTGGCTTTCATACATTTGGTAGAAACTAAAGGAGCATTATCGCTGGGAAGCACTGGAATTACAGCCTTTCTGTTATACATTTTATTCATCAGGGAACAGTGTTACATTGCCTTATGCTAACATTTTAATATTGTGTACACTCTATAGTCACTTCATTATGTAAATAGCCAAACAGCAAATCATGCAAGTGCATGATTATGAGGTGTTGTATAATCTAGTTGCTTGGCCATGGAATAATTGCTGGTGACAGATGTGGTGCTTCCTAAATTCCTGACCTCCTGAGATTTTTAACTAGAATCTCTCGACTTTTTTTAGAAAGTGAATATGTAGTGAGTGAAACACCATGATGTGTTCACATGTGTAAAGAGTAAACTAGTGCGCTCCACCTAATATGTCATAAAAAATTTTTTTAAAAATTTTTTTAAATATTTAAATAAATACAAAATTGATGCGCATAGGAAGCAGCCAGCATAAAAACAGTGATCTCTGCACTAAAAAATAGGTATATAAATTAATAAGAATGCGGCGCTACCTAAAAGTACTAAAACTTGTAAATGAATAATAATCCCAAAATCAATATAAATCAAATAATAACGACTAAATGAAACATGGATATAATAAGAAATGAATCCATATAGATAATCCAAATAAAGATACGTGTGCACGCAATAAATGTGCAACAATTAGTGAATAAAAGTCTGTGAAAAATTATCAATCCAGTGATTAAATAGAAATAATTTGCATAAGTAATCCAAATATAAACAAGCGTATAAAAAATATATATATATATATATAAAAATATATAAAAATATATAAAGTGAAAAATCCGTGAAAAAACAAATGTAGTGACTATTTAGATAATCAATATACACACGTGATTGTCCATAAATAAAGTGCACTGATGACTGATGAATTGCAAAAAATATACAAATAAAGTTCATGCAAAAAAGTGTGAAGAATCAATTCCCAAGAGTGGCAAATCACTGCAAACTTCAGTGCTTAATGGGTGCACCAACTATTTTCCCCAGCCTCTCACCTCCAATAGCTGGTAAACAGGCACTGTGTAAAAGGATAACTGCTGGCTTCTTAATCTTTCAGTCACACTGCTCCACCGCTGTTTGTATTTCACTGTAAGGTTATATATTATATGCCCTCCTAATAGCTCCAGGAAATCCAAGCCATATAAAGTGGAAAAACACAGAGGGCTTTCATGTGTAGTATCTTCGCTTTTTTATTGAAATAAACAGGTAAAATCCACACTTACATTCACAAATACAGCAGAGTGTGCAGCAATCGCGGACTTCCGGTTTCGGCCGTAAACCGGAAGTGATAGGTCCGACACCAAATTCCTTCCCTGACGCGTTGCGTTACAGAACGTAACTTTTTCAAAAAAGTTACGTTCTGTAACGCAACGCGTCAGGGAAGGAATTTGGTGTCGGACCTATCACTTCCGGTTTACGGCCGAAACCGGAAGTCCGCGATTGCTGCACACTCTGCTGTATTTGTGAATGTAAGTGTGGATTTTACCTGTTTATTTCAATAAAAAAGCGAAGATACTACACATGAAAGCCCTCTGTGTTTTTCCACTTTATATGGCTTGGATTTCCTGGAGCTATTAGGAGGGCATATAATATATAACCTTACAGTGAAATACAAACAGCGGTGGAGCAGTGTGACTGAAAGATTAAGAAGCCAGCAGTTATCCTTTTACACAGTGCCTGTTTACCAGCTATTGGAGGTGAGAGGCTGGGGAAAATAGTTGGTGCACCCATTAAGCACTGAAGTTTGCAGTGATTTGCCACTCTTGGGAATTGATTCTTCACACTTTTTTGCATGAACTTTATTTGTATATTTTTTGCAATTCATCAGTCATCAGTGCACTTTATTTATGGACAATCACGTGTGTATATTGATTATCTAAATAGTCACTACATTTGTTTTTTCACGGATTTTTCACTTTATATATTTTTATATATTTTTATATATATATATATATATTTTTTATACGCTTGTTTATATTTGGATTACTTATGCAAATTATTTCTATTTAATCACTGGATTGATAATTTTTCACAGACTTTTATTCACTAATTGTTGCACATTTATTGCGTGCACACGTATCTTTATTTGGATTATCTATATGATGTGTTCACAACTGCTCAAATAGTCATTCATTATAACCAGGGCATACTGAAGAACATTTTTGAATACACGGGATGTCAGATCTGGAAGACGGTGGTCTGTTTCAGCAAATGATCATATCTTGTATACAAGACATTGCTTTTTATTTTCCTAAAAAGGTATTACATCCAAAAGCAAACATTTATTGCAGCTTACCATATCTGAGATGTCTATTTACACCTGTTTTTTTAGCCAGTTCACTTTTACTTTACTTTTTACCTTAATACAACTGACAGTACTAAAGTCATTATAGTGAAGGCTGTGTGGCTGCTTTAGACTAAAGCCCCGTACACACGAGCGGACTTATGTCCGACAGACTTCCGAAGGAGTTCTGCCGGAGTTCTGCCGGAGTTCCGACAGAGTTCTGACGGACTTTTCGAATGAGCGGACTTGGCCACACACAATCACACCAAACTCCGACGGATTCGAACGTGATGACGTACGACTGGACTCGAATAAGGAAGTTCATAGCCAGTAGCCAATAGCTGCCCTAGCGTCGGTTTTAGTCCGTCGGAATAGCATACACACGAGCGAATTTTTCGGTAGGAACTGGGTCCGGCGGAGTTCCGTCGGAAAAATTTGAAGCATGTTCCATTTTCTAAAGTCTGTCAGACTTTTGCGAATCAAAAGTCCGTTGCAGCCCACACACGATCGAAAAGTCTGACGGAATCATTCCGTCAGACTTTGGATGTTGAAAAGTCCGCTCGTGTGTACGGGGCTTTAGTGGACTGAAGGAAAATATTCTGTTACAAATTTGTTAGAACTAACCTCCCAACCCACCTCACTCAGCGGAGAAACCTGTACCCGAATTCTGGGAATGATACCAGATAGGGAAGTTGGTTGTCAGCATGACTTTGCAGAATGATCTAGTGATCGGATGGGCCGATCTCACTGCCTTGTCTTACTCTCCTTCCAGCTATGACCTTCTCTTGATTTCTGCTCTTTTCCTCCTATCTGTGACCTGCTACCACCATCTTCTCTCTACCTCCTTTTATCATCTCTTTGGTCCCGTGAGCTGTATACTAAAGCCCCATACACACTATCAGATTATCTGCTGAGTTTTTCCTTCAGATTTACCAAAACCATATAATATGAGGACAAACCTTAGGAGTTTCAATGTGTATGCAATCAGGCAGGCCCTTCTACTACATGGTTTTGGTAAATCTGAAGGAAAAACTCAGCAGATAATCTGATAGTGTATATGGGGCTTTACACTACTTTCATCACAGACTTTCCACAATCTGGTCTGGTTTATATTCTACCATTCCCCCTCTATCCCAGAGGTCCCCCATCCTCCAAACCTTAACTCCTATGCCTTGGTTCCCTCCTGTAATATCCCAGCTTTCTTTCAGCTTCTGTCCTTAACAAAAACCCTGCTGTCTCCCTCTGATTTGTGGGCCCTGCCCTACACTTCCTCCCCATCCAAGCATCAATAAATTCCCTGTTGAGATTACATTCAAATCACCTTCTCCCCTCTACTTTCATCACGCATATGTCCTGCTGTCCCGTGACCCCAAAGATGAGATTCCAAGCATTTTCTGCCCACATGCTCCACCAAAAGCTCCCCCACATTAAAGGGTGGCATCAACTACCATACCTCTCCTCATCCGCATTCATTTTCTCCTACCGATCGACTCCTAATTCCACCCATCACACCACTTCCTTCATTGTCATCTACTTTTCTTTACATGCCTCCACAGTCAGCCTCCATGCCTCCTAACAATCAGCTCATGCACCACCATCATCTTACATGCAACTCCCTTTCGCCTTTAGCTTCACCATCTACACTTGCTTCTTCACTGGGACCATACACATTATATAAGAATAAAATAATATTTTTGTTCAAAGTATATACATAGAATGACGAAGGAGATAGATGAAGATAATGGAGCATCACAGCTATTTCTAAATGCTCGACCACCCAACAAGAATTCTTTTTTGCAAATGTATAAAAAGAGAAGATGATAGAAACCTCAATCAAACCATCTGCCATCTTTTACACAGCATTTAAATGTTCAAATGGGTAGAACCCACCGCAATAAGTGAAAAAGACATATAGGGGGAGAAAACAACCAACCAAACATTGGCAGCAATATAACAACACAGCTGTTATGTGCCCAATTGTGAACCCACAGGGAGGTTATCAATTAGCTCCACTATTTTTCAAGATTATTTTTCTTCAACACTTACCTCAACAATTTAGTCAGATTTATAAGTGTTATATTGCCAATTTTAATTCACATATTTTCTATCGGGTTTCTTCTTTAATTACATATTTATGCAATAGTGATTAACACAAGCCTTTAAAAATTTACTTTCTGCATGAGAGTGACTTGAAATGTAAAAATATGGAAAATGTTATTTGATTGGTACTATCATTTTTTTTTTTTTTTTTTAGCCTAGAAGTCTTTCCAGCACATTTGGAACTGTAATCCTACAATTATTATTACTACTGTTTTAATATTCTGAGGACAGGCTGTGGCACAATGTCTATAAAGCTGGCTATAAATGCATGGATCAATTATGTGATCAACCATTTAATTCAATTGTTTTAGGGCCTGTGTTGACGCACTATGGACTTTTGTTAATGGCATAAATTTGACATCAGTTTGAAAAGCTTCTAAGATCATTCAGAATTAATGGACTGCTGCATTTGACCTGCAGTTGACCTCCATATGACCTGCACTTTGCCTGCTTGAAGAGGATTTTGCATTACTGTGGACTTGCACTGGAATGTAAAACCCTGTTGACACAGGCCTTAACTGATTAGATTTGTGAAATTTGCACATCAGTTCAGTCACTTTCAGGTGTCAAGCGTTTCTTGGAAAATTAGAAAGCAGTTTTTTCAAGATCTGTTGATTGCTTCAGACAACACATTATTATACAGGATTTATATAGAAATAACAGTTTGCACCGTCCTTTACAATATAAGGGAGATGGTACAGTTACAGGACAATTTAATACAAGAGGTTTAGGAGGGCCCTGCTTGTGAGACGTTCTAATCTAATAGGGGAGGGGCATATGATACATAGCTGTGAGAGATGAGCTGATGAAAGAATTAAAAGTTGAGTTGTTAGGGAGGGGGTGGGATAGGCTTCCCAGAAAAGAGGAGTTTTCAGGAATCGTCTGATTGTGGATAGAGTAGGAAATAGCTGAACAGATTGAGGTAGGGTGTTCCATTAAATGGGAGAGGATCTGGAGAAGTCCTGAGCATGGGAGGGAGAGACAAGGGAACTAAGGAAGGTGGTCCTGGGAGGAGCAGAGAGGACAGTTTGGGTAATATATTAAGATAAGAATTGGTGATATCGTTTGGAATATAGTTGTAAATGGTTTTGTATGTTGGTAGTATTTTGAATTGTATTTGTTGCACAATTGGAAGCCAGTGGAGAGATTGGCAGAGAAGAGTGGTGGACACTGAATGTTTGGCAAGGTAGATGAGTCAGGCAGTAACATTCATGATAGACTGAAGGGGGGATATCCTATGTAGAGGTAGGCCAATGAGGTAAGAGTTATAATAGTCCGTCAATTCTATCTTTGATTCAGTCCTGCAAAATCAGCTGGAAATAATGAAAATGGTAGTGAAAAATGACCACTGAGTGCTAGATTCAGTCAGAATATAGAAATGTTTGTTTTATTGAACAATCAGAATGCTGTGTTACAGTAGCATGGGGAGTAAAACTGGCAAAGGGATCTTTGGGTGAAGGGTGTTCTGTATATTTAAACAAACTTGAATGATGCCTAGCCTGTCCATTTGGAAAAATAGGTTAAACCAATGGTTATCTGCACACATCCTCAAGTGTCTGAAAAGATAGCTTGAGTAAAACAAAGCACTTATTTCGGGAAGAAAAAGATGGTCATGCATATTCTGAGGTCTTACATAAGGGTCGTACATCAGGTCATTGATTGATTCAATGGCAATCCGTGTGTGCAGCAGCCGGGCCGACAGAAGCCGGCTGTTCAGTTGGCTTCTGTCAAAGGAGCATGACCAAAAAAGGTCTGCTGATTGGCATTCGATCAGCGCTCTCAGCCAATGGCTCAGAGCACTAACTGGTGTGTTCTGGCATTGGGGGGGCGTCACCCCTGTCAGAACACAGTAGCTCAGTGGGGGTGAGCATTGTACTAACAAAGTTAGTGGCTCCTCCCGAGCTCTTCATTTTTTTTTTCTTTCAGCTAATGAATGGATATGTATTTTTATATTTTCCTACATCCATGGTGTAGGCTCCCACACAACAAGCATGGGACATGAGCCAATGCTTTAATAATAGAAAGCATCTCAAAATGCTGTTTGCCTTGAAATTGTCAAACTTTGAGAACACAAGGTTAATTGGCACCTGATTTTTTAACTTGCCATAATAGCTTTTCTGGCAGCCGCTTCGCCTGCTCTCCCTCCCGCGGCTGTCAGGGATATAGGTGCATGTAACTGCCCACACCGCTACACCGATCACCCCTGGCTGTCCCCCTCTGTGCTCCCTGTGTCCTCCTCTGGGTCACGCTGTGTTCTCCCTGGCTCTCCGTGTCCTCCTCCAGGTCTCCATCTGTGTAATCCCCCGGGTCACCCTGTGTCCTTCCTGGCTCTCCTGCCATTCCTCCGGTCCCCCCATGTCCTCCTTTGGTCCCCCCTGTCCTCCTCCAGGTCCCCCTGTGTCCTTCCCATCTCTCCGGCTCCTCTTCTGTTCCCCCATGTCCTCCTTTGGTCCCCCTGTTCTCCTTTGGTCCCCCTGTTCTCCTTTGGTCCCCCTGTTCTCCTCTGGGTCCTCCTGTGTCCTTCTCGGCTCTCCAACTTCTCCATCGTTCTTCCCTTGCCCGGATCTTTCAGGATGGAGAGCAGAGGAAGGAGCCAGTAAATCTGTCATTTACTGGCTCCTTCCTTTTCTGGATGAACAGAGTCGGTGATCACTGCCTCTGTCCATTCATCATAACTGAAACATCGTAACCTGTGTTTACGATGCTTCAGTTTATGAATGGAGAGAAGCCTCTGTCTACTGTACATTTATTTTCAGTGCAGCTGAGACTGCAGAGAAAGGGACTTGGGAATCTGTGTCCTCTGTCCCTTTCCCTGTCTCAAAGGGGAGATGTCAGGGGTCTGTTTAGACCCCTGATATCTAACCAAACCCCCCCCCCCCCTTTAAAAAGGGCTGGAAAAAAAAGAGAGAGAAAATTGTAATAAATATTTCAACGTTAGATTGTATCAAAAAAATAAATGGAAAAAAACACTGATACTCCCCTAACAAACACCCCCCACAAAAAAAAGAAAGCATTGTAAAAAAAATGACAGAAAAAAAAAAATGTAGAAAATAAAAAAATGTAATTGTAAAAAATAAAAAAAACTACTGACACATTTGTGCTCGGTCTTAAAAAAGTGGTATTGGTGCAACCCTAGTGTAAAACCAACCACATCTTTAATTGTAAAAAATGGTATTACACTTACAGCAAGGGACGGACAGGAAGGACGAGTGGTCTGTGCAAGCCGACTGGCTTTTTATTCTTTGCTGTTAATTCTGCTCCTTGCAGTAAGTGCAATACCATTTATTATGATGAAAGATGTAGTTGGTTTTACACTATAGCAAGTTTTTCTTTTTGGGTATCCTGGCATATTGTCCACTGAATGCTGAGTTGACTTCTGGGTTCCTGTGAGATGTCTGTTTGGCTTCTTCCCGCATGAAGTGAGATCTGTCCGTGAGCTGACATCAGACATCCGCTCAGGGTAAAAGCCTTGGCTGGGCAATAGCCACAAGCTTTTTAAGCTTGCCATCTGGTAAGCGTGTCTTCTGTGGAAGAGGTGTACTTTTTTGTCGTGATGTGACAATATTCATTTAATTGTCACAATGAAGACTTAAAGTAACACTTTATATATATATATATATATATATATATTGTGAGGGGTTAGCTCGGCAGCGGGTGTGTGTGACCCCCTGGATGGGTTCACAACACAAAATCAGGCACAGCAGACAGCGTTGTAGGTGCAAAAAACAAAAGATGCGGTTTATTTATGCTACATGCAGTGATCCATATAACAGCCAAACAAAAATAAAACATGAAAATAAATCCTGGTCAGCTTGACCTCTAACTACACACTTAGATTCCCTGTCTAACAACTGAGAGCAGCCTTGTGCTGCCCCAGTCCCTGTCCCTGTTGTAGAGGTTTGCCACACAGGCGTTAACTCACCGCACAGAACAGGTGTCACACTCCCCAGTCTATACAACACAAAAACTGGTTCCAGGATGGAGCATCTCCCTAAGCATGCTGGGGTTTTTTGTAGAGGTCTTAATGAGCCCACTTACTTCAGCTGGGCTCATTAACTCTTCCCCTCTAATTGTAAAGGTCTGCATAAAGCCTGAATCTAGGGCACACATATTTCCCATCCTGGATACAACCAGGTGACTTTACCTGCTTGCTGCCACAATATATATATATATATATATATATATATATATATATATATATATATATATATTTATATTATTTTTGGTCAATGGATTTGATGATTTATATGGACTATTAATTCACTTATATTCATGCACATTTAATAATTTAATGTATTAGGGTTAGCTCCGCTCTCTTTGCTCTGTATTTGCATTTCTGTGTGTATCTCACAATAGAGCTGCAGCTTTATTTAATTTGTTGATTTACTGCTCAATATGTGATAGCATGGTAATTTCCCAATTTTTATAAGTATTAGGGGTGGCTGGGAAGGATGCTGCTCAGAGAAGGTTTTTTACCTTCATGACCTTGAGCCTTTAGAACTATTTTAAGGTTAGGAAAAGGATGGGGGTGTGAGGGGTCAACACTGAAAACCTTGTGCTTAACATTTGCATTGAGAGGTGTTTATTTTAGTTTGGCATTATAATATGCTTCTGTGGGTTAGTGTACCAAAGCCTTGTGGTGCTCCAAAACCGAGTGGCCCATCTCCTAAGCCTGCCATATTCCTCTGTATCTTTATTTAAAATGCCAGTGAATTTTAAGAGACCAGTTACTACCAGACTTAAGTGTTCTGATTTGTGCTGTTATATTTTATTTACTAATTTATGTGCTTCATTACAGGAATACAATGCCTATGGATGGTGGGTTGGAGTGTTACATGGCATGGTTGGTATCGTGCCCAGAGATTATCTACAATCAGCATATGAACTGAGAAATATCTGAAGGTGCAAATGTTCCAATATTTGTTACGCCAATGTGCCAATTATTCCTGAGATGAAATTTCAAACAAATAAACGTGCTTGTGCATAAAAATCTATGAACTGTTTCACCATTTATTCTAGTCACTTGGTGACCACTAGATAGCAAGTGCACAGCCCACGTCACTGAAATGTTACATTTAAAAAAAGTTCTAAATTTAAAGCCCAACTCCATTTTTAGTAGGGTTTAAATATGGAACAGTAAATACTTTTGTCAAGGCTTTTGTGACAGGAGGATAAGAGATAAGGAGAGCATATGCCATTTGAACAGGACAACACAAAATGTAATAACCTGACAGAGGTTCTATCACTTCCTCATTTTACAAACAAGATCACTAGAGAGATTTCCAGAGAGGAGGTGAGGGGGTATCTACCCAGTGGGAGCACAGACTGCAAATAAAAAATCACTGCAGCTACATGTGTACTCTTTTAGATGGGATTTTAACAGTACCAGTCAACACATATGTCAAATCCCATCAAAATACATTTTTATTGCACATCATTTTCAGTGTTAAAAAGTATATTGCATAACTGCATTTAAAATATGAAGACCTTTCACCTCATATTTCCCATTATTTATAATAGGATTGCGCAAATATCATCTCCATTTCATACTGTGTTGGAGTATAGTAAAACAGGAATTCCACATGTTTCATTGAATTAAAGTTAATTTTAGGGCACACAAACGCAACATACACTACTATGTGAAAGTTTAAAAAAATGCTGTAAATGAGCAATGCTTTCAGAAACAGAAATGGAAGTGTTATTTTTTTTTTTCAATTAATAAAATGGAAAGTAAATGAACAGATGGGAAATCCAAATCAAATAAATATTTGGTGTGACCACCATTTGCCTTCAAAACAGCATTAAAGGGGTTGTAAAGGTTCTTTTTTTTTTTTTAAATAACAAACATGTTATACTTTTCTCCTCTGTGCAAGGGTTTTGCACAGAGCAGCCCCGATCCTCCTCTTCTGGGGTCCCCCAGTGGCGATCCTGGCTTCTCCTCTTCTCGAGTGCCCTCACAGAGAGCCACATTCCATCGGGGCCCTCATGCGGGCATGCTCCTGTCCTGCTGTCTGTGTCACTGGACTCAGCAGCCCCGCCCCCGCTCCTGTGTCACTGGATTTGATTGACAGCAGTGGGAGCCAATGGCTCCCACTGATATCAATCTATCCAATGAGGACCCGAGACAGCGGCTGGAGCTGCTGTGCTCATCCCCGTCGCTGGAGCGATCAGGTGCAGGTAAGTAAAAGTGGGGCATTGGGGAGCTGCTGCAGTACAGACGGTTTTTCACCTTAATGAATTAAGATGAAAAACCTTGAGGTTTTTGAAGGAACTTGGCAGGTAGGTTGTTCCATACATCTTGGAGAGCTAACCACAGATCTTCTGAGGATGTAAGCTGCCTCAAATCTTTCTGTCTCTTCATGTAATCCCAGACAGACTCGATGATGTTGAGATCAGGGCTCTTTGGGGGCAAAACCATCACTTCCAGGACTCCTTGTTCTTCTTTACGCTGAAGATCATTCTTAACGACATTGGCTGTATGTTTTGGGCCATTATCCTGCTGCAGAATAAATAAATTTGGGGCCAATCACACATCTTTCTGATGGAATGGCATGATGGATAAGTATATGCCTGTATTTCTCAGCATTGAAGACACCATTGATTCTGACTAAATTTCCAACACTATTTGCTGAAATGCAGCCCCAAACTTGCAAGGAACCTCCACTGTTCAAACTTGCAAGGAACCTTCACTGTTGCCTGCAAACACTTATTATTGTACGGCTCTCCAGCCTTTCACCAACAAACTGCTTCCTGCTACAGGCAAATATTTTCTATTTTGACTCATCAGCCCAGAGCAGCTGCTGCAATTTTCCTGCAACCCAGTTCTTATGTTTTTGTGCATAGTTGAGTCGCTTCGCCTTGTTCCCACATTGGAGTTATGGCTTTTTGGGCGCAATTCTTCCGTGAACACCATTTCCGGTGTACCTGGGTCCCACTGGTTTCTGCCAGTTCTGTGCTGATGGCACTGCTGGACATCTTCAAAAGTCAAAGGGAAGTAACCATGATGTGCCTTTCATCTCCTGCATTGTTTCCTTGGCCAACCACTGTGTCTATGGTCCTCAACAGTGCCGGTTTCTTTGTGCTTCTTCAAAAGAGCTTGAGCAGCAAATCTTGAAACCCCAGTCTGCTTTGAAATCTTTGCCTCCTTCACCCTGACCTCCTACTTTTCTTCCTTCTCCTCCAGGGGCCTTCCTCTGGCACCCCCTCACCTGCACAGCTGTGCGCACCCTGCTTTTCCCCATTGGAGCCTGCATGACAGTGGGCCCTGACCACTCCCAGCACACGTGGATCCGCCAACTGTCCACCCTCCTCTACATCCTTGCAGGCCCACTCCGAAAGTGGGAC
Organism: Lithobates pipiens; assembly: GCF_037356315.1. Lineage (NCBI taxonomy): Eukaryota > Metazoa > Chordata > Amphibia > Anura > Ranidae > Lithobates > Lithobates pipiens. Next base: position 156,542,932 of record NW_027507789.1, on the reverse strand, counting down.
ATCTAGACCACCCCTCCTGCCTACTGCTCTCTCCTCGACTTGCCAGTAGCCTAGTAAACAGCAGGCAAACAAAAAAAATTACTACACTGCACCCTCCCTCCTCTCCAATGTGGAAGCTTTAATTTGCCTGCTGGGGGGCACAGAAGACATAAAAATCAGAATCCCCAGCAAGTGGCTGGGGATGAGGATCTTGCTGTGCCCCCCTCCCCTCCCCCAAAGCCTGGTGCCCTTATGCTGGCACCAGCCCTGAAGCTGTATAATAAACCGTAATAAATCCTCACATCCAGCAATCATGGAGAAGAATTAATTAATTTGATGACAACAGGCAAAAATGATTTCCTGTGTCATTCTGTGGTGCATTGTGCTTGTAACAATCTATCACTGAAGGTACTCTTCAGACTAACCAGCGTATTGTGGAGTGGGTGAGAGGAGTTGTCCAAGATTGAACGTACCTTAGACAACATTCTTCTTTGTTAAAGACTCCAACTCCAATCCAATACATGTTGGTGTCGGCCACCCTAAACCTGCTTTCCTAGTATGAAACCATACACAGGAGAGCACTGGCCACCACAGACTCATAAACATATTCAGCATTGTCCGGCAGATGTTAAAAAACCTCTGCCTTCTCAAAAAATAGAGGCGGCTCTGGCTCTTCCTATAGAGCACTTCAGTGTTCTTGCTCTAGTCTGGCTTATTATCTATGTGCACGCACATATACTTAATTCTCTACTACATCCACATCATCTCCTTGGATAGACAGGGTCCGCAATGTCCTCCTCCTTCTCAAATCCACAACCAGTTCCTTTGTCTTAGTCACATTTAGATACAGATGATTATCCTCAAACTATGTAACAAAGTTCTCTGCCACTCAGTCTTTTCCCCGTCCCTGATACATCCTACTACTGCAGAGTCATCAGAAAACTTCTGAAGATGGCAAGACTCTGGTAGCTGAAATTAGTGGTATCGATAGTAATGAGAAAAGGAGAGAGAACTTTCCCTGTGGAACCCCAATATTGCTGACCACCTTGGTCCCCAGTTAGGTAGTCAACAATCTACGACACAAGGGTGACATCAAACTGCATCGCTGTTAACTTCTTGGCCAGGAGAGCCGGCCTGATGGTATCAAAAGCACTGAAGAAGTAAGAAAACATGGCCCTCACAGTGCTCGCTGGCTTATCCAGGTGTGCATTCATGTGATTTAGCATGAAGAAGAAAGCGTCCTCAACTCCCACTCTAGGCTGGTAGCTGAACTGCAACAGTTTTTTTCAATTTCTTCAGTTACTTCCTGGTTTCTTACCTAGGCAGATGATGTCATAATTCCCAGGAGTCTTCAGGAGGGGTTTTCTAAGGGCAATAAAGGGAACGAAAGAAGACAATTCCTTAATATGTCTCTGTATATTTGAATAAATTAAAAATCTTGGTACCCTAATGCAGCATTTCTCAACTGCTGTCCTCAAGGCACCCCAACAGGTCATGTTTTCAGGATTTCCCTCAGATGAAATGGCTGTGGTAATTAAGGCAGTGAAACTGATCAAATCACCTGTGCAAAATAATGGAAAGCCTGAAAACATGACCTGTTGGTGCAACTTCAGGACTGGAATTGAGAAACACTGCCCTATTGGATTGCACAAAAAGGTAAAAAACAAATTTTTATTGATACACGATGTATAAAACAAGTATCCAGATACAAATTTAAAACCACTAATCTCATAATAACAGAATATTTCGGAGTGTATAAACACATGTTGCACTGGTGCTTGGTATCCTCCAAGGTTGAAAAAAGGAGGGACAGTAGATCCTCAGTGAACAATTAATCCTCTATATCAGGGATCTGCAATTAGCGGACCTCCAGCTGTTGCAAAACTACAACTCCCATCATGCCTCTTCCTCTGGGTGCCATGCTTGTGGCTGTCAGAGTCTTGCAATGCCTCATGGCACTTGTAGTTCTGCAACAGCTGGAGGTCCGCTAATTGCATATCCCTGCTCTATATTTTTCACGGATATCACCACTTCCTTAGGAGGAATAATGCTAAGTAAAGTCTGTAGAAGAGACATAATACGCATGATAACAAACAATACAGTACAATAAGATATCATGCATCAATTGCTGCAGAATGGCATTGTCGCTTACCAATGTGGACCAACGCTCAAGGAAAACCAAGGCCATAGTGTCTCCCCTAAGATAAGCACGGGGGACATGCAATAGATGTGTAAGCTGGTGCTATGAAAAACAACTGAAAATAAAAATTGAGAAAACACAGGGTAAAGGGTAATGGTATCCTATTAAAACCAGATAGACAGCATAAATAGGAATAGGCAAAAGGAAAAAAGATTAAAGGTAAAGCAGAAGATGGAAAAGGAGGTAAGAGGGAAGAGAAGGAGAGGAAAATGAAAGGGTTGTGGGGTGGGGATTACCAATTTCCAATTAACAATTTCAAAATAAAAATCTTAAAGCTAATAACCAACCTGGAATAAGATGAAATATTATATAGTACCAGGGGGATGGGGTAGGAGGATCTACACATTCTCAATAAGAGGGAAATAGATCACCAGAGCTAGAATAAAGGGGTTCTACTTGGGTGGTTCACAATCTGGGGCCCGTCTGCATCTCATGAGTAGCCTGCAATCCTAAAACAAGTAAATTATAAATGAACTGGGGCTATCTGGCAAAGAGGAGCATAACACATTCAGTGCAAGCAGTTCTCATGTTTTCATTACACAGCCACACTACTAAGTAACAAAGGGCACCAACATGACCGTAAATCAAGTGCTCAGAGAGAGTGCATATAAGAAGTCCAACAAAAGGTAACCCACTATTATTATTATTTGAATAACAATAAACAATTATTGTTGGAACAATAGATTCTACACATAAATTAATATGTGTTAGGCACTTAGTAAGCCAATCAATGTCACTTCTGTGCAGTGCCAGGATGAGGTCACCCAGTGCCCAGGGCAAAGATGCCAAACGGCGCCCCCCAAACCCTCCTCCACCTCCATGTGGAGTAGCAGGTGGGGTTGGGTGAAGAGCAGCCCATCTCACGGAAACATATGTAACATATGAGTTTAATAGCGGTACACATTCTATCCTGCAATTAAATATGGGGCGAACAATGTCCCACTGTCTGTGGAAGGAAAAATGTCCCAGTGTCTGTGGTGTCACTGGAATGAAAAATGTGGTGTGAGTCCAAAAAGGACTGATTTGGTGGTGATTTGAAGGGGGTGGAGAGCTGGGGGTTCTATGGGGTTCAATTATCTAAGGGGCCCTGTGTGGCTCTGAGGGCTTTATTTCCAGGTGCAGCCAGGGGGTAGTAAAACCAGACAATTGAGCTGTATACCAGACTGTCCACTTGAACACGAACATACTCCTGATCATGGCTGTATACATGCCACAGCAAAACGTAAGCAATATATCACTTTTGACAGGCATTGCCTCTGCTGGGCGTGGCTAATGCTGTTCTGTGGCTATGTGCCTCAACCATGAGCAATGCACATTATTTCATCATGGTAGTACAGCAGTACTACACTCTTGCATCAGGGTACCCAGAGTTCCCCCTTACATCAGAGTCCCCCTCCTTTCATTAGAGCCCCATCAGTCTCCCCTTCCTACATCATGGCCCCCAGTGTTCCCCCTTTACATCAGAGTTCCCCCTTTCATTAGGGTCCCTAAAGTCCTCACCTTACATCAGTTACCCCTTTACATCAGAGTCCCTCCTTTCATTAGGGTCTCCAAAGTTTCCCCTTTTACTTGAGTGACCCGAGAGTTCCCCCTTACATCAGGGTTACCAGATTCCCCCCTCTTTATATCAGGGTCCCCAGAGTTAGCCTCTTAGATTAGGGTCCCCAGAGATCCCCCATAGATAAGGGTCCCCAGAGATACCCCTTACATCATTGTCCCCAGAGCTCCCGCTTAGATCAGTGTCCCCAGATCCGGTCCCCCCATGGTCCCTAGAGACCCCCCTTAGATCATGGTCCCCAGAGCTCCCCCTTAGATCAGGGTTCACAGAGCTCCCCCTTAGATCAGGGTTCACAGAGCTCCCCCTTGGATAAGGGTCTACAGAGATACCAGTTAGATCAGGGTCACCAAAGAGTCCCCATAGATCATGGTCCCTAGATCTCACCCTTAGATCAGGGTCCCCAGTGATCCCTCTTAGATCAGGGTCCCCAGTGATCCCTCTTAGATCAGGGTCCCCAGAAATCCCCATTAAATCATGGTTCCTCAGAGATCCCCCTTAGATCAGGATCCCCAGAGATCCTACCCTAGATTATGGTTCCCTAGAGATACCCCTTAGATCAGGGTCCCCAGAGCTCCCACTTAGATCATGGTCCTCAGAGCCCCCCTTTTGATCATGGTCCCCAGAGGTCCCATTTACATCATAGTCTGTTTCTTCTTGGTGCAGCAGGCAGCTACAGGGCATACATGAGGAAGCTGGGTCGCCGGGAATGGGCAGGTTTGAAGGAGGAAGTTCTGTTCTCCTATTCTGAATGTCAGTGCCTAGAGAAGGGGCAAGCACTTGATTGGCCTCTGGAACATCGGCAGTCCTAGCAACCAACCACTAGCATTGACAAAATGGGCAGCGATGATGGGTGGATGATGTCAGCCAGCATATTTTCCCTGACAACAACGCTGTTACTAAGATTGAGCAGCGTGGCGGCCGCAACAACAGGGACACGGATTAAGTCTACGACCCTTTATCTACGATGTTGGTAGCAGAGGCAGAGTCAGCATTGTAGCAGTGGTGATTTGGTGGAGTAGTGTGTGGTGCAGCTTGTGATCTGATGCCCCCCTCCAGCCTTAAAAGACTGTGCCCCGGACAAGTGCCCCAGCCCTGCCTCATCCTGGCCATGCTTCCATGTGGCTCACAGAGTGCATTCCAACCTATCACCTCAAAAGAGCCCCGCAATAATTCAAATAAAAGAATATATAGAAGAGCGCCAAATCAGTAAAAAGTGCAGGTCTGCACTTGAGAAAGGAGCGCGCATGCCCGAACAAGGCTTGCGCAAGCTCAGAAACGCGTTGTGCTCTCGGGTACCCCCCGACTGGCGTCACACGCTGTCTACGAGCCAGCCTGTGTCTCTGTGCATCACAGAACACAGCAGAGCTTCCCCTAGCGCGCTGTGGAGGAGGATTCATCCAGTAACAGCACCAGCGAAAGGGAACAGTGATTTGACTATCAAACGGAGGACAATAATAATTATGGATGCAAGTGAGACTTTTATTGATTGTATAAAATAAATGCACTTTTTACTGATTTGGCGCTCTTCTATATATTATTTTATTGGTATCCTATTCATGAGATGACTTCACTGTAAAGAAGCAGCTGCCGCAGGTGATTGTGCACATACATCCCCTATCCTCTAAGGACAGCAAGCAACCTTTCTGGATTTTCAGCAAATTCCAAGTACTGTTTTCTCAGATAACTTTTTAAAAAGACATCTTGCTTTGATAAAAACTGTTTTGAATTTATTTTACTGAATGATACAGGCTGAACTGAAAAGGACACACCAGTATCTTTTAAAGCGCTAGTATCTTGTGTTGTGCCGCAATAATTCAAAGGACTCCTCAGACCATCTTTTCACCAATCTGGGGGTCACAGGTTATCTCCTAACCAGGGGCATATAACAAGGATTGAGGTAGACCAAATTATGATCTGATCTGCCCAAAGGCAAAAGAGGAGAAGAGCTGTATGCATTCTTCAGATCCATGGTCTTATTTTCTCCAGTTTGTGAAGTTAGGCTTGGTTCAGATTGGTGTGCTGTCTGACATCGCATGTGATTTGCACCGCACTGCTTTGCAAATTACATGCGATGTCTGTGCAATGCGAATTCAGCCATACTGATTGTATGGCTGAATTCTCATTGCATTCGGACCAGAGTCGTGCAGGACCCGTTTTTAGTCCACACCAGAATCGGATTGCATGGGTGTTCACACCCATGCGATCCGATTCCTGTCTGAATTGACAGTTCGCTCTGCAATATGTGAACTGATCTGGGGGTGTCATTAACTTTGTATTGACATTTCCAGAGCATAAGGCAGTGTGAACTGATGGGATGCAGGAACCTGCAGTGGATTTTCAGGGCTTCCCACATCGCACCAATGTGAACCAAGCCTTGGTCAATATTTTCTCCATGATTAAAATCACCTGAGATTATAAGGACATTGAGATGTTTAGTTTGAAGTTTTGCAATAACACTGTGGATGGCATCACTTGCCAATGTTGGGTTGGCAGAGTGAAACATACAAAGCCACAACAATAACGTGGAATCTCCTTAGGTAAGTAATAAGGTCAAAGCCCTAAAACCAAAAATTCTGTATCTAGGCAGTAAACACTCTCCTTAATAGCGATGTGCCCAGGGTTGCATTCTGTAGTATTTCGATAATCTTATACGTGGTTAGGTGATATTTCACTGTTGTTCAGCGGGAAATTAGTTGGTCGGTATTGTGATGGTGTCTATTCCACTTTGCACCAATATGCATTTTTACTTAATTGTCTGACAACAAGATAATAGAGAAGGCACAGCTTAGGGCCACAGCCGATCCCTCCAGTAAATAATATTTGACCTCTTCTTGAAGGAACAAGATTAACTGAAATAGTATCCAGGATCTAATATATTGGAAATGTTTGTGTCATTGTCCATCCCTTTACTGAACTGTTCTACAAAAAAAAAAAAACATTATCGGAGGGATTAAAGGTGATCTGTTGCTACAGGGGTTTGTGAGGGAGGGAAGATCAGGTCTTCTCTGACATAATTGAGATCGACCATGAAAAGAAAACGAAATCAAACTTAATAAATAAATCAAAAAAATGATCCCCTTTCCCTATTAATCCCAAGATCCCAAAAATATGTCAGATGCTCTGGATGGTACTTTCTTTTAGGCTGGATTCACACCTAGGCATTTTTAGTGCTTTTTGCATTTTGCAGATTTGCACTACAGAACGTGTTCCATAGGAAACCATGGTAAATGGACTGCAGTGCAAATCTGCAAAATGCAAAAAGCACAAAAAATGCATAGGTGTGAATCCAGCCTTACTGTGTGAACATAAAAAAAATAAAACACAAGTGACCACTATATCATACAGAATTTTACCACTCACAATGTGAAAATGTTAATCTGATACTAATTTTTAAAGCCAACTTGATCATATTCGAATGTTACATTAGCAGACAATTTTATGTCCCATGTGTCCCAGTGTAATACATCGAGGGGGGAAAAGCATTTCAGTTTGTGAACTTTTGCTTGCTCACACTGTCAAATCAAGGAAGGAACTAGGAGAAAATACCCCTTCAAAAGCAGCAATCTAGAAGAGCACCATTTGCTTATAATAAAGGCTGAACACCTTAAAGTGGTAGTAAAGTCAAAAGTTAAAAAGAACACTGGCATGGTTTTTATAACTGCAGAGACCTGCCTGGAAGTGGTAATGTCACATGAGCAGGAGCATGCGGAGCTCAGAGCACATTTATGGCCCACTCTGTGTGCTGCGGTGATGTGATTGCTGTGCACATTTGTAGGAGTGACATCACCGCAGCCCAGCCATGCAAGAAGCCAACGAAACAAGGCCTGAAAGGGGTTGTAAAGGTTTGTTTGTTTTTTTTTGTTTTTTTTTTAATAACAAATATGTTATACTTCCCTCCTCTCCTATTCTAGGGTGCCTCAGTAGTGCTCCTGGCTCCTCCTCTTCTCGAGTGCCCCTCCCGGAGAACCACTTTCCATTGGTGCACTTGTACAGGTGCACTCCCGAGTCCCCCGCCCCCCCCGGCTCCCATGTCACTGGATTTGATTGACATTGCCATTGGCTCCTGCTGCTATCAATCTATCCAATGAGAACCTGAGACAGCATCTGGAGCTGCTGTGCTTGTCCCTGTCGATGGAACGATCGGGTTCAAGTAAGTAAAAGGTGGGCTCTGGGGGGCTGAGGCACCACAGAAGGTTTTTTACCTTAATGCATAGAATGCATTAAGGTGAAAAACCTCAAGGGTAGACCAGGCAAAGATGGAAGCGCCGGAAAACCAGGGGAGCGTGTGGCAGCGCTTTGCTGGAGGGCTCCGTTTGCAGGTAAGTGTCATAATGTGCTAGTATATGGTGCATACTAGCAAATTATGCCCAGCTAGCACAACCCCCCCCCCCCCCAAATATCCCCGTTTTGGAAAGTAGACACCCCAAGCTATTTGCTGAGGCATGTTGAGTATTTTGCAGATCTCGCTTTTTGTCACAAAGTTTTGAAAATTTAAAAAATAATCATTCATTCATTAATTTCTAAAAGAAAATGAGAGCTGCAAAATACTCACCATGCCTCTTAGCAAATACCTTGGGATGTCTACTTTCCAAAATGGGGTCATTTCGGGGGGTTTTGTGCTATCTGGACATTTTAGGGCCTCCGTAACTGTGATAGGTAAAATCACCATTTTACGCCCTTAGAAATCCTGAAGGCAATGATTTGTTTTCGGGGTCCCGTACGCGGCTAGGCTCCCAAAAAGTTCCACATATGTGGTATCCCTGTACTCAGGAGAAGCAGCAGAATGTATTTTGGGGTGTAATTCCACATATGCCCATGGCATGTTTGAGCAATAGATCATTTAGTGACAACTTTGTGCAAAAAAAAAAATGTTTGTCATTTTCCCGCAACTTGTGGCAAAATATAAAATATTCCATGGACTCAACATGTCTCTCAGCAAATAGCTTGGGGTGTCTACTTTCCAAAATGGGGTCATTTGGGGGGGGGGGGGGTTGTGCCATCCTTCTAGGCATTTTATGGCCTTCGAAACTGTGATAGGTAGCGAGGAGTGAAATCAATAGTTTACGCCCTTAGAAATCCTGAAGGCTGTGCTTGTTTTTTGGGGTTCTGTACCTGGCTAGGCTCCCAAAAACATGGTATACGTGGTATTCCCGTACTCACGGGAAGCAGCAGAACGTAATTTGGGGGGTAATTCCACATATAACCATGCCATGTGTGAGCAATATATCATTTAGTGACAACTTTTTGTAATTTTGTTTTATAATTTTTCAATCACTTGTGACAAAAAAAAATATTTAATGGGCTCAACAGGCCTCTCAGCAATTTCCTTGGGATGTCTACTTTCCAAAATGGGGTCATTTGGGGGGGGGGGGGGTTTGTACTGCCCTGCCATTTTAGCACCTCAAGAAATGAGATAGGCAGTCATGAACTAAAAGCTGTGTAAATTCCAGAAAATGTACTCTAGTTTGTAGACGCTATAACTTTTGCGCAAACCAATAAATATACGCTTATTGACTTTTTTTTTACCAAAGACATGTGACTGAATACTTTTGGACTAAATGTATGACTAGAATTGAGTTTATTGATATTTTTTTTATAACAAAAAGTAGAAAATATATTTTTTTTTTTTCAAAATGTTTGGTCTTTTTCCATTTATATGGCAAAAAAAAAAAATTGCAGAGGCAATCAAATACCATCAAAAGAAAGCTCTATTTGTGGGAAAAAAGGACGCTAATTTAGTTTGGGTATAACATCGCATGACCGCGCAATTACCAGTTAAAGCGACGCAGTGCCAAATTGTAAAAATCGCTCTGGTCATTGAGCAGCCAAATCCTCCGGGGCTGAAGTGGTTAAGGTTTCATTAATAACATCTTAATAAATAGCAAATGTACAAAAACAAAGCTATTGTGTGGCCTTCTGGTAATTTTAGGGGTCTCACTTGGGGCCCTCTTATTTCTTAAGTTGCCCACCACTAGCTTAAAGTGTTGTTTACTGTATGATGTTATAGTTAAATAAAAGGGACCAGCTGGATAAGAAAAAAACAAGACCTTAAACTGCAGTCTTGCTTGTGGATCTGAAAAATAATCCCTCTTAGCAGAGACAAAAATACTATCATTCTAAAGTGCCTTCTTCACCATACATTTAAAAATACTCCGTCACTGTGACAGGTTCTCGTGCAGGAAACATCTCCCCTTCCCCCTGATATTCACCTTCCCTGTCTTAAAGTGCCACTAAATACATTTTCTGTATTCTGCAAAAAACCTGGTTGATCCCTGCTGTTCTCTATTTCCGAAGGAGCAAAAATGTAGCGCTGGTGATTAAAAACTGTGTATATAAAATACATAAATATCAAAAGTGAAAAAAATGTGAATGGATGAACATCAACATATAATATCAAACTGAGAAAACATATATCCATGAAAAAATATAACATGGATCAGTCCCAACAGAAGTCAGTCCCAATAATTAATAGATCTAACAGGACCACGGGGGTGCATAATAAGCCAGAAATGGTGAGTGGATCCCTGAAGAGACAACTTTGATGGTGTACACAAAAAAAGGATGGGTACTCTTACCAAAGCCGATGGACCTATGTGTCGGCGACACCAGGTCAAACAAGCATGAAGGATGAACCCACGAGCATGCAGAGACAATGCAGCCGGCCACCAGGAATCCCTCGATCAATATGGAGTGGTCCACGGTAACCTTGGGAAATCCAATCTTCTTTTGCTGGAGTCAGGAAGATGAAGATGAGGCCGCCAAACTATGAACCCCCCACTGGAGGTTCAAACCAGATTGTGGACAGAGAGTATGTATAAACAGAAGGAAAAAAGGCCTCCAATGGTGTAGGTCAAAAAAGGATGGCCATTTATTTGCATAAAAACCACGTACAAATAAAACTGAAAAATTATAAAAAATAGTAATCACTATATGTAAAAAGGCAATATGGAAAGTGGAGAAACCAGGCCCTATGCATTTCATTCAAAAAGAACTGCTGGGGCATTCTCCATCTCCAACTTCTGTCCATGTCCCCCAATTCAGCTAGGGATTTTTGCAGCTGTGGTGGCAACCACTTGCTCAGTTTTCAGTGATTTCCTATGCTGAGCATTTTCATCCCTCTCACATCTGAGCAGCCCATGTGACTATAGAGTAACACACGTGGGTGTATACACAGTGGTAGATGACAGCCCACTCCCTCCGCCTCACTAACCGGCTAAACACAATGGGGGCAGGATATTACATCTAGATTAATGGTTGCTTTACATTCTTCTTATTCTAAGACACAGGCTGGAGGGGTGTGACACAGCCTGTGCCTGGCAGAAATCATTTCAAGTATACACTATATTGCCAAAAGTATCGGGATGCCTGCCTTTTACACTCGTGTGAACTTTAATGGCATCCCAGTCCAGGGTTCAATATTGAGTTGGCCCACCCTTTACAGCTATAACAGCTTCAACTCTTCTGAGAAGGCTGTCCACAAGATTTAGGAGTGTGTCTATGGTAATGTTTGACCATTCTTCCAGAAGTGCATTTGTGAGGTCAGGCATTGAGGTTGGACAAGAAGGCCTGGTTTCAATCTCCGCTCTAATTCATCCCAAAGGTGTTCTATTGGGTTGAGGTCAGGACTCTGTGCAGGCCAGTCAAGTTTCTCATCCCAAACTCGCTCATCCATGTCTTTATGGTCCTTGCTTTGTGCACTGGTGCGTAGTCATGTTGGAACAGGAAGGGTCCATCCCCAAATTGTTCCCACAAAGTTGGGAGCATGAAATTGTCCAAAATGTCTTGGTATGCTGATGCCTTAAGAGTTCCCTTCACTGGAACTAAGGAGCCAAGCCCAACCCCTGAAAAACAACCCCACATCATAATCCCCCCATCAACCAAATTTTAAATAATGCAGTCAGGCAAGTACCATTCTCCTGGCAACTGCCAAACCCAGACATGTCCATCGGATTGCCAGACAAAGAAGCGTGATTCGTCACTCCAGAGAACATGTCTCCATCGCTCTAGAATCCAGTGGCGGCGTGCTTTACACAACTGCATCCACCGCTTTTTATTGCACTTGGTGTTGTAAGGCATGGATGCAGTTGCTCAGCCATTGAATTCCATTCCATGAAGCTAATCTGAAGGCCACTCGTAGTTTGGAGGTCTGTAGCTATTGACGATGCAGACAGTTGGCGACTTCTGTGCACTGTGAGCTTCAGCATGCATGACCCCACTATGTCATTTTACGTGGCCTACCACTTCATGGCTGAGTTTGTTATAAAACCACTAACAGTTGACTAAACAATATTTAGTAGCAAGGAAATTTCACGGATGGACTTATTGCATAGGTGGCAACTTATCATGGTACCGCACTTGAATTCACTGAACTCCTGAGAGCGACCCATTCTTTCACAAATGTTTGTAGAAGCAGTCTGCATGCTTAGGTACTTGATTTTATACACCTGAATCCAATGGTTTGGAGGGGTGTCCCAATACCTTTGGCAATATAGTGTATATTTGTGTGTTAATTTAAAGTAGTTTATTGATATTATTTATTTACTCTTTTTTTTATGTTTTGTGACCAGCAGCAGAGGACTAGAAGCTCATCCTGCTTATGTTTCCAGGCTGGGAAAGAGCTGGGTCATGTGACAGCTGGATATTGATTAGGAAAAAGGTACTTCGATTTTTTTAATTATAATTACAGTGTCATCATCCACATACAAAAATAGAATGGACAATGTAAATTGAACAGTGTGTGTTTAGTATCACTTTAACTGCTTAAGGTCCGCCCTATGGCAGTTTCACTGCTACAGGGCGGCACCTCTGCACCGGATCACGTATAAGTGGCGCTTATGCGTGGCGCTGGTGGCTCACTCCCACAGCAGGAGCCCAGCAGCGAATACCGCAGACTCTATTTCCGCCAGCACCTGCCGATCATCGAGCAGAGAGGCAGAACGGCGGTATGGCTATGTAGACCAGGAAGATTGCCATTCTGTTAGTAAAGAAGCCATTGATCTGGTGTCTCTGCAAAGCAGGTACTAGGATCCATCAGTTCTAGTAAAAGCACCAGTTTAGTAAAACACAGGCTAGGCACACATTTAACCCTTTAATCGCCCTTGATGTTAACCCCTTCCCAGCCAGTGTCATTAGTACAGTGACAGTGCATTTTTTTTTATCACTGATCACTGTACTAGTGTCACTGGTCCCCAAAAAGTGTCAGAATGTCTGCCACAATATTACCGGCATTACTAGTATATATATAAAAAAAAAAAAATATCCCATAGTTTGTAGATGCTATACCTTTTGAGCAAACCAATCAATATATGCTTATTGGTATTTTTTTTTTTTTTACCAAAACCATGTATCAGAATACATATTGGCCCAAATTTATGAAGAAATTTTATTTTTTCCAATTTTTTATTGGATGTGTAGTAGCAGAAAGTAAAAAATATTGTTTTCTTTTCAAAATTGCCAGTTTTTTTTTTGTTTATAGCGCAAAAAATAAAAAACGCAGAGGCGATCAAATACCACCAAAAGAAAGCTCTATTTGTGGGGAAAAAGGACATCAATTTGGGTACAGCGTTGCATGATTGTGCAATTGTCAGTTTAAATAATTCAGTGCTGTATAGTCATGAATGGGGGGGTAAATCTTCTGGAGGTCAAGTGGTTAATCTTGTACAATGGCCAAGGTAGCGCACACACAGGGTTAATTTCCTCCTCAGCAGATGACTGTTTGTGTTTCTTGCTGTGTATGTTTAAATTTTCAGTTTGCAGCAGAACTGTAGCAAGGAATGTGCGGTAAGTCAGGTTTATAGCAGACTATCCACCAATGAGAACCTGAGATTCAGCTCTCCTCCAGCCCCTCAGCCTGACTTCTGATGTAGAATAAATGACCTGTAATGCAAAAATACCTAGCAGTTCAGCTCAGAGCTACCGCCAAATAGTAAAGTTATCTGGTACTAATACTATCTGCACAAGGAATGAGTATATGATCAACCTTGTTTACAGGTGTACCTTTCACAATATGGAGAATAAACTCCATTGTTATAAAGCTTTAATTATAGCTTGAGAAAGTGTGTGGCCTTCACTGTCTTTTGTAAAAGTTGCTGGCCTTCCCTGCCAGCAGAACACAATGATCACTGTGGATGGCTATAGTCGCCAGCAGTAGTCGCATGCAAAAAAATCCGACAGGCTGTATGTACTGAAGCCGATTGATGGATTGATTTCTGTACAACCAGTCTGCCCATAAATTGATGTAATCTCGGCATGGAGGTTGTGGAAGTGATTGACAGCTTCACAGCCGCATGTATCTTCCACTTTGATTTTCGTACTAAAGAAAAAATCTATCGAGGGACACGTGAATTCAGATTTGGTCAAGACTTCCAGAAGCAGTCCAGCTAAGGGGTAGGTAGGCAATGGCTACTGACAGACCCAAGAATGTTTTGGGGGCCATCTGTAACAGAATAAAGTACAGTGCAAATGTTTTAGGCAGGTGTGAAAAGATGCTATAAATTATTAATGCTCTAGGAAATAGAAGTGTTAGTAGTTAATTTTTTTATCAATTAACATAATGAAAAGAGAAATTGGAATCAAATCATTAGTGTGATTGTCCTTTGCCTTCAAAACAGCATAAATTCTTCAGTTCTTCTGGGTATACTTGTACAGTACAAGGAACTTGGCAGGTAGGTTGTTCCAAACATCTTGGTGAACTAACCACAGATCTTCTGTGGATGTAGGCTGGATCAAATCCTTCTGTGTCTTCATGAAATCCCAGACAGATTTTATGAAGTTGAGATCAGGGCTCGGTGGGGGCCAAACAATCACTTCAAGGCAGGGCCGGACTGGCCTACCGGGATACTGGGAAATTTGCCGGTTGCCCTGGGGCTGCTTTGAGCGGCGACTGCAGTGCTCCCCTCCCTCCCTCTGTCGACCGGCTCCTCCTCTTGTATGGCACGGAGCTGGGTCTGTGTGTGTGTAACAAGGTCCCACCCCCCTAGACCTGTTTGTGTGATAGTCTTCTAGATGGAAAACTGATTAGTGCTCCGCCTTACACACACAGACCCAGCTCCGTCCATGCCATACATCACCCGCTGTGTGTGATCCAGGAAATGGTGAGGCTGCAATTGGTAGGCACAGAGGCAGCAATGGCTGGCACACAGAGGCTGTAATGGTGTGCACACAGAGGCTGCAATGGCTGGCACACAGAGGCTGCAATAGTGGGCACACAGAGGCTGCAATGGCTGGCACACAGAGGCTGCAATGGAGTGCACACAGAGGCTGCAATGGTGGGCACACAGAGGCTGCAATAGCTGGCATGCAGAGGCTGTAATGGTGGGCATGCAGAGGCTGTAATGGTGGGCACTGTGAGGCTGCATTGATGGGCACAGTGAGGCTGCATTGATGGGCACAGTGAGCCTGCAATGATGGGCACAGTGAGGCTGCAATGATGGGCACAGTGAGGCTGCATTGATGGACACCATAAAGCTGCATTTTATGGGCACAGTGAGGCTGCATTTGATGGGCACTGATGAGGCTGCATTGATCTCTTGTACCATGTCTGCAGTCTCTGGCCATCCCTTGTACCGTGTCTGCAGTCTCTGGCCATCTCTTTTACTGTCTACAGTCTCTGACCATCTTTAGTATGATGTACTCAGTCTCTAACCATCTCCTGTACCATGCCTGCAGCCTCTGAGACCTATTGTATCATGTATGCAGCCTCTGACATCTACTGCATCATACTTGCAGCCTCTGACCATCTCTTGCATCATGTCTGCAACATCTGACCATCTCTTGTATCCTGTACTCAGTCTCTAGCCATCTCTTGTATCATGTCCTCAGTCTCTAGCCATCCCTTGTATAATGTCCACAGTCTCTAACCATCTCTTGTACCATGTTCGCAACCTCTGACCATTTCTTGTCTTATATCATGTCTGCAGTCTCTGAGGGGGGGAGTCTGGAGAGGAGCCAAGAGTGGGAGTGCCGCCAGGATGGGGGTCATGGGGAAGTAAAACGTGTGGACTGTGGAGAGGAGACTATAGGATAAAACCAGGGTCATCAACCTGGAGCCGTCTGAGCCCTGCATGGTATACCTGAGAGGAGGTCAGTGACAGAGCCGCCAGGCAAGTCTGACTGGGGAGTGAATACAATAATATAAGGGGGCACTGATATAAAGATTCCCCCTTATATCAGTAACCCACCCCCCCCCCATTCTTTCTGTGGAAGGTGGTCTCTGGAAACCAGAGTCCCCTCCATGTTCCAGGGGTGCCCCTTGACCATGGACCACTTTTACCACTCTTAGCTGGAATTTGCTTTTATATCTGCCACCCACTGTGTGTGATCCAGGAAATGGTGAGGCTGCAATTGGTAGGCACAGAGGCAGCAATGGCTGGCACACAGAGGCTGCAATGGCTGGCACACAGAGGCTGTAATGGTGTGCACACAGAGGCTGCAATAGTGGGCACACAGAGGCTGCAATGGCTGGCACACAGAGGCTGTAATTGTGTGCACACAGAGGCTGTAATTGTGTGCACACAGAGGCTGCAATGGTGGGCACACAGAGGCTGCAATAGCTGGCATGCAGAGGCTGTAATGGTGGGCATGCAGAGGCTGTAATGGTGGGCATGCAGAGGCTGCATTGGTGGGCACTGTGAGGCTGCATTGATGGGCACAGTGAGGCTGCAATTATGGGCACAGTGAGACTGCAATGATGGGCACAATGAGGCTGCAATGATGGGCACAGTGAGGCTGCAATGATGGGCACAGTGAGGCTGAAATGATGGGCACAGTGAGGCTGCATTAATGGACACCATAAAGCTGCATTTTATGGGCACAGTGAGGCTGCATTTGATGGGCACTGATGAGGCTGCATTGATCTCTTGTACCATGTCTGCAGTCTCTGGCCATCCCTTGTACCGTGTCTGCAGTCTCTGGCCATCTCTTTTACTGTCTACAGTCTCTGACCATCTTTAGTATGATGTACTCAGTCTCTAACCATCTCCTGTACCATGCCTCCAGCCTCTGAGACCTATTGTATCATGTCTGCAGCCTCTGACATCTACTGCATCATACTTGCAGCCTCTGACCATCTCTTGCATCATGTCTGCAACATCTGACCATCTCTTGTATCCTGTCCTCAGTCTCTAGCCATCTCTTGTATCATGTCCTCATTCTCTAGCCATCCCTTGTATCATGTCCTCAGTCTCTAGCCATCTCTTGCATCATGTCCTCAGTCTCTAGTCATCTCTTGTATCATGTCCACAGTCTCTAACCATCTCTTGTACCATGTTCGCAACCTCTGACCATTTCTTGTCTTATATCATGTCTGCAGTCTCTGAGGGGGAGTCTGGAGAGGAGCCAAGAGTGGGAGTGCCACCAGGATGGGGGGTCATGGGGAAGTAAAATGTGTGGACTGTGGAGAGGAGACTATAGGATAAAACCAGAGTCACCAACCTGGAGCCGTCTGAGCCCTGCATGGTGTACCTGAGAGGAGGTCAGTGACAGAGCCGCCAGGCAAGTCTGACTGGGGAGTGAATACAATAATATAAGGGGGCACTGATATAAAGATTCCCCCTTATATCAGTAACCCCCCCCCATTCTTTCTGTGGAAGGTGGTCTCTGGAAACCAGAGTCCCCTCCATGTTCCAGGGATGCCCCTTGACCATGAACCAATTTTAGCACTCTTAACTGGAATTTGCTTTTATATCTGCCATATATATATATATATATATATATATATATATATATATATATATATACACACATATATATATAATACAGCTTTAAATGTGCTTTAAAATGCATGGTTTTCCCTTTCGCAAACAAAGAAAATAATGACGTTATGATGGTTTTGATGTTGGGCTGATATAATAATGCTATGGAGCTCATATGACATTTTTTCCAGGGCTGGTTTTTATTCCCAAACTGTCCCTGCTTCCAGGATTCCTTGTTCTGCATTACGCTGCAGGTATTTTTTAATGACATTGGCTGTATGTTTGGTGTCATTGTCCTGCCACAGAATAAATTTGGTATGGCATGATTGATAAGTATCTGCCTGTATTTCTCAGCATTGAGGACACCATTGATCCCAACCAAATTTCCAACTCTATTTGCAGAAATGGAGCCCAAAACTAGCAAGGAACCCCCACCATGCTTCACTGTTGCCTGCAGACTAGGAGTCAACCAATATCGTTATTTCAAGACCGATACCGATTTTTTGGCTGCGTTTCAGGCTGATAGCCGTTGTCAAGACGATATTCTGTACATTTATAGTTTTGAAAAATCAACACAATTTTCTACACAAATCTGGTATAAACTGAACATGTTAATGTTTATTAAAATTTTAAACATGAAGTGCTCATTCTTCATACCATACTTACATGAAAACTGATGGTAAAACCACACAGATTTCACTTGCAGACATCAGTTTCACAACGGTTTTTATGCGCGATTCAGTTCGTTTTATGCACGATGACATCAGTTTTCAATGCGGGTCAGTTATGTGCCCTATCTTCACATCAATGTTGATGTCATGTCAGTTTTTTTTCCTGGTTTTTTTTTTTTTTTTTGCACATTCCTATACAGAAAAAATCTGCATGTTGTGGTGTGAACAGGGCATATAGAGAAGACTAGAGGGAACCATTGTTTTTTTGTGCCCTTGCAGAACGCGTACAGAAAAACTGACACCATGGTGTGAACGAGGCATAAAAGTAAACAACTGGGGAAAAATAAAGTGCTTGAAAAATAATAACTTATTAAATGGCTTCCCAAAACAAAGAAAATGGCATACCATACCCATACCCAACTGCAGTACACTGCACTGATATAAAATGTAATTTAAATCACTACCGCAGTGCAAAAAGCTAGACATTACACTTTCTTCAATACTCCCAGTTAAGTAGAACAATATTATAGTGCAGAAAGCTTAACGTTTCAGCATGGTCACCTGTTAAACAGCTTCTGTTTTTTGCTTCTACTTCAGTAAAAACATGCTCACTTGGTACAGAGGAAGGAGGAGAACAGAGGTATCTTCTAGCATGAGAGGTAAGTCTTTTGTAGGGTGCCTCATTTTCTTTCCACCACTGAAGAGGATCTGGCTGGCATGGTGCACCCTGTTGTGGGTGGGTGGCTGGCACCCTGCTGTGGGTGGATGACTGGCTGGCATGGTGAACCCTGCTGTGGGTGGCCTGGCACCCTGCTGTGGGTGAGTGGCTGGCTGGCAACCTGCTGTAGGTGGGTGGCCTGGCTGGCATGGTGCACTCTGCTGTAGGTGGCCAGGCTCCCTGCTGTGGGTGGATGACTGGCACCTTGGCCCTGCTGTGGCTGGCTAGCATGTCTTCCTCACTGGCCCAGTTCCGCTGTTCCGAGCACTGTCGAAGGCAAGAGAGGCAGCGGCTTTTGCTCTATCTGGGTGGAAGAAGCCGGAACTCGGAGTCAGAGAATTTGCAGGGCCAGTGCGCGGAGGCGTGTGCCACAACATACCTAATGACGTTGCCTGCTTGTGCCACGTGCCCCCGCTCACAGAGCCTGCAGTGCAAACAGGGCCGCTGATAAGCCAGTACAGCCAGCCCTGTTGTACCGGGCCCGGCCAGCAGGGGGGGCCTGTGCAGCTTCAAAGACAGTTCAGTGGAGAAAACCCAAAAAACGCTTTTTAATTTACAAGTGGCTCCCTGCGCTCATTGTACACTACACACTGGATCTTTCCATTACAAAATCCTGGAAACAGAATCCAGGAATCTGTGTCTCCCAGGACCTCAGCTGAGCTCTGTAATCCAGTCCAGAGCTTCTAGATTGCCTTCTCCACAGACCCAAGACCACACCCCTCTGCTGCTCTCATTGGTTGGAGGAGAGAAGTCTAATTAGCAGCCCGGGACGGGAGCTTCTTAGGTAAGAGACATGCTGCTGTGCAGGAGAGTTCTCTCATGTTGGCACAGATTAAAACAGGCCCACTGACACTGCATCTGCACTGCCTGCCAGCGCAGACACAACACGAACAGTCAGAAATGTTTTGTAATGTAAACGATCCTAACACCTCCTGAGAGGCCCCCTCCCCCACCAACCTGAAATGGGGACTGATGTTGAGAGGTGCTCTGATGTGATATAAGGGGCTCTGCTGTGATGGAGGGGGCTCTGCTGTGATGGAGGGGGCTCTGCTGTGATACAAGGGGCTCTGATGTGATATAAGGGGACTCTGATGTGATGGAGGGGGCTGTGATGTGATGGAGGGGGCTCTGCTGTGATGGAGGGGGCTCTGCTGTGATACAAGGGGCTCTGATGTGATATAAGGGGACTCTGCTGTGATGGAGGGGGCTCTGATGTGATATAAGGGGACTCTGCTGTGATGGAGGGGGCTCTGCTGTAATGGACGGGGCTCTGCTGTGATACAAGGGGACTCTGCTGTGATACAAGGGGGCTCTGATGTGATGGAGGGGGCTCTGATGTGATGGAGGGGGCTCTGATGTGATGGAGGGGGCTCTGCTGTTATGGAGGGGGCTCTGATGTGATGGAGGGGGCTCTGATGTGATGGAGGGGGCTCTGCTGTGATGGAGGGGGCTCTGCTGTGATGGAGGGGGCTCTGCTGTGATGGAGGGGACTCTGCTGTGATGGAGGGGGCTCTGCTGTGATACAAAGGGCTCTGCTGTGATATAAGGGGACTCTGCTGTGATGGAGGGGACTCTGCTGTGATGGAGGGGGCTCTGATGTGATGCAGGGGGCTCTGCTGTGATGGAGGGGGCTCTGCTGTGATACAAGGGGCTCTGATGTGATATAAGGGGACTCTGATGTGATGGAGGGGGCTCTGATGTGATGGAGGGGGCTCTGATGTGATATAAGGGGCTCTGATGTGATGGAGGGGGCTCTGCTGTGATGGAGGGGACTCTGCTGTGATGGAGGGGACTCTGCTGTGATGGAGGGGGCTCTGCTGTGATGGAGGGGACTCTGCTATAATGGACGGGGCTCTGCTGTGATACAAGGGGACTCTGCTGTGATACAAGGGGGCTCTGATGTGATGGAGGGGGCTCTGCTGTGATGGAGGGGACTCTGCTGTGATGGAGGGGGCTCTGCTGTGATGGAGGGGGCTCTGATGTGATGGAGGGGGCTCTGATGTGATGGAGGGGGCTCTGCTGTGATGGAGGGGGCTCTGCTGTGATGGAGGGGACTCTGCTGTGATATAAGGGGCTCTGCTGTGATATAAGGGGACTCTGCTGTGATGGAGGGGGCTCTGATGTGATGCAGGGGGCTCTGCTGTGATGGAGGGGGCTCTGCTGTGATGGAGGGGGCTCTGCTGTGATATAAGGGGCTCTGATGTGATATAAGGGGACTCTGCTGTGATGGAGGGGGCTCTGCTGTGATGGAGGGGGCTCTGATGGAGGGGACTCTGCTGTGATGGAGGGGGCTCTGCTGTGATGGAGGTTGCTCTGATGGAGGGGACTCTGATGGAGGGGGCTCTGCTGTGATGGAGGGGACTCTGCTGTGATGGAGGGGACTCTGCTGTGATGGAGGGGGCTCTGCTGTGATGGAAGGGGCTCTGCTGTGATGGAGGGGACTCTGATATGAAATGGGGGACTCTGTCCGTTGTTCTACTGACCTACCCCCCGCATCTTCTGCCAGTTATACTGACTTTGCTGCATATTTTAATATAATGCACATAAATAAAAAAAGATTGTAAGTTTACAAAGTAAGACATGGGCACCTCTTGGCATCATTAACCCCTTCCCACCTATATCAGCCCTTTCGCTGGATGGATAGGTGGGGTTGAGGTTGGGGCAGAAGGGGGCCCCATCAGGTAGGCTGTACGGGGCCCCATGGTTTCTATCAGCAGCCCTGAGTGCAAACCTTCTAAGTCCTGGCTTCTTCTACCTGGACCGATGATGAGGACAGTAGTAGTGGGCCCCAAAAAGATGGTCGCCGCAGCAGGGGGAGGTCTAATATCGGTGTGTCTGACATGATATATGAAAATTTGAGAATATCGGCCATAATAATCGCCCGTCCTCTACTGCAGACACTCATTATTGTACTGAATAATGGACCCTAAAAACTAAATGTAAGGACTATAATGGTACCAAATTTATGTAAAAAGTATCAAAGAGTATTATTTATGATAAAAATTACACATCTATACAGTACATATAAAAAAAAACATAAAAAACACACAAAAGCTGCACATAAAACATAACAAAACCATCTAGTACTCCTTGAACACAGATTCTCAGTGGCTCCCCTAATAGTAGAGCACAGTGAGTTTCTGTAATCTCAATGCAGTTTGTGTTTCGTAGGAAGTAGCCCGCTTCTTCAGAAAAAGCAAGAACACTAAAAATGGAATGGTACATATGTCAGTTACAGCTTCTTATTTGAACAATAAATATACTGGGTAACCAGCTGTCATTACATACCTCAAGGTAAATAGTCAAAAACGTCAAAATAGAAACACATTGAATGGTCCTCCTAAAAATTGCGTCGAAATTACAGCAACTTACTGCTGTGCTCTACTATAGGGGAGCCACCGAGAATCTGTGTTCAAGGAGTACTAGATAGTTTTGGTTATGTTTTATGTGCAGAATTTGTGTGTTTTTTGATATGTATACATGTGTAATTTTTATCATAAATAAATACTCTGATACTTTTTACATAAATTTGGTACCGTTTATAGTCCTTAGATTTCATTTGTTAAGATCCTTTTGTATATCATTGATCAAGATGAGGTACCAGACCTACATGGTCTACCAAATGAGGGTCTCTTATGAAGGCCTTCCTCCCAGTTCTCTATTTTTCATTATTGTACCGCTCTCCAGCCCTTTGGTGAACTGCCTCTTTCTACAGCCAAATATTTCAAATTGTGAAATAGCAGATCCCCTGCTGACATTTTTTCTGCACCCCAGTTCCAATGTTTTTTGTGCATAGGACATGGAAACAAGGCTAAGTGAGACATTTTAATTTCATTAACACACATACACACACACTCTAATGCAGACAGGCAGCACGGCATGGGGGTACGTTGCTGCCTGCTTCTGGGTTTAGGGCAGAGATTGTACACAGCGGTAGTCTGTTAGCAGATCCCAGCTAACGATTCATAGTCGGAACCCGCTGATCGGCTGTGTCCAATAACAGCCCAGAGTCCTGTGTTGACAATCAAGATAGGGCTCTGTAAAGAGGGATTTCTCTGTTTCTAGGGATAAGAAACAAAGATATTTAATAAAATAAGCACACATTAACCCTTTTATTACCCTAGATGTTAACCCTTTCCCAGTCAGTGTCCTTAGTACAGTGACTATGCATTGTATTATAGCACTACCCCCACAGGGGCTGCTGGTAACTGGTTCCCCTGCTCCTGCACAGCCAGGCAACACACATTCTCCACTTGCATCCAAGCCTTTGGCTTTCTTTTTATGTTTTATTAAAGGTAACAACTTGGATGGGGTGAAGGGATTCATGGGATATCCAACTTGAAGTAAAGAACAACCAGGGACAACTTCCTCCCTATGTACAGTGAGGGGAAAAAAGTAATTGATCCCCCGTTGATTTTGTACGTTTGCCCACTGACAAAGAAATGATCAGTCTATAATTTTAATGGTAGGTTTATTATACCAGTGAGAGACAGAATAATAATAAAAATATCCAGAAAACTGCATTTCAAAAAAGTTATAAATTGATTTGCATTTTAATGAGTGAAATAAATATTTGACCCCTTCGCAAAACACGACTTAGTACTTGGTGGCAAAACCCTTGTTGGCAATCTGAGGTCAGACGTTTCTTGTAGTTGGCCACCAGGTTTGTAAAAATCTCAGGAGGGATTTTGTCCCACTTCTCTTTGCAGATCCTCTCCAAATCATTAAGGTTTTGAGGCTGCCGTTTGGTAACTCAAACCTTTTGCTCCCTAAACACATTTTTTTATGGGATTAAGGTCTGGAGACTGGCAGGCCACTCCAGGACCTTAATGTGCTTCTTGTTGAGCCACTCCTTTGTTGCCTTGGCTGTGTGTTTTGGGTAATTGTCATGCTGGAATACCCATCTATGGCCCATTTTCAATGCCCTGGCTGAGGGGAGGAGGTTCTCACCCAAGATTTGATGCTACATGGCCCCATCCATCGTCCCTTTCATGCGGTGAAGTTGTCCTGTCCCCTTAGCAGAGAAACACCCCTAAAGCATAATGTTTCCACCTCCATGTTTGATGGTGTTCTTGGGGTCATAGGCAGCATTTCTCCTCCTCCTCCAAACACAGCAAGTTGAGTTGATGCCAAAGAGCTTGATTTTGGTCTCATCTGACCAAAACAATTTAACACAGTTCTCCTCTGAATCGTTCAGCTATTCATTAGTAAACTTCAGACGGGCCTGTACATGTGCTTTCTTGAGCAGGGGGACCTTACGGACGCTGCAGGATTTCAGTCCTTCATGGTGTAGTGTGTTACTAATTGTTTTCTTGGTGACTATGGTCCCAACTGCCTTGAGATCATTGACAAGATTCTCCCATGTAGTTCTCATGATCATTGAAATTCCATGAGGTGAGATCTTGCATGGAGCCCCAGACTGAGGGCGATTAACAGTTATTTTGTGTTTCTTCCATTTGCCAATAATCGCACCAACTGTTGTCACCCTCTCACCAAGCTGCTTGGCGAGGGACTTGTAGCCCATTCCAGGCTTGTGTAGGTCTACAATCTTGTCCCTGACATCCTTGGACAGCTCTTTGGTCTTGGCCATGGTGGAGAGATTAGAATCTGATTGATTGCTTCTGTGGACAGGTGTCTTTTATACAGGGAACAAGCTGAGAGTTAAGAGAGTGCTCCTAATCTCATCTCATTACCTGTATAGAAGTCACCTGGGAGCCAGAAATCCTGCTGATTGGTAGGGGATCAAAAACTTACTTCACTTATTCAAGTGCAAATAAATATATAACTTTTTTGAAATGCGTTTTTCTGGATATTTTTTGTTGTTATTTTGTCTCTCACTGTAAAAATAAACCTACCATTAAAATTATAGACTGATCATTTGTTTGTCCATGGGAAAAACGTACAAAATCAGCAGGGGAGCAAATACTTTTTTCCCCTCACTGTACAAGATCTTGAATTGTCCTTCTCAGATATTGACAGTCTCTGAAGATAAAAATACAAAAGCCCCTTAAGGACTAGGAACATTTAGTCCTTTTTGAAAGTAGCACACTGGGGGTTATTTACGAAAGGCAAATTCATTTTGCATTACAAGTGCAAAGTGCACTTGAAATTGCACTTGGAAGTGCAGTCGCTGTGGATCTGATGGGGACATGCAAGGAAAATAAAAACAGCATTTTAGCTTGCACATGATTGGATGATAAAATCAACAGAGCTTCCCCTCATTTCAGAACTACCCCCGAGATTGAGATCGACTGTACTTTCAAGTTGACTTTGCACTTGTAGTTTGCACTTGTAGTGCAAAGTGGATTTGCCTATCGTAAATAACCCCCCACTGTGTTGGAGGCTGCATACAGGAGTATCTCCAACTCCACCGTAGACACTGTTATATGGAAATAGCCCCGCTTATGGAGAGGAACAGGATAAATAGGAAAACCTATGAGGAAGGAAATAAGTGCTATCACACAGAAAAAAGATACAACAAGGTTGCAGCCGCCCTTTAATGCACAGGCTTTTGTTAAATTCCGTGCCTTGAAGTTTATATAAGTAGTTAATATGGGGCTATTGGCGCTACCTCAGATGATTATAATTGTGCTGTTATAACTTCAATTAGTGACCCTCACCACTTCACAAACCTAAACTAGATCTATAGTATTAGTGCAACACCTTCCCTATTGTCTGTATATATATGTACTGGTGACACCAAGAGTGTACACCTGTCCATACATGCAATAGCCTCTACAAGTGGATGGAAAAAAAAAAAAAAAAAAAAATATATATATATATATATATATATATATATATATATATATATATATAGGAAGCCTGAGGTCAAGGGTTATAAAAAATAAAGGAAATAGAACCCAGTGTAAGGTACCTTGTAAATAAATGTGATTAGTTCCACTACGAAAAAAAGGTATTCCCCTCAAACAATGTTTCACATTGCAAGATCCCAAAAGGCAGCATTAATTATCCATGTTAATAGTACCTATACTTATTCCCCTTATGGCTCTAAAATAAATGATAGGTTTTGCACTGCACTATGTGAACTTATCACAGCAAATACAAACTAGTGTAAGCTAAACCAATAAGTGCATAAATCATCAACCCACAAATACGTGATTCTTATACAGACATCAGAAAAACTATATATATATCTATATATATCAGTGGCGGCCCGCCCATAGGGGGCGCCGCCGCCCCCCCCCTCTCCCCCTAGGTGTAAAAAAAAAAGGAAAAAAAAATGGCCCTTTAAGACATTTAAAAAAATAAAAATAAAAATGTCATTTAACAATTTAACATAGTACTGTGGCGCCGGTCACAGTGCACTATGAGAAGCGCCACGTTGATGCAATCACAAGATTGCATCCATGGCGCTTCATTTGCGGGTTAAAAACCCGCCTTGCGACGCACTGCAGAACGCCGACTAGCTTCCGCCCGTAAAATCACTGTGATTCTACGGGCGGGGGAGCATTGTCATTCTTAGACAGGCTGGTCACTTCCGGCTTTCGGCTGCTTCACGAAACCCGGAAGTGACATCGGCAGCTCCATTCCTCAGCCCGAGCGGAGCTGCCAGACAGTGAGGCAGGTGAGTCACCGCATAAAGGCTTTCTACTTTGTTGAGAATGTTCATGCATTTAGCTGAGCTGAATGAATGGAAAAAAGCTTTCACAGAGCCAGAAAGGTTTTCTATACTTTGGTAATAAATTGTAAATGTACCTTTTGGGTTATTACTTATTATGGTGTGTGTCCAAGGTCATGGGGAGGAAATTAATCACTTTAGAAAACTGGTGTCTTATGATCTGCTTGTCTAGAACATTTTTCCCCACAGAGGTTGAAGAATCTTTTGTATACCACATTGAAATTTAATATAATAAAATACTATAGACACCTTTTTTCCACTGAAGAAAGTTTTTACTGTTTTAAAAAAAAAAATCTTCAGTCAGGACTCCTGGCCTCCCTTCTTGCCACTGCTCCTAATCACATGAAACATACATTTTAACCTTTGCTAGTCCTTACTAATACTGCTAGTGGCCTAGTCACCCCTGTCACCTAAAGCTCTCCTGCTACATGCATCCCATTTAGGAGTACTCAAGAACTTGCCTTATATCCTGACCTGAGTGCTGTTCCTTCTTTGCAGCATGACATGGGAAATCCCATACACGGGGGGGGGGAGCAGTCTAGCTGTATTGGGTCCCTCCAGCTCTAATTCCCCTAATAGTTCCCTCTGAGGCTGGGTTCACACCGCCGCGGCAGCGAGAACCGGATGTGATTCGCACCGCACTGCAGTGCAAATCACATCCGATCTCTGTGCGATGCGAGTTCAGCCATACAGATAGTATACAGATAGTATGGCTGAATTCGCATCGCACCCGCCGCAAACTCGCACGGGACACTTTTTTTGGTCCGCAGCAGAATCGGATCGCATGGGTGTTCACACCATGTGATCCGATTCCTGTCCGAGTTTGCAGATCGCACTGCGATATGCGAACTGATCTGGGGGTGTCATTAACATTTCACTGACACTCCCAGCAGTCCGCATAGGGCAGTGTGAACTGCCGGCGGGAGGCATGCGATGCGGGAAAACGCTGCGGATTCGCGGCGTTCCCGCATCGCTCCAGTGTGAACCCAGCCTCAATGCGGTATTCTTATTCAGCAAAGTGCAAAAAAGTAATGGTCTGCTGATGCTCTGTTGCTTGTTGTTACTCACAGTTAATTTGCTGGCAAAGACATTTTATAAACCTTTTTTGTATTTTAGTGTAAATATGAGATCTGAGGACTTTTTGACCCAGATCTCATATTTAAGAGGACCTGTCATGCTTTTTTCTATTACAAGAAATGTTTACATTCCTTGTAATAGGAATAAAAGTGACACCATTTATTTTTTAAAACTGTGAAAAAAAAATATTTTTTACGATCTCGCGTGCATAAGCGAACGCATACGTGAGTACTGCGCCCGGCCGCCCGCATATGAAAACGGCGGTCAAACCACACATGTGAGGTATCGCCGCGATCGTTAGACTGAGCTCAATAATTCTAGTCCTCCTCTATAGCTTAAAAGATGCAACCTGTAGAATTTTTTAAACGTTGCCTATGGAGATTTTTGAGAGTAAAAGTTTGACGCCATTCCATGAGCGGGCGCAATTTAGAAGCGTGACATGTTGGGTATCAATTTACTCAGCGTAACATTATCTTTCGGAATATATCTAAAAATTGGGGTAACTTTACTGTTATCTTATTTTTTTATTTAAAAAAAAATTTTTTTTTCCAAATAAAGTGCGCTTGTAAGACCGTTGTGCAAATACAGTATGACAGTAAGTATTGCAATGACCGCAATTTTATTCTCTAGGGTGTTAGAAAAAAAAAACAATATATAATGTTTGGGGGTTTCTAAGTAATTTTATAGCCAAAAAAAACTGTTTTAAAGATGTAAACACCTAAATTATAAAACGAGGCTGGTCCTTAAGTTGTTCAGAAGGCATTTGCTGTATATAACGTTTAAGACTGATAATATCACTGCTCGGTCAGATACATAAACCCAGGGCAGGGACATATTTAAGGCCGGGCAAAAGGGGCAGCTGCCCTGGGCCCTGGCATTGTTGTATGTCCCCAAGCAGCTGACTCATACTTGCAAACTATCCCAGTTTAAATTCCCTTGTCCCTTGAGGTTTTAGTCCTGTGCTATGTCCCAATATCTCAGTGTGAAGTTCTGTTACTAAAGCTGCCCAGCCCTATTGTTGTGTACAGATAACTCACCTGCAGAGTGCAGACCCTGTGTTTACATGTAAATACCGGCATTCATATGTAAATAGTGGCGGACCGGTGGCATTGATATGTAAATAATAGAGGGGCCATTCATATGTATATCATATCAAATACAAATTTTTGCCCAGGGTCCAATCAATATTAAAGCTTTTTTATTTATTTATGTATTTATTTATTTTTATGTAAAAGGATGAACTTCCGATGCAAAAGGCTGGACCCACAAATCTATATATGATGTGCAGGGTCCTGTGTATAATGTAGAGCCTGGTATGGTATATAATAATAACTGATAGCTATTGTTTTTCCAAGATAAACTTCAAATTTCTGGCTGTGTTTTTCACATGGCAATATTGAATAAACATGCATCCAGAACAGCAGGAAAAATGTTGTGATCAGATTGAACCTACATAATGTACCCTGTACACTTGTCCTCTGAAGTCTATTGCCACTGTATAAAAGCCAGCCAGGAACTCAGCACAGGGATGGGGGAACCCCTTATAATGGGCACAGCAGTCAGCAGCTGTACAGGCCCGGGAACGCTGTACAGGCCCGGGAACTCAGCACAGGGATGGGGGGAACCACTTATAATGGGCACAGCAGCCAGCAGCTGTACAGGCCCGGGAACTCAGCACAGGGATGGGGGGAACCACTTATAATGGGCACAGCAGCCAGCAGCTGTACAGGCCCGGGAACTCAGCACAGGGATGGGGGGAACCACTTATAATGGGCACAGCAGCCAGCAGCTGTACAGGCCCGGGAACTCAGCACAGGGATGGAGGGAACCACTTATAATGGGCACAGCAGCCAGCAGCTGTACAGGCCCGGGAACTCAGCACAGCCATGGTGGGAACCCCTCATTATGGGCACAGTGAGGCTGCAATTGATGGGCAAGGTGAGGCTGCATTTGATGAAATAGACACTTGCATTTGGCAGCGCCATAATCTCTCTTTTAAACTTACCCATACTTTCATTTGACTCATAGGTATTGATCATTGTGCAATTTATTTTCAAAATGACTGAAAATTCGGTTCCATCTTTGAAACTATTTCCCTTCACAAGGCGTACAGATGAGGAAAAAATGAGGTTAAAAGGAGCTTGGACCATATCAACCCAAACTGCAAATTCAGCAGAGGTCAAGTGATCGTGGTCGAGTTTACACGCGAAGCTTTTCCACCACTTCTTATAATAAATGGAGTTGGCTAGCTGGATGTGATGCGACTCATGCATATTATTGTTTTCCATGTTTGCTATTCCAAAGTCATGGCACCGACACGCTGTGGATATCAACAGGGGTTAACGACCTAAAGCATCTCACTGAAAAATGCAAGCGGCATGAAACTACCCAAAGCCATCTTGACAATGTTATGAGGCTCGAGTTTTTTGGAAAGCGTAGCATTGGTGAACAGCTAGATGCAGGCTACAGAATTTCCATTAGAAGACACAATGAAGAGGTCACAAAAAATCGACACATCCTGTCTAGGATAATAGACTGCGTGAAATTTTGTGGTGCATTTGAGCTGGCTTTGCGTGGTCATGATGAGAGTGAGAGCTCCGAAAATCCTGGGATATTCCGTGGCTTGGTTGATTTTGTTGCTTCTCTTGATGGAGTTTTGAAAGAGCACCTTGAGAATGCCACTGTTTTTAAGGGCACTTGAAAAACTGTGCAGAACGAGCTGTTGGACTGTATGCTGTCTGTAGTGAAGGAGCACATTATCCAAGAAGCACAGAGCAGCAATTTCATCTCAATCCAGGCCGATGAGACCACTGATATTGCCACCCATTGCCAACTTGTGCTTGTACTGCGCTACATAGATGCCAAAAACAATGTACAGGAGAGGTTGAGTTTAATACTCTACATTCCGCTAATGCAGATTCCATTGCTACAGCAATACAAGAGCGCCTTGCTGTCATCCTTCCAGGGGATCAGAAACATAAGCTCATCTCCCAAGCATATGATGGAACCAGCGTGATGAGGGGTGCCACTTCAGGGGTTCAAAAGAAGATTCAGGATATTTACCCAAATGCCCATTACATCCACTGCTATGCACATCAGCTCAATCTGATAATGCAACAGGCCACTTCTCAAATGCCCAAAGTGAGACTTTTTTTTTGCAAACCTTGGAGGATTTGCCAGCTTTTTTGCCAGATCACCCAAGCGCACAGATGTACTTGATAAAGTAGTTGCCCATAGACTACCGACATCAAGCAGTGTTAGATGGAACTTCCACAGCCGTGCCGTCAATACAGTGTTTGAGCACAGAGAGGACCTCATCTGTTGTTTTGAAACCATGAGAGACTCAGGTGATTTTGACTCTGTTACCATGAGAGAAGCAGCAGGCTTTGCCGTGCTGCTGGAGGATCAGGATTTTAAATATTTTCTTACGCTTTTTCACAACATTATGCCGCATGTTGACCTCCTTTATGCCAAACTCCAGAAGAAGGACATAGATTCAGTCCACATTAAGGGGAGCATCCAGCAGTTCCAGCGGGACATACAGACGATCAGGTAGCAGCCGTAATCCTCCTTTTCCATGTGTTGTTGTTATTATTATTTTTTTATTATTATTGCTCATACATTTTGCAGAGATTCTATCCCATCCCTGGTTGATGAAAGCAGTCAAGGTGGTTCTCAACCGAAGAGGCGGGGCTCACTGAATCCAGGAGACCATAAACGCATTGCATCTGAGGTGAGTGTTTATTTGTTGCAATATTTGTCTTTTTGATAGCTCCCTTATAGATATGAAGATTGGAAAGAAAAATATTTTTCTTACAATAGTCATATAAAAATGATGTGATCTAAAAGGATTTGTTATTTCCTCTAGTGGATAAAATTAGTATTACAACCTTCATCTGTGTTAGCTGCCTGAACATCAGAAATGCATGAAACTTGACATATTTACTAAGAATGTCTTGTTGTCCATTTGTATGGAGTTCGGAGAAATTATGGATTCCAAACCACTGAAACTGATCTCCCTTTATAACTTTAAACTGAACATTTTAAAATGACCAGTTTTAAGTTATGAAGGGAGATCAGTTTTAGTGTTTTTGAATCCATAATTTCTCAGAACTCCATACACATGGACAAGACATTCTTAGTAAATATGTCAAGTTGCATGCATTTATGATGGTCAGGGAGCTAACAGAGATGACATTGACACCCCTAATTGACATCACTACCTAATTTTTGTTTTTATCCTTCACTCTATATGTCTGTGATACCATACTATTGCACACCATGCAACGTTTCTCCTTCACAAAACACCTTGTTAGTGACAAGCTGCATATGGGTGACAGCGATGGTAGCAAGTGACACCTTGCATCTTGGCGGCAGTTGAAAGTGGCAAGGAACAAGCTGCATCTGAGTAACTGGTGATAGTAGCAAGTGCCACACTGCATATGGGTGGCAGGTGACAGTGGCAAGTGACAATCGATGATGGCAAGTGACATGCTACATCTGGGTGACAGGTGATGGTAGCAAGTGATACCTTGCATCTGGCTGACAGGTGATAGTGGCAAGTGACAAGCTGCATTTGGGTGACAATGGCAAGTGACACACTGAATCTGGGTGACAGTGGCAAGTGACAAGCTGCATCTGGGTGACAGGTGATGGTGGCAAGTGACACCTTGTATCTGCATGGCAGTTGATAGTGGCAAGTAACAAGCTGCATTTGGGTGACAGGTGATGGTAGCAAGTGACACGCTGCATCTGGTGACAGGTGACGGTGGCAAGTGACACGCTGCGTCTGGTGACAGGTGACAATGGCAGATGGCAGGTGACAAGCCAGATCTGGGTGAAAG
This sequence comes from Lithobates pipiens, assembly GCF_037356315.1. NCBI lineage: Eukaryota > Metazoa > Chordata > Amphibia > Anura > Ranidae > Lithobates > Lithobates pipiens. The sequence continues at coordinate 156,510,555 of NW_027507789.1, read as the reverse complement.
GTGATGTTGGCAAGTGACACGTTGCATCTGGGTGAAAGGTGACGGTGGCAAGTGACATGCTGCATCTGGTTGAAAAGTGATGGTGGCAAGTGACACGCTGCATTTGGGTTGCAGGTGACGGTGACATACTGCATCTGGTGACAGGCGACAGTGACAAGCTGCATCTGGGTGAAAGATGACGTGGCAAGTGATACGCTGCATCTGGTGACAGGTGACGGTGGCAAGTGACATGCTTCATCGGGTGACGGTGACAAGCTGCATCTGGTGACAGGTGATGGTGGCAAGTGACACGCTTCATCGGGTGACAAGCTGCATCTGGGTGAAAGATAACGGTGGCAAGTAATACGCTGCATCTGGTGACAGGTGATGGTGACAAGATGCATCTGGTGACAGATGACGGTGGCAAGTGACATGCTTCATCAGCTGATGGTGACAAGCTGCATCTGGGTGAAAGGTGACAGTGGCAAGTGACATGCTTCATCAGGTGACAGTGACAAGCTGCATCTGGGTGAAAGGTGACAGTGGCAAGTGACACGCTTCATCTGGTGACAAGCTGCATCTGGGTGAAAGATGGTGGCAAGTGATACGTTGCATCTGGTGACAGGTGACGGTCGCAAGTGACATGCTTCATCAGGTGACAGTGACAAGCTGCATCTGGGTGAAAGGTGACGTGGCAAGTGACATGCTTCATCTGGTGACAAGCTGCACCTGGGTGAAAGATGACGGTGGCAAGTGATACGCTGCATCTGGTGACAGGTGACGGTGGCAAGTGACACGCTTCATCTGGTGACAGGTGACAGTGGCAAGTGTCATGCTTCATCAGCTGATGATGACAAGCTGCACCTGGGTGAAAGGTGACAGTGGCAAGTGACACGCTGCATTTGGGTTGCAGGTGATGGTGGCATGTGTCATGCTGCATCTGGGTAAAAGGTGACAGTGGCAAGTGACATGCTGCATCTGGGTGGCAGGAAACGGTGGCAAGTGACATGCTTCATCAGCTGACGGTGTCATGTTGCATCTGGGTGAAAGGTGACAGTGGCAAGTGACATGCTGCATCTGGGTGGCAGGTGGCGGTAAACATGGCCCTGTCCTAACTTTTTAGAGATATGTTACTGCCACCAATTTCAAAATGACCCTCTTTTATCTTCAAATGGTACATTTTACCAATTTAAACATTTGATATATGTCTTTTGTTAATAAAATATGGGTTTATAAGATTTGAAGATCATTGTATTATTTTTATACAGATTTTACAGTGTCCCAACCTTTTTGGAATTAGGGTTGTATATGAGGATGTAAGCGTGCGACCGGAGGCCAGAGAGAAAAGGTTTCGGGGGATCAGTCATATAGATGAAGAGAGCCTGCTGTCATAAGGTAAAAAATATGACAGCCTATTCCTTGTCCCCTCCTCACAGGAGGGTAAGTGGCGACCGCACTCTTGACACGACTATCAGGGACCGCAGTCGCCACTCACTTCCTGCTGTGCAACTTAGCCTGTGTGGCCTCTCTCGGATCTCCCGCCCTGTGGACGTTGTCATCCTATCAGGAGGAGATGGAGATCTGGACAGAGAGCGGGAGTCTTTTTATACCAACATGCGGGTAATCACACGATTGTTAACATAAGATGTGCTGCTCCCACCCTCCATTCAGATCTGCAGTTCCTCCAGGCACATGCCCTGCTTATAGGATATCGTCAGTGGGGTGGGATACCCAGACTGATAACTGCCCCCGCCCTGCCAAAGTAGAACTGTGCCGGGGAGGCAGGAGATTGAAAGGGGGGGGGGGGGGAATATATAAGGGGAATGCACAGTAAAGAGGCATTGTAATCATTACAGGTGCAGTAGTGCAGTTCCCTTTAAAATGACAGTGCAGACTCTTTTACATGAATGTAAAGGGACACTGCAATGTTAAAGGGGGCTCTGATGTGAAGGGGAACTGGGGCCACCATGGGACTACTTTAAAGGGGGGCGGTGGACACTGATTTAAAAGGAGAAACTGCGCTGCAAAAGGGGGTTGTGATGTTAAAAATTGGCTGCCACAAAGCCAGTCCCTGGTGCCAAAAAGTTTGGGGACAACCCTACACTTAAGCTAGGTATACACTAGTAGAGTTTTAATTGACGTTTTTGGTTGCAAGAACATTTGTTAATTTTTCCAATCATTAGCGGGGTCAAATCCGTGTTTGAGCGCAGTGACAAGAAAATTTCGAAGAAGCAGAATAGTAGTTTTTTTTTGAATGTACAAATTTCTTAGTGTATGTGGTTTTTATTAATTCCAAAATTGAATGTTAAAAGAAAAGGATTTCCAACAACAGTCAAACGTTCTGAGAATTTTAGTTTGAAATTCTACCAGTGTATACCCAGCTTTAACAAGGCCCTACAAGGGTATTTTTTGCATTGAGCGGCTATTTCACTGCAAGCCCATCACATGACAAGGCAACGTGCCTGGTCTCCTTATGTGCCCACCACTGCGTTGCGGTGGTGTGCATTTTCTTTTAGCACAGCGTACGGCAATCCACTGCCCTGTGCCACTAGGGAGCCCAATGCATTTTATGAGATATTTGTGTGGAATGTCAATAAAAAAAAAAAAATGAACATTGCAATCCACTAAAACTTAAAAAAAAAAGACATTTCATCTGTTAGCTCTGCCTTTACAAACCCCCAAGAATGAACCTTCACCACTAGAACTATACGTGCAATTAGTTTCAGTCCAACTGTACATTCTAATGAATTTTTGGTCCTTTGGAGAGTCAGATGTATCTGAATTAAATAGTAATGAATTTCATTGAAATGTGTTTAAATTTTGTTTTGTTTATTGGTTTTCTAATTCCAAACAGGTTGAAAAATGATTGACTGATTCGAATTCTGTATGAAGAATAGCTGGTTGTTGAAGACCAGGCAGGTAAGCAACTACCAATGACTAGTTCCCCAGCGAGAGCGGAAATGTAAACACAAAAGAATGCCGGTGTCCTATCAGATAGTGTTGGCTGTGTACTGCCGAAGATGAACGGCGCCTGCGCCGTGAGTCCAGGTTCTAGCCCCACCATCCAAGTGGACATAGAGTTGGAATATAAAAGAGCTAAGTACAGCGAGGCCGAGCCCGAAGAGTGGCTAGCGAGGCCGAGCCTGAAGCGTGGTGAGCAAGCGAGGGGCCCTCTAATATCGGCAGCCCTATGTCCGCTTGGATGGCTTCTGCTCCGTACTGCGCATGCGCTGCACAGTACGGGGCAGACACTATCCGAATGCCAGGACACTATATGCCAGAACCCCGGCAATAGAAAATTCAGAAAAAAAATATATATATATCTATGTAGGGTCCCTACTGCCACACCAGGCCTTTTGGCCCAAAATCCATGCCGTCGGTTGGTGATGGCACAAAGGGTCAGGGACACCCGCTGATGTCATCAGGTGATTCTCTCTCCCCCCCCCCCCCCCCCCCCAGCAATTTAAGAAATGTCAGACAGCAGAGCAGGCAGTTGGCAAGAGCGTTCTAAGAGACTGCAGGTTTTATTTTTTTCAGGCCCAGCGGTATGGCAGGCGTTGCAATTGATGATGGATCTACCACTGGGGACATTTATTTTTCTTAAAGAAATTGTCAAAAACTATAAAGGGGGACCCCATTCCAGATTCCGATAAGCCCCCCATCTGCAGACCCCGACAACCACCACACAGGGTTATGGGGAAGATGTGCTTGTCCCCATCAATATAAGGAAAAGGTGCTTTGGGGTGGGGGGCATTTTGAGGGTATGTGGCCTGGTATGGTTTGTGGGGGGGGGAGGATGCTCGCTTGTCTCCTCCACTTTCTTGGCCTGCATGCTCAGATAAGTGTCTGGTATGGATTGTGAAACCAAAAAAAAATCCAAAACAAATCAATGAAACAAAATTGGTAACATAATGAATCTATCCAAAATGAAACAAACTTTTCAGTTCTGCATCTGTCTAACTAGAACCAAGACGATCCTTCAACTATTTTTGTCAGTTTACTTCTGAAGACTTAACACGGGTAATTGTTTAAATGGTTTCCTACATTCAGGATTTCCTTCAACATAAGTATTGGCCCTAGAATGTCAGGAGACAATTGCCGGTACAAAAATACCGGCTGACGTGCTGTCCATGTGTATGTGCGACTGGCTGGCTTCTGTTGGACATGCATGTTGGAAAACCAGCACCCGACCGACTCGCAATCAGTGCTTTCAGACAATGGAAAAAAGTGCTGATCAGGCCGCCCCCCTGTCAGAACACAACAGCTTAGCGGGGAAGATCGTTGGACTAACCTCGCATGGTTAGCATAGCGTCTTCTGACTGGAGCTATCAATTATTTTTTTCATGCAACCTCTGTAGTGTGTACCAGGCTTTACTGCTGTAATGACCCATGATGGTCCTCTGTGTTTGGGCTTACTAAATTGCCTGAGATAGTACACTTAAATCACTTAGTCCAGGGCAAATTTAACATTTTTCACACTTTGAAATCTGCATTTTTTGCCAGAAAATTACATGTCCTCTAATTATTTTCTGAACGTGGAGACCCTGTAGAAATAAATGGCAGCATCTACAATTTTTTTATATCCTAGGGTATTTGCGCAATGTTTATTTCAGTCTGTAAAAATGGCCGACGCCGGAATCACTTTTACTATAAAGCCGGGAGTTCTCTGAAAAATAAATTTAAAAAATGGTACCAAACTTACGGCTGCAACCGTTAGCTCACTCCTGCCATATTACTCCAACCTTTTAATTTTTTATTTCATTCGCCCAGTGATACTATGGCCTAAAAAGATTGAAGAATTGCTGTTGAAAAATACAAATCCTTTGGCAGGCAAGACAGCACACAAGTATGTATATGAACGGTGCACTTTGCTACTTTTTACTGTAATGTAACAAAATATGAAAAATGCACACTTATAGGAAGCACAAGTATAACCAAAAATAGAAGCACAGATTTCTACACACTTTTCTGAAATAGAACCTAATTCAAAAAATAAATGTAAGGACATACAGGGCTCAAGTCACTAAATATATCTCATAAGATAATAGAATCATGTGACACTTTTTTTCAAATATTTCATGAGGCTGAAAATGTCAATTCGTTATCACCTTACGAGTTATCTCACAAACCAAAAACATTAGGTAAATAACTGATAAAAAGTCAATTCACCAAAGGAAATAAATAAATGGATGAGTTAAATAAGTAGTGGTCCAGGCATGCAGTATTTAACCACTTGGGATCCGCGCTATTGCAAAATGACGGCAATAGCGCGGACCCACATTTTCGGGACTACGTCTATTGACGTAGTCCCGGTTACGAGCGGCCTGCGCGCCCCCTGAGGGGCGCGCGCGGCGCGCTCTGTGATCGGCGAGTCCGTGAGACTCGCCTGATCACCGATCCGTGTAAGGGGTCGGTCCCGACCCCTTATCACGTGATCAGCTGTCAGCCAATGACAGCTGATCATGTGATAAAACGGAGCCGGTAATCGGCTAGTATTCCTCCTCGCGCTGACAGCGCGAGGAGAAAAAAAAAAAGCCGATCGCCGGCGGCCGTGTTCGGGACATCAGTCCCGATCACGGCCAGCAATTTAAAAGGACACCTGCCCCCTGCCAGTGCCCACCTGCCACCCGCAGTGCCATCCTGAATAAAGTAAGTGCCCCCCTGTCAGTGCCACCCAGCAGTGCCCATAGTGCCCACAGTGCCACCCAGCAGTGCCCACAGTGCCACCCAGCAGTGCCCACAGTGCCACCCAGCAGTGCCCACAGTGCCACCCAGCAGTGCCACCCAGCAGTGCCACCCACAGTGCCACCCAAAATCTGCCTCAGGTGCTGCACCCCAGTGCCGCCCATCAGTGCCCAGCAGTGCCGCCCATCAGTGCCCAGCAGTGCCGCCCATCAGTGCCCAGCAGTGCCGCCCATCAGAGCCACCTATCAGTGCCACCTATCAGTGCCCATCAGTCCCATCTATCTGTGGTACCTATCAGTGCCCATCCGTGCCACCCATCCGTGCCACTTATCCGTGCCACCCATCTGTGCCATCTTATCTGTGCCCATCTTTGCCCATCAGTGCCGCCTTATCTGTGCCCATCGGTGCCGCCTTATCTGTGCCTATTAGTGCCGCCTTAACTATGCCTATCAGTGCCCACCAGTGCAGCCTATCAGTGCCCACCAATGCAGCCCATCAGTGCCCACCAATGCAGCCCATCAGTGCCCACCAATGCAGCCTATCAGTGCCGCCTAATCAGCGCACTTCAATGAAGGAGAAAAATGACCCGTTTGCAAAATTTTATAACAAACTATTAAAACATGATTTTTTTTTTTTTTTTTTTTGCATCTTTTTTTGTTTGTTTAGCAAAAAATAAAACTCCGAGCTGTAACTAAATACCACCAAAAGAAAGCTCTATTTGTGGGAAAAAAATGATAAAAATTTCATTTGGGTACAGTGTTGTATGACCGCGCAATTGTCACTCAAAGTGCATCAGCGCTGAAAGCTGAAAATTGGTCTGGGACTGAGGGGGGTTTAAGTGCCCAGTAAGCAAGTGGTTAAGGAATGTAAAAATATAATCGCCAATTGGGAGGAGTTTTTTGGATCAGTTTCTTAACAGTAATGATTAGAAACCTAAATATGGAAAAACACGCAATCATCAGGGCTGATTTGGCTAAAGTATAACTAAAGGCAAACTTTATTTATTTTTTTTAGTCTTGGAGATGGATTAGACCCTTGTCAGATTATTATCACTGTCAGTGTCCCCGTTATGCACATTCACCCTCTCTATTTGTCCTGTTTATCATGATCAAATTAGAAGAAAATCCCTAATTTTGGTTTGTCCACAGAAAAGTAACTGGGCAAATCTTCCAAAGGGTCCCCAAGGGATTCCCTTTAATTTGCAGGGATTTCCCCTCACTTCCTGTTTTGGCTATAGGACAGAAGTGAGGGGAAATCTCCCCAATGACAACTTTGACTTTTCTATTGGTGGAAGAAAGGTATTTTTATGTGTGTTTTTTTTTTTATTATGATTATTATTTTCATGTAATATTTACCATTTATAAAGATATTTTGTAATTTAACTCTACTTAATTTTTGATACGCCATGTGTGTCCTGTAAAAGCAGCTTCCCTTTGATTGGTCTTCTAGTCACCTTTTTTTCTTTTAGACCAGGCCTTTTCTGGCACTTTTTGTTTACAAGTTTAAATCAGTATTTTTTGCTAGAAAATTACTTCTAACCCCCAAAAATTCCTTTTTGTTTGTTAGCAGAGAGAGCCTAGAGAATAAAATAGCAGTTGTCACAATTTTTTATGTCACACAGTATTTGAACAGCGACTTTTCAAACGCAATATTTTTTGTAAAATATGAAAGATGATGCTACGCTGAGTAAATAGATACCCAACATGTCACACTTGAAAATTGCACTAGTTCGTGGAATGGTGACAAGCTACAGTACATTTCATAAGCGACGCTTTAAAGTAGAGTTCC